>NW_027397068.1:9164198-9764649 GCF_003265705.2 Callorhinus ursinus
GAATAACAGGTCTTAGTCCTAGTAGGCCCAATCTCCCCCTTTTAATCATATATATTTTATAATGCCTCTTCTATCCTCAAATGAAATTCACAGGTGACAGAATCTACCTAAACAAAAATTTTTCAAAAATCCAATGTTCTGATATGGAAAGAAGAAATAGAAAGTAATTTATTTTTTAAAATATGTATTTCACTATACAAATGTTTGGGGGAATAATAAAGCAGTCAGATATATGTGACAATTTATGACAAATAAGTTTGGATTTAAAAATAAGAGTATCAGAAAGCACTTTGAACTAGTATAGAACAATAAAAGAGCAGAGGTGCAGACCAACACTAGAATAAAAAATAGTATTAAGATAGTAATGGACATAGGAAAGTAATCTTAACTGAAGTTAGAATAATATGCCAAGGTAAATAACAAAGTAAAAAAAAAAATACGCAAGTACAATATCATCATGAATGAGCCTGGTCTTATTTTTTCTAAGTGTGGTGTCAAAATAATCCTTTAGGTTATGTCACAAGACAGGGTAGGAAAAAAGTATCACAGAGGGGCACCTGGGTGGCTCAGTCGTTAGGCGTCTGCCTTCAACTCAGGTCACGATCTCGGGGTCCTGGGATTGAGCCCCTCATCGGGCTCCCTGCTCAGTGGGGACCCTGCTTCTCCTTCTCCCTCTACCCCTGCCTGTGTTCCCTCTCTCGCTGTCTCTCTCTGTCAAATAAATTTTAAAAATCTTAAAAAAAATAAATGGAATTCCTTCAGCTTTCCTATCTCAAAACCATATGATAAAAAGTAATTATGTATTGGGCGCCTGGGGGGCTCAGTCGTTAAAGCGTCTGCCTTCGGCTCAGGTCATGATCCCGGGGTCCTGGGATCGAGTCCCGCATCGGGCTCCCTGCTCCTTGGGAGCCTGCTTCTCCCTCTGCTTCTCTCTCTCTCTCTCCCTCTGTCTCTCATGAATAAATAAATAAAATATTTAAAAAAAAAGTAATTATGTATTATTTGGCAAATGAAGAAGGAAAGTGACCCATCATGTAGGTCAGTAGTTCTCAAGGTGAGGTCCAAGGAGTGGCAGCCTCAGCACCTGGATTTGAAGGGAAGTTGCTCAGGCCCCACCCCAGACCAGTTTTATGAGACACTGTGGAGTTGGGATTCTGTAATCTGTGTTCCCTAAGCCCTCCAGGTGATTCTGATGCATGCATACTCAAGTTTGAGAATGCTTGATGTAGGATAGTGCTGACTGTATATGAATGTCAGACCAATTGGCAAGGCTTCAGAAACACTAAGAAATCCTATGAGTGCATCTGTTAGGCATTGGGAACTCTTTAAGAGTTTGTAAATTTGGGAGCACCTGGGTGGCTCAATCCTTAAGCAGCCGACTCGATTTCAGCTCAGGTCTCGATCTCAGGGTTGTGAATTCAAGCCCTGTGTTGGGCCCAGCATGGAACCAACATTAAAAAAAAAAAGAGTTTGTGTATTTTGTGATATGTGGCATTTTACATATACATTACAATTGTTTTATTTCAAAGGCATGGTGCTGCAAACAGCAGTTTCTTTTTTTTTTTTTTTAAGATTTTATTTATTTATTTGAGAGAGAGAGAATGAGAGATAGAGAGCACGAGAGGGAAGAGGGTCAGAGGGAGAAGCAGACTCCCTGCTGAGCAGGGAGCCCGATGCGGGACTCGATCCCAGGACTCCAGGATCATGACCTGAGCCGAAGGCAGTCGCTTAACCAACTGAGCCACCCAGGCGCCCCAGCAGTTTCTAATATAGCCCAAATGTCCTCAAGTTTCTCTAGTATCTGGATAAAAATAAGGTCACTTGGGGGCGCCTGGGTGGCCGTCGTTGAGCGTCTGCCTTCGGTTCAGGTCATGATCCCAGGGTCCTGGGATCGAGCCTCACATGGGGCTCCCTGCTTGTCGGGAAGCCTGCTTCTCCCTCTCCCTCTACCCCTCCCCCCTGCTTGTGTTCCCTCTCTCGCTGTGTCTCTCTCTGTCAAATAAATAAATAAAATCTTGAAAAAAAAATAATAAGGTCACTTGAACATTGACACTGCCATATCACTGACTTATTTGCAAGGTTTAGGTCCAAGACCCTCCCTACTCAGGGGCATGCATGCCTAGTTACAATAGGCCCATATCAAAGCTTCACAGAGGCCCTTCTCTACGTCTAAGACCATCCCTCTTTTCTGGAAATTGGGTTTGTGCAAGGGTGGAAGAGTAAGAAGGGTAGTTTGAAGGGTTGTGTTTTTATTCAGTGATGGGAGCAGGTTGACAAAGGAATAAAGGATCTATGCCTCAGTATCTAGAGAGAAGTTGTTTCTGTAGCCCTTGGTGCTATTAAAGACTGAATCAACTGGCACCTGTCGACCTATCCTGGCAGCTCTACTCTCCTCCACTAGGGCTCCCTTTCACAATATCTCACTCCCACCCTCATTCTCATGGTCCATAGGCCTGAAGTAATGCTTTGGTTGGCTTTGCTTCCTCATTGTATCTCCTCCTGAACATCTCCCTAGTTCACTCAGCATTGGTTCAGCGAATATTTCCAGAGCTTTTCAGTGTGTCTGGGAATATAGCTATGAGCAAAGCATGGAGCCTTCATGGAGCTTTCATGGGGTGTTTGTGCCTTCATGGAACTTGCATCAATAACGGAGAAGAAAGACAACAAAGAAATAAACTTTGTGATGTCAGGTAATATTTTTTTAAGATTTGTTTATTTATTTTAGAGGGAGAGTGAGTGAGCATGGGGAGGGGCAGAGGGCACAGGGAGAGAGAGAGAGAGAGAATACCAAGCAGGCTCCCTGCCTAGCACGGAGCCCAGCACAGGGCTCAATCCAACATCCCCAAATCACAGCCTGAGCCTAAACCAAGAGCTGGATGCTCAACAGACTGAGCCATCCAGGCACCCCATGATACACTATCTTTTAAAGTCCCTTGGGGGGCGCCTGGGTGGCTCAGTCGTTAAGCGTCTGCCTTCGGCTCAGGTGATGATCCCAGAGTCCAGGGATCGAGCCCCACATTGGGCTCCCTGCTTGGTGGGAGCCTGCTTCTCCCTCTCCCACTCCCCCTGCTTGTGTTCCCTCTTTCACTGTATCTCTCTCTGTCAAATTAAAAATATAAATAAATAAATGAAGTCCCTTGGGATTCTCTCATGTGCATTTGGCACCAGCCCACCTATCTCTTCCATTCTGGCCATCTCATGTCATTAGCCATGATAGGAAGAAGGTCTCTCTTTACCACCATGTGAGAATATGGCAGCAGCACTACTCCGTGGAAAAGCTCTGTTCTATGGTCCCTGCTGGCTGCTGTATTTCAGGAGCACTCTCCTTGCCCCAGCTGTGCATAACTTGAACTGGAAAACAGGTCCACCTGTTGGGTGGACATCTGCTGATTTTGTCTTCCTAGCATCTCTATGCCATCCCAACCCCCAGGCAACTGCTCCTCCATAACTATGATAACATGACTTAACTCAGGCCTAACCAGCCATGGCACCCCTTCCTCCAGTCCATAGCAATTTGTCCTGAAAAAGGGCACATGACCCAAAGGTCATGAAGGCTAATTAGAGCACTTCTATAAGATTTGATATATGAATGATTAGTAAAGCTCCCTTTCTAGTTGGATGTACTTCAACATGGTAGTTGCCTAAAACTGCCAGCAGGTATGTACCCAATATATGGAATAAGTGTATCTAAGAGGTGAGACAAGGGAGCCTTGTTGATGTATTTGGATGTCCCATAACTCAGTGTTCCCAAAACCAATTCTCTCCTTGTCCTTATCATTACATGACCTAATACAGATCGTCTTGCACTTGAGCTAGTTTCAGTGATTTACAACTGAAATTACAGTTGTATGTTGAGTCTCCCAAGATCCTATATCCGAGAAATGCTCCCTTCTGCTTCTACCACGTCTCCAGGGGGTCAGATTTCGTTTCTTATTGGCCACGGAACAAGTAACCCTGCTTTTTCCATTTCTTCTCTATCTATGAGCTAATGCACAAATCTCATCCTTCCCACTTAATCAAGAAAGACAATCTCCTTACCTATCACCTCCTACATACTGACACCAGGGTTTTTAGATGGGTGGGGGCAGGGTTTGCTGGCTCCTTGTGCTCAGTCTTTGCTGGGGCTCAAGATTATCCTGCTAGACTTCTGGCTTATGAAATAAATGAAATAAATGTAGCCTCTTAGCCTTACCCGAGAATCCAAAAAGGGGAATCTTTCTTCTGGATAGGTATGATTCTTCTCCAAGAGTCAGCTTCCAGGAAGATAATTTTTACACCTCAAGTATTGCTGGGCTGTGCATGCGATGTCTCCTCTGATTAACCTCATGGAATAAGGAGTGAGGCAAAGGGCAAGGACAGGAAAGGGCATCCCAGCAGGAAATGTTGAGCAGAAGAGGGACATGATTAGACTTGTATTTTAGAAAGAAGGCCAATAGTTTGGAGGTGAGTTTGGCTAAGGGCAAAGAAGCTTGTGCATTAATCTATTCTCTTCTTTAATCATTTCAGCTCCCTTAGCTTCCAAGGCAATCCTACCCTGTGCTTCACACCATTCTGACCATCCTTTTTCGAACCTTTTCCTGATTTCCTCTTGATCTGCTCACTCTCGCACTGTTGATGTTCCTAGTGTCTTGTGGCCCACCGTTCTTTCTCTGCTTCCTCTCCTTACGTGCTCACATCCACTCTCATGGTTCTACCGATTCTGTATTTGATGATTCTTAAATCTTTATCTCCCTTCCCCCCGAACTTCAGACGCATATACCCAACACCCATATCAGCCTGTCATTGGTCACAGGCAACCCCTGAAGGACTGGATAAGAGTTTCCTGAAGCCATGAGAATGCCCAGCTGGAGGGAGCAGCTGGAGGGAGTCAGCAGCAGATTTTCCATGTTGCCCCAAAGAGGGGGATTCTGGGCAGAACACCACGGGCTCCACTACATCCTCCCTGTTTCCTTTTTCCCCTCACCTTCTACCTCTTCTACCCCAACCCAAAAGAATCACTAGTCGTACCAGTTTTGCCCACTAATATCACCAAAATCCGTCCCATATTCTCTATACGTCTTATTACTGTCCTAATCCAGGCCTTCATTCCCTCTCTCCTGGAATATACTGCATTGGCTTTTTAATGAGTTCTCTGCCCTGTAGCCCACCTTGTTCTCAGAGAAATCTATGTGAAACATACATTTGATCCTGTAGCTCCTGGTTTAAAGGGCTTCAGTAATTTCCCACGACCTTCAGAATACTGTACCAGTCCCTTACCATGAATGTGAGCCCTCCTGGACTGGCCCCTATCTGTTTTTCCAATCTCATTTCTTCCCATTTTCCATTTTATTATTCACTCTCTGGTGAATACGTAACACATCCCATCACATTGTATGGTTTCATGCTACAAAGACTGTGTTCATTCTGTTTTCCCTGCCCTGAAACATCCTTTCTAACTTCCTTGCCGTAGTTAATGCTTCTGACTCTCTCAGCTCAGTCATCAGCTTCCAGGCCAAGCTACATACCATTCTCTGTGCTTCCAAAGAAACGTGTGCACATCATTATGTTATCACTTATCACATTATATTGAGATGCTTCCTTCACTCAATTAAAAAAAATTGGAATAAAAATGTTTTTAATTTTTATTTTTTAAGGTGCTTTGAGATTATGAGATTTTAAAAAAATTAATATTGA
Source organism: Callorhinus ursinus (assembly GCF_003265705.2). Classification (NCBI taxonomy): domain Eukaryota; kingdom Metazoa; phylum Chordata; class Mammalia; order Carnivora; family Otariidae; genus Callorhinus; species Callorhinus ursinus. Next base: position 9,169,872 of record NW_027397068.1, read on the forward strand.
CTATTATTTTTTATTATTTTTTCTAGTATTGGAAATGTGATAAAAATAAGTATAAGATGACCTGACATGGAAAGTATCAAAATCAGTTTTGCTAAAAATATTATATGGAAGGAATAATATCAGTTCCCCATTCTCAATTTTTTTAACTCATTTATGTTTCCTACCATTTGATAGATTTCATTTCCTTCCCATAGCAGAAATTCCTATGATGCTAGACCACAATATAGTTTTTACAAATAGCAAACATTTGTTCTTCTTACAGTTCCCACTGGAAGCGGATTACTCCTCAAGCTACCAAGCAAATCAAATGCTCTTTGATTTCAGAGAATTTGCAATGGAGGACATTGTGTCAATTATCTATTGCCACAATAAAGCTGCACAACAACGAACACACCTATTTAAGCTCAGCTGAGCTGTGCAGGCTTGTCTGATCTTGGTAGGTAGCTTTGCTGATCTTGGCTGGGCTTGCTCACATGTGTGGGGGCCAGCTGACCGATGGCCAGCCTAGGATGGCCTCGGTTGGAATGTTGAGGATGACTTGATTTGGCTCTATGTGTTTTTCATCTCCAGTGGGCTAGTTGGGACATATTCACCAGTTCAAGCACCTTTTTAGCCTCTGCTTGTGTCATACTTGTTAATATCATATTAACCAAAATAAACCACAAGGCTGATCCCAGAATCAGAGTGGGCATGGACACAAGCGTGAGGAGGAGGGTATAGAGGAGTAGAGAATTGGGATTGTTTTTGTATTATACCACACATGCTTAATTTTTTTCCAGTTTCTCAGCTAATAATTCATTCAATGGAGTCAGTTATCCCCATGGCCCACATTAATTATATCACCTACCTTTGGCTTGGCTTAATGCTAGGGAAAAGAAGCCAGCATTTATTTTATAAAAACAACAGCAACAACAACAAAACAACCCTTGCTTTTGATAAAACACAAATAAATTAATGTATGTTTTTTATTAAATATTATAAGTCAACTATTAATTCACGCCTGAAAAGAAAAGAACCAGCACATCAGAGATCCCCTTGAGAAGGCTCTCAGACCACCGGTATTGTCCCTGACACACTTAATGAACTCCGGATGAAAGTAGATATATTTTGAAAATTTGAGTGCGGTGTCACACAGATAAACTTTTGTTTTATGCAGCTAATCCCATCAAATATAAAATCTCTAATCCTAGCAAATACCAAATCTCCTGTTAAATATTATTAAGTATTGATGGTTCTGTTTAAAATGATTATAAAAGCTGATTGCAGACTGGCCTCATTCTTCAAAGTAATTTCTTAAAAGCATGATAAAATAGAAAAAACTTTTGTTTATTCACATCACTTGCATTGTTTTCATATTCATGACATTGTCAGGGCCTTTAGGCTTTTCTCTTCTGTCTTTACCTACAGTTTATGCTCTTTTTTTTTACATTCTTTTTTTTTTTAAAGATTTTATTTATTTGACAGAGACACAGCGAGAGAGGGAACACAAGCAGGGGGAGTGGGAGAGGGAGAAGCAGGCTTCCGGCCGAGCAGGGAGCCCGATGCGGGGCTCGATTCCAGGACCCTGGGACCATGACCTGAGCCGAAGGCAGACGCTTAACGACTGAGCCACCCAGGCGCCTGTTTTGTTTTGTTTTTTTTTTTTACATTCTTAAGTTTCATTTTCTTTTACCAGATCACTTTGGATTGATCCTGACAGTAAAGGTACTTTTGTTTCCGTAGTGATACTTGGCGTTTTACTGATTAGGGAGGAGAACCCTAAGGGACAAGGAGAAAATACGGGTATGTTGATAATGCAGCACAGGAACATTTTGTAACCCTCAGTTGTTCTGTGGCTACTGCACAAATAGCTTTTTCTTTTCTTTGAGAGAGTTTGGAACATCATCTGGAAGTTTGGTATTGTGTTTAGTATGTAGGTCCTTTGAATGATTTTGTGGGCAACTTCCCCTCCATCCCAGCTTTATTGAGATATAAATGACATATAACATTGTGCAAGTTTGAGATGTACAATGTCTTGATTTAACACATACATAAATTGCAAACTGATAACCACCATAGCATCAACTAGTTTGTTTGGTTGTTTTTTTTTTTTTTTGGTGAGAATATTTAAGATCTACTCTTTTAGCTACTTACAGGTATAAAATACAGTATTATTAACGGTAATCACTATGCTGTGCTTTAGATCTTCAGAAATTATTCACCTTCTAACTGGAAGTTTGTAATCTTTGACCAATATCTCCACATTTCTCCTATGCCCTCAATCCCTGGTAACCAGCATTCTAGTCTCTATTTCTACACATCTATCTCTTTTAGATTCTGCATATACTTGATATACAGTATTTATCTTTCTCTGTCTGACTTTAGTGCACTTAGCATAATGTCCTCAAGATCCATCCATGTTGTCACAAACAGCAAGATGTCCTTCTTTCTCAGGGCTGAATAATATTTTATTGTACATATATACCACATATTCTTTATCCATTCACCCACTGACAGACACTTAGGTTGTTGTTTCCATGTTTTGGCTATTGTAAAAATGCAGCAAATGAACATTATGGGGTGCAGATATCTTTTTGAGATAGTAATTTCATTTACTTTGGATATATATCCAGAAGTGGAATTGCTGGATCATATGTATTTCTATTTTTAGTTTTTTGAGGAACCTCCATACTGTTTTCCATAGTGGCTGCCCCAATTTACAGTCCCACAAACAGTGCACAAGCATTCCCTTTTGTCCACATCCTTGTCAACACTTATCTCTTTTCTTTTTTCATGATAGCCATTCTAACAGGTGTGAGGTGATCTCATTGTGATTTTGATTTGCATTTCCCCAATGATTAGTGATAATGAGCACCTTTTCATGTCACAAATAGCTTTTTAGTTAAATTTTAACTTATTTTGTCAGAAAGATTATCTCGTAAATACCAGATGCTGATGAACTTTTAGAAATTAAACTTCAAGTCAAATATAAAGTTAATTCGGCTTGAATGAACAAGTTTTAAATTAAAAATTCATTTGCCCAGGCTTGCTGAGAGCGCATTGAGGCGACATGAAGCTGCTCACTCACAACCTGCTGAGCTCGCATGTGCGGCGGGGTGGGGCCCCGTGGCTTCCCACTGCGCCTCCAGGCCACTCAGGTCCGCATCAACCCGGTGGAGTTCAACCCCGACTTCGTGGCGGGTAGGATGCCCAAGGTGGAGTGGGCGGCCCTTCTGGAGGCGGCGGATACCTTGCATCTGGTCGAGGTGCCCAAAGGGCCAATTGAAGGGTATGAGCATGATGAGAAATTCCTGAGGCAGATGCACCACGTGCTGCTGGAAGTGGATGTGCTGGAGGGCACCTTGTAGTGCCCAGAGTCTGGACGTCTGTTTTCCATCAGTCACGGGATTCCCAACATGCTGCTGAGTGATGAGGAAACTGAGGCTTAATCGTGCCAGGCACTAGTTTTTCAGTCTGTAACCAGGAATGTTTTTGTTGATGTATATCCTGTTTGCTAGGTCTGTCGTGTATCCCCAAACCTGGACCCGGTGACACACGAAACACAGTGTTCTTGAGCTCAATATATTTCTTTCTCATTAACGGTTCAAAACCAAAAAAAAAAAAAAAAAAAGTTCAGTTGTCCAAACTTTACACAAATTCCTGCCCAAATCTGGGCACCTGCATTCTCTTTCATTTATTATTTTTTTAAATTATTATTATTTTTTAAGGTAGGTTCCAGGCCCAGTGTGGAGCCCAACAATGGGGCTTGAACTAGGACGCTGAGGTCAAGACCTGGGCTGAGATCAAGAATCAGACCCTTAACCAACTGAACCACCCAGGCACCCCATTGTGGGTTTTTCGTTTGTTTGTTTGTTTTTAAAGATTTCATTAATTTATTTGAGAGAGAGAATGAGAGCATGAGACGGGGGAGGGTCAGAGGGAGACGGACTCTCCGTTGAGCAGGGAGCCCGATGCGGGACTCGATCCCGAGACTCCAGGATCATGACCGGGGCCGAGGGCAGTCGCCCAACCAACTGAGCCACCCAGGCGCCCCCACCCCATTTTGTTTTAATGCAACTGGTATACCAACAAACTTTAACATCAGTAAAGTATGTAAAAACCAGTAACCGTATCTATTCTTATCACAACGATAGCTACACACACCTTGCATCTTGGAGTGTCAAGACACTAATAGAATGACAGAGTATTAACTGTACATTTGAATGACTGTGCCTCTAAAATCCGGGCAGGAGGATACCAGATCCCAGCCTTCTTTCCCAACTCAGAATGCTTACCCCTTCCATTAAATAAATATATATTTCTAGATGTCTTCTTTTATTTCTACAAAACGCAGACACACGAAACTAGAACCCTGGGAGGCTGAAAACTAAAGGTAAAAAAGGAAGAAACTAAAAACGCCCCTTGCAAACTCCAGCAGGTGAGTCCGTGGGCGGCGCCCGGGCCTGGGAGGTCGAGGAGCAGCGTCGGCCTGGGTCCCGCAGTGCACGCGCCCCGGCGTTTTCAGCCTCCGGTCTCTAGGGGCCGCTGAGGCGCTGAGCCTGCTGGGCGCGGTGGGCCGCTCTGTCCCGCGGGCGGAGACGAGGCGGAGCTGAGAGGACGCGCAGGGGAGGTGACCTCGCGGCAGGTGAGCAGCGGCGGCTGACGGGTGACGGCGGGGGGAACAGGGTGGCCGCCCCGCCGCCACGCTCTGGTCCCTGGCCTTGGCGAGGCGGCCGTCCTGCGGGCCTCACTCCCAGGTGCGTAGGACCTGACGGCGTTCTCCCCGGCACCCCGAACCGTCGCCACTCCTGGACGCCCTGAACGGTCTTTGGGATCCCTGACCCCATGGGGCCCATTTCCCGCCCCTCACGTGCCAAGATCCCGGCACTGGTCATGGACACTCTCCACCCCAGACACCCTCCCATTTCCTGGACAGTTTCTTGGTGTCCCAGCTCACCAAACTCCTTTTTAGAGGGAAGTGGTGTTGTAATTGTTTTCCATGAAGTGCCTCTTGCCTTCAGTAATTGTGTTAAGTTGGTCCGAGGGTTGTGGGTTATTGTTGAACAGTAGTTGTGTTAAAAGTCACGTGTTCCCCTTGCAGTTCCCCAACACAGTGTCTGGAACTTAATTGCATGCAGTTTCTTTTTCTGGAGATTTCAAATGCATCTGTCTTTGAGTAATAGCCAGCTGTAGTGTAGGTACCACAATATGGGGAGGGGAGTAGACCTCAGTAATACTTTACAGCCCGCAGATTGTAACAGCCATTGTGAAAACCTTTCTCCCTTACGCAGGTACAGTAAATTCAAGAGATGGAAAGACACTTTTTTTTTTAAGATTTATTTATTTGAGAGAGAGAGAATGAGAGCACGAGAGGGAAGAGGGTCAGAGGGAGAAGCAGACTCCCTGCTGAGCAGGGAGCCCCATGCGGGACTCGATCCCGGGACTCCAAGATCATGACCTGAGCCGAAGGCAGTCGCTTAACCAACTGAGCCACCCAGGCGCCCTGGAAAGACACTTTTTTAAACGGTATTTTTTTTTTTTTACATCAAAACAACAAATACAGAATCCATTTAAAAAATTTAAGTGATGACGCTTTTATGTTTCGTAATTCTGGTGATAACTTGTAAATGCAGCGTCTTATCAATTTTGGAGTATGGTGGGGGTAAAGTAATGGAATAGGGGTGGGCTGGAAATTGAGAGACCTGGATTATCTCACTCCCATTGGCAAAGACAATCTCTTTGGGTCTAGGTTTCTGTTTTTTTGTTTTTTTTTTTTTTAAGATTTTATTTATTAGCGAGAGAGGGAACATAAGCCCGGCGAGTGGGAGAGGGAGAAGCAGGCTTCCCGCCAAGCAGGGAGCCCGACGTGGGGCTAGATGTGGGGCTCGATCCCGGGGCCCTGGGATCATGACCTGAGCCAAAGGCAGCCGCCTAACCCTGGTGCCCCTAGGTTTCTCTGTTTAAAAAAAGGGAATTGGACTAGATGGTAAGCATGACAATAGCTGTCATTTATGGAACATCTGTTAACATCCTTTAAAATGTGTTATCTCACTTAATTCACACAGCCATTCTATGCAATAGATAACATTACCCCTTTAGGTCGAAACTGAGGCCTGCAGAGTTTGTCATTTACTCCAAGACCTCCAGCCTATATGTAGCAAAGTTGGAATTTGAGGCTATGCTGAATTCCCTCACGACATAAAGCCCTCTGATTCTATCCCAAACTTGTTTCTTCTAATTTAAATTTTTAAGGTGCTCTGTCCCAGACTTCAAATGACTTTTTTTTTTTTTTTTAAAGATTTTATTTATTTGACAGACACAGCGAGAGAGGGAACACAAGCAGGGGGAGAGGGAGAGGGAGAAGTCTGCTTCCCACTGAGCAGAGAGCCTGATGCGGGGCTCGATCCCAGGACCCTGGCATCATGACCCGAGCCAAAGGCAGATGCTTAACAACTGAGCCACTCAGGTGCCCCAGAAAGCCTTTGATTATTGCTAAGGTTCCTTCTCACTAAGATTCTATAATTCTGATAATTTTGTTTTGACATCTTCTGCTGAGATGCTGATTTCAAAAATGAATATCTGAAGATTAAATTTTTCCCTGTAGTAACTCAGTCTTTTTATCTTGTCTAATTTCCATGTATAACATAATATAGTCATGCCAGTGAATTATTTAATATCAGTTGCCAAATACATTCTGGATTATCCACCTGAGCAAGAATTTCAGTAAAGGAGGGAAAATCATCAAAAAATGACCAGTTCTGACTGACTAGGACTATGTTGCATAGCCTCAAACATTGTGCATTATTAATTCCAGGAGGGCACCATTCTCACTCACACTTTGAGGTGTGAATGACCCTCATGAAGCTGCGTAAGGAGGCATCCTTTCTGCTGCTTCCTTTTCCCATCATATACTCCCTTCACAAGAGGATGGGCAGAAGAAAAAGGTGAACTTTTTACCAGGGAGGGATATATGAAGTAAATGCAGCTTAATTTAGATCATTTTTATTTACAGGTACGTATGAAAAGTCTGACTCTATTTTTTAAAAATGTATAAATGGCAGTTTCATATCATTTGTCAATAAGGGAACAAGAAATGAATGATGGAAAAATGAAGAAGAAATACAACTAGCGGTTCCTGGATAGATTGCACCAGGGGTGGCCCCTTGGATACCTGATTTATCGAGTGTTTTGCAAGTGGGCCCACACACAGACTGATCACCATATTGCTTCGCCAGGAGCAGTGCAATGCCAGGTTTCCATCATCCCTGCCAGACTCTATGTGTGTTTGTTTTGTGTGATTCCCCCTTTAACACAATAAATGAGGGGTTTTTTTCCTAGCTTAAAAATAAACCTATCTTGGGCGCCTGGGTGGCTCAGTCGTTAAGCGTCTGCCTTCGGCTCGGGTCATGATCCCAGGGTCCTGGGATCGAGTCCCACATCGGGCTCCCTGCTCAGCGGGAAGCCTGCTTCTCCCTCTCCCACTCCCCCTGCTTGTGATCCTGCTCTCACTGTCTCTCTCTGTCAAATAAATAAATAAAATCTTTAAAAAAAAAATAAACCTATCTTGGAATTTACATTAGCTCTGCACTTGAAAATAGCTAGTCAGCTTTTACTTCTAGATTAAAAGTTTACTTTTGATGTGACATTGGTTTTCCCCAAAAGTTTTGACAGTGAACACATCTGTGAACAAACAACTAAGGTTTTACACTCTGTATACTTTACTTATCCAACCAGCACATCTTGAATTTCTGCTCCAGCCTATGTCTATAGCTCTGTGGGCTAGGCATGTGAAAAGATTCAAAAGAACTTTCTACATGAGAAGATTTTGTGTTGTTTTGTTTCTTATAGTTATATATAACAAATTTTTGGCTACTAAAGCCCTTTTTGTACTCAGTAATCTATATATATATATATTTTTTAAGTATAGAATGTTGTTAAAATTTCTTTGTTGAATAGATTGTATAAGCAAATACATGCAGTTTTTGGGAGAACTATTATAACATCTTCAGTGACTGTGGTTTATAAAAAAAAGCAGCAATAGGGCCACCTGGGTGGCTCAGTCAGTTGAGCGTCTGACTCTTGATTTCAGCTCAGGTCGTGATCTCAGGGTTGTGGGACTGAGCCCCGAGTCAGACTCTGCACTCAGTGTGGAGTCTGCTTGTCCCTCTCCATCCGACCCTCCTCCTGCCCACTCTCTCTCTCAAATAAATAAACAAAATCTCAAAAAAAAAAAACAAATTGAGCTGTCTTATACCATATCTGATAAAAGACTGATATATAATGGAAAATGTTACTTATATACTTTGCAGAAAGTATCACAAATGATGGAAATTGTGGTATTTTATGAAATTTTTTAAAAAATATAGTGTGGTAGGTAGTCCCTTAATTTGTAAATGTCCCTTTAATAAACATTTCTGTTGGCTTCCAGTTCAGGTATTCTTTGTTATTTCCAGTAAAAAGTTTAACACAGTATCTTATTAAGGTGAATATGGATGTCTGAAGATTGCAGTATAATAAATACTGCCTCGGTTATTTACTTCCTTCGTTCATTACAAAGAAAAAGAGGTTCTGCTAAGGAAAAGAGGAGACCAAGGAATCTTGCAAAAAAAAAAAGTCATTACAGGGGCGCCCGGGTGGCTCAGTCAGTTAAATGTCCGACTCTTGATCTCAGCTCAGGTCTTGATCTCAGGGTTGTGAGTTCAAGCCCTGCATTGGGCTCCCCACATTGGGGTTTGGGCTCCTTGTTTTCGGCTCCCTCCTGGGTTTGGAGCCTACTTAAAAAAAAAAAAAAATTAAGTCATTACAATTCATGTTAGAACACTCTTAATCCATAGTTTTTACAGACATTTCATATAGGTTGAATTTTGATATTGAAGATCACCGCATCCCTTTGATTTGATTTTTTAAATTTTTTTTTGCATCCCTTCGATTTTAAAATAGTGAAATCTCTTTCGTTTTTGGACTTGAGGTAGGGATTGAGTTAACCATCCTCAATTCTTGGCACATTTTCTTTTTCTTTTTTTTTTTAAGATATTAATTAGAGAGAGAGAGACAGCGAGAGAGGGAACACAAGCAGGGGGAGTGGGAGAGGGAGAAGCAGGCTTCCGGCCGAGCAGGGAGCCCGATGAGGGGCTCGATCCCAGGACCCCGGGATCATGACCTGAGCCGAAGGCAGACGCTTAACTCACTGAGCCACCCAGGCGCCCAGTTCTTGGCACATTTTCATCAACACAGAATATAAGTGGTTAACTGTGATCGGAGGGCCCTCTGTGCTTTACAGTATGTGTCCTCTTTACCCACCTTCCCCGTTACCTTGTTTTTCTTCCCAGGAAACAATTTTAAACCAGAGTCTACTGAATATCTTTGTTTTAATTACACGAAGCAGTTTCTCAATAATTGAAGGAGAATGCCATTTTGCCAGTTTATGGTTAAAATGACTGACCTTTGTGTATTTGCTTTTTCAGGCCTTCCTAGTATTTTTTTTTTTTAAGATTTTATTTATTTATTTGACAGCACAAGTAGGCAGAGGGAGGGGGAGAAGCCGGCTTCCCACTGAGCAGGGAGCCCGAGGTGGGGCTCGATCCCAGGACCCCGGGACCATGACCTGAGCCGAAGGCAGACGCTTAATGACTGAGCCACCCAGGCACCCCCTTCCTAGTATTTTTATCTAATGCCCCAGTTTCAATTAGCAGTACACTGAGGCTGTGATTTAGTCCTAACATGGCTATTGTGTTAACTATTTCCTGCCTCACATTTTATTTTTTTATGGGCATAGCCGACTTACCCTCTATAATATTGCTTCCACTTTAATGATTGCTTCTTTCAGAATTTTCTTTCCCCGTGTTACAGTCAGTCATGTTATTAACTTAAGTAGAAACGTCATTGGCACTTAGCTTAGACATCTGGTGACCAACATTTGTCACTTAAATTCTAAATGCATTAGTACATGCCATCTACCCTGCTCTCATGGCTGAGAGGCAAAGATGAAATGCCAGCAAGTTTTCATAGAAGGAAATGAAAGCAATAGGAGTAGGTTGTTGCCACAAGAAAGGAGGAGTAGCAAAGGAATTTACCATCCCTCCTCCTATATTGTTGACATTATTGAAAGATTAGGCCATAAATGAAGAGGAAGTTAAAGGGATTCTGGGCCCTAAAGCAGAAGCAAATGCCAGGTCCCTATTATAGCTGTTTTTGTGTGGTATCAAGAAGTTAGTTTAGGACGGGGTACCTGGCTCGCTCAGGCAGAAGGGCGGGCAACTCTTGATCTCGGGGTTGTAAGTTTGAGCCCCATGTTGGGTGTAGAGATTACTTATAAAATAAATAAACATAAAATTTTTTTTTAAAGTTAGTGCAGGACTCAGGCACATAGGTGGACCTCTTGGTCAGCAGAAAGCAGTGGATTTTTTGCCAGCCTTGGACATGATGAGTTTCAAGCAAGTGTATTCTGGCTGAACAAATTTCAGGCATGTTATGGAATGGTTTCCTAAGTTGTCTGTAGTGGAAAAACAAAACCAAACCAGTGTTCCAGTGGAGAAAATGAGTAACTTGCATATAGGAGAAATGAAAAAAAAAAAAAAAAAAAAAAAAAACAATTGCTAGTTACTGTTTGGTGCTCGCTTCGGCAGCACATATACTAAAAATGCTAGTTACTGTTTGAATGATGTTTGAAATGCTGATGGAATTGTGTTTTATGAGTTGCTATCTCATATACTTCATGGCCAACGTGGACTTTACAAAAGAAATAAAGATTGATGATTGCTGTATTCTGCTGTAATGCATCTGGGACAGAAAGGGTGAGACTACTTGTCATTGGCAAGTTAGTTTACCCTCAGTGCTTCAGAAATGCTCGTTTGTTCCCCTGTGATTACAAAGCCAGTACACATACCTGAAGGATGAGAGGTTTGTTTAATGAATGGCTGGGAAGTGTTGGCAAGAGAATGGAAGGAGCAAAATGCCATATCCTCCTGCTGGTAGACAGTCGCTCTGCCAATAACACACTCCTGTGCTTGGATCATGCATGAGTTTTTCCCATTGAACTGCGTGAGCCATTCTAAAGCCATCAGATGGGGCTATAATTTTCACAGTGTAAGCACACTGCTGAAACAACTCTTTCTAAATTTAGATAGTGAAGAGAAGACTGAGAACGTAGAATGAAGCTAGCTATTGGAATGATTGCTGAGATCTGGTGATCTGTAGAGCCATCCACATAGTAACCACTTCAACAAAAACAGTTTTGAAAAAACAACTCCTGGGGCATGTGGGTGACTGAGTCAGTTAAGTGTCTGCCTTCTTCAGCTCAGGTCGTGATCTCAGGTCCTGGGATGGAGCCCCCACATCAGGCTCCTTGCTCAGCAGTGAGTCTGCTTCTCCCTCTCCCTTCTGCCCCTCCCCTCCCGCTCATGCTCTCTCTCTTTCTCTCAAATAAATAAAATCTTCTTTAAAAAAAAGAAAAAATAGTTTTAAAAAAATGAACTAATTTTCTCCATAATTAAGGTATAGAAATGTTACTTTTATAAAGTCTGTAAAATGGAAGACTTAAAGAGTCCTTGTATGAACAAAGCCACAATGAGTGTTTAAATATGGATATTTGACTCTTGTTTCATAACATTTACTGTATGGTAGGGTTACAGCATTTCCCCAGAGAATTTTATAGTACTGTCATTCCAGCTTTTGGAAGGTCTCTTTGCCTACCTCTTTCCTTCCAACCCTCTCCCACCCCTCCCCAGCATTAGGTGGCAGGAATGATAATAAGATTTGCCTAATAATACCTAGAAGAGAATATTCACAAAATGTTGACACTCCAGCTGGGAGAACCAGAAGCCAAAAGACACATTTGGATTTGATAGCATAGAGTAATGAAGAGGAAAAAAGGATATTCAGATTGAGAAGATAGCAGAGCAGTCCTTCCCAGAAAGTCCCTGACATGCAAATGAGGAGTGAAAATAACTACTTGCCGTTACTGTTTGGTGCTCATGCTTGGGTAGGCCAACGGACGCTGAGGAGCATGGGCCGGTGTGGCGGGGGGGAAGCTGTGGGAGAAATTGAGGAATGCTAGCGGCTTTTTCGGCTGTTGGAAGGTGAGGAAGAATCAAAGGAAGAAATAAAGAAGGATATGGATTACCCCCGGCCCCTCCTACCCCTGCTACGCCTTTCACATAACAAGATACAATGTGACTCAGACCAAGGAACAATTGTCCAGGCTTCTGTGAAAGTAGGAAAACAACTTTTGCCCACTTCACTGGTTTGTTCTAAGAGATGAGAAATAAAATAACTATTTTACCAAACAAAATTTAAAGCACCTTTTACAAAGTACATGTTATACAAAGTAATAATATAATTGGCAATCACTTTGGTATATATTTGGACTGGAGTTCAAAAAAATGAATGAGTACAGAATGATTTTTTTAAAGAACATTTAAAAAAAAAAACATGGTCATGAAGGAAAAAAAAGTCTCTCATCTTATTTTTAGGTTATAAATCATCATTAATCAAGAAGATGTCTTCAGCACCGGAATCTCCTGCCTTTAAAAACGAACCACCCAAAGAGAAAGACTTTCAAAACCCAGGGCTCAGAGGGGTCCGCACAACAACTTTATTTCGAGCTGTGAATCCAGAGCTCTTCATTAAACCTGTAAGAAATATATCCAGGATAAGACATTATGTTCAGTTTAACTAGGCTATCAGAAATAGAAAGTTTTTATTTTCCTGTAACATTTGATTGTATCATGAAAATTTTATGTTGACATTATAATAAGATCTCTCTGAGTAAAAGCAGGTGGAAGGAAAATTTTAAATGCTATTTCCGTAAATATACACATAAAACTAATTATTTTGAGGGTATTTGAGAACTTTAACAGAATATAGTTGCACTTTAATAGATCAACTTGTCTAGTTCCTATTTAAAATTTTATTTTAATGGTTGCACTAATTTGAAGGAAATATTTGTTGTTTGATCAGGTACTATTAAGTAAATAAGATCTTCCATTGAAACAAAACAAAGTGAAAACCTGATCATTCTTATAGACTACACTTCCAGCTTTTATCATAATATTCTTACTTAAAGGATATTGTAAATATTATGAAAAGTTTAAAACATACATTGTAAGGGAGTTAGCTAATTATTTATATTCTTGTTGCAGATTATTGAATACATTTGACCAATTTTATTTTTAAATAAATATAAACTTAAATGTCAGTGAAATCAAATATTATATATTTAAATATATTGAATTTGGTTAGAATATTAATAACATAGTTGCCAGTATAAACTGTTTTAAAGTTAAATAGGTCAACTTAACAGTAAAATCATAAAGTCAAGGTAGAATGTTTTAAAAACCTTTGAACAAATGTGTTGTTTTAATTGCCAAGTGCATTTCAAAATTTGTAGGTTTAAACCCCTTTGAGCTTGTGGCCCTTCTTATGTGTCCATCCAAGTGAAAAAATTTGACCTTTATTCTTTTGATGATTAAGATTTGAAATAGTAATACAACAGATGTGACAGAAGCAGAAAATACTAACTGAAACTTGTATCACTACTGTGCACTCACACTGACCTTAAGAAAGGTTAATTTGTTGAATGTGAAGACACAAAAAGGAAGATCGGAGTTATACTATAGACAGGACAAAACATTTCTGTGGAGTTGTGAACATCTTTTCCTATTTTTTTTCCAATTTCAAAGTTATATCACTTTCTTAGGGTCTTGGATTTTTCAGCAGTTAATCAAGGTTATTATAACAGCGTAATATCTGCGTCAATCACTAAATTTCTTGAGGTTATAGAGTAGGTTCCCAGAGAAGACTGTATACATTATCATTTTTGCTACACTTAATATATGACGTGAAAATGAAAGGCTTTTTGCTAGTTATCCATGAAGTCAGGCAAGAAGAATAGCATATATACTTCATTCCTCACTTCCTAATAAGATTAACTAATTGAAGGTTTGCCAGTGGGGAAACTTGGGTTCAGGCAAGTTAAGCAACTTCTCCATGTCACCCAGATAACAGTGAAAAACTCTGAGCACCAGACGCATTTTTGTGCCTCATTTCCCTCGCCCCTCTTCCAACCACCACCATCCTGAAGGTGGAGGCCTGAGATCCAGGCTGTACACAGGAGAAAGACTGGAGAGGAGAAGCAAGAATCTTTTCTAATCTCTGAATTATCAGGAGCTGAATTAATTGAATAAGGAACTGGATAAATTGTTATAATGGAAAATATTACCATAGGAATGCTAGTGTGGTAATAAAGACTTGGTATGTCAAGAGGAAAGTGCAACAGATATTTGGGTCTTCTCAAATTATTAATCTTAATGAAGATTTATCATTTTTTTTCTTTGGCAGAACAAACCTTTAATGGCTTTCGGATTGATAACCCTTTCACTTTGCGTGGCGTATATTGGTTATCTACATGCAACACAAGAGAATACAAAGGACCTGTACGAAGCTGTTGATGGTGAGGGACACAGTTACATGAGGAGGAGAACATCTAAATGGGATTAATAGTGCTGGATACCACAGATGGAGCTTCATAAAGGGCTCTGAAATCTTTGAAGGAAAGACTTTGTGAGTGCATAGTATCAGCTTCTTGTTCTGGAACGTGTTGATGAGGAGAGAAGGTAGCAGTTGCAGCCAGGCCTTGAGGCTGCAGTCCTTACCTCATTCTTTCTCCACAGCGGGAGCTTCTTAATGTTGTTCTTTTATTAAGTCCTCATATCAAAGTGTCAGGAAAATGGAAATCGTTTTGTTAATTATTATGTTCTATATAATAAAAGTACCCAGTGCTATCAAATTTGCAGGGTATTTTTAATATTTTAAGGTGAATTGTGCATTTGCAACTGTTGTGAGGGTTTTGTTTTGTTTTGCTATTTGTAAAGGCAATGTTCATTTTCTTTCTGGCACAGAACCTGTATTTATGAAAAAAAGAAAGAAAAATTATAAATTATTATAAAGCCTGCAGTCAACATTCAAGACAGATAATTTTTACAGAGTCACAGATGACTCATATATTTTGGCATTCCATTTCAGCTATTTTTGGTCCAGAATTTTATTTCCTTTGATAAGGCAGTCCCACTCAACTACTAACATGAGTAAATGAGAGAATAATCCAATGCAATTGGAGTTTTTCTTTGAAAAAGAAAGTATATTATACCTAGGTATGTTTTTATTTGATTCCAACCAAATGTTATCTATTTTAGTTTTTGTAAATTAATGTTACAATGATATTATAAACATAAAACCAAATTTTCTTATGGTTATTTTAAAACTAGAACTATTGAACAGATAGGAAAAGAAGGTCTTCTTAGTTTCCTGGGTTTACCTTATATAATTTAGATTTTTCTGACAAGGATTTTGGACATGTTTCATTTTTGTAGATTTTTACCGTTTTCCAAATCCCTGAAATTGGGGCTCAGAAATAAATCTTACCTATGAAATTTTGTTTCATTTATTATTACCAAGTAACAACTACATTGGCAGGGTTTATCATCATATTATGAGCTTTTAATTTCTAGTACTTCATTGTGGTTGTGTAAGATATGTGAAAATGCAATTGTGTCTTGTTTGTAGATATTAAAGAGCTAAATTCATTGAGTTATCTATAGGCAACTAAATCAAATCTTTATTCCTGAGCCCTAAATATTCCTTTGTTACATCTCTCTATATAGTACACTTCATCAGTTTAGAATGCACTTAGGTGGTACAAAATGCCTTTTAATTTAAAGTATTATCTTTTGCTTTTGGTTTCCCTGTGTACTTTGGCTGTTAAGCTAGAATTCTTCTATTTTTAATTTACGTATTTAATGTCACACTGTCATCTTTTAGAATTCCTCTATTATTCAACAAAATAAGTTGATATTGGGGGGGAGGAGATAGTAGTTAGGTGAACTATCAAGAGACCATCACAGCACAGAAGGGCAGTGGGAAATGCACAGAGCAGCCTTAAGCCATGTGACGTCTATGTATGTGAATACATACATATTCACATGTGTCATTTCTGCTATATAGACTTTTATCAGCTCTTCTAATCAAAGTTGCTTGTCTTTCAGGGGTGTCTGTTTGGCATGAGAAGAATATGTGTTAAAATCTAGCTTCTGCACAGACCAGTTGTGTGCCTTAGACAGTACATTTAGTCTCTCAGTCTGTTTCCTTATAAGGATGTTAGGGATCCTATATTAAATAGGATTGTGTCGTTGCTTTTGGTTATTGGGAAATAACCATAAGAAAATTTGTTTTTATGTTTATAATATCATTGTAACATTAATGTACAAAAACTTAAATAGATAACATTTGGTTGTAATCAAATAAAAACATCATATCTCAGTATAATACAATTTTTTTTTCCCAAAGAAAAACTCTAATTGCATTGGGTTATTCTCTCATAGATAATCCCTATCTTGCAGGTTGGTTATGAGGCTATAATGAAATATTTGTTGCCACTTATGCAGTAGATTCAGCAAGGTGCACAGCTGGGAAAAATAATGGGAGGGAACAATCACATTGAATTTTAGGAACAAATAACCTAACTATGATACTTTTTACAGGGTGGTTACAAGTTACAGCACAGGCTTTGTGTACGCGGAGTGTCAAAGGCTGCCTGGCTGTGTATTGATGTTCTCATTCATTCTCTAAGGGAAAACCCCACTTTGACAAAGTGTCTAAGAAAGGAATGGTCTGGGCATGAGATGTACAGCATTTTGGAGTCAGGGTTCAAGTGGTTAAAGGAAGGTCTTTCAGTGTGGGAATCTGGTTGAGATTGGGCAAACTCAGTAACATAATAGGTTAGATCTTGAAGCAAGTCTCAATAAGTAAACTATTAATAAGCGGTAAGTGACCTTTTTGCCCAGGGAAGTAATCTGTTCTGATAGAGGAGCTATTTTCCCGGAGGAGCAAGCTGTTCAATTGATTAATTGGTTTTCAAGAATTTCATGAATAGGGGCGCCTGGGTGGCTCAGTCATTAAGCGTCTGCCTTTGGCTCAGGTCATGATCCCAGGGTCCTGGGATCAAGCCCTGCATCGGGCTCCCTGCTCCGCAGGAAGCCTGCTTCTCCCTCTCACACTTCCTCTGCTTGTGTTCCCTCTCTCACTGTCTCTGTCAAATAAATAAATAAAATCTTTAAAAAAAAAAAAGAATTTCATGAATAAACAGTGAAGTTATTTATTGGTTTGTAGCCTTATCCTCCCTAGGGTGACCAATCTTTCCTAGTTTTTCAGGCATGGAGGTGGTTCATGGGATGCAGGACTTTCCATTTTAAAACAAGGACAATACATTACTTAACTATGTGATTTTAAAAACCAGGCTTATTAATTTTGAGTTCTGACTAAAGGAAAGTAATTTTTCCTTTAAGATACTGTGATGTTTTCTAGTTTTATTGCCATGACACTGAAACATCACATTTATAGGTAACCTGAAAAAAATTAAGTTCTCTCCTTTTCTGGCCTAAAAGAAATCAATTCTTTAAATAAACCATTTAAAAGAAAGTGTGGAAAGGAGGGAAGGATGGAAGAAAGGGGAGAAAAGAAAAGAAAACAGAGAAAAAGTGTGGTTGGCTCAGTAATGATTCCCCTGCCCCACCCCACCCCCAAAGATGTTCAGATTCTAATTCCTAGAACCTGTGAATGTTACCTTATATGGCAGAAGGGAGTTTGCAGATATGATCAAGTTAGGGATTTTGAGATGAGCAAGTTATCCTTTATTATCCATACGGGCCTGATACAGTCACAGAGATACTTGTAAGAAGGAGGCTGAAGATCAGAGGAAGAAGCAATGTCACCATGCACACAGGGGTAGAAAAGGCTACGTGATGTGAGACTATGAGCCAGGGAGTTTGGTGGCCTCTGGAAGATGAAAAAGGCAAGAAAAGACTCTCCCCTAAATCCTCCAGAAGGAACCACCCTGTTAACACCTTGATTTTAGCCTCATAAGACTCATTTTGGATTTCTGACCTCCAGAATTGCAAGAGAATAAATTTGTGTTGTTTTAAGTCACTAAATGTGTGGTAATTTGTTATAGCAGCAAAAGGAAACTCGTACAGAGGGTATCTGGGAAATGAATGGCTATAACATGCTCCTTTGGTCATTATTTCCAGTTGCTTTTATGAGCAAAGCTTGTCTTACCTAGCAACAGTTGCCAAGTAAGTTAACAATTTAATGCTAGAGTCTGGAGGAGAGCCACTGCTTAAATCTTCCCAAATCCAGGGCCCATACTTTATATGGCAAAGCCTTTCAGTACCATTCTTTGCCATTAGGCACATAACCACTACCTAATGATGGCGAATCATTTTATTCTTACCAGCCTCTAACATTGTCCTAAAGCCTTGAACCTCTTCCAGCTTTCTTAAACTTCTAGCTTTTTCTTCAAACTTTTTTTTATCATAAGAGTAATTTAACCGCACATAGTAAAAGACATCTAAAATTTAATTATGATCAGAAATCCGAATTACACAAGCTTTGTTTGCTGTGCTGTTTGTAATAAAATAATTCCACCAGCCCCTTTTGGGAAAACCTTCAAACGGATCCATGAATACAAGCCATTTAAGACACGCTTTTACACTCACAAAGATATACTGGGTAAGTGAATGCTCTTTTCCTTTGTTCTAATATTTGATAGCATTATGTGTCATTCTTTCTGCTATATAGACTTTTATCAGCTCTTCTGATCAAAGTTGCTTGTCTTGCATGGGTGTCTGTTTGGCACCAGAAGAATATGGGTTGAAATCTAGCTTCTCCACTGACCAGTTGTGTGCCTTAGGCAGTACACTTAGCCTCTCAATCTGTTTCCTTATAGGGATATTAGGGATCCTATACAAAATAGGGATGTTAATCCCTATTTGCAGGTTGGTTATGAGGCTTTAATGAAATATTTGTTGACACATAATAGTAAATGGGAGTTCTTTTTGCCCTTGCCCATACTTGGTCACCTTCCTTACACATAGGAGAGGAAATACCTCTAAGTAACACCTTAATAAGTGGGTGACACTATAACCTTTACTAGTAGCTGGTGACATAAATGTAGGTAACATGGAGATGACTTGAGACTATTTACTGACTAAGCAAATCAGATTGTCATCACAGGTTTACTTCTCTCCTTATTCCTATAAGAGTTTGCAGTCTAACTTTGAACCTTAAAATGTATTCCTAAGGACTCTCAAAATACTTCTCTGATGCTCTGTTCCTGTAACCTGGTAAACTAGTGATTTGATTTCACTCCTGATCTTGGAAAATATGAGAAGCTAAAGAATGGAGAATGTCTTGAAAACATTACAGTATAGGGGAGATCAAATTGGAATCATCCTCTACAAATAATCAATACCAAAACTGATTTTAACTTTCAGTACATGTTTAGTATGACTTATTAATTACAATGTCTAAAGTGATTTGACTTCTTACGCCCAGGTCAGTGGATATCCATTCTTAGATGTGTGTTTATTGATTGATTCCTTATGCCTTCTGAGATATCTGAGTCCAAACATTAAGCGGAGAAATTAAATCTAGTTAGAAATTAATATTTTATATTCAGTGACCTGTATTTGTCATTGACTACTTTAAGTCGAAAGAGTCAAAATTCTTTGTTCTTTGTAAGTAAATTCAGGAGCATGTGCGAATGTATAAACGTTAAGTGAATATTGCATAGGGCAGTAGTCCTCAACGCTAGCAGTGCACACAGCTTTTATTTTTTGTAGTTTTTTGGGTTTTGGTTTTTTAAGTAGGCTCCACACCCAACGTGGAACCCAACATGGGGCTTGAACTCACAACCCTGAGATCAAGACCTGAGCTGGGATCAAGAGTCAGACGCTCAACCGACTGAGCCACACAGGTGCCTCAGCACACATAGCTTTTAAAACATTTGTTTTTACTACAAATACCTAAATACAGAGTCATAGGACTTAATGTTAATTTAACACAGACCCACTAACTTAGAACCTTCAGAATCAGGCTTCAGCATGTATTGGTTTTTATTTTTTTATATTTGTTTCATATTCTAATAGCTTTTTATTTGAAAATTGTTTAAGACTCACAAGTTTTAAAAACAGAATAGAGTTCCCTTGTACTCCTCCAGTTTCTCTCATTGATATCTTACAAAATGCTAGTATATTGTCAAAACAAGGAAATTGGTATTGGAATAATACTGTTAACTCAGGTGCAGACCTTACATGCATTTTTTTTTCTTGGTGTATAGTTTTATAATAAAATTTATCACATGTGTAGGCTTATGTAACCATCTCCACAATCAGGACAGAGAACTGTTCTGTCACCACAAAGGAACTCCCTTGTGTTACCCCTTAACACACCCTACCCTGAACCCCTGGCAACCACTAATCTGTTCTCCATCACTATAATCTTATCCCTTTGAGAATGTTATATAAATAGAATCATATAGTATGTAACTCTTTGAAATTGGATTTTTTCATTCACTTTAGACATTATAATTAATAATGCCCTTGAGATCCAACCACATTGTTCTTTGTATTACTAGTCTTTCCCTGAGTATTTTTTTAAAGCTATGCAGGAATCCTGTTGTACAATCAGGGTTGAGAACAACTAATATCAAATAATGGAATTTAAGCATAAGAAAGAGTACTAGCAGCCCACAGTTGTATCACATTTTTATGAAGTTTAATACCTTGATGGTCCATGCTTAGTCCCCTTTCTTCCTAAATCTTTCATAATCGTATCTACAGTGTTGAGCCTATGTAGTATATGTCCATCTCTACTATAGTATTCACTGCCCTATGTGTTTAGAGTCACTAATAATCTAATAGCAAAGACTTTTAATACTATCAAACATGGATTTGCAGTTGCAGATGACAGAAACACAACTCAGACTATGCATAAAAGAGAATTCCTTGACCCTTTAACAGAGAAACCCAAGAGGGATCTGGTACCAGGGCTTTCAATCTATCCACATCTGCTCTCAATGAGTTGGCCCAGTTGTTTACTACCAGCCAGGCTTACTCCAGCAGTTGGGAAAAGAGTAGAAGTGGTCGCAAACTGTTCTAAGTGGCTATTACCTCCAGCTTAGAAATCTCAGAGGAAAAAGGTATTTTCTCCTTACATCCTTATATAAATCCTAAAGAAGAGCCTGGTTGGCCAGGCTGGAGCATGTGCCCAACCCTGGGCCAACTATTATGGCCTGGAGGATGGTGACCATATGATGGGAGAAGCAGGTTGGCTGCTGAGATTTGCAGTCCCCAGTCCCCCCAGAACAACCTGAAGTGAGAGAAATGGGTCCTGTTAACCAGAGGGAGAGCAGAG
The DNA here is from genome assembly GCF_003265705.2 of Callorhinus ursinus. Taxonomy (NCBI): domain Eukaryota; kingdom Metazoa; phylum Chordata; class Mammalia; order Carnivora; family Otariidae; genus Callorhinus; species Callorhinus ursinus. Next base: position 9,191,097 of record NW_027397068.1, read on the forward strand.
ATGTTGGCAGACACCTATGTCCACAATGGCTTCTCTGTACTTACTGCCAAGCTGGGCATTGGGAGAGAGACACCGCAATATAAGATAAGCTTTGTAATTTTCAGAAGTTGATTGTCAAGACCTAATCACTTGAAAAGTTAATAATTCAACAAATCTAAGATGTGAGAAATAAATGGAATGAAGAGTAAGTAGTATAAGAGTTTAGAGTGGGGAAAAGATGACTGTGTGCCACGAGCACTGAAAAGGCTCGTCGCCTGCACACGGGTCCTGAGCCATCTCTGACAGTCCGCTCTTGCAGGTGAAGATGGAGCTCAGCTGCAGATCTAGCTCTGTCCCTAACCATCTGGTACCGTGTAGCCCTCTAACCTCTTTAGGCTTTTATTTTCTTGTCCGAGTAGGGAGGCTATTATTATGGGAATATTATCATGTGGAAATTAAATTGAGGTCATTGACCGAGAAGTACTAAACAGGTACCCCCTTACTCCACAACTGAAGCAGCTAACCTATGAAGACTTACACATGAAGAAAAACATGCAACAGAGTGAAGAGAGCATTCTGCTACCCCTTCCCTGAAAGAGGTAGTGCCAGCACCCAGATCAGGGCAGAGTGGGGAGCAGGATAATGTGCTAACATCACTTGAATGTTCTCTCACGGTTCTGCTCTGGGACCGCAGCTCGTGCTCTTTTCTGCCGCTTGACTTCCCCAGTTGCTTATTGTGTCTCCTGAGTGTGATGAAGGGAACAGACTGTCTCCAGACCCAATGATGCTGTGAGCTCCCCCCTCACTAATTAGGGAAAAATGTACCCCTTTCATCGGTATCTTTAAAGAAAAGATTGACATCTAAAAGGGTATATCTTTTAGAGAACATTAATAAGTAACTAGGTGATAGTGAAAAGGAAAAAACAGTCTGTGGATTCTTGTGATTGTTTTTTCTCAAATACACAGATATCGGGGCAGATATTCTGAATAAAGAAGAGCAATTTCAAGAGGCAGTACTCAAAGAATGTATTGCAAAAGCAGAAGCTGACGTATGGGTTCAGGTAAAAGAAGTTGGATATCAACCTAAATGTATCTTTACAGTTCTTTCACTTTTTGGATTTGTCCACAACAATAGGCAGAACTGACTTTGAATCCCGGCTATCTGTGGGACCTTGGGCAAATTCTTCAACTCTGCAGTCTCAGCTTCTTCAAATGTAAAAGAGGAACGATAAGATTCTATAGGATTGTTGAAAGAGTTGAAATAATGTGTCTGGCACACAGGAGGTCTTTAGTGAGAAGCAGACACCATTAGGGGTTTCATTCCTTCTAAATTGCCCCTCTGTGTGGATGACTCCTCCTCTCTTTAATCTCATTGGATTAAAACAAAAAAAAAGACATCCTTGTTAATAATTGTTTATTATTACTTACTATTTCATATGTAGACCATCCATTTGTGTGGTGGTGTAACACCCCTGACCATCCTGTATTATGGCCTGCTCTCCTTTCTCTCCAAGGTCCTTGTTTACCTTGTCCCTAGGACTGCTGAGGGTCGTAGGGGCAATTCGAGTGTGTTGGGACTCACAGTCAGTTCCCAGACTCTGAACTGAAGCAAAATCTCAACCCTCCAGCCCCTCCTCCTTCCAGTCATAGACAGAATAAGGTAAACAACTTCCCAAAGAGAGTGAATGCTCCATGAGAGCCGGACAAGACACAGTACTTGGAACGTTATTTCTCAGTGTCTTTTATAATATAGACATCATAGCAAAGAGTGTTAGAATTGTCCCGCATCTGTGCCCGCACAAGTTTGGTATTAGAGTACTTTGAAAGTGCAAAATGCTCCAAGGGCAAAGGGTAATATGAACAAAAGTCTTAGTAGTCATCTCTCTTTATCAATAATGGTAAAATTCAAATCAATTGAATTTTATTAATTATACAATTATATACAAACTATTAATTATACACCCTAATACAAAGCAATGCTTTTATGAGTAATCTACAATTTGCGTGTCAGCATATCTAATGATCTGAGCATTCCCTTCAAATAAAATAATAAAACCTCTTTCTGAACGCTTGATTCAGGAGGTCAGGGATGGTGGTGCTAAGCCGTGTTTCTCAGCAAGGTCTAGCTTTGTGCATCTTTCCACTTCTCTGTATTTTCCAGATTTTCTGCAATGAGCACACATTACTTTGATAAGCAAGCAAGAAATAAAGTGCCAAAGAAAAGACAACCCAGGGGCGCCTGGGTGGCTCAGACGGTTAAGCGTCTGCCTTCAGCTCAGGTCATGATCTCAGGGTCCTGGGATCGAGCCCCGCATCGGGCTCCCTGCTCAGTGGGAAGACTGCTTCTCCCTGTGCTCTCTCTCTGTCAAAAATAAATAAAGTTAAAAAAAAAAAAAAAGAAAAGACAACCCAGCAACTTATAGTAAAACTCTCTTTAGCATTTCACAAAACAGTGATGTTAGCCGTCAGTTGGAATGTGTTAGGGCATCTCTGGCTGAGGCAGCCAGTTGGCTGTGGGAGATTTGAGATGGGAACAGAGTAAGTAATTAGGGGCCCCATGGTGGTTGCTAATTTTCAGTAAACATGAAAATTTTCTGTTAATATAAGTTTATACATTAATATATAAGTATTAATAAGTATGGGCTGTTTCTTTCAAAGGCTGATGAACGTCAAAAACAAGCAATTGAGAAAGCACTTGAAGAAGCAAATGACCAACACAAAATTAATATTCAGATTCTGGAAGAGGCACACCAAAAAGATTTACAGGTTTTTATAATGACTTGTTTGTTGTCTTTTTAAGGGTACATAGGTTAATAAAAAGCTCTGGCAAAGGAATAAGAGAAAAAACAAAATATGTAAAACCTCGATGGGTATTTCATGGAGGTTGGTTTGGAGACCCAGGATTTTCACAGAAGAGATGCTGAACTCACAGATGAGAGGCAGCAGTGATGGATGGGTGTGGGAGAATCCCATGGTCTCTGATGTGATGAATTCAAACCTTTATGGGGTTTCAAGGCCCAAAGGAGCCACCCCGTCTGCTTTACCCCCATGTCTCTTGCCCCAGCCCTTCTCTCTCACCGCCGTTTTTTGGGTCCTCAAACCTGAAGGCACCACCTCCTTCCCACCTCAGGGTCTTTGCCAGAATGTTCTTCCCCCACTTCAAGGGTTTTAGCTCAAACATCACTACTCAAGGGAAGCTTTACCTGATCAGCTCTGCCCTGCCACCGTGCACTGTCCTTGACACCCTGTCGCCTTTTATAGCGGTCCTCACCCATCAGCATTGCAGTTAAATAGACTGCGTGATTACTTCTGCCTCGCACACGACAGTAGCCTCCAGTAGGGCATGTCTCTCTCATTCCCACTCTAGCCCAGTGTCCAGCGCAGAGCCTTGACTTAGCAAGTGTTCAGGTTTGTGGCCGAACAAAGGAAGTAGGCTGTCTTCTTTTCCTTCTCCCCGGCTCTCTTGATTGCCTCCTCTCCCCTCAATTTGCATTTACTGCAGTGCAGGGAGGGACTCTGAGCTGTTACGGAAGTACTTCCTGCAGCACCAGAGGTCATAAAATGAGGGGTCCTCTTTCTAACCCAGAACTTGTAGGTAGCTGGCCAACTTTCCGGGCAGAGGTGCAGGAATTCATTATTTAGTTCTTTTTTTTTTTTACCAAGTCTGATCAAAGGAAAAGGATATAGAACTGTTTTCACATGTCCGCCACGGGAGGGACAGGGCAAGACGTGGCGTAGCTGTGATGATTCATGGGCAGAGGCTGGAGGGAAGCTGGCAGAAGTCTGGCCCCAGATTCGGCCTAACTTAATAAGAACAGAACTAATAAACAGTTAAGTGACCACCGGCCCATTTATTCATTGTTTTGGTAATGAGCACCTACCATATATCAGATGGATATTAGATGAGATTAAATGGACTGTCCTTGTCTTCAGGAAACTTGTTGGCAGGAAAGGGAGCTCTGCCCCAGGGTTCCCTTTAGGAAGGGTAGTGGGATCCTCCCTGTTTGGCTTCAGTGGCCATGGTCCCCGAGAAGTTGGCTGCAGGGGTTCACTGCCCATTCCCTATTTTAGTTCAAAACATGAAGAGCATTTATAGCACATCTACGTGGGCCTGCTGCACCACTGGCATCTGCCGGTATGGCCATAAGTATTTAAATACTTCTCTATTAGTTGATAGATAACCACCTTTCAGTCACCCTGGCCACTCCCCCAGACTCCAAGACCTCCCCCCATCCAGCAGTGTAAAGGGGCAACCCTTTAAAGGCCCCTGCCCCATTGCTGCAGCCAGAGGATACACATTTTGAACATCACTCCTGGTGTTGGGTTCTGAAAATACAAGGATGACCGAGCTGTGATGCCAGTTCCAAGGAGTTCACATTTGACTGTACTCCATATAGTCTTTGGGTGGAGTTGATACACTGAGTGCTGAAGTAGAAGTCCTAAGAAAATGTAAAGGGGAAAAGTTAGAAGGAGGTTGACCTTTCTGAAATATTTGTCTAGGGTTTGGGAATTCACATTTATACTACCATCTCAGGGACATATTTTTTAAAGATTGATTTAATTATTTATTTATTTATTTATTTATTTATTTATGAGAGAGAGAGAGAGAGAGAGAGAATAAGTGCGGGGAGGGGCAGAGGGAGAAGGAGAAGCAGACTCCCCTCTGGGCAGGGAGCCTGACATGGGACTCAATCCCAGGACCCTGGGGTCATGACCTGAGCTGAAGGCAGACGCTTAACCAACTGAGCCACCTGGGCGTACAGGGATATTATTAGTGTAATGAGGAGTGATTTGTCTAAGAGGGATGCATAGGATTATTTCAACATAGGATACCCAGACATACACATCATTATTGCTTCTCAAGTGGTATCTATGAACAACCTGCTTTAGAATCTACTCACCTGGGAGCTTAACATGCAGATTCCCAGACCCCACCTGACCTACACAGTCAGGGGCAAGGTTTTTAATCAGCAGCCCATCTGATTCTCACACGTATTACAGTTTGAGATTGCCAGTATGTAGAGCAGAAACCAAGCTATTCTAAAACCAAATACCATTAAATTCAGATATGTAGATCTCACCAGGTATTAATTACTATTTTATGATATTAAGAATTGGCAAAAGTCTCAGATGCTTGCCGTTAAACAAAATTTCAAGATCTTATCCAATGGGCAGGTAGGTAGTATTTTGAAAAGATGTTTATATTAACTTTTTCAAATACAATAATATTGAAGAGCAAATGATAAAATGGGAGCTGAGGGAAAATTAGAGTAGAAAATATAATGAAGGCAGGAGTGAATTAAAAACTTAAAATTGTATATATGCATGCGTTCCTGTACAATTATCACTATTTGGGCCTTGAACTTTCTGACAGTCAGTGCAAAAAGGAAAATTCCATGAGTCACCATGTCCATAAGGCAAAAATAAATGAGATACTCAGAGAGGCCCAGATATTCCTACATGTGATAGCTGAGAGAAACTTATCCTAAGGGAGACATTGTGTCATAAATGTCTGTCACACATCAATGCAGTAAATATGATGGATTTCATGAGGCTGTTTCTTACAATTTCTCAATATATGAACTGATTTACTCAAAATGTATTTCAGCAAAAGTAATTTAACTGGGAGACTTTCCACTGAATAAGAACATTGCCAAAGAGTCAGTCATTGAATTATTTTTGTAACTTTAAATATATATTCCACATGCTTTGTGAGGCAGGAAAATGATTTTGCTTTTAATACATCATTGCATAAAAGAAGGACTTGGTTTAATTCTTTGAATCCCAGTTCAGAACCCAGCCAAAATAAAGGGCTGGGATGTCATTTTTAAATTCTGTGATTCAAATAGAAATATTTTATGATACTACTTCATCTATCTAAAGCTCAATCATTCAGCAGTCTCAATTACTGAGAATATACTTGAAAACCCAGAAATAATTTAAAATATCCCTGAAGAATTTAAATAAAGGCCTCTGACTACAAGACAGAAACTCAGGCTTATTACTCACAGCAGAACCCTTCCATTCCCCACTCAAATGTTATTTACACTTACTTGACAGCCTGAACCCAACAGATGTGGCTGCTCAGTGTCACAAATCCAAAATAGATTAAATGCCAAAAACTAGAAATAACAAAAAGGAGCTTACAGACAGCATGAGAACAGAGGGTCCTCAGCACAATAGCATGTGAAGAATAAGAAAAATTTTAAAAATCAGACATCAGATCTCAAAAAGCAAAGTAGTTTTGGGTCATTTATAACAGAGACAAGTACCCTATAATAACTTGAACAATTACTAAGTGTAGTATATTTAGCTTAATACAATCATTCTGTTTTATCTACCAGCCTGGATCATCAAGAAAGGTTAAAGTATGTTCACTCTACTCTTTTTTATGAAGTAAGATAAATGTTAAAGATGTTTAGAAATATTTCCATGCAAAATGTTTTATCGTCAAAAAGTTCTAGTCCTCTCAGAGGCAAAGCCTTCTGCATATGGAAAACCTAGCTGGCCTTTCTAAACAGCCAGTGTTTTCCTTAACATTTCTTGCTAAATACGTGAACTGAGGCCACTCTGGAGAGATTCTTAAAGTTGCTTTTGTTGTTTTATTCCTTTTTTAAAATTGTCACCCTTGGAGTAGCCAAAGTGAGAAGTCGAAAACTTTCCTTCTCTTGAAAAAACTGAAGTCTAACAAATATTTTAATTGTTAAAATACTTTTTTTCTAAAAAGCTAAAGTGGTTTCAGCTTCTATTGAGACATAGAGTTCAAAAGAAAGAGAAAGCAAGCAGACATGTTCACTGTGATTAGAGGATTGTACAGCATTTCTGGAATGAAAAAAATTGATGAATCTCTTGAAAGACCCTAGCATCACAGCCAGCAATGAAGCAAGAAACTGGCATTGAGAATCCTGTTTCTGTTCCTAGTTCTTCCACTGACTCACTATGTGAAATAACTTATTTCTTTATGCTCTCTTGTTATCCCTAAAATAGAGGTAAAAATTTACTTTTAAATGAAAGTTTTGAAACTCTAGGCAGAATTCATTGTTCCTCCTTTCTTGCATTTCTACTAAAACACTCATTGCACGACTAAGTTGCTGGTTTCTTGAGGAGGAGGATCCCAGCCTTCTTGTGTTTGTATTACGTGAGCCTAGCACAGTGCCTGGCGCATGGCAGAGTCTGTAGGCATTTCCAAAATGGTTACAGGGTTTTCCTTGAGAATCTGTCTTTCTTGAGTCTTGCTTTGACTAGTGCTTCCTCCCTTTACTTGGCCAAAGGCATCTACAGGTCCTTCTACCCTGGAGTAATGGAGCACTTGTTCCTGTCCTCTTGGTGAAGGAGAAAGGGCCCCTCAATGCTAATGAGCTGGAATGCTCAGATGGCAAGAGGACAGACAGACAAGCTTCTGTGACTACAATAATGGGCAACTGTTAGCTGTCTGAGCTTCAGGTTCCCTCCTACCCAGGAGACACTTAGGAGCCATAGTCATTATTTCTGTCATTTTCCAGGATTGACTTCCTAAAGGAGAATCATATTATGTATCTCTAATTATGTATAAAGATAACATGACACTATAGAACATTTGGACGATCAAGGAACAAAAGACCTATTTTCCCTTTTTGCATATTAGGGAATATTCCAGTATTACTTATATAAATATTTATGCTCTGTGGTTTGCAACATTTCTGGTATTAGCATTGTATAAATGAAAGTTTTCCATATTATACACAGTCTTCTTTTTATTTATTTTTTTGAGAGAGAGAGAAAGCTGGAGGGAGAGAGAGGGTTTTAAGCAGGCTCCATGCCCAACGTGGAGCCCAAGGCGGGGCTCTATCTCACGACCCTGAGATCATGACCTGAGCTGAAATCAAGAGTCGGATACTTAACCGGCTAAGCCACCCAGACGCCCCCCATACTCTTCTTTTAAATCATCAGTGTTCAAAAATGCACATTCCACTGGGTTAAATTCGAATAATCTTTTGGGCGCCTGGGTGGCTCAGTTGGTTAAGCGACTGCCTTCGGCTCAGGTCATGATCCTGGAGTCCTGGGATCGAGTCCCGCATCGGGCTCCCTGCTCAGCAGGGAGTCTGCTTCTCCCTGTGACCCTCTTCCCTCTCGTGCTCTCTATCTCTCATTCTCTCTCTCTCAAATAAATAAATAAAATCTTTAAAAAAATAAAAAATAAATAAAAATAAATAAATTCGAATAACCTTTTAATATGCATTTTTATGAGACTGAGACTGACTCAGGACCTTCTAGTATACATTTTTATTTATTTATTTATTTATTTATTTATTTATTTATTTATTTGACAGAGAGAAACATAGTGAGAGAAGAAACACAGACAGGGGGAGTGGGAGAGGGAGAAGCAGGCTTCCCGCCAAGCAGGGAGCCCTACGTGGGGCTCCATCCCAGGATCGAGGGATCATGACCTGAGCCGAAGGCAGATGCTTAACGACTGAGCCACCCAGGCGCCCCTAGTGTACATTTTTAAACACCAAAGCTATAAGGGCATCTGGGTAGCTCAGTCAGTTAAGCATCTGACCCTTGATCTCAGGGTTATAAGTTCAAGCACTGGGTTGGGCTCCACACTTAAAAAAGAAAAGGAAAAATATATATTTTTTAAAAATAATAAAAAATAAATAAATAAATAAATAAATAAATAAAAGCTATAACATCTAAACCTATTTAACTGTTGCTTAAGGAAATGGCAGCCAAAAGCAAGATTGAGGTGCACCAAAACATGGCAGATGAACTACAGAGAGAACACTTGGCCGCAGAACAACGCATGGTACATAGAATCCAAAGGATTATGATGGAGTGCCATAGGGAGAAGGTCCAGGCTGTGGAGAAGGCCAGGGCTGAAGAGAGACAGATGGCCCAAGAAGCAATCCAGGCCCAGAAAAGGTATTCCAGAGAACACATTTGCAAATCAGTATCTTACTCTGGCCAAATCAACTTGGAGCAAGGGATAAGGTTGAGGCACATAGGTGGATATTTCCCAGGTTCTGTGTTTTTATATTTTTATTATGAAATATTTCAAACATAGAGAACAATATGTAATATATTGTAGAATGTATGTGTGTGTGTGTGTGTGTGTGTGTGTGGTTTAAAGAAAAAATACCATGAATATTCAAAGACCTACCACTCATCTGAAGAGATTGAAAATTGCTAACACTGGGGGCACCTGGGTGGCTCAGTTGGTTAAGCGACTGCCTTCGGCTCAGGTCATGATCCTGGAGTCCCGGGATCGAGTCCCACATCGGGCTCCCTGCTCAGCGGGGAGTCTGCTTCTCCCTCTGACCCTCTTCCCTCTCGTGCTCTCTGTCTCTCATTCTCTCTCTCTCAAATAAATAAATAAAATCTTTAAAAAAAAAAAAAGAAAGAAAATTGCTAACACTTCTGACGCTCCCATGACACTTCCTCAATCACATTTCCTTCCTCTCCCCACTCTCAAGAGATAACTACCATCCTAAGTAATGTGCTTTGCGTTCTGTATCTCCAGTTTTAAGAGGCTGAGGAGAGGAATCAAGAAATATTTCCCCATAAACACATAAAAGTCAATCTTCACATTCACTAGCTGATATCATATCACCAGCATGGATGTGTTACTTTTGGTCTTTTCCTTATTACACAAGTAATACATGCTGTAAATGAAATGGACACTTTGGAAATATATAGGGCAAAACTTGCTAAGTCCTGACTCACTGCTTCCCTGCCTTCCCTGTCTCCCAGAGACATTCATTTTTAAATAACGGGGCCCTTGTCCTTCCATGCCCTTTTGATGTCATTACAGCTTTATATTTGTACATGATCACAAATAATTTCTACACAAATCAGATCACTTTTTTTAAACAATACCAAAGTAACCATTTTTATGTAGGCAATGAACATTTGACGGAATTGGCCAATTTTTACAGGACAGCAGTCAGGATCCCTAGTGATTATTGGAACCAAGAGAAAACCAGTTTCCAGCTATTAAGTGACCTGCGTGACCTAAGATCATGCAGCTTCAGCAGCAGAACCAAGACTGAAACCTCTGTGTTTGGCCTTCTAGTCTAGGACTTGTCTCTTTTGCTTTGCTCTTTGACTTAAGGAACAAATCTGTTTGTGATTAATGGGTAAAATCTTCTTTGTTAGAACTATTTAGAACAGGACCAAGGGTCAAATCCTGTACGATGTTTATTTTGTAGATAAATAAGAGTGAGGGCTGCAGCTGTGACTGTTTGTTTCAGTGGTACCTTCCTTCAGGCACAGGCTATAAATCATTGTTGAGATGGAAAAGGGAGGTGAAAGAGGATTCTGGGAGAAAGTTAGAGAAGGTGGTAATGCCCAAATGAGTTGTAGTCCAATGCAGTGAAAGGTGGTACCCCGCCCTCCGTCTGCAGGAACTCTGCCTCACCTGTAGGAGCTTCTGGGTCTACTCCTCACACACTTACAGTGTCTGCTCTTTCCCTCACTCTGCTGCTTTCACCATCCCCACGCCCCACCACTGGCCCTTCCCTCTGTGAGGGTTGAATAGAAGATTTTCAATGGCTGCCTTTTATTAAATGAATTGACTAAAATTAGGGAACTGCTATGTCTGTTGTTTAAGGATATCCAACTAGAATGTCCATTTTGTCCATTGATGTATTCCAAATGCCTGGAAGAGAGCCTGGCACATGGTATGCATTCATTAAATATTTATTAAACAAAGGTTCGAATTTGTTCCAATTAGCTGAACCCACTCTGCCGCACATCAGGTCTTATTTCTAGACATTGCTGGATTCCAGTGTTCTTTTTTTTTTTTTTAAACAAATGTCTAGTACTTTTCTAGGTGGAAATTTACTTATTTTTTATTTTTTTAAGATTTTGTTTATTTGACAGAGACACAGCGAGAGAGGGAACACAAGCAGGGGGAGTGGGAGAGGGAGAAGCAGGCTTCCCGCAGAGCAGAGAGCCGGATGTGGGGCTCGATCCCAGGACCCCGGGATCATGACCTGAGCCGAAGGCAGACGCTTGACGACTGAGCCACCCAGGCGCCCCTCCAGTGTTCTTTAGAGCATTTGCAGAAATGAATATATGGAGAAGGACCACTCTTTAGAATTTGACTGTAGATCTTTTATTTGACTATAAACTTCCACTGAGGAATTAAGGATTCAGAACATTTACATGTTATGACAAATATGCCAAATTCACAGAAAACATTTTGTGGACTGGCGTGATTAGATTCTACATAGATTATCTAGGAAACACTGTACTCTTTTTCTGGAAGGAAAGAAGGAAGGGAGGGAAGGAGGGAAGGAGAGGCGGGAGAGGGAGGGAAGAGAGCAAGCAGGCAAGTTTTGCTTAGAAAGGTTCTAGGGAGTCCTCCTACCTACTAGTTTGCGATGGCGGCAACATTGGCGGCTTCTCGCAGTCTCCGGAACCTGCTGATACGGCGAGTGATGGCTCCCACGCCCCAGGGTCTCAGCCTTAGCCTTTGCCCCATGAGCTCCACTGCTCAAGATGAGGCTTCCACAGCAGCCCCCAGAGAAACGCCAGACCATAGCTATGAGTCCCTTCAGGTGACAGTTGCTCAGAAACACATCCTGCATGTGCAGCTAAACCGGCCTGAGAAGAGGAATGCCATGAACAGAGCCTTCTGGAGAGAGATGGTGGAGTGCTTCAACAAGATAGCACAAGACCCTGACTGTCGGCCTGTGGTGATCTCTGGTGCAGGAAAACTGTTCACTGCAGGTATTGACCTTACGGACATCGCTTCAGAAATCCTTCAGCCCCATGGAGATGATGTGGCCCGCATCAGCTGGTACCTCCGTAGCCTCATCAGCAGATACCAAGAGACCTTCAGCGTCATCGAGAAGTGTCCGAAGCCGGTGATTGCCGCCGTCCATGGGGCCTGCGTTGGTGCGGGCGTGGACCTCATCACTGCTTGTGACATCCGGTACTGTGCCCAGGATGCTTTATTCCAGGTGAAGGAGGTGGACGTAGGTTTGGCGGCTGATGTGGGAACGCTGCAGCGACTGCCCAAAGTTATCGGAAACCAGAGCCTGGTCAACGAGCTGGCCTTCACTTCCCGCAAAATGATGGCTGATGAGGCCCTGGGCAGTGGGCTGGTCAGCCGGGTGTTCCCAGACAAGGTGGGCATGCTTGATGCAGCCTTCACCCTGGCGGCCGAGATTTCCACCAAGAGCCCCGTGGCAGTGCAGAGCACCAAGATCAACCTGGTTTACTCCCGCAACCATTCGGTGGCTGAGGGCCTCAACTACATGGCCACCTGGAACATGAGCATGCTGCAAACCCAGGACATCGTGAAGTCTGTCCAGGCTGCCATGGACAAGCAGGAACTGAAGAATGTCACCTTCTCCAAGCTCTGAGAGCTGCTGAGGCCCAGGGCCTGGCCTTGCCCCACCTCATGCCCATTTCCTCATCCATAGAGAAGGAGAATTAGTAAAGATGGTCGCCTGGTGCTTTCTCCCTTGGTCTCCCCCGTTTCTAACCTTATAACCCTGATTTCCTCATGCTCAGGGCCTTATCTTCACCCGAACAATAAAGCAACTTAATGCAAAAAAAAAAAAAAAAAAAAAGGTTCTAGGTGTTTTCTAGCCCAAGACAAAGGCATGAATGAAGTGACTGCTCAGGAATTTTTGTGTTCATGTCTATAATTGCTAATGATAGCTACGCTTTATTTAACATGCAGCACATGCAAGGCCCTTTGTGTGCTTCTCACTGAATTTTCATATCCCTTCCTGAGGGATTCCATCATCCTCCATATCTTCAGATGAAGTCCCTGAGTCTTAAGAGAGACATTGAGCAACCTGCCAAAGGTCACAGAGAAGAGGTGACAGGGCCCCATGTGAACCCTGGTCTATACCATACCAAAGTTTATGACCTTCCATTACACTATCCTGCTCATTTCACCAACGCCTTCTATGGATGTGGTCCTGAGTTCTGCTGCAAGGAAATAAAGTGGTTTCCTCAACATGTGTAGTAACTAAAGCATGGCTGCCCCATAGACCAAGGCTAGATGGACAGGTACAAAGAACACTAAGTGCTGGGAAAGTCCTGAAAAGATCAAGCAACAAGTGTGTGGGCTATGTGGTGAGCTGGGTTTGTTGGAGGCAGTTAGTCTTGGCTTGGGCCTTAGAGAGAAGGAAGGAGGTCCTATTTGTGAAAGACTGGAAAGAGTGAGAACAGCACGAACAAACATGTAGAGGGGAAGGTGGAAAGTGTAATGAGGCAGAACCAAGGGAAGGTCAAGAATATGAATGGCCCTGAGATATAGATGCACCACTAAGGGGTGGCCTCTGGAGATGTCCCCCTACCAAATCTATACAATGCCTGTCACCTCAGTTTGGGGTATCACTAATCCTCCTGCAAGACTGGGGTGCAGTAGGTTCTCCGTTTCTTAGGTGGAAAGTCAGAATATATTTTCCTTCAAACACAGTGGTTATAACCAATTAAAATAGTGCTACCAGGGCGCCTGGGTGTCTCAGTCGGTTAAGCTTCTGCCTTCAGCTCAGGTCATTATCCCAGAGTCCTGGGATCAAGCCCCGCATCGGGCTCCCTGCTCGGTGGGGAGTCTGCTTCTACCTCTCCCTCTGCCTGCCACTCTGCCTGCTTGTGCTCGCGCTCTCTCTCTCTGTCAAATAAATGAATAAAACCTTAAAAAAAATAAAATAGTGCTAACAGTGCTATAGTTCAAGTGAAAAAATGGATTAATAGTTTACTGTGGGCTTATCAGGCAAATGCTTAATATCACTCTAAATACTTAATGTACAAATGAATTTTGGGAACAAATTCTTTTATAATTTAGGAATTGAAGAAATGGAGAAATGAAGTATTGGTTCTTACTGTCTTAAGAACCAAGACTTTTACTGATGGACATAGAAAGGAGATTAAGAAGTATGCTCTTAGCAACATTTATGGGGAAAATGAAAACTTCACTTAATAGGTAGAAGGGAAGGAACAGCCAGATATTATTCTTTAAACCTGTGAGCAGTGTATCTTGAATCATTTCAGTAACCTCCCAAACACAGCGAGAGAGAGAGAGAGAGAGAGAGAGAGCGCTAAGAGAGTCCCTCAAGAGCAAAGCACAAATCAGTTGCTGGTATGGTTTTCCATGCTTTATTTTTTTCCTCAAGGCCTAATGAGGTTGAATTATTATATATTAGGTTCTATTTTTATTTACTAATCTATTTTTCTTCTCTGAGAACCCATTTTATTAAAATAGCAGACTGAATCCTATGGATATATATGGACACACACTAAAATTATTCAAAAAAGTTCAATTTGTGGCCAGCACTGCACATATAAATATGGTGTGTAATTTTGAAATCCCAACATTAGAGCCTCATAAAGTGAGAGATGGCAGATAGATCTCACCACTTACAGAAGGAAGCATAAACGTTCGCATCATGTCAAAAGGGGCATTGGAGGCCGTTGAACCTGCTGTTCCTTCTGTTGGATGCCCGCCAAGCATTGGTGAGCCTCCTGAGTGCTTCTGTTCCAGGAATTTTACAGCTGGTTGAAGTGGTTGGTTAAAATGCTGAATGCCTCTACTTGTCATGTGCTTCCTAATGTGGACCCAGAATGTGCTGGGTCTCGTCCTCACATCCACACTTGGCTTCCAGTTCTGCCTCCCCCGACCCCGATGCATAGTGATCCTCCAGATATTTGAGAAGAGAGGAAGACTCTTGGAGGAGAAAAGAAAAAAAAAAAAAGTACTAAATAGTTCCTTTAGTCCTTCCTCATATGATATGATTTCTAGGCCCTCTTTTGAGGAAAAAAAATTGTGGGTAATTTGTATAAATCAAAAAATATTTTAGAGATACCACAAGAAGTGACTATTTTTTATGATGAATATTTTGCTTATGCTAAGAATCCTTTTTAAGCATGAATTGTTTCAGGCTGATAATGCTGTAATTAAGCTGTTTTTAAATTGGTATTATTTGGCATAAAAAATGTATTGGAGAGAACTACATCTATACTACCCATTCATTCACCCATTTATTGGTTACCTGTTGTACACATACCAGGCACCATGCCAGACAAGGGAGATAGAAAGCTGAATGGGTACTCCAGACCAATTTTCCATGCCCTGCACCCACTTTTCTCCTGGCTTCAATTCCATGATTTCTAGGAAATTATCAGAATAAAGATCAGAGATACTCTGACCTTAAACCAAAAGGAGTGAATCCCACAGGATCAAAAATTTGGCTCTAATGCCGGCTGGGAGGAGTTGGAAGGGACATCCCAAAAAGTAACAGATCCCTTTAGTGAGAACAGACCTTGAGAGCAAGGTTCTAAGATGCACCTTATTTGAGCAGTTTTACCTAGGACCAGCTCTGGTGGAGTCTTCTAGTTGGCCCCACAGATCAACACATCCTCTGTGTGGGCCTGGAGAAAGCCAGGCGAAGGCAGCAGGAAGCTCACACCTGCATGGGACAGAGCTGTGATTCCCGAGAAGGAGCACCACTTCCCCTGTGGAGACTTTTGAGGCAGGCTCAAGGAAGCTTCCTTTCAGTTCCTTCTAATCAAAGCACCAGTGTCCCTGGTCGCCACCTTTACAGACTCTCCAATATCCTGAAGATTCTATAACACATCAGACTAAATCCTCAGGGTGTGTAGAGGCTCACTCCCGGCTCTACCCACAGTGTGATTTCTACTGATAGTACCTCCATTCTCCTGTGACCCAGGCTGAGAATCGAGAAGTTAGTCTTGATTCCTCTTCTTTCTGCCTCCCCTTTATCCTAGCCAACACAAATTTTGGCACTTATGGCTTTGTAATATTTCTTGGACTTATCCTTTTCTCTCCCTCTACCTACCCCTCTCTTTTTCATCATTAATTCAGACCCTAATCATTGCACACCCAGAATGTTGCAAAATAGTACCAATTCATATCTCTACTTCCCGTTACTTTTCAGTTTAACCACTATTACCAGAATAACATTCTAAAACACAATTACTTTCATTGTGTTGTTCTCCCAATAAAAAATGTATAATGATCTCTCACACTATTGCAGCAGGTAATGGTTAAGGGCGGGAGCTTTCCCACTTGCTCAGTTGTGTCACTGAACAATAACTAAATCTCCCTAAGCCTCAGTTTCCTCCCCTGTTACATGGGAATAATAAGAGCTAATAAATAAAAATTGTACCATCTTCAGTTATTGTGAAAATTAAATGAGATGTAATGCATGTCAAATGCTTAGCACAGTCCCTGGGACACAGTAAGTACTCAGTTAAATGTTAACCCTTCTTATTAGTCATAGATGTAGCCTGATTGGTGGGAAAAGGAAGGAGAGAAATATTGCATAGCAGCCACAGAGGCTAAGGACAACTGATGTTTACCTCATGATTAGGGAAGTTCATCACATTTGAAAGTCAAGTTGAAAGAATCGGAGATAATGAGAGAATTGCATCTTGGAGGTTAGAAGTTAGGAGATAGGACAGGTGCTAAGTCTTGGGAAGATCGTAATAGACCCGGAGGCAGAGGGGGAGGATTTTCAGGAACAATCATAAGTATTTGAATCAACATTTATAAGTTATTTTATTCTCAAATCTTGGGGAGGTTTTATTCTCAAGACCTCTTGGGAGGTCTTGAAACTAGGTTAAGCAGAGATGTCCACCAAAAAAGTGCATTACAGTGGCTAAAAGCTTTTGACCTGGACTCAGACTGCCTGGGTTGCTCATTTTGCCACTTGTACTGATAAAGTGAAATAGGGCAAGTCACTTAACCTTTGTGAGCCTCAGTCTCTTCATCGGTAAAATAGGCAGAATCATAAACCCACCTCATGGACTTGTTTTGAGGAAACATTAAGCTAATGTATACGTGGGATGCTCATCCACTTACTTGCCTGGGACATGGTAAGAATTCAAAACAGTTGGCTGCTATAAATTACATATAATTTCATACATTACAACCAGAGGTCTGTGAACTCATTCAGCAGTGGTTCTCCAAGTGTAGTCCAAGGAATGCTCAGTGTCCCTGAGACCCTTTCAGGGGGGCCCTGAGGTCAAAGCTATTTTAATAATACGAAGATATTATTTGCCTTTTCACTCTCATTATCTCATGAGTACAGAGTACTATTTTCCAGAGTTTTATGATGTGTGATGGCACAACAGATTGAAACAATATGAAAAAATCCATCTTTTTTTCTGTTAAGCCAGACAAATCAAGAGTTTTGCAAAAAATGTGAAAGTATACCACTTTTCTCACCAAAATTTTTTAATTTGGAAAACGTATTTTTCATAAAAGTTAATTACATTTAATATTTCATAGATTTAATCATACCTTACATAAATGTATAAATATTTTTTTAATGTCTCACTTTTAATTCTAATACCGTCAGTGTCACTAGATGTCACCCATACAAACAAAAGTTGTTTGGGTTCCTTGGTCATTTTAAGAGTGAAAAGGGGTTTTGAGACCAAAAGGTTTGAGGTGGCTATCAGAGTATTGTTCAGATAAAACTGTGAGTACAATTTCCTCCCCTCTGGCTAAAGGGAAGTAGCTGGATTGATACACAGAAATACTTTCTGTAGGGGTTTAGAACTCTGACCCTATTTCTTCATTTTTAATCACATTGCATTCATATTTTTCTGGCCACAGAGGACTCAGGTCCCTAAAATTACCATCAGACACTAGGCTAGTAGGCCTCACCCTAGTCCCCATCAGGGAAGTCAGTGGGCAGTCTCCCTGCTTGAAAAATGTTTTTGGATTGTTAACAGCTACTGCAATCCAAAAGCTCATCTCTACCCACCTATCTCAGACTGATGGCTCATCTAAACAATGCAACAGTTTCTCATACGTCTGAGGCAAAAGACAACATCTTTTTGTTTTTAGTGGTTAACCCATCTAACTTATAAATCCCTATCTTTTGTAGAAAAGCCATGGAGGAAATTTTGAATACTGGTATAACAGTTATGAAGGATCAGAGCAAGAGTGTGAACCAAATGATCAAAGAAAAAGAACATGAAATGAATGTGTACTATTGCATGGCTCAGAGGCAGAAGCAAGAAGAGGTCCAGGAAGTGCTTCGAGAAGCAGAGAAGACACATCAGGCCACGCTTGGAAATGTGATGGATAAACTGGTTAACACCGAGGGGGAGCTGCTGTCCATAGCGAAACAACTAGGCATTATGACAAATTGGAAAGATTTCCTGGAGGAGGAATTACAGGAAACAAGGGAAGCATTTCAAAAATACATCAATTATACGTTTCCTAAGCTTTCGCCAGGACATGCAGATTTTATTCTGCCAGAAAGAAAGAAAACACCTTCCAGTCTTGTTATTCAAGAGAAAGAAACAACTCTCGATTAGAAATCTTTGAGTGAAATTTCACTACAAATGTCAATGTTCCAAGACTAAATAAATCAACTCAAAAACCATTTATTGATCCCCAGTTATATACAGGGTACTGTTGGGCTGCAGGCATTTTGATGGAAAACAAAAATATTCAAAAAGCACATTCCAGGTACATTGGGTTCTAAGTCTGTTTGAGGAGGGAAAACAGTGAGAGGGAACAAAACTAAGTAGGAGGGGAAAAGGTTTCTTGGAAGAAGTTCAAACAAACTTCTGTACCTGGCTTTGTTCATGTCTACATCAGACATGTAATTATTTTAGTGTTTGTTGCAGTTACAAGTAAAGGGACATGTTTTTAGTATGTTCCCATTGTGGAGAGGTGTGCTAATTTCCAGTAAAGATTAATATTTGGTGAAGTGCAATAGCATTGTAGGAAAAAAGTAATTTCCTTCTAATTCAATAGGATAAAATTTAAATTCTGGGAATTCTATATAAACTAATTCAGAGAGGACTCATTTATACTGGCCAGTTGTGAAAGAAAAAATATGCCTTTAGAGGGCAGTCTCCTGCTTCAGGGATTGGGAGTTTTGTGTTTATACTCCAGCCCAGGAGCGCCCTGAACCCACCTTCTTTGGGTTAAAATGCAGAAGACTGTTAAGTACCACAATGCTCAGCACCAACACATGTCAACATCTACTAAATTAAAATGAAAGAAAACCCAAGCCATAAAAACTTCAAAAATCTACCCACTCTAATGTAACATCCTTAAATTATTCATCACCACCTTGTGTTGGTGGCTTTAAAATAAAAACTTGGAAAGCACTTTTCAGTAAATTAAAAAGTACTGTTCTTGAGCAAGCCTTAGGTTGGTTTGTTTACATTGCCCATTCTTCGATTTCCTAATGGTAAAAGTAGCAATTTGTTTACAATTGCAAATGGACTACACTCTCCTCAGTATTTAGCTTCCTGATACTGCAGGATTGCAACAATCCCTGTTGATTGATTGCCTACCTGCTGGATGTAATAACATTTATATAGTGCTTTATGCTGCTTTTTTATGTCCGTTCTTCTCACAACAATCCATGAGACAGACAGGATAGGGGTTGTTGTTAGTCTATTTTTTATAGATAACAGAAACTACTATGTATGTATTCAGGTATTTACATGTGTGAAACATTTTAAAAACATTGATATTTGATCCTCACAATGACTTTTGAAAGTAATTATCATTGTCTCCTATTTGTAGGAAGGGAAAGCTAGGCTAGGGAGGTTTAAGAATTTTCCCCAGAGCACACAGCTAATGACAGAGCCAGAGTTCAAAATACTACAAGGCACAACAGGCACATGGATGCAGAGCTTAGAGACCTGAAGTTTTTCATCATTGAGTACACTAGGGGGGGGCGCTAGCGTGTGCCAGGCACACTGAACATGGTACACAAGAGGACTCTTTTCATTTTCACAGCGGTCTGTGAAAGGTACAAACCAGTAACACAGTCACAGATAGGTTAAGTCACTTTCTCAAAGTCACACAGCTTGTAATGATCGCAGCCAGAGAGTGTGGGTCTTCAGTCCACACTTTTAGTCATGATTTTGTTCAGCCTGAACATCAAGGCCTTGGTGCCTGGTTGGTACTCTGCAAGGGTGTGTCTATGTGGGTTCTGTGATGAGGATAAGAACATGGTCTATCCTCACTGTTATGCATCATTTTTGTGTCATAGAAATCAAAGGAAATTGTACCTAAGATTGGTGGTATCTGAGTTATTGGAGTCATCCACCAGTTTCAAATCTGAGCACATACCATAGGGGAATAGAAGGCAACTGTCCTCTGAAGGGATTCACTCTATGGCCACAGTTAAGCATGACTCCTTTGGCATCAGTGACATAGTAACATAAAAAGAAAGCGGACAATGTATTTTGGGTTTGAAAAAAGGAACTTAGCTTCTCAGTCTTCAACCTGATTGGAAGAAATTAAATTATCTGTGTTTTTAGTATTTTCCTTGTCCATATTGCTGTCCCTGCTCCCACCTCAATCCCAACCAACAGCTTCCTTAGAGTTTTAAAAGCAATTTGGATCCACCAGAGGACTCACCTGCCCACTCCCCCAAAGTGCTCATCATCCTCCTGTCATGGGGGTAATCACAGGGGAGCCTATCAGGACAGACTGCCTGATCCCAGGTCCCCATTTGCGACTTACTTTAGAGTCTGGAGTCAGCATCAACCATGGCAGGAGGGTCTTCTTACACTTCTCTTGTTCTCAGGGTCTCAGGTTTACCTCTCCCAGGGTCACACTGAAGGAACATCATCTTTGCTCTTACCTAAATCCTTTACCCTGATTTGATCATCTCAACCCACAGTTCTTCCTAGTTTGAATGTTTCCCAGATAATATACCCCTGAGAATTAGAGTTCAAAGTGGGTGCATAATTTGCTCTAAAAAGCAGGAAAGGCTGATGGTAGACTAAAAATGAGATATCAGTCATATTTCCAGTGCCACATTCAATGGGCCCTCTCAGTAGTCTCTTGTTTCTATGGCACTGATAAGGATGATACTGATGCATTAAAAAATGACACAATGGAAATATATAGCAATGACCATTTACTGAGCATGGGTTGTGCATCAGTGCACTAGGCTCCTTACTAAACCTTGTCTTACTGAAATCTCACAGCAACTCTGTAAGGTACCTATGAGGACCCCCATTTTGAAAATGAGGAACCTGAGACTCAGAGAAGCAAAGTCACTTGCTGAAGATCACAGAATTGTTTGGCTGCAAGCCCATGTGTTTTCTACATGTGTTTTCTACAATTACAGCACGTTAGCCTAATCGTGCTCGATCCCAGGACCTGAGTAGCCACCAATGATGCGTTGCTTTCAAAATACATTGGAATTGTAGCAGGGCAATTCTGAATTATTGTGCAGAACCTTGACAGTTCCAGTGGCCATGACTGAGAGCCAAGAATGAAGGGGAGCAGAACTGGACAACTTTCCCCAAATGTGCTCGACGAGCTATCCCAGAAACCAAGCCCCAACGGTGAATTTATGGAGGGGCATACTCCCTCCCACCAATCCAAATTCAAAAAGGAAAGATTCCCCCTAGGGTTCCGGACAGAGATCAGTTGCCTGTAGCTCAAAGGTGAGACTCCAAGTCCAGTGAAAATTGAAAGAGAGGTATGTTTCTGAAATCTCAGTGGGAGCCTTACTCCAAGGTTTTCTAGGAAACTTGATTGAGACTAAATTGGGCTATTTCCAAAATGGAAGATTCCTTGAGTGAACCAATTTTTTTAAAGCATAATTTAACTTGATAACACTTAACTCTCCTGGTATCATTTACTTTGAGTACAATACCTAAAGAGACCATTATAGACCTTAGATACTAAGCCCCATGTAAGTTATTAAAGTTGTAAACATTTTGGAGAATTCTTTTCAGGAGAACTTATAGAGTGCATTTTTCTTAGTTGTCTTAGATGCCACCTGCACAATAATAGTGCGTGCTGTTCCCATGGTTTCTGATATTTAGGAAGATATATTAATTCCTGGAGGCCATCTGGGAACTTAATCTGGGGATCCTAAGAAATGACTTCAGTTTAATTTTCTAGAAGTCATTCCACCAAGAAAAAAATCTTGTTTTTGGAGAAAATAGATCTGTAGGGTGGAAAACAGATGCATAGTACCACTAGGAAAGGTGGAGAAGCCCCCAGCCAGCTTGGTCACAAAGCACAGGAGTTGGGCTCGTTAGTAATCAGTGGACATTCATGTTGCAAAGAAGTCGCTCTAACTTGGATTCCACGCGACCTATTTAAAGCTTGTTTAAATACATTTAGTTTGGGGGGTCTTATTTACATGGACACCAGGTAGACACTGTTCGGCAAAACTTAGGTTCACTTACAGATCAGAGGAGTTTGACCGAACTCTTCTTGCTTGGCTGAGATCACCCAGAAGAGGAAAGAAGAAAGCATCATCGTCTGTTGTCCAGGTATCAGTTATCGAAAGCCAGGCAGCGACTGAGTGCCTCACCTGCGTTATTCCACTTCCGCCTCGCAGCAACCAGATGGAGAATTTCAGGCACTTTGAGGTTAGGCATTCTTCACAAGGTCACACTATTTGAGAAATTGGGATGCATTCAACCCATTGCTATCTGATTCCAAATTGCAGGATTGAAAATAAGTGGGTTTTACTCTAGTTAGTTCCCAATATAAACACTTTAATATTGAGTTGAATGAAGTTAAAATTATCCATTTGGACATAGCAACTGCATGTTAGCTCTTAAAACTTTCGAGAATCCAAGTCTTTCAGTCTGCCCTTTTTTTTTTTTTTTTAAATTCTTGACCATATGTGTTATTTCCTATTTCGCATAGCTCTATTTCCTTCTTAACCTGTTTTGGGTGTCTATTTCCCACCGCTGGACTAAAGACCGTAGAGGACTCTCTGCTGAGAACCCGTAACAAACTCCAGAGCCAGGCAGTATCCTTGACATATCACTTTATTATTTTTATTATTATTTTTTTTTAGATTTTATTTATTTATTTGAGAGAGAGAGAGATAGCGAGAGAGAGCACAAGTAGGGAGGAGAGGGAGAAGCAGTTTTCCTGCCAGTAGGGAGCCAGATGCGGGCTCGATCCCAGGACCCTGAGATCTTGACCTGAACTGAAGGCAGACACCTAGCCACCCAGGCGCCCTGACATATCACTTTATACTGTCCCCTCACTCCCAACTCAGGATCCCAAGCAGGGCTATTTGTATCACTTGTGCCTTTGAAGGGCTATCATTTAATTATGTAATAAAATTAGAGAGTGATAGATTTCAATTAGAAATCTCATATTTCGGGGCGCCTGTTCTTGCTTAGTGCTAAGTCCTGCCCACAATTACTGAAGGAATGGCGTGATGCAAATTTTGTTCCCAGCAAAGGGAACAAAAGTCTCTTGTAGAAGAGACTTCTACAATCCAAAGGATAAATTTTCCTAGTTCTCACATAATTTGTTCTTCTCAAAGCTGTCAGGTGGCCAAGAGTAGAAGGTTGTTTCCTCTGTTGGTTCAGGCCAACAGATTCCTATCTGATGAAATATGATCCCTGGAATCTTTGAAATCCAAGGAGAATCCCAGCCTCTGGGGAAGGCCTCAGGAAGATACAAAAGAAAATCCTGCAACTATGGTCACTCAGTTGCAGGCAGCCCCAGAGGCTCATAGTCTGGCTTCATGCTCTCTTGTCTCACAGATATGCTCAGGGCACTTTGGCCAGGGAGCATCTCATATATAATAGGTGACTTGTGGGGCACCTGGGTGGCTCAGTCGGTTAAGCATCTGCCTTCAGCTCTGGTCATGATCTCAGGGTCCTGGGATGGAGCCCCGCATAGTGTCCAACTCCCTGCTCAGTGGGGAATCTGCTTCTCCCTCTCCCTCTGCCCCTCCTCTTCCCCCTCCCCCTGCTCATGCTCTTTCTCTCTCTCTCAAATAAATAAAATCTTTTAAAAAGAAAACATAATTGGTGAGTTGTGAGAATAAACTCCACTGTATCATTGCTGAGGAATTTAGGCAAGCCAGTCTCCAAGGGGTATGTCCAAGTCACACCATGTGTCTCATCTCTAGGCCTTTATCTGCCTCCATAAGGACACCAATACCCTGAGAAGAATTCTCGGCAAACAAATAGGATTTGGTAATTCAGTTTACTTGAAGTGTGTATCGGATCTTGACTTTATGACTCACCTTAACTTCACAACATAGACAATATGCACGATATATTGTTAAGGAAATGCCAGAATTATTCCTCATTTTGTTTTGCATTTTATCCCTTAATTTCTGAATAATTAATAAAAAACAATTTAGTATTCTTTATTTCCAAATAAGAGGTGAAAGAAATAAAGGAAGTTATTATTGAAATCCTTAACTGATAATAAAAGATACCCCTTTGTATTCATATGGTTTTTTAGGCTCCTTGGATCAGTTAACAAAAGGCAATCCTTGCATACCATCATCATAATTTGTCCATATCTCAGAACTGTTTTTTGTATTTTCTTGGTATTTGGTTTAAGTCACTTTTTACTTAAGTAAAAATCATGCTTTGGGAAGAAAGAGAGAAGGTAGGAAGCATCATGGCCTCACAGAGACTGGCAGGGCAGAGTGGAAATGTGAAAACCAGATAGGGAGAAGAGGGTCTGAGCAGGTAATGATGACCTGGGGCTAAAAAATATAACAAGAGTGGGCAGGAATCCGGTAGGGATGGGTACAGAACCTCAGCAAAGTGAACACCAGCCTGAGAAAGAAAGGTTAGTCTGGATACAGAGGTATGAATAGAACCTGGAGGTTAGGGACGCCTGAGTGGCTCAGTCGGTTAAGTGTCTGCCTTCAGCTCAGGTCATGATCCCAGGGTCCTGGGATCGAGTCCCGCATTGGGCTCCTTGCTTGGCAGAGAGCCTGTTTCTCCCTCTACCTGGTCTGCCTGCCGCTCCCCTGCTTGTGCTCTCTCTCTCTCTGACAAAAAAAATAAATAAAATCTTAAAAAAAAAAAAAAGAGTCTGGAGGTTAGGTGGTCAGGAGGTCTTGAGGTTGATTTGGAAGAACTGGGGTAATGGACCAAAGTTTGACCAGGGCTACGAGCACCTGAGGAATGAATGTTCAGTGCTGGGAGAAGAGTGAAAAGAAGATGTTGATGCAAGTTGAGGAAATAGGAGGCTGGTGGAAGCATCAGGCTGGGAACTGAGATAGTACCCTGAGGCTGGGTTGAAGAAAGATGGCCTGAGAGTGGAATGTGAGAGCAGAGAACTGGGGAGGAGGGAGATACCAGGAAGGCTAAGGAAGAGGGTGAAGTGTACAGAAGTGGGTGCAAAGGGCGGGGTTGCACTAAGGAGGAGCAAAAGCAAGAGGGTCTGTTGCAAGGGGGAGAAGGAGTGGTTTACCCTAGAGAAATGGACACAGGGATTAAGGGCCTGCCATAGCAGTATGGTCTCCTGAGACCACAATGGTATAGCTCAACATCCACTGAGTTAAGCTGACA
This sequence comes from Callorhinus ursinus, assembly GCF_003265705.2. NCBI lineage: Eukaryota > Metazoa > Chordata > Mammalia > Carnivora > Otariidae > Callorhinus > Callorhinus ursinus. Next base: position 9,216,336 of record NW_027397068.1, read on the forward strand.
TGTGCATGTATCACCTAAGGCATGTCTCAAAGACTGATATGTGATGCAAGTGTCTATCTCTCTGTCTCTGTGTGTATGTGCATATTTCAAATGAATCATGTAGAGATGAAAAATATGATATCTAAAATGAAAAATACCCTGGGTGGGAGTAAGAGGAAAAGATAAACTTGGAGTTATAGCAAGAGAAATAAATGATCCAAATTGAAGCACAAAAAAACCAGACTGAAAACATTAAAAGAGCTTCAAAGACCTGTGGAATAACATAAAAAAAAGTCTAACATACATGTAATTGGAGTCACGGGGGAAAAAATGTGGGAGGTGCAGAAAAAATATTTGAGGAAATGATAGCTGAACATTTTCCAAATTTGAGGAAAATATAAAGCCACAGATCTATTATGCTTAATAAACTCCAAGCAAAAAAAAAATATAAAGAAATCCACACTGAAGCATCTAAATCAAACTGTTGAAAGTAAGTGATAAAGAAAAAAAGCTAAAATGCAACCAGAGAAAAAAGATATTTTACCTGTGGAGGAATAAAGAATAACAGTGGACTTCAAGCTTCTCAGCGGAAAAGAAGCCAGAAAACAATGTAGCGACATCTTTAAAGTACTGAGAGAAAAGCAAAACCAGTTACACCCAGTGAAATGTTCTGCAAAAATGAAGGCAAATAATGACTTTTTCAGACAAGCAAAAGCTGAGAAAATCTATTGTTAGCACATCTGCAATATAATTAATATTGAAGGAAGTTCTTTAGGCAGCAGGAAGTGATAACAGATAAGTTGGATCTGTGTGAAGGAATAAGGAACACTGGGAGTGATAAATATGTGAGTAAAGGTAAGAGATATTTTTCCTCATTTTAACCTCTTTATAATTGACTACTTAAAGAAAAATAAATAATGTGTTGTGGGATTTATAACATAGGTGGAAGTAATATGTATGACAACAATTCCACCAAATGGGAGGAAGGAGATGGAAGCATACCATAGGAAGGCCCTACACACCTGTGTGCAGTGGTATAATATTTGAAGGTGGACCATGAGAAGTTCAAGATGCACAATGTAAAGCCTAGAGCAACCACTGAAATGAAAGGCAAATAACTATAGCAACTAAGCCAATAATGTATCCAATTAATATTCACAAAATATATTCAGTTAATCCAAAGTAAGGCAAAAAATGAGAGAAAAAGAAAGAGGTGAGATTAATAGAAAACAAATATCAATATGGCAGATTTACTTGCATTCAGTGTAAATGGTCCAAACACTCTAATCAAAACGTAGAGATTGTCTGATTGGATTAAAAAAAAAAAGCAAGCCAGGGTGGCTCAGTTGGTTGAGCATCCAACTCCTGGTTTTGGCTCAGGTCATGATCTTGGGGTGGTGGGATTGCCCCTATTGTCAGGCCCTGTGCTCCACATGGAGTCTGCTTGTCCCTCTCCCTCCCCCTGTTTGCTCATGCTCTCTCTCTCTTTCTCTCTCTCTCTCTCTCTCTCTCTCTCAAATAAATAAAGAAATAAAAGCTTAAAAATAAAAAGCAAGACTCAACCATATGCTACCCAGAAGAAATCCAAGTTAGGTATAAAGACACACAGATAGGTTAAAAGTAAAAGGATGGAAAATGACAATACCATGAAAACACTAGTCAAAAGAAAAGTAGAATGGCTATATTAATAACCAGCAAAGTTGATTTAAGAACAAGCAATCTTACCAGGGGAAAAAGGGGACATTTCAAAATGATAGAGATTGATTCATCAAGAGATCATAACAACCCTAAATATGTATTCACTCAATATCACAGCTTCAAATTATATGACACAAAAACTGATAGAATAGAAAGAAAAAAATAAATGAATCCTCAGTTATAGTTGGAAACGTCAACAGTCCTCTCTTGGTAATTGATAAAAAAGAAGACAGAAAATCAGCGAGGATGTAGAAGACATGAACAACATTAGGAAGCAAACTGACCTAATTAACATTTCAAATATATATGGAATATTCATAAATAAGGACCATAAAATGGGCCAAGAAACAAGTCTCAATAAACTTAAAGGGATCGAAAGAATATGAAATATATTCTTTAAATTAAATTAGAAGTAACAGAAGGATATCTGAAAAATCCCTAAATATTTGGAAATTAAACAACTTCTAAAGAACCCATGTATCAGAGAACAAAGCATAAGTTAAATTAGAAAATATTTTGAACTAGAAAGGCAAGCCACAAAATGAGGGAAAATACTTGGAAAATATATATCTGATTAAGGTCATTAGTGCAGTATAAATAAAGATCATTCACAGTTCAATAAGAAGACAAACAATCCTCCTCCGCCCAAATGTGAACCCTTTGCTAAAGAAGATATACAAATGGCAATTAAATACACGAAAAGCTATTCAAAATTGGTATTGGGGAAATGCAAATTAAAGCCACAGTGAAATCCTCAGCTTGTAGCTCTCTGGCTCCGGCTGGCTCCTCCTCTCCTCTGGGGCCCCACCATTGTGGGTCCTTGGCCCCACCCGCTGCTCTCCACCCTCTTGTTACTCCACACCTGTCAGCTGCACTTTGACCCTGAGCTGCTGGGCACCTGGGTCTAACAGATGGGCCCTGATGGTTCCCAACACCACATCAACTGCTTGGTTATGGGACCACCAAGGGGGGGAAAAAAGTGCACCTTGAGAAGTTGGTAATTTTGGCCATCTCACTATCATTTGCAATCAAGGCTTTGAGATTGTGTTAAATGACCGCAAGTCGTTTGCCTTTTTTTAAGTTATTCAATAGAGCATCTGTTGAGGGGTTCCTTTTAAAAGACAACCAAAGGGGCGCCTGGGTGGCGCAGTCGTTAAGCATCTGCCTTGGCTCAGGTCATGATCCCAGGGTCCTGGAATCGAGCCCCACATCGGGCTCCTTGCTCTGCGGGAAGCCTGCTTCTTCCTCTCCCGCTCCCCCTGCTGTGTTCCCTCTCTCGTTGTCTCTCTCTCTGTCAAATAAAGAAAATCTTAAATAAATAAATAAATAAAAGACAGCCAAAAACTACTTTGGGGCTAAGAGGCAGGGCAGCATGCAGCCGTGGACCTGCCTGCCTCTAACAGCTAGCAAAGTCCTCTCGCCCCTACTTTCCCTTCTGGAGTCTTTATGTGCATGTTTTAATGTTGAGGAATCCTGGCGACCTACCTCCAAGGCAGCTGTGCCCTCCTGAACATTTCTTTGGAAAGCCACAACCGCCATTTTGAAATGGGAACAACCAGAGACTACACAGGAAAAAGAAAGAAAAATCTGGAAGTCTCAGGTGGCTTCACCATTCAGCCTTTGAATAAAAGGAACAATATGCAACTCAAGTTTGTTCTCTTTTGAATATTCTATCAAAATGATTTTTCCACACTGATTAGGATTTGAATTTTGTGTTTTGTTTTGTTCATAGTGCAAATTTTATTCCCAGTTAAATTATCTTCCCGTGTGCCTTCTTTCTCTAATTACCTTGAGGAACCCCAGCCCCTATTGTAAGAAGAAAATAATGCTTCAGGGTATCTTTTTTTTTTTTTTTAAGATTTTTTATTCTTTATTCATTTGAGACACAGAGTGAGAGAGCATGAGCAGGAGGAGAGGCAGAGGGAGAAGCAGGCTCCCCGCTGAGCAGGGAGGCCGATGCGGGGCTCCATGCGGGGCTCCATGCGGGGCTCCATGCGGGGCTCCATGCGGGGCTCCATGCGGGGCTCCATGCGGGGCTCCATGCGGGGCTTGATCCCAGGACCCCGGATCATGACCTGAGCCGAAGGCAGATGCTTAACCATCTCAGCCACCCAGGCTCCCATGCTTCAGGATAGCTTGAGATGCACAGGTATGTTACTGGTGAGAAGATGGTTCTATGGAGGGTGTGTCCCGGGAAACAGGCTTTCCGAGATAAGTCAAACTGCTCAAGGCTATCTTTTGGCAGATCATAGGCCTGTAGTACCCTGGCCCAAAAGACTGGGTGATTAATACATTTTGCTTGTTTGTTTTTTTATAGGGGCCAGCTTTGTGCTGAGAGCTCAATGTACTCCATGTACTCTAACTTACAAGAATCCTACAAATAGATAGTACTAGCTGCACTTTACAGATAGGGAAAATTAGTCTTTTACAGTGCTTATGTTCACACAGCCTCTAATTTGTAAAATGACAAGAGCTAGTCTTTCAAGCCTGAGGACCTCCCTGAGGCTAAAGAGTGAAAGAAAAGCCATTCCACAAAGAAGTAATGGTACTTGGAGTGACAGTTCAGTGGGTTTTCTGGTAAGTCCCAGTACATAAGTATCATGGATGTTAGCTTAATGGAATGGAATATACATTGCACTGGCTTCTGTTGAAATTTTAGGAGAATTGGCTTAAAGCTTGTTTCCTTACCAAATTAGGCTACTCCCTTTCTTTCCTAACCCAGGGTCCTTTCGTTCAAGACAAAAACTTAAACTTCTTTCCTTTTATAGTCCTCCAAATTGGAAGGAGAGCTTTGTAAAGTTCAAATTAAGTATAAATTAAGTACCCTTGCCAAGTTTACTTCTCTTAATTACACTATTGTTCACACCGATTGCTATCTTTTCGCTCTTTCCTACTAACAATGGACTAGTTTCCTGCTCAGTTGTTCAGAACTGATTAATATCAGCCTTAGTAAACTGAAAATATGAGGCTACACTTCGTCCATATTTTCTGGGAGGGCTTTTCTCCTTTTCTTTGCTTGAATGGAGGAATTTCTAGACACCAGATTTTTTTTATCATTATGTTATTGGTTCAGATCATTTTTATAACATCTGAGAGGTACTGGTCTGCTATTCTGGGAAGGTTATGTCTTAATAAAGGCCAAGTAGCCATACACCCAACTACTTCTACCTGGTTACTTCTTTCATCCTACCTCTGGACCTGATAATTCATCACTCAGGACCTTGATGCCACCTCTGTGAAATCCTCCCCAGTCCTCTCCATTCGTGGGAGAAATGCCATTATTTTGGTTCACATTATGCTTTGCAGTCACCTCTGCTCAGGCAGTACTATACTAACTGCTGTAATGGAGTCATCTGATAGTGTGTCTTCATCGTCTTCCAGACTGAAAAGCTGTAGATCTCCTTGTGTATCTTTAGAACCTAATTTATAAGTGTTTGGAAAATCGACCACACTTCTCTTGCCTTTTCAAAGACTTTTCACAAGTAGTATCAGCGTACAAAGAATTAATTCTATAGGATCCTAGAAGCACAGATCAGGAATAATGCTGTGTTTATATTTTTGGTTCTTTGCTCTAAAGAACGTCAGGTTACCTGTCTCCAGAGTTCTAAAAGAGTTGTGTATTTTCAAACTGATTTTCGAGATGTAAATACTGACAAAGCAGCTAATGTGTATAAGAATGTATTCGATATGGAATTTAAAATCACCTCTACTAAAGTCTTTTTGTTTTTTCTATTTCTCTAAGCAACTTTGTATCTAAATGTTTTGATTATGGAAAAGAAGAGTTGATGGGCAGAAAATGGCAGATGTTTGTGTTAGGAGGCGCCATAATACAATACTGCTTAGCATTCTCTGTCGTAATTGCTTGTTTGTCTTCTCCTCTGGTCTTTAAACTCTATGAGGGATCAACTCGGTATTACTAACCATTTTATTTCCTGTGGATAGCATGATGCATGATAAATAATAGGCCTTCAATAAACACAACAAACACCGCTACACACACACCCACACACTAATGCCCAAATTTTAAATATGGACAATACCAAGGGTAGACAAGGATATGAATCAGTAGAACATTTACCCATTGCTGGGGGAAATACAAAATGGTTCACAAACTTTGAAAAATTATTTGGAAGTTTTCTGTAAAGATAGGTATCACCTTATCAGATGACTACATGACACCATATGACCTAGAAGTCATATTTGTAGTACTTACTCAAGAGAAATTAAAACATATGTCAAACAAGGATTTGTATTCAAATGTTCATAGCAGCCTTCTTTGTAATTACCTCAAAGTGAAAATAACCCAAGTGTTTATTGGTGAATAAACAAATTGTGGCATACCCCTGCAATGGAGTATCACTCAACAATAAAAAGTAATAACTTACTGATATGTGTAACAACATAATGAGTCTCAAATGGACTATGATACATTTAAAATTTCATCCTCAAGGGGCACCTGGGCAGTTGGTTAAGCGTCCAACTCTTGATTTCAGCTCAAGTCATGATCTTAGGGTTGTGAGTTCGAGCCCTGCATTGGCCTCCACACTGGGCATGGAGCCTGCTGAAGATTCTCTCTCTCCCTCTTCTTCTGCACCACCCCCACCTCTCTCTCTCTCAAAAAAAAAAAAAAAATTCATCCTCAAAAGACAACTACTGTATGATTTAATTTATATGAACTTTTAGAAGAGGCAAAACTCTCATACCAGAAAGGACATCGACGGGGTTTGCCAGGAACCAGGGACAAAGGGGCATGGGGGAATTTTGGAGGGTAATGGAAATGTTCAATATTATAATTTTGGTGATGATAACATCACTGAATACATTTTTTTAGCACGTATCTAATTGTGCACACAATTAGTGAATTTTATTATGTATATGAAACTTCTATAAAGCTGATTTTTAAAAATCATTTATAATTACCCCACTTAGGAAGAACTCTGCAAATGCTCCCATTCTAGCATCTCATTTGTGCCTCGTAGCAGCATAGAGATCTGGGGTCCAGCTTCCTAGGAGTAAATCCTAGTCTACCAGCTGGTAACTGGCTGGCTTTAGACAAATTGCTTATTAAACCTCAGAGTTTTTCCTCCACAAAGTGTAGATAATAATGGAACCTGGACCATAGGGTCTTGGTGAGGATTCAATAGAATGTTTAGCATAGTTCCTGAGAGGAAGGAAGTATTCCAAATGTTAGTTATTTTTCATCCCTATAAAAATGAGCCCACAAGACACATATGGTTCTGCATTTCTCATGCAGATCCTAAAGCCATTTATTCTAAATTGTAGGATGTACCGATTTCATTACATTTTATTTCCTCAGTCTTTTTATGTGTTTGTGTGTGCATTGTGTTTGTGAATTATAGTCTATCTACTGCTTGTATATTTTAAAGCATATTTAGTCTGTGATGGGTAGAACTCTTTTTATTTTAGCTTTTAAAAAACTTAATCTTATGAAAAGCCTGCTGACAGCTATTTTAAAATTCTTTTACTAAATTCTTTTTTTCTCTTTCATCCCAGAGAGTATGTTTATTGACTACAGATGTTAAGCACTTCACTAAGGAATGGAAAGCAGCAAGATAGAATATGTACTTCACCTGAAGGGTTGCATAGAAACCAGTTGTCTCTGAACCTTTAAGAACTCAAGTGGAAAATACACTTAAAAATTTAAAGGACAGAGTCATAACATACAGTTTGAATTGGAATGACTGCAAGATTGTTTCAGGATTATAAGACTTCTGTCTAAAAGAAGTTAATAAAAGGAGTATTATGGTAAGTCCCTTATAATTATGATTTTGAACAAACCACTTTAAATTATGCTATAGCGTGAACTGATAAGGAAAAAATGAACAGAAGGATATCAGGATGGCTGAGGCTCAGAACCCAGAACAACAGCCCAAGGCAGTTATGGAGATGAAACTATGCTTGACCCTGCAACCGAAACTCCAGTAAGAATTAGCTCAGAGACAGACCAGGAAAAGACTGTTTTCCAGTGATTTCAATATGCTAAAGGCAATAGCGAAGGTTGGAGCTGGAGGCATGAATGTAATAGAAACCCAGAGAAATATCACATGTTGTGGTGTTGCTTTTGTTGTTGATCTTGGGCTTGGTCCTGGCATTGTTTTGAGAGGTGATAGACAAGTTGTTTCTAAATTTCAGGTGGAGGGGTGCCTGGGTGGCTCAGATGGTTGGGCGTCTGTCTTCGGCTCAGGTCATGATCTCAGGGTCCTGGGATCGAGCCCTGCATCGGGCTCCCTGCTTGGAGGGGAGCCTGCTTCTCCCTCTCCCTCTACCATCCCCCCTGCTTGTGCTCTCTTGCTCTCTCTGTCAAATAAATAAATAAAATCTTTAAAAATAAATAAATAAAAATAAATTTCAGGCAGAAAAATAAGGAGCAAGAATATTTAGGGAAATTCTGAGAGTACCTATGATGATGGGCACTAACCTTTTCACTATATGCCATTAGAAACTGAAATAGTAATCCTGAGGCATGAATAGACGCAAGACTCAATGGTACAGAATAGAATTTAAGAATAAAATATAGGGGCGCCTTGGTGGCTCAGTGGGTTGGGCTTCGACTCTTGATTTCATCTCAGGTCATGACCTGAGGGTCGTGGAATGGAGCCCTCCATCAGGCTCTGTGCTCAGCACAGAGTCTCCTTGTCCCTCTCCCTCTGCTTCTCCCCCTGGGTGCTCTCTCTCTCTCTCTCGTAAATAGATAAATAAAATCTTTTAAAAAAAGAATAAAATATAAGGGTATAGGAAAAACTTAGGGATGCTGTCCCAAATGACAGAATTTTGATTTTGAATCTCCTTAATATCACTTATTAATTTAGCTTAGGGCAAAGATTGCACTTTGAAGTAGTAAAAAAAAATGGCTTATTCAATTAATGGCTTGGGGGTAAGTGGGTAGTCATAGCAAAGTTAGCTATTCCTATTTCAACACATCAAGAGATATTCCAGGTGGATCAAAGGTTCAAAAGTAAAAATGAAACTGCAAAAGTATTAGAAGAAGCCATTTAAGAATGTTCAAATAAATCAGATCGAGGATAGCCATCTATGTCTGATGCAAAACCCAGAAGAAAAAAGCATGAATAAACATGGTGCATTCAACTTCCTAAAAACATTTTCTTTAAATCTGCTAGGCCAAAAACCATAAGAAGGCCCAAAGACAAAACACAAGCCAGAGAAAAATATTTGCATTTCCTATCACAGACAAAGGGCTAATTTCTCTGCTATATAAAGGACTCCTAGGAAGCAATAAGAAATAGATCAACAACCCCATAGAAAATGGAAAAGACTCAAACATTGTTTAAACATATGGAAAAATGTTCCTGTCACTCAAAATAGCAGGCATGCAAATGAAAGTTACATTGAGAATTCATTTTCTACCTATCAGACTGGCAAAGATAATAAGATTATAAGCTGCGTTGATGACAGTGTGAGCAAACGTTCTCACACATTGCTGGAGGGAACGTAAGTTGGTAGAAGTTCTCTAGAATTCAGTTTGGCAGTACCTATTAAAATTAAAAAGCAAATAGCCTTTGACCCAGCAATTCCATTTCTAGCAGTTTATCCTGCAGATATTCTTACACATGTAAAATAACACATGAACCAGATTGTCATTATAGTATTCTTCTGCAAAAATAAAAGACTAGAATTAATCTAAGTAGAACCAGTTATATGAATTATGTAAATTATGGTATCTCTTTTTAATGATGTAATTCCAATGAAATAATAAGCTTGTGTAAAAAAAAGAAGAAGAATGAGGGAAAGAATGTATGCACTGATAAAAAATTTCTAAGATTTCAAAATGTATTTGTTGAATGAATGAATATGTCATTTAGTGAAAAAGTTAAGGTGCAAATGATATGCATAGTATAATCTATTTACACATTCATGTATTCATCAAATACATTTGAGCATCTGCTATGTGTCAGGCATCACACTAGACACTTGGGATATGTCCATAAAATAGACAAAGATCTTAACTGTAGTGGAGCTTACATTCTGTTAAAGGAGACAATCGGTAAACCACAAACGTGAACATTATATAGCAGTTTATCGGGAACTGGGAGTCCTGTGGGTGAAAGAAAGAGTAGAGCAGGGTATGGGAGATCCAGGGGTTTGGGGGTGGGGAAGATAATGTGCACTGTTAAAAATACCATGGTCAGGTTGGATCTTATTAGGCAAGATTTGAACAAAGGCTTGAAGGAGGTGAGGGCATTTGCCCGGAAAAGTGTCTGAGAAAAGAGTTCCAGGCGTGGGAGCTAAGGTAAAAGGCCCTAGGGCGGGCATACATCTGCTGGTGTGGGAGCAGGCTGGCCAGGCTGAGCAGAGGGATCTGGAAAGAATAGTAGGGAGAAGGTGAGGAAGACAGTAGGAGGCAGATCAGTGCAGGGCCGTGTAAGGAGGTTGACTTTCATTCTGAGGAACAAGGAGCCCTCTCGGGATCTGAGGCACCGAGTGGCATTGTATGACTTCGAATTTAAAAGCCTTTGTCTGGTGGTCTGCGGAGAGTAGGCTGTGGGAGGCAGCGGTGGAGGCAGAGAATGCTCAGGCAGGAGCCCTCATCTCACGAGAGATGCTGGTGGCCATCACCTGAGTGACAGTAGGGTGGGTGGTAGGCAGTGATCAGATTCTGGAAATGTTTTCCTACTAGCCAACAGGCTTTCCTGACAGACTGGATGTGGTATGTGAACAAGAGGAGTCAAGGACAGCTGAGCGACCCCAAGGCTGGGGGTGCCATGGGCTGAATGGGAAAGTGGCTGATGGAGCCTGTTTGGGGGAAAGATTGGGAATTCAGTCTGCACGTGTTGAATTTGAAATATTTATTAGACATCCAAATGACTGTCTAATCAATGTCATCTGTAGATGGTATTTTGAGCCGTGAATATGAGTATGTTACTATTTGTATAAACAGAGAAAAAATATATATCCATTTGCTTGTACATGTATAGAATATCTCTTTTCCAGACATATGCACAAAAACTGGTCATTTTGGTTGCCTATTTAGGAGAGTGGCTGGGGATCAAGAGTTGAATGGAGCCTTAGTTTTCATTGTATATCAGTTTAAACCTTTAATTTTGAACCATCTGAACTTATCACATTTAAAAAATAATAAAAACTATAAGCCACATTATCAAACTGCTACATTCCTGTGTCTAGAAGTTTCTTTCTCATTGCTAATTTTAATGTTGAGAAAAGGATAAATTAGTTTCACAGATCCCAAAGACACTTAATTGAACATCTACCATGTATAAGATACTGAGATTAAAAAAAAATTATCAAGATATGGCCTCTATTTTCTTTGATGTATTTATTTATTTAAATTTTTTAAAGATTTATTTATTTATTTATTTGAGAGAGCGAGAGAGAGATAGCAAGAGAGAGAGCATCATCAGTGGGGAGAGGGAAAAGCAGGCTCCCTTCTGAGCAGGGAGCCCAACATGGGCCTTGATCTCAGGACCCCAGGATCATGACCTGAGCCGAAGGCAGACGCTTAACTGACTGAGCCACCCAGGCATCCCTGATATATTTTTTAAAAGTTTTATTTATTTATTTGAGAGAGACAGCTCACGTGTGGGGGTTGGGGGAGGGCAGAAGGAGAGACTCTTCAAGCAGACACACCCCCCTCACCACCAGCGATTGAATGGGGAGCCTGTCTCAGGGCTCAATCTCACAACCCTGAGATCATGACCTGAGCCAGAAACAAAGTCAGATGCTTAACATACTGAGCCACCCAGGCATCCCTGGTCTCTTCTTTAATACAATAATGTGTTAAATTTGAATGTAAATCTGTCTTCTGGAACTAATTAGTAGCAAAAGTTACACCTTATTAGGATTAACAAGCAGCTAATTTTATTAAGCACAGCTACTGTGGTTTTTGAATACAATAGAATAAGTAGGTATCATATGGCTATTCTGACCCTCAGAAAAGATTCAGAATTATTTTATGATCCAAAACTAAATGAAATAGCTGAAGATAAGAATTGATCATACAGAAAAAAAATGCCTGATCTATTCTTTTATTTCTTGCTCCATACTTTCTGGTTTCTGTGTGTTTGTTTTGTTTTAATATAGAAAAGTACAGAGAATCATAAGAAACACCTATAGATAGTCTACTCCCCAGAATTAACAAGTGTCAACATTTGGTCGTTGTCTTCATCAGCTCAAGGTGCTATAGCAAATTGCTATAGATGGGGTGGCTTAAACAACAAACCTCTATTTCTCACAGTTCTGGAGCCTGGGAAGCCCAGGATCAAGGCAGCAGCAGATGCAGTGTCTGGTGAGAGCCTGCTTCCTGGCTTACAGATGGTGGTCTTGCTCATTGTGTCCTCACACGGCAGGGAGCAGAGGGAGGAAGCAAAGTCTGTGTCTCTTTTTATAAGGGCACCAGTTGCATCCATGAGGGGTCCATCCTCATGACCCCACTACCTGCCAAAGCCCCAACCCATAATACCACCACACTGGGGATTAGACTTTCAACATTCGAATTCGGGGGAGCACATTCAGTCCATAGCAAGGTCTTCTTTGCTTTACATATTCTAATGACACATATAAAAGAGCACAGATAAAATGTGGGTCTTCTTTATTCTCTTTTCAGTCCCATTTTCTCCCCTCCTCAGAGATGACCATTCTCCTGAGTGCACGCCCTTAAGGGTCCTCATTTTACTATGCTTTTGTATTCATAAATAAGAGATAAACTTTCAATAGATGCTCTTATTTTGTATATATTCCTCCAATACTTTTTTGCCTTACATTATGCTATTTTCACCTCACATTATGTTTTTGAGATCTATCCATGTTGACACATCACCATTTTATTATCCAGAGAGAAGTAAAATCATAGCAGTTTTTATTTATTTTTTTCTTTAATAGGCTTTTTTTTTTAAGATTTTTTATTTATTTGACAGAGAGAGACACAGCGAGAGGGGGAACACAAGCAGGGGGAGCGGGAGAGGGAGAAGCAGGCTTCCCGCCGAGCAGGGAGCCCGATGCGGGACTGGATCCCAGGGCCCTGGGATCATGACCTGAGCCAAAGGCAGACGCTTAATGACTGAGCCACCCAGGTGCCCCTATTTATTTTTTTCATAAGGAAACTGTATATGAATTGGAATTGGATTATTTGTTAAATGCCCTAAAACATTAAGACTGCATTCTCCAACTGTGTGCCAAGTCGCCCTCGGGCACTGTAGCAAACTCACAGGGGTGAAGCAGGGTATTTTTAAATTTCAAGAGAAACACAATGACATTTGTCAGCTCCACACAAGCTACTACTCTTGAGTTGTTTAGACATATTAGGTGCTGGTTTTGGCCTAGGTCCAGAGTAGTTAGGCACTTCTTTTGGCGTAGGGATGCCATGAAAAAATTATTGAGACACTAATGTCGTCAGGAACTGAGTAAGTTCAAGAATTTCTGCATTAATGGGGCGCCTGGGTGGCTCAGTTGTTAAGCGGCTGCCTTCGGCTCAGGTCATGATCCCAGGGTTCTGGGATCAAGTCGCGCATTGGGCTCCCTGCTCAGCGGGGAGCCTGCTTCTCCCTCTCCCACTCCCCCTGCTTGTGTTCCTGCTCTTGCTATCTCTCTCTCTCTGTCAAATAAACAAATAAAATCTTAAAAAAAAAAAAAAGAATTTCTGCATTAAGAATAAAAAACCCGTGAACCTGTGTTCTCCATCAGGCCACATTACCTGGTGTATAACTACAGGAATTATAGGCAGAGTGCCTCAGAGAAAATGACCAGCCTTGCAAACCTAAATCTACTTCCTTGGTAAAAACAGTAAGTGATGATATGGAGCACCTAGAAGAAATAGTTTAATGTTTTAACTCTCTGGCAAACTGAATTTCTAAATTGCTTCAAATATATCATTTTCACCCAAAATGTCCCACCGACTATGATAAAACTTAAATGCGGACTTAGCTATTTACTTGTGCCAGAAGCACAGCAAGGGTTGAGAGTTAGGGGGCGCCTGGGTGGCTCAGTTGGTTAAGCGACTGCCTTCGGCTCAGGTCATGATCCTGGAGTCCCGGGATCGAGTCCCGGGATCGAGTCCCGCATTGGGCTCCCTGCTCAGCGGGGAGTCTGCTTCTCCCTCTGACCCTCCCCCCTCTCATGTGCTCTCTCTCTCTCTCTCTCTCTCTCTCATTCTCTCTCTCTTTCAAGTAAATAAATAAATCTTTAAAAAAAAAAAAAGAGTTGAGAGTTAGGGAGGGCTTATGGGTGTTTTGAGAGTCCACAAATGAGGAGGAGAAGGAAGACCTCTGGCACGGTTTTTAATCAATAACAAATCAACCAGCTTTTACTCATAAGCCATATTTCTAAAGATTTAACCTATGATTTATCCCTTTGGGGGAACCAGGAACTCAGCTTGAGAAATACTATTGAATACTTAGCCCCCATTTCATCTCAAAGGATAGCACTAGGGTCCATTTTAGGAATGCTTGCATTCATGCTCCAGCAGTCACTAGGCGTGCTGTCAGGGGCACTGAGCTTTTCCAAAGGGGGAGAGGTTGAGAAGACAGGAAAAGTGACAAGGCTGTTCTCTTCCATCATGGACACACCTGCACATATTTCCCTACAATATCCCAGGGCCAAGCCACCTACCTTGCTTTCCTGGCCCCCTTTTTACCTAAACTCAATTTAGTATTTCATGTGTTTCTATTTAAATGTAAAAAGCCTTGGAGCCCTTGGCTGGCTTAGTCGGTAGAGCATGAGACTCTTGATCTCAGGTTAGTGAGTTTGAGCCCCACGTTGGGTGTAAAACTTACTTTAAAAAAAAAAAACCATAAACATAAAAACCCTTATAACAGAAAAAAGGGATTATATATCAAGAGAATAGGTTGTATAAACCTTTAAAAGGAAACATGAACAAGTCTGGGTGTGGGGGGGGGAATTGCTGAACTTGAAAAGGGGAAAAAAAGTAGCTTTTAGAGAAAATGGCTTTTGATTTTAACAAAATTAATACCTTATGTTGCTAAGAAATCTGAGCTGAAAATATACTGTATTTTCTTCCTTACTAAGTGATATCCATCTCCCAAAGGACCATCTGTGGTCATTATGATGTCACCTTGGCAGAAACTTGAGGACATTAGTGGATCAGATGTCTTGAGTCTTAATAAAACACCATTAACATTTTAAAATAAATGATTATATAACCTATTCCTACTTTCTTTGTAGAGGGGGTGCTTCCAAAAAATATCATCAAACATATTCTCTTTCAATTATAAATGGATTCAAATGTAATTTTTTCCAGGATGCTAATGTCACATTTTATGACCCATTGCAGAGAAATAAATAATTTGGAGTGTTTTCTGGATTACTGGAATCTAAAAGGAAAGCTAGCCTGGAGGTCATATAATAGTTTTGCAAAACCTAAATCCATCCTAAAGGTCAGCATCAGATTCATAGTCATGCTTGCCTAGTCCTTATGTGTTTGCAGTGCTTGAATAATGGCCTGTGGCAGATGTTTTTCATTTTTCTCAGAACTATGATTTTAGGTGGAAAAACACCTCGCAGTGGCATATCGAACTTCGTGTCAAAAATGCTAAGGTGATCTTGTACTAAATGAGGAAAGTGATTTGACCCCAAAATATAATGAAAACCTTTAAAAATTGAATTTTTTCCTATCTTTTATCAAGAATTTAGGCTGGAGGTGGAAGGTTTGGTCATTCACTAAGCATTTGTGGAAAACCTATTGCATGCAGTCATTGTGATAAATTTACGGGGATTATAGAGATCTATCAGAGAGTAGTGGGAGACGATGGGTTGACAAACAATAATAATTACACAGCAATGCCAGATCTAGGGAGTGCTTCACTGAAGGCATTAACAAAGGGCTGTAGGAGTTGAGAGACATGTAACGGCTAGTTGTGATCAGGGCCTTGAAGGACTAGTTCAGTCTCCATTGGCAGATTTGGTGAGAAGAAGATAGTGTAATCTAGGCAGACAGAAATTTTTGAAGAAAGGCACAGTCAGGAAAATGTAAACTATGTGGTACACAGAGAGGGGATCATGAAGAATGAAACTGGAAAGAGCAGTCACAGGTAATCATGGAGGCCCTCCAATACCATGCTACAGAATTAGGAATTTACTTGCTAGGCAATAACATAATCATGAATATCTTCAAAATGGATCAGAGAAAGATATCCACAGTAAAACCAGAAAATAAAGAGCTAAATCAACCAAGTGATGCTCCAAATTCATGATGCAGGAAGCTCTTTTGCTCAGTCAAGAGACACTTTCTATTTAGGAAAAAAAAAATAGATGAAAGATTTTGCTATCATTATGTGTTTTTTAAATTTGGAGATTGTTTTCTAGTGGGGTTTTGAGAAGACCCAAGGATTAACAAAATAATGCATGTGAAAGAGCTTTGCAAACAATAAAGTCCTGTTTTTATGTATTTATTTTTAAAATTCCAGTGTAGTTCCCATACAGTGTTATGTTAGTTTCAGGTGTGCAACATAGTGATTCTATACATCACTCAGGGCTCATCTTGGTAAGTGGAATAAAGTCCTATTTATCTCTTTCATTTCAAGTAACATGAAACAATAATTTACATGAGTGGAAGAATAATACAACATTAAGGACATGGAATAGAAATATTTTATTGTATAAAAACTAATAATATTCTTTTTTTAAGATTTTATTTATTTATTTGACATAGAGAGAGATAGTGAGAGCAGGAACACAAGCAGGGGGAGTGGGAGAGGGAGAAGCAGGCTTCCCGCTGAGCAGGGAGCCAGATGCGGGGCTCGATCCCAGGATCCTGGGAACATGACTTAAGCCGAAAGCAGACGCTTTTTATTTATTTATTTTTATTTTTTTTAAAGATTTTATTTATTTATTTGAGAGAGAGAGAGAATGAGAGATAGAAAGTACGAGAGGGAAGA
This sequence comes from Callorhinus ursinus, assembly GCF_003265705.2. Lineage (NCBI taxonomy): Eukaryota > Metazoa > Chordata > Mammalia > Carnivora > Otariidae > Callorhinus > Callorhinus ursinus. Next base: position 9,232,898 of record NW_027397068.1, read on the forward strand.
GTGTCAGAGGGAGAAGCAGACTCCCCGCTGAGCAGGGAGCCTGATGCGGGACTCGATCCCAGGACTCCAGGATCATGACCTGAGCCGAAGACAGTCGCTTAACCAACTGAGCCACCCAGGCACCCCAAGCCGAAGGCAGACGCTTAACGACTGAGCCACCCAGGCACCCAAAACTAATAATATTCTTTTTTTTTAAAATATTTTATTTATTTATTTGACAGAGAGAGACACAGTGAGAGAGGGAACACAAACAGGGGGAGCGGGAGAGGGAGAAGCAGGCTTCCCGCGGAGCAAGGAGCCCAATGCGGGGCTCGATCCCAGGACCCCGGGATCATGACCTGAGCCGAAGGCAGACGCTTAACAACTGAGCCACCCAGGCGCCCCAAAACTAATAATCTTTTTTTTTTTTTTATTTATTTGAGAGAGAGAATGAGATAGAGAGAGCACGAGAGGGAAGAGGGTCAGAGGGAGAAGCAGACTCCCTGCCGAGCAGGGAGCCCGATGCGGGACTCCATCCGGGGACTCCAGGATCATGACCTGAGCCGAAGGCAGTCGCTTAACCAACTGAGCCACCCAGGCGCCCAACTAATAATATTCTTGAGGACAAAGTAAGAGAGGAGGAGAGACAGGATGGCATGCAGGGAGGGAGATGGAAGAAGGGAACAGGGAAGACAGAAGGAAGATGGAAGAGAAAGGAAGGCGAATGGATGGAGGTAGACAAGGTCCATAGAGAGAGACATGGTGGGTAGTGGTGAGGTACACAGCTGGCAGGGACTTCAGAAGATCCCTCACTTGTTCACTTTCTTCTGCTGACAACTTCTCTTCTTCCATCAGGGGCACTCCCTCCAAGCTTCTGAGCTGGCTCGCTTGCTTGCTTGCTTGCTTGCTTGCTTGCTTGCTTTCTTTCTTCCTTTCCTTTCTTTCTTTCTTTCTTTCCTTTTTTAAAAATTTATTTATTTTTCTGAGCTGGGTATTTCTTGCTCCTCTCCAAATCAAGGAATAGAGAGAACCTAGGGGTTCGATTTAGGTCATAGCTCACCTGATGACCAGACTCTCAATAGCCTATGAACGGATAGCAATCTTAGGAATCACCTACTTTTGCAAAAGGCTTCATAGAGGTACGATTTTACTGCAAAGACATCAGTTCTCAAAGTGCCTTCCTGTCTATTACCTCCTATGAGCTTTCCAGTTATATAGAAGGCACATTCTTATTCTCACTGGACAGATCAGAGAGGAGAAATGGTTGTAAAGCCTTCCTGATTAAGTGATATCTGTCTCCCCAAAGACCATCTGTGGCCATTAGGATGTCACACTGGTCGAAACTTAAGGATATGAGTGGATCAGATGTCTGGAGAGTGGGTGGAAACTATCTCAAGTCTTGGTAAAACAATCAGTGATTATAGAACCTATTCCTGTTTTTTTCTTTGGGGGGAGTACAGTTTATTACAGTGAAAAGGGTACTGGGTTAAATCAGAAGATCTGAGTTTTAATAGTAATAATGACATTATTAGCTAATAAAAATAGTTACATGTAGTCAACACTTTCGCCAGACACTGCCCTAAACCCCTGGCTCGAGTCAATCCCTTTCCCCTCCACCATGACTGTGTGAGGTCAGCGCTATTTTTTTGGTAAGTGATATAACGAAGGTTGAGAGAGCTTCAGTGATTTGGCCAAGTGTTTCAGTTCAGGCTCTGTATCGCTCAAACTATTTATAACCTCTTTGGGCCTCTTATTTCCTTATCTGTAAAATGATTACGATGATTTGAAAAAGAATGGAGATTGAATTTATGCATCAAAGACAGACAGTCTGTTACACAATGTCAGGGGTTGCTGAACTTTTTCTGTAAAGGACCAGATACAAAATATTTTCGGCTTTTCAGGCCACACCATCTCTGCTGTGGCTTCTCAGCTCCGCCGCGGTAGAGTGAGGTCAGCCGTGACCACACGGAGGATGAGCGCGGCTGCGTTCGAGTCCAGCTTTATTACGGACACGGTCACACTTCCACATGTCACAAAATGTTATTGTTCTTTGTTTTTTTTCAACTACCTAAGAATTTAAAAATTATTATTAGCTTGCAAGCCATTCAAAAACAGGCAGGGGGATGAATTTGGCCTGCAGGGGGGATGAATTTGGCCTTCTGTGTCCACAGAAGATCTTCCTAGAAAACAGGTGCATCTATAAGTTAGACATGATTGATAATATTATTTGTAAATGACTGGAAAGAAATATCTTTGAGTAGAAGAAACTGTTTCATCTGTTCTCATCAATAACCACAGACTCTGCAGTGCCTTATAGTTCTGACATGTGTTGTATTAGAAGGACCTGCTGGAACACATAGGAGTCCATATATCTTGGGACTAGATGGGGTGGATTCCTTAGAAGCTAAGATCAAATAGATCCCAAAGGCAAGCCCAGAAACAAATTTCTGGGTAAAGAAAGCAATGTTGCTAAATTCAGAAGGAGTTGGTTTTTTAAAATACAAGCATTAAACAGATGTTTAATAAAATTAATGGGTAGCTTTTTGAGCATCTACAATTATGGGTTTGGGGTTCTCCTCAAGGTAGTCAGGCTCCTGGCAACAGCCAACAAACAGGTTTGGAGGCATTTGAATGCAACAGTAGAAGTGATTGTGAATGTCCCGTCCTTGATTTTATCTCCATGTGTAGTCTTCTTGATGATCTCCCACCTCAAATCACAGTATCTAGAAACAAATGCCCGTAGTATCTAGAAACAAAGACCCCCTAATGCATGCACATGCAAACTCATGTGCACATGCGTGCTGTTTTGTCAGATGTGCTCCTGGCTGGAGGGCATTCATCCTGTTGGCTTCTCTAATCTCTCAAGCATTCTGGTGTGAAAATTCTTTTCATTGTTTGATACCCTGAAGAAAGGAGTTGGTTTGTGGCTACCTACTACTGTACGTGTAAATATCTTATACAGACGTTAGATTTAGGATGTCCTGATGAGGCTTAAGAACAGGTCTCAAAAAATAAAATAGATAAAAATTTAAAAATTAAAAATAAAAAAATAAAACATAGATCTCCTTGGAGGGAGTGGCTAAACGGAAGGCATCTCCCCAAAAGAGCGTTCAGTGCCAGTGTCCATCATCTGTGGAGGAAGCAGGTCCTCATACCAGAAACAGGAATCTGAATTCTGTGTTAATGCACAGAAAGGTCTTACTCCTCCCAGACCCACGGCCCTCTAAGGGTTGGACTTAGAGGAAAGGTGCCAGGTGAGTGCTTTTGTGTGGTAAACACCAGAATGGAGCCTCAGCAGGAAGGCGGGTCAAAGGTCCATTTTGTTCAAGCCTTGGAGAGTCGGCCACATCTTGAAGCAGATTATGGTCTTTGTTATGCTCTTTCTTTGTTTTATTACCCTGGGCTTTGGTAAATTCTGATTGAAATGTCCCAGCCTTGCGTTAGGATCGCTGTTTTAAAAGGAAACGCGTAGAAGCCAAGGTGTTAAAAGGGGAGCAGTGCCCCCCTGAGGCCAGCTCAGCCTGGCAGCAGTAACCAGTGAGGTCCCCGGGGGACTGTGCAATGCGTCTGAGGAGATCCCCCCTCCGGCACTGTTCCTGCAGCCTAGGAGTTGGGACAATATGGGGAAGGCCGTCTTCCTCATTGTGTAGTCTTCACAGTTTCTTAACCCCTTTGCAGATGAGCATTCTTCCATAGTAAGGGTGAGACGATAGCGTGTGTGTGGGCATAGGCAGGAGTTTCTGTGACTTAAGCAAGTTACTTGACCTTTCTGTGCTTCAGTTTTCCTCAATGATCAAATATATATAATTGTACCTCTCTGAAATGATGTCTACAAGGATGAAATGGGTTAATATATAAACATATCTGCCACAGGGCCTGGCTTATACTACATCCTTAGTACAAGTTTCCTGTTGTTACTAGAGTACCTTGCCAGACTAGTTTTTATCAGCCTGACTAATGGGACAAAATGATCTTCTTTCCTGGGTCTTCTGACTTCCTGTAAAATTAGTAAACTGTAGTAAAACTCTGGACATCAGCCCGTAGGATCCTAGTGCTAAGCTAGGCACTGTGAGAACTCCTAAAGAATTTTACAACATAGTTCTTGTCCTCTGGGTGCTTACAAACACATCTGAAAAGCCGATGTGGGTTTAATGGTGGCTACACTGCGTAATAGCCTTGATGATGTTGGGCAGGGTTTTTTTTAGCCTTGCTGGACCTCAATTTGCTTTTCTGCAAAATGGAGATTATAATAGTGACCACCTCATAGGGTTATTATGAGAACTAAATAAGTTAATAAAGTGCTTACCACAGTGCGGACATATGGTAAATGCTGGTTGTTACTGTATGCTACCGTGAAGCAGTGTGTGGGTGATGAAGTGAGGACAAGAGTGGCGCCCCGGGGACAGAGCAGAGGTCCCAGGAGAGGCCGTTGTGTGCTGGAACAATGACAGCGTCTTCACGAAGGAAATAAGACTGGAGCTGAGGTTGTGGGTTGGGCAGGATGGGGACAGGCAAAGACAAGTTGAGAAAGGAATAGTATTACCAAAAACACTAAGAAGGAAACTGGCAGGGACATTTGTTTTTACAGACTTACTTATTAATTCCAGCATGACAGAAGCTCCTTTGAGAATTGCAATGTGTCATAAATGGATTTAAGTGCTTACTGAATATTTTTGGACTTGCAGAAGAGACAGGACTGTGTGGCTTCTCCCTGACAGTGATCTAATGTCAGTTTCTAGAATTCTACAGAATTGTTGGTCTGGAGCTAGCTTAATGCAGTTACGTAGTCTAGGAGGGGGAAAATGGAAGAATCTATAGCTGGAGGATCCTCTTCTGACAGCAGATGGCTCCCTCACATACAGGTAAGAAAAGAAGCACTGTGGTCTACCTGGGAATCATTTCAGTACTTTGTGTGGTTGCCACATAATGCATATCATGGAGACTGAATTTGGAAGTAATCCTTTGCATTGATTTTTTTTGTATGAAAGATGATATTAATGCGGCAGGAGGAGCTTCCTTCCTAGGAGCTATGCTTACCTCTGAGGACAACAACCCGATTATTGTTCCTTCTGGGAATGAAAGTCACACCCTTGGCAGGACGTACTCCCTTCATTCACTCAGAGAGGCTGCTATTCAGCCTTAACAGTGCCTCACTTACACACGCTGTAGACAGCACAAATTTGGCCTTCCAACCATTCCAACATTAGAGTACGATTTTAGTGACAGCAGTGGTCACACATGGGAACTTTCATTTCACCATTTCTTGGTACTGAGACTCCACAGAGCTCTCAGCGGCATCTCGCTCAGTAGCAGAAGTAAAGTGCTACTCTCTTTTTCAACCCAGAGACCTCCTGAAATCCACACTTGGTAGAGCCCGCTCCATCCTGGTCAGCTTGGCACATTTTCCCATACCGTTTCTCCACATCAGTTTGACCTTTGCTAGTGTCCTCTGCTCAGGGTACTGCTGGAGAAGGTAGGCAAATGGAGCAAATCTGGGTCATGGCAGATTTAAAATAACAGGATTGCTGTGTTGGGAGGTTAGGACTCCTCGGCTTCCAACTCCTCCCCTTTTTATGGTTTTCTAAAACGCGGAAACAAGAAAGGTTACCTGGTCCATCAGTTCCACCTTTGCCTCCATAGGCCAGTCTTAAGTCTCCCTTCCCGGCACATACGCTGTCAATGATCTTATTTATTCCAATGGCTGCACCCGGGATGTTCTGTGTAAGCTAGGCTGGGGCAGCAATATACTGGAAGGAGCTGAGGACTTGTCTAGAAGCTGTATTCACATAGCACACTGCTCGGTCTACTTCGGTGTATTTACTGGGGAAGTAAGGAATCTAAAACGCTTGTCCCAGAGCCACCCCTTGGTTCCACTACTGCATTGTGCTGCTTGGCCCTCCCTGCCCAACATGAAAACTGCGAAGTTTGTTTCACTGAGAAGACGGGGAATGTGAGGCTGGAGTGTGAGCAGGTATGTCCTCACCAGGGTTCTCGCCTTCGTAGTCTCTTCAACCCTTCTTAGCCTTTATGGAATCATGAAACTCCTTGAGGGTCTGATCAAACCACAGCCCCTCTCTCCAGAAAAAAGTGCCCATGGACATAATACTTGGAATATAGTATCAGGTCCACACAGCCTTAGGAGCTCCCTAGGCACCTCTGATTAAAACTCTGCCTTAGAAAAAGAGATATTTTTCCTTAAAAAACAAAAACAAAACAAACAAAGAACACCTAGCCACTCTGCCTGCTATATCACATTCTTTCTCTCTTTATGAGATATTTTTTCCTACAATAACTGTTAGCACTTCCCTTTTCTTAAGATATATTTATTTATTTGTGAGAGAGCATGCAAATACGAGTGGGGGGAGGGGCAGAGGGAGAGGGAGAGAGAATCCTCAAGCAGACTCCCCACTGAGCCCAGAGCCAGAGGTGGGGCTCTATCTCACCACCCTGAGATCATGACCTGAGCCAAAATCAAGAGTGGGATGCTTAACCGACTGAGCCACCCAGGCGCCCCACCATTAGCACATCTTAATTTCTGACCTTGTTCCAGGATCTCTCCCGAGGGCTTTCTATAGATCAGATAATTTAATCATCACAAGAACCATATGGTGGGTAGGCACCATTGCACAGATTAGACAAGTAAGACTCGTGGAGTTTTAAGTAACTTTTCCAAGATCACACAGCTGTTTGTGTACAAAGCCTTAATCTATTTGTATGTTTCTTTTCGGGGCATACTCAGCTTGTAGGCCTAGATGAGCAGATGTTGTCTGAAAAGGCCATGTATTAATTTCCTAGAGCTACAGTAACAAATTAACATGAATGAAGTGATTTAAAACAACAGAAATTTATTCTCTCACAGCTATGAGAGGTCAGAAGTCTAAAAATAAAGTTATCATCAGGCCACACTCCCTCTGGAAGCTCTAGGGGAAAATCTGTTCCTTGCCTGTTCCAGCTTCTAGAGATTGTGGGCATCCCTTGGCTTGTAGCTTACCTCTCTCTCTTTTCACAGTGTCTTCAATGTGTGTCTGTTATCTTCCTTTGCCTCTCTCTTATAAGGACACTTGGAATGGTGTTTAGGGCCCACCTGGATAAACCACGGTAATCTCCTCATCTCAAGATCCTTAACTTAATTACACCTGCAAAGATTCTTTCCAAATAAGATAACATTGATAGGTTCCAGAGATAAAGGGCCAAGACTGGCTGATAATATATGTAAACAGTTTTTAATTGGGTGAATGACAACACCTCAAGAATACTGATGATAGATTAACGTCAGCCTCGAGAGAGGTTTCCAAAGCAGTGTTTTCTCAACTGTGGCTGCACACGTAACACCTGGGCATCTCGGAAAAATATCAGTGCCCGGAACCTAAACCAGGGCAGTTGATTCAGAATCTCTGGGAGAGGGGCTTGAGCGCCAGTACTTTTCCAATGGTCCTCAAATTAACAAAAGATAGACCAAACATACACAGGAAATGACAAAATATTATTGAGAGAAATTAAAGAACTAAGTAAATAGAAAGATAGATCACGCTCATGGATTGAAACACCCAATATTATAAAGATGCTAAAAATTCATCTATAAATTCTAATTGATCTGTAGAAACCAACAAAAATCTGACGAGTATTTTTGTGAAAATTAATAAAATAATTTTAAGTTTTATATGGAAGGACAAAGAACTAAAAATAACCAATATAATCTTAAAGAAGAACAATGGGTACTTTTTTGTTACCAAGATTTATTATAGAGCTACAGTAATTAATACAGCATGGTATTGATGCAAAGATGGATAAAAGATTGGAACACACGATCCAAACAGGCCAATAACAACACACTTACACATACTTGACTTGTGACAAAGGAGACATTGAAATGTGATGAGGAAAGAATGCTCTTTTTAAATAAATGGTGCTAGGTCAACTGTATATCCAGATGGGAAAGAAAAAAAAAGAACATTGGCTTCTACTTCACACCAAAGATGAACATCAATTCATAATATTGTGTGGATCTAAATGTGAAAGGCAAAATAATAAGACTTCTAAAAGGCAACTTAATATATCTTCATGACTTGTGGGTAGGCAAAGCTTTCTTAAACAGAACACAAGGTGTGTTAACCATAGAGAAAAAGATTGATAAATTAACTTCATTAAATTTAAATGTTTTGAAATTCCCTGTTATACCTGCTACCAATGTCTTATGATTGATTTCTCAGTTCATATTTTATTCTTGCTTTCCAAATTCCTCATCCTCCTCTGCTTTCTTTATTTCTTTCAGACTTTGTTCTCATCACAAAGATTTGATCCTACCTTTGATCAAAACAGGCTTTTCTCATAATTTATTCTTCATGTCCTTGTTTGGAGAATTTCTGTAATGTTAAAGAGTTTCTTATCTGTTCTACTGAGCCAAATAACTTATTTTTATCACATTAAAAACTTGGATTTACTAGTGAAAAGAAAATCGTGGTATATCCATACAACGAAATACTAATCAGTAATAAATGGGAATGAGCTACTGATATACACAGCATGGATGAATCTCAAAATAATTATGCTACCTGAAAGAAGCTACACAAGCAAAAAATACATGTTGTGTGATTCCATTTATTTAAAAATCTAGAAAATGTAAACTAATCTATTTTTGTAAAGATTTTTTATTTATTTGAGAGAGAGAGAGGGACATCATGAGCGAGGGGGGGAAGGGTAGAGGGAGAAGCAGACTCCCCGCTGAGCAGGGAGACTGAAGCAGGGCTGGATCCCAGGACCCTGGGATCATGACCTGAGCCAAAGGCAGACACTTAACCGACTGAGCCACCCAGGAGCCCGGCAAACTAATCTATTGAGACAAAAAGCAGAGCAGTGGTTGCCTGAGATGGGAGCATAAGGGAGGAATGAAAGGAAGAGATTACCCTGGGACAGAAGGGAACTTTGGGGGCAAGGGGCTGATGATATATGTGTTCATTATCTTGACTGTGGTTATAGTTATAGACTTATATGCAGTTTATTGTATTAGAAGTCTTCAGTAATTCTAATATTGGTAAAAAAATTATAAGTATCAATAAATTATGACATTTAGTATTCAGTCATCAACATAGCTAATCTATTTTTTAAAATGTCTAATACACAAGTGTATCATTGTCATCAGAATCAAAGACAGAATTTGTATATGATACTGGAAAGATGAGGAATTCCTTGCCAGACATGGTATTTCTTTCATATTAATTACTTTTTCAAAGTGTATGTCTCTGGACCACTTGAACTAGAATAACCTGGAATGTTTGTTAAAATGTGGAATTTAAGAAAAAAAACAGGATCTTAGGGGAAGAGAGGAAAAAATAAAACAAGATGAAACCAGAGAGGGAGACAAACCATAAGAGACATAGGAAACAAACTGAGGGTTGCTGGAGGGGAGGGGGGTGGGAGGGATGGGGTAACTGGGTGATGGACATTAAGGAGGGCACGTGGTGTAAGGAGCACTGGGTGTTATATAAGACTGATGAATGACAGACCTCTACCTCTGAAACCAATAATACATTATATGTTAATTAATTGCATTTAAATTAAAAAATGTTTAAAAAAATAAAATAAAATGTATTTAAGAACACAATTTTGTTAATAAAAATGCATTGCAAATACTTTCTACAAAATTAAATAGTTTTATTACTTTCCCCCCCAAAAAATGCAAATCCTCATACCAGGAATAGCAGGGAACTTAACACCCCCCCTGAAAAGGTATTTATCTTCAGAAAGTACTATAATTAATGTGATAATATAAGCATTTCTCTGAAAATAATGGAGCTCGGTATTACTATTGCTACTATTCAACATCTAACCAGAAGTCCAAATTCACATAGTGAGAGATGAAAAGACTGGAAAAGTAAATGGAATGACAGACAGTACCTAACTTTCGGATTTGCTACAGGGCCACCGTAGACAAGACAGTGTGGTACTGGTCACAGAATAAACAAACAGATCAGTGGAATAGACTAGAGAGACCACACAGATACAGTAAGCTAGTCTTGATCAAAGGAGCAAAGGCAATTCGAACAGGAACGAATAATCTTTCAACGAATGTGCTGGAATAACCAAACATCAGGAACAGAAAAACAAATGAACAAACACAGACCTCAAACCTGTCACAAAAATGAACTCAAAATGGATCATAGATCCAACTCTACAAAACTGTAAGACCCACCTAGAAGATAACACTGGAAAAAAATCTAAGTGCCCTTGAGTTTGGCAATAACTTTTTATTTTTTCATTTAATTTTATTTTTTGAGTAGGCTCCACACCCAGTGTGGGCTTAAACTCATGAACCTGAGATCAAGAGTTGCACGCTCTCCTTACTGACCAACCAGGTGCTCCATGTTTGGCAATAACCTTTAAATAAAGCATGAAAAACACGACCATGAAAGAAAAAAATGGGTAGGTTGGACTTAATTAAAATTAAAAACTCTGTTATGCAAAAGAACTGGTTAAGAGAATGAAAAGACAAGCCAGAGACTGAGAGAATCTTGGCAAAACACATATCTGATAAAGGACTATTTCTCAAAACATCTGAAGAACTCTTGAAACCCAACAGCAAGAAAACAACTTGATTCTTTAAATGGGCAAAAAATACGAACAGACTCCTCACCAGAACAGATATACAGATAACAAGCAGCACTTGAAAAGATGTTTAACATTATATGTCATTAGGGAGTTGCAAAATTAAAGCAATGAGATACTACTACACACCTATTAGAATGGCAAAAATCCAAAATATTGACAATATCAAATGCAGGTAAGGATTTGGAGCACCCGGAACTCTCACTGTTGCTGGTGAAAATCCAAAATGAGATAGCCAACTTGGAAGATAGTTTGGCAATTTTTTAGAATATTAAACATACATTTATTAAATATTAAACATTTAATATGACTCAGTAATTGCACCCTTTAGTGTTTATCTAAAGGAATGGAAAACTTATGTCCACACAAAAACCTGTACCCAAGTGTTTATAGCAGCTTTATTCACAATTGCCAAAACTTGGAAACAACCAAGATGCCCTTCAGTGGATGAATAAGTAAACTGTGGCACATGCAAGCAATGAAATTTTATTCAATACTAAAAAGAAATCAAGCTATCAAGCCAGGAAAAGACATGGAGGAAACTTAAATGTATGTTGTTAAATGAAAGAACCTGTCTGAAAAACCTGCATACTGTAAGACATTCCTATACAACTAAAACTAGGGAGACAGAGAAAGGTCAGTCGTTGCTAAGGATTGGGGGAGTGGGAAGGAACTGGCGGAGGAGGAAGAGAAGAATGAATAGGTGGAGCACTTGGGAGTTTAAGAGCAGTGAAACTATTCTATGTGATACTGTAGTAGTGGATAGCTACCATTATATATTTGTTAAAAACAGAAGATACAACACAGTGAACCCTAATGTAAACTATGGACTTCAGTTATTAACCTGGTATCAATATGGACTCATAAGTTGTAACAAACGCTCCACACTAATGCAAGATGTAGGGGAAACTGGGGGGTAGGGTGAGGGGATAAATGAGAACTCTGTGCTTAATTTTTCTGTAAACCTAATACTGCTCTTTTAAAAAGGTCTACCTTCCTGGGGCACTTGGGTGACTCAGTGGGTTAAGCGTCTGCCTTCGGCTCAGGTCATGATCCCTGGGTCAGTGGGGAGTCTGCCTCTCCCTCTCCATCTGCCTCTCCCCCAGCTCATGCTCTCTCTTGCTCTCTCTCAAATAAATAAATAGAATCTTTAAAACAAATGTAAATAGATTCATGTGGTTTGTGGCTACCATATTGGACAGTGCAGGTCTAGTGATAGAGGCCAGATCAAGGAGGAACTTGCATCCCATGCAAGGGGAGGTGAATTTTCTCCTGTAGGCAATGGGAAGTCTTCAAAGGGATATACGTAGGGGATGGTATATGATCAGGTTTGCCTTTGGGAGTGGAGCAGGCTGGAAGCAGAGGAAACCTTTAAGAGATTCCAGTAACAGGCCTCAGTAGAACATAGTAGTTAGGGAAGGGAATGGATATGAGACGTACTAAAAAAGGTAGAATGGATAGGCTTAGGACAGATCTGGGTGTGAAGCACTACGGGGAGAGAGAAGCAGGGTTACCCAAAGCAGGTGTGGGGCTGCTTAAATCACTGGGCCTGCTATTAAGTCGAAGGCAATCCATCCCAATAAAGAATGCTGAGTGTGGGACTGGTTTGGAGAGAAGACTGGTGTTAGAGATAATGAGCTTGCTGTGGAGAGAGAAATCCAGGTGGTATATGACTACTTGTATTGTGGCAGGAGGGACTGGCAGGCCAGCCCTCCCCATCAGAGGACAGATGAGGGGAAATATCTGATGGATCTTTGCCCTTTATTTGGTCATAAGAAGACAGCTGCTGAAAGTGGAATGCAGCTCTTTTATAATTTCAGCAAACCTGGAAGGGGGTCCAAAAAATCCCTCGTCACAAAAATGAGGACTTATGGTCTACCAAGCAAGGTGAGCTCCTTGACAATTGGGAAAAATATTCTTCCTTTAATAAGGGCTTAGACCGTACCAAATTAATGTTCACCCTTGGGAGCCATGCCATAGTGCTTCCCATAGTGGGAGAGAATCACAAAGATGAAATTCAAACTGGAACCAAATCCCAGTCCCGCACACCACCTCCAGCACCTGGTCTCCCAAGAAGCCTTGTGAGCTTAGGGGTCAGTTAACTGACCACCCGCTTTCTGAAGCCCCTACACCATTGGAAACTGCCCGGCTCCAGTTTGAGGCATGGAAGGAAGGGGAGAAGGCTGGGAGCAATATCTCTTCTTGGGGATGCATAAAGGGGTGCTTGCAGGTAGGCAGAGGATCCTAAAGCAGGAGAGCCAAAGGTGAGTCAGAGGAAGTTCTTCTGAAGACCTATAATTTAAGTGCTTCTTCCTTTCCTTCTAGAATTGTCATTTCCTTCTGAAATCACTCCACCCCTTCAGTGAAGACATTAGAGACTTCTAAAATTTCTCTTTTTTTCACTCACCCACACTAAACTTACCTCCCTAACACAAATAGTCTGGTGTAGACTGTTTCATCCCAGACTCTGTTCTTAGGTCCTAGAGATTCCACAAAAGGTGTTCTCTGCCTTCAAGGAGCCTATGGTCTAGTAGAGGAAACAGACAAGAAAATAGACTTGCCTAGCGTATTGAGAGCTCTGTCACATGTAAGTACTGTGTGTGGGTATGGAACTTTCTTTGGTGGGTGGTGAAAATGTTTTGAAATTAGATAGAGGTTAAGGTTTAGGGCCCTAAACTCAGTATTGACAGGTCAGAGAAAGCTTCATAGGAGAGATGACTTCTGAAAACATGGAGAAATAAGCCAGGCGAAGAGGAAAAGGGACATTCAGATAGAGGGAGTAACCCATATGCAAAGGAGGCCAGCGAGTAATCCAACCTCACGCCCAGAGAATGGAAAAGTGTGGTCTGGGCAGAGGAGGGAGGCAGTTGCAAGAGCTGAGGTTGGATGAGAGGAGCCAAGATCAGATCATAAAGACCCTTATATGCCATGCCAAGGAGTTCGGACTTCACCCGAAGGCCACTCAGAAGCCCTCATGAGATTTTAAGCAATGGAACGACACAATCAGATTTATATTTTTGAAGTATCATTGTAGTATAGGCAAAGATTTGGGGGGAGCTCCAAACAGAGTCAGGGAGCTCAGTTAGTTGACTGTTGCAGCCATCCAGACAAGAAGAGATAGTTGCTTGAATTCAGAGAAGTGGGAATGGAGAGAATTGAACTGATTTGAAAGACATTAAAGATTGAGGAGATAGATATTGGAGTGGGTGGGTAAAAGACAGTGTTACTCACAGTAACATTGTCCATATACACAAAACAGGTAAGTGGGGCATATCAGAGTTCATCACCAGGGACTCCCAAAGTATGCTACCTCTCACTCTCCAGTGAAGAATCACTGCCACAGAGTCTATATTAGCAAAGGTTTTTATGCTTTGGATCCTGTTTTCCTGATTAGGACTATGAGTATGAAATTTACTTGGTTTAAGGGAAAAGTAATTTTAAGAAAGCATCACTATTGCCTCCACTTTTTAGTAGAGGCTTTAATTTGATTATAATAGAAATCACTGATTTATTTTTTATTCATTGTGTGTTTTTATAATTTTGATTCTTTTGTAATACATGAAAGAACAGGACCCCCTGTTTGGGTATCTGCAGTAAAAGTTTCAATTTCTCTTTGATTTAGGGGGTGAAAATCTGATCCTAAAGTTTGTTGTTTCTCTACTGGCTGATTCATGTGATGGAGAAAAAGAGGGGAAACAAAGAATTAATGCTTTTGCCCACGTTTGTTACCTTTAGAGATAGTTGATAATCATAAAGAAAAGTACATTGTTAAAAATAATTTTGTTTGGGGGCGCCTGGGTGGCTCAGTCGTTAAGCGTCTGCCTTTGGCTCAGGTTGTGATCCCAGGCTCCTGGGATCGAGCCCCACATCAGACTCCCTGCTCTGCAGGAAGCCTGCTTCTCCCTCTGCCACTCCCCCTGCTTGTGTTCCCTCTCTCGCTGTGTCTCTCTCTGTCAAATAAATAAATAAAATCTTAAAAAAAATAATTTTGTTTGTTTGAAGTATAGTTGACATGCAATATTAGTTTCAGGTGTACAATGTAATGACAAGACATTGATATACCTCATGAAATGCTTACCGTGGTAAGTACAGTTATCATCTGTCATCATTTGTTGTCATATAAAGTTATTACAATATTATTGGCTATATTTCCAAGCCTATACTTTACATACCTGCATACCTGTGACTTACTTATTTTCCTTTTTTTAAAAATGTTTTATTTATTTATTCATGAGAGTCAGAGAGAGAGAGAGGCAGAGGGAGAAGCAGGCTCCCCGCCTAGCTGGGAACCCGATGCGGGACTCAATCCCAGGACCCGGGGATCATGACCTGAGCCGAAGGCAGACGCTTAACCATCTGAGCTACCCAGGTGCCCTGTGACTTACTTATTTTCTAACTGGAAGTTTGTACCTCTTAAAATCTTTACCCACTTCACCCATCCCCCCACCAACCTCCCCTATGGCAACCACCAGTTTGTTCTCTGTATCTATGAGTCTGTTTCTGTTTTGTTTTGTTTGTTCAATTATTGTTTTTTAGATTCCACACGTAAGTGAAATCATACAGTATTTATCTTTCTCTGGCAGACTTATTTCACTTAGCGTAATACCATCTAGGTCGACCTATGTTGTTGCAAATGGCAAGATTTCATTCTTTTTTATGGTCAAGTAATAGTCCATTGCATATATATACCACATCTTCATCCACTTATCTATCCATGGACACTTGTGTTACTTCCATATCTTGGCTATTGTAAATAATGCTGCAATAAACATAGGGGTGCATATATCTTTTTAAATTAGTGTTTTCATTTTCTTTGAGTAAATACCCACCAGTAGAATTACATGATCATATGGTATTTCTGTTTTTAATTTTCTATTTTTTAAAAATATTTTATTTATTTATTTGACAGAGAGAGAGAGACAGAGATCACAAGTAGGCAGACAGGCAGGCAGGCAGTCAGGCAGAGGGCGAGGGAGAAGCAGGCTTCCCGCTGAGCAGGGAGCCCGATGCGGGGCTCTATCCCAGGACCCTGGGATCATGACCTGAGCCGAAGGCAGATGCTTAACTGACTGAGCCACCCAGGTGCCCCTGTTTTTAATTTTCGAAGAAGCCTCTATACTATTTTCCACAGTAGGTGTATCAGTTTATGTTCCTACCAAAAATGCACAAGGGTTCCCTTTTCTTCCAATCTTTGCGTACATGTTTTTTCTTGTCTTTTCAATACTAGCCATTCTGACAGGAGTGCGGTGATATCTCATTGTGATTTTCACTTGCATTTCCCTGATGATTAGTGAGGTTGAGCATCTTTTCATGTGTCTGTTGGCCATCTTTATGTCCTCTTTGGAAAAATGTCTGTTCAGGTTCCCTGTTCATTTTTTAATCAGATTGTTTGTCTTTTTGATGTTCAGTTGTCTATTTTGGATATTAATCCTTTATCAGACATATCACTTGCAAATAGTTTCTCCTATTCGGTAGTTTCTCTTTCTGTTTTATTGATGGTTTCCTTCACTGTGCAAAAACTTTCCAGTTTGATGTAGTCCCATTTGTTTGTTTTTGCTTTTGTTGAGGAGACAGATGCAAAAAATACTGCTAAGACTAATGGCCAAGAGTTTACTGCCTACATTGTCTTCTAGGAGTTTTATGGTTTCAGGCCTTACATTTAAGTCTTTAATCCATTCTGAGTTTATTTTTTTATACGGTATGAGACTGGTCAAGTTTCTTTTTTTTTTTTTTAAGATTTTATTTATTTATTTGAGGGAGGGAGAGAGAGAGAGCACAAGCAGGGGAAGCTGCTGAGGGAGAAGGAGAAGCAGGCTCCCTTCTGAGTAGGGAGCCAGACATGGGGCTCAATCCCAGGACCCTGGGATCGTGACCTAAGCCAAAGGCAGATGCTTAACTGACTGAGCCACCCAGGTGCCCTGAGAGGGCAAGTTTCATTCTTTTGCATGTCACTGTCCAATTTTCCCAAAACCATCTATTGAAGAGAATGTCTTTTCCCTGTTCCATATTTTTGCTTCCTTTGTTGTAGATTAATTGACCCTATAATCATGGGTTTATTTCTGGACTTTCTCTTCTGTTCCATTGATCTATGTATCTATTTTTGGGCCAGTACCATACTGTTTTGATTACCATAGCTTTGAAATATAATTTGAAGTCTGGGAGTGTGATACCTCCAGCTTTGTTCTTCTTTCTCAAGATTGCTTTGGCTTTTTGGAGTCTTCAGTAGTTCTATCCAAATTTTAGAAGATAATCTGTTCTTGTTCTGTGAAAAATAATACTGGTATTTTGATAGGGATTTCACTGACTCTGTAGATTGTTTTGGACAGTACAGATATTTTAATAATATTAATTCTTCTAGGCCATAAACATGATATATCTTCCCATTTATTTGTGTTGTCTCCAGTTTCTTTCATCAAGGTCCTTTGGTTTTCAGAGCAGAAGTCTTTCACCTGCTAGGTTAAATTTATTTCTAGGTATTTTATTCTTCTTGATGCAATTATAAATGGAATTGTTTTCTTAATTTGTCTTTCTGCTAGTCTTTATTAGTGTATAGAAATGTAACAGATTTCTGAATATTAATTTTGTATATTGCAAATTTACTAAATGTATTTATTAATTCAAATAGTTTTTTGGTAGAGTCTTTAGAGTTTTCTGTATAAAGTAATCTGCAAAAAGTGACAGTTTTACTTCTTTTTTACCAATTTGAATGCATTTTACTCTTGTCTGATTGCTATGGCTAGTGGTGAGAGTGGACATCCCTGTCTTGTTTCTAATCTTAGAGGAAAAGCTTTCAGCTTTTCACCATAGAGAATGACGTTAGCTGTGGGTTTGTCATATATGGCTTTTATTATGCTGAGGTATGTTCCCTCAATACCCACTTCACTGAGAATTTTTATCATGAATGGATGTTGAATTTTGTCAAATGCTTTTTCTGTATCTATTGAGATGATCATATAATTTTTTTTGGATGAACAAAATAAAACTTTATTTTTGCCTCAGTGGTTGTGTAATAAGGGGTGGAGGATAGAATGAGGAAAAGAATCTTCTGAGATCACACTTTTCAGCACAAGCTTCGTAAAGAAAAAAAAAGAACATATTTTTCCACATTGAACTCAGTTCAGCAAAGCCCAGGCTGTGATGCCATTGTGCTTAATCCTTAGTGGAGACCTCAGGCTTTGCAACTTAGCACATTTTCCAGGGCTCTGGTTACCTGATCAGCACTGAGGTTGCTCAAAGAGACGTTCTTCTCTTGGCCACATGCATTGTGGGTCCAGAACTTGTGCTGCACATTGGAGCACTTGCATATTAGGATGGGCAGGTCTGGGTTTGCCTTCTTCAGGTATATTCAAAACATATAGTGTTTCTTGGTGAATTCCCTGACACCCTGACTGCCAGGAAAGCACTGGCAAAGTGGACACCAATCTCTTGCAGGCCCAGCTTGGCCTCGATCCCTTAACTTGCTGCAGCTACCAATATCCCTCCTGGTACCCAACCTCTGATCATATGATTTTTATCCTTCATTTTGTTAATGTGGTATATCAGGTTGACTGATTTGCAGATATTAAACCATCCTTGCATCTCTAGAATAAATTTCACTTGATATGGTAAACCATCCTTTTAATATATTGTTGGATTTGATTTGCTAATATTTTCTTGAGATCTTTTGCATCTATTCATCAGAGATACTGGCCTGTAATTTTCTTTTTCTTTTCTTTCTTTCTTTTTTTTTTTTTAGTGTCTTTATCTGGCTTTGGTATCTGGGTAATGCTGGCTTTATAGAATAAATTTGGAACTGTTCCTTCCTCTTCAATTTTTTGGAATAGTTTGGGAAGGATAGATATTAACTCTCCTTTAAATGTTTGGTAGAATTCACCTGTGAAACCACCTGGTCCTGGACTTTTGTGTGTTTTTTGATTACTGGTTCAATTTCATTACTAACAATCGGTCTGTTCAAAGTTTTTATTTCTTCCTAACTCAGTCTTAAAAGATTGTGTATTTATAAGAATTTATCCATTTTGGGGGGGTGCCTAGGTGGCTCATTCGGTTAAGTGTCCAACTCTTGATTTTAGCTCAGGTCATGATCTTGCAGTCATGGGACTGAGCCCCACGTTGGGCTCTGTGCTCAGTGGGGAGTCTGCCTCAGATTCTCTCTCCCTCTCCCTCTTGCTCACTCTGTCTCTCTAAAAAAAATAAATAAATAAAATCTTTTTCCTTAGGTGGTCCAGTTTGTTGGCATATAATTTTTCATAGTAGTTTCTTATAATCTTTTATATTTCTGTGGTGTAACTTCTCTTTCACTTCTGATTTTATTTATTTGAATTATCTTTCTTTTTTTCCTTGGTGAGTGTAGCTAAAGATTTATTGATATTGTTTATCTTTACAAAGAAACAACTCTAGATTTCATTGATCTTTTCTATTGTTTTTTTCAGTCTCTATTTCATTTATTTCCACTCTGATCCTTATTATTTCTTTTCTTCCACTAATTTGGGGCTTTGCTTGTTCTTTTTCTAGTTGCTTTAATTGTAAGGTTAGATTGTAAGGTGAGATTTTCTTGTTTCTTGACATAAAGCCTATATAACTATAAACTTCCCTTTTTAATATATTTACTGTGTCCCAAAGATTTTGAACATTTTCATCTGTCTCAAGGTATTTTTTAGTATCCTCTTTGACTTTTTGGTGACCCATCAGTTGTTTAGTAGCATGGTGTTTAGCCTCCATGTGTGTGTGTTTTCT
This sequence comes from Callorhinus ursinus, assembly GCF_003265705.2. Lineage (NCBI taxonomy): Eukaryota > Metazoa > Chordata > Mammalia > Carnivora > Otariidae > Callorhinus > Callorhinus ursinus. Next base: position 9,252,212 of record NW_027397068.1, read on the forward strand.
TTAGTTTTTTTCTTGTGATTGATTTCTAGTTTTATACCATTGTGGTTGGAAAAGATGCGTGATAGGATTACAGTCTTTTAAATTTATTGACACTTGTTTTGTAGCTTAACATGTGATATATTCTGGAGAATGTTCCATGTGCACAGAATATATATTCTGCTGTTTTTGGTTGGATTGCTCTGTATATTTTTTAAGTTCATTTGGTCGAATGTGTCATTCAAAGCTACTGTTTGTTATTTATTATTTATTTAAGACTTTATTTGAGAGAGAGAGCGTGGGCACGAGCAGGGGGAGGGGCAGAGGGAGAAGCAGGCTCCCTGCTGAGTGGGGAGCCCGATGTGGGACTCAATCCCAGGATCCTGAGATCATGACCTGAGCTGAAGGCAGACGCTTAACGGACTGAGCCACCCAGGTGCCCCAAAGCCACTGTTTCCTTACTGATTTTCTGTCTGAATGATCTATCCATTGATCTACATTCAGTAGTGGATTTAACTTAACATAAATAAATAGAGTCTTCCAGTACTATTTTGAACAAAAGTGATGAGAGTGGACATCCTTGTCTTGTTCCTGATCTTAGGGGAAAACTCTCATTGTTTTCCCCATATAGTGTGATGTTAGCTGTGGGTTTTTAAGTCTACAACATTCTTGAAGGTAATCCCTTTAATCTCAATCCCTTGAGATAAAAACATTTAATAAAATGGAGCTTACTTCCTCTATTGTTACTTCCATCATAATTGGTCAGCTCTATTTATTTATGTTAAGTTAAATCCACTACTGAATGTAGGTTTGTGCTCTGGTGTTCTGATACTTAAAGTCCCTTCTTTTTATTTATTTTATTTTTATTTATTTATTTATTTTTAAAGATGTATTTATTTATTTTGAGAGAGTGAGAATGAGAGAGAGAGTACACGAAAGGGGGGAGGGTTAGAGGGAGAAGCAGGCTCCTCGCTGAGCAGGGAGCCCGATGCGGGACTCGATCCTGGGACTCCAGGATCATGACCTGAGCCGAAGGCAGTCGCTTAACCGACTGAGCCACCCAGGCGCCCTAAAGTCCCTTCTTTTTAAACAAAACTGATTAACAGTTCTCATGCTGTCTTTTTCTCAAGGTAAATATATCCAATTTCCCACTTTTTTTTTTTCTGACAAGATTCTCTGGAAGTACTCTAGGTCTCCCATGTTTCTTTTTAAGTTGCTGCTATGTTAAAACTAGGAAAAATTAGTTCTATAAGGACTAGAAGTCCAATGAGTCATGGGAGTATAAAATATATTTTCATACTTGATTTTTTCAATAAAAGCAGTGATAAAGGTAATAATATCTAAAACTTAATGATCCTTTTATTTATATCAGACATATGCTAAATGCTTTATAAGTATCACCTCATTTTATGCTCAACTCTGTGAGGTAAATGCTATTATTATCTCTTTTATAATGAAAAATTTGGACTATTGAAAGGTTTACAGATGAACTATTACCACTATAATAGTGTATAATAAACAACCAAAAATCTTAGTGGTTGAAGACAATACTAATTTATTATCACACATCTATAGGTTGTCTGGAGTTGGGCTGATCTAAGTCAGGCCCAAACTGGATAGCTGTGATCCTTTTTGCTTTTTTTTTTTAATACAGTTTTTTTTTTTTTTTAAGATTTTATTTATTTATTTGAGAGAAAGAGCGTGCCTCCTCCGGAGAGGACAAGCTGGGGGAGCCGCAGGCACAGGGAGAGGGAGAAGCACGGGGGAGGAGCAGCGAGTCCAACGCAGACCATCTCAGGACCTCAGGATCACGACCCCAGCAGAAAGCAGACACTGAGCCAACTGAGCCACCCCGGTGCCCCTTGCTTTTGTTTTGTAAAACGAGATACTTTTATATAAGCTCCATACAACATACAATCTCTTGATTTTTCCATCCTCTCCAAACTGGCTTGTGCCTCCCCCTCGCTCCCTTTTAAAGGCCATATAGGTTCCCACACGAGCAAGTGTGAACCTTAAAAATAAAGTTGCCAATTAGTTTACCAGCAAAATGGTTTTTTTTTTCAGGAATAACAGACAACTGCAATTTGGGACAAGAGAGTTACACAAAACCATAGGCAAAACTAACAAAGGAAAGGAACATTATTTTATTGAGAAGAAAGAGGAAGTTGGGAGGGGTTGTTTTCAATAAAAGTCCATTGGAGAAAAGCAAGAGTTTAGGGGGATGTGGGTTTCTCATTGGCTGAGTTGCAGGGGTGGTCAATTTCTTATAGGCTACAATGTATGTTTCCCTGTTCAGGCCTGTAATTGACGATTCTTTCCTTTTGAGGATTCTTTTATTGGGGTGTCATTGACAATTCTTCCTATAATTTAATGGTGGAGTGATAGGGGCTCCCTCTTCCAGGCTCCCTTTCTAGCCTCCCAAGTCTGCTTTTAGTGAGGTTTCTATTTATTAAGTTTTTCACAAGTAAATATCATTAAGAAATCTTGTGTTTGACACCCTTAACCACTAACGTGTAGTGAACCTGACTTTCTCCACCTGGGGTTTGGGACCTTCCTTTTTTTTGTTTGTTTCTGTTTTTAAAATTCTCGCCCATCCTCCGGAGTTTGGGCCCAGCCACGCCTCCCCACGTTGGCCCCGCCCATGCCGGCCCCACCAAGTCATCCCCAGCGTTCTATCTCCATGGTTGCCGGGCCCACGCGGAATACCTGCAGCTTGCCCCAAGGCAGGGCAAAGCGGGGGCAGAGGGGAAGAATCGGATAGACTGGGCTCTAGCTCTCCAAGCCAAGGTGAGCCCACTTGGGGCTCTGCGCCCTTCAGCCCGAGGTGTACCGCGAGAGGAGGGAGCGTGGGGAGAAGGTGGAGCCCCTGCGGCTGGACACCCCGTCCAGCCTGGGTTGAGACTTAACTGTCGGTCAGAATTCCTTTGGCAGCGCGTAGACCAGGCGGAAATAAAGGTCGTTTCCGGTCGGAGGCGCCCAGGTCCGCAGATTAGACCTCGAACTCGCTCTGGGCGGGCGTCCGAGCCTTCGGGTTTCTGCTGGGCGCCGCTCGCACCCCAAAGGCCAGAAATCCGGAGAAGGGGAGAAGTGGGGCGGGGAAGGGTACCGAGGGGAGTCAGTAGCGACCCCCTGCGCAGTGCCTGGCAGCGCTCGCGAACGCGCGCAGCTAACACGGAGTACTTGTTGCAAGCTGCTGTTTTAAGCGCTTACTTTTGCCACGCCCTGTTTTAACCACTAGGTATATAGAACTCACTTAGGTCTTGGGACAACTTTGGGGAGATGGTGGTAGTCATATCAAATTTTTCAGAGGAAACCGGCTCAAAGAGAGGGGAACAAAATGCCCAGGGTCTCAGCTAGAATATGATCAGGTCACCAGGGATCCCAGGCAGTTTGGTTCTTACTGGACAAAATGCCAAGTGCTACATTATCTGAACGCTAATAATGCTGAGAGTTCGCTTTATCTACCCCGATTGCCTTTGTTACTCTCTGCATGCAAAGACTTCCTGTGCTCAGTTACTGATGCTTAGATCAGGAAACTCAGTATCATCAAAACGTATTTACTGATTTGTAGTAAATGGAATTAATAACTAGGAGTTCATCTTTCAAAATTTTCATATTTCATGTAATATGCTTTATTATTATTATTGTTATTATTATTTTGCTTTTATGTTTTTAGTCAAAAGTCCAAACTCCAACTTGGATGTGCAGGAAAGAGAATTTAGATGATATGAGCAAGAATTGTTTTCCAAGAGTCCCATATAATTTTTGAAAGATCACTTAGTGAATGTGGTGGAATAAGCATTTCCTCCTAAAAACTACTCTGCCACCTGCACAGATAGGGCTGGGGTTTCTCTTTAATATCTACCCCCTCAAAACTGTTTAGTCAGCACATTAAAAAAAAATTCATGATATAAATATACTTTTGGTGACCACTGTCATTTAAATTGTCAACCTAAAAACAAGAAACCACTTCAAGGGGCAAAGTGGTTATTTGCGATAAAAGGATTGCAATTGGGGATGTACAGTAGAAACCCAGTAGAAACCCAGTAGTGTGCCAATTAAAGGAGGTGGACTCAGGGTTTTTATGGAAGAAAAAAGTTTAGGTAAGTTGTTTTTAAGAAGAGCTCACTGGTGCTGACAAGCAGGGCTAGTTTTGTACATCAGTCATTGGTCAGTTTAAGTAATCACTAGTCAAAAAGTTCATATTTGTCATCATGCTTTTCAGACAGGATTATCTTGTTCTTGCTGACTTCTTGGAATGTTGGCAGTTTGGCTTAGTTCAAAGATTTAGAAAAGAGGACATGTTAGGCAGTTCCCCTGAAATGCCTCCTCCAGCTCTGTTTTAAAAATGGCTCTACTATGTCATTTTCACAAAATAGGAAATATTTCAAGCCCAATTTGAAGTCCTCATTGCTCTTTCTGTCATCAACAAAGTCCTTCATTTTTATAAATATAGAACCGTTTTATTTTTATAGATGGTTAATAAATACTAATAAGTTAATAAATAATAGTATGACTCTTTACAAATATGAGAAATCTAAAGAGAAAAAATCACATAAATACATTTTTTTAAAAAAAAATCATTGTTTTATTTAGCCAGAATGCCTCCCACTCAGGCAGAAAGTGTTATAAAGAATATCATTCGAGAAATAGGACAAGAATGTGCAGGCCATGGAGAGATTGTTTCTGAAACTCTGGCTGCTTTTATGGTAAGAATGAATATTTTTTGAATTACTGCTTTATTAAAAAAATAGCTTTAAGCGGTGCCCATTTCCCTCTTACAATTTTGTGAAGCTTTTCTAAATGTTATTCAGTTGAAAACATTGAGACCATTGGACAACTTAGCGAAAAATATTTTTTCTATGAAGCATGTCTTTCTGGATTTATAGAGACTGATTTAGAAACCTTGATTTGTTTTAGAAGCATCGATAATGTTGTTCTGTGTCAGAGTTATAAGATGTATTTTTGTCCACTGTTTTAAAAATTTCTCATTGCCTTGGTCTCTCTATTCTTGCTTTTGGTTTAACAATACAAAATAAAAATATGATAAAATATTCAAATAGTTTCCCAATTTAAAATCTAGTCACTGCTTTCAATTTATTTCTCCGTATAATTTTTCAAACCCCCATATTCAAATTTGATTATTGCTTCCTTTCTTCAACCTCTAATGAAGGTGCTGATGAATTGGGTGATAAGAAAATCAGCTGAATAATTGACCCCTGAGTAATCAGGACGCAGTTTAAAAAATGGAAACAAACTGGTTTCATAATTATGTGAAATAAAATTATTTAGTAGTTTCTTTCCTACTCTCAGGTGAAAGCTGTTGTCTTGGACCCAAGTAATGGCTTTAACATGGATAGACCCCTCATGAAAAGTGATGTACAGAAACTCGTTAAGGTGATTATACAACAATTCTCAAATGTTAAATTATTTATTTGCAGTTCTGAATACAATATTTGTATGAGCCGTTATTGCCCTGAACTTCATGATACAAAACCCTACCAACAAGTGGTGCAGGCAAATGTGAGATTTATTGTTTCTCATAAAGTCTAGAGATACATTGTTTTTCTTGGCTTCCTGGGTCACCTTCTTTCATCTCATGGTTACAAGATAGCTACTCCATCTCTCCGCAGGTATGAGGGGAAAGAACAAAAGGCAAAATGTGTGTGCCAATTGGGTCTGTCACTTTCTATTCAGAAAGTAATAGCTTTCTCAGAATTTTTCTCATCTGCTTACATTTATTGACCAGAATGATACTACAAGCGAGCCTGGGACATTGATTTCTTTTTCTTTTTTCAGCTGAACAAATCTTTTCCCCAGTCCAGATTGGGGCTGTTAGTAAGGAAGGATGAGGTATGGATACTGGCAGGTAACAATATCTGCCACAGTAGTTTAGAGACATCTTGTTATGAATCTTGTGTTACATTGAGAACATTGACTTGTCATATACTATACAATTACATAGCACTAAATTAAGATTTAGATAATTATTGATTCAATGTCATTTGTTTTTCAATTCTTTTTTTTTTAAAGATTTTATTTATTTATTTGAGAGAGAGAGAGAGAGCACGAGAGGGAAGAGGGTCAGAGGGAGAAGCAGACTCCCTGCCGAGCAGGGAGCCCCATGCGGGACTCGATCCCAGGACTCCAGGATCATGACCTGAGCCGAAGGCAGTCGCTTAACCAACTGAGCCACCCAGGCGCCCCTTGTTTTTCAATTCTAAAGGAAATATTGAAGCCACAGCAAATAATTCATAGTTAGAAATCAAGGATATGTGCCTGAAAACCAGTTTTAAGAACCAAAGAAGGCAGGAATTTTATTTTTATTTTTTTAAAGATTTTATTTATTCAGGAGAGACAGAGAGAGGCAGAGGAAGAAGCAGGCTCCCTGCAGAGCAAGGAGCCCGATCCGTGACTCGATCCCAGGACCCTGGGATCACTACCTGAGCCAAAGGCAGATGTTCAACCAACTGAGCCACTCAGGTGGCCCAGAAGGCAGGAATTTTAGACATCATTAGTTTTTTTCACATTTTTTTTGAAGATTTTATTTATTTATTGGAGAGAGAGCACGAGCCGGGGGAAGGGCAGAGGGACAATGCCCAACACAGGACTCGATCCCAGGACCCTGGGACCAGGACCTGAGCCGAAGTCAGGCGCTTAACTGACGGAACCACCCAGGCGGCCCATTTTTTCACATGTTTTGAGTTTGACTCACTGGATATCGGTGCTTACATATTTATTTTCTAAATACTCCTAGGTGTATTTCTTAAAAATTCAACATTATTTTTTTTTCTCCCCGGCTTAATGATTTTAATTTTAATTCCTTCCTTCACACAAAGGACTTGCAGCAAGCTTTCCCAGGCTTGTATGTGGGTATCCTCTGGGCTCCAACAAATGGCAGAGAAAATTTTCATCATCCCCATCTTCTCTCACATCCAGCTATTCATATAGTGGAGCCCAGGTCTATATTGCAGATGCCAGAGGGATCAGGAAGAGCTTTGGAAACCTGGAGCTGGGGAATCTGTTGTTAGGATGCTCCTGCTATACAAACGCTGTGATTCTCCAGGGCAGCCTAGAGCTAGGTCTTTCTGTGCTGGTTTTAAATGTGGTGGGAAACCTGTTCTTAGCAATATGACTTTGCAAAATGACTGTGACGGTCAGTCAGAAATTTTATTGGAAAGCTCTGAAGGAGAATCAAGAAAAGGCAGAAAATAAATTTTTCTCTTTTTCAGGGCTCAAGAGGAGTTTTTCTTTTTTCCTCTAACTCAACTAAGTTGGAAAGAATTAAACTCAATATACTTTTAATATGACAGGTACATAAATTATCAATGTACATCCTGCTTCATAGGACACAGGCTGTTTTCTTTTTTCTCAGTTAAAAATCATGTGGACGAGGGGCACCTGGGTGGCTCAATCGGTTAAGCATCTGCCTTCGGCTCAGGTCATGATCACAGGGTCCTGGGATCGAGCCGCGCATCGGGCTCCCTGCTCAGTGGGGAGTCTGCTTCTCCCTCTCCCTCCGCCTCTCCCTCCAGCTTGTGCTCTCTCTCTCGCTCACTCTCTCTCTCAAATAAATAAATAAAATCTTTTTTAAAAAATCATGTAGATGAGCTAATTTTTGTATTTGTAAAGTCTGTGTTTAGAACAGTACTCTACACCTGGACAGACCCAGGTGCACGGACTGCATCCATAAAGGCACAGCGTCCAGGCCTCACTCTTGCATTCCATCCCCCCCTATCCTGGAAAAGCAGGGTTGGTGCTAAGGGAGGTGCATGGAGGGTGTTGGATGCCGATGTGCCTGCCAGCGGTAGATATAAAGCCTAAGGGGTGAGACAGGGAAGAGAGGGAAGGAGAGGCGAGAAAAGAAAAATTCAGGTTGTTCATCTAATCTAAAGGGACAAAGCAGAGAAGTGGAATGAGCCATCTATGTGGGAGGAAAATGGGAGAAAAAGACCAGAGGAAGACATTCTGAAATAGAAGGCAAAGCTAGAGAAATGTTGTGAGCAGAGGAACAGCTTTTCATAAAATGCAAGTAACCCCCCAAATCAGCAAAGAAGTGTTCGAGGCTCAAATAAATCGTAATGAGGAGCTCTAGGTGAGCTCTAGACAGGAGCGTAACCTTCATGGAGCACTTACCCACATTCGGACTGCATAGACTAGCCAAGGTGTCAAGTTTCTTGCCTTCAGCTAGGCTGTTAGCCACCTGAGTATGGTGATATTACTGATCTCAGGGAAATAACTTATTACTTACTGTTGTTGCTCGGTAAACTATGAAGCATGAAGTCCTCAAGGAGCAAAATAATAATAGAAGAGGTTATTGGTGGATGAACATCAGAAACCATTGCTTAGATGATTCTCTTAATTTTTTTGAAAATACTTTTAAAAAAATGCTTCTGAGTATTTCAGAAAATATAACTAGAAACATTCATGGGTATTCTTTTCTAGCTTTGTGTGTCTCGGCTGTTGGATAGTAAAAATCCATCCCTGGACACCATTAAGATGCAAGTCTACTTTGATATGAATTATACAAGTCGAGGTAACATGTATCTACTTTTTTGATACCCTTTTTGAAAGATTCCTATTGTATTTCAGGTAATAAGGGCTTTATTTGGTTGACAATGAACAATTTAATTTTTTAGTCTGTCTTTTGAAATTTTTTCCAATTTGGAAGAATATAGTAAAGGTGGAAATGCTAAATGAGAAAAACACCAATGGCTTTTGTGAGTGTTAAAAGTAAATTCTAGTTATTATGCCTATGATAGTTATGCTTCCAAGTCTATCATGTTTTAAATGTTCTATTACTAATAATACACAATAATTAGAAATTAAAACAACCAGCCCATTGAGTTAAAAGTTTCTAACTTGCTGATTTTTTTTGTTTTTTGTTTATAGTATTATAATGCTTACCTAAATTAGATAACTATACCAAAATGAAATGAAATGAATGATGGGAAATTTAAGTTTAGAACATATTTCCTTAGGTAAATAATTTAATACATACATCAAAGACACACTGGCAACAAGAGGAAAAGGAAAATACTCTATAGACTAGACTGCCTTTACTGCACTGTAATGCAATCATTACTAACCATTTGGTGATTTTTGTTGTCTTTTTTTCCCTCTTTGTATTGAACTTTCACTTATGCTCCATATATACATTATGTATCTTGCTTTTTTGCATAGTACTAATGAGATGTTAAAGTGATAAGTAATCATGGAATTGATGAAACTGTAATTTAGATTTTTAAAGTTTGCATAAAGTTCTCAGTTGCTTTTGTGGTAAGTATAGGTGTGAACGGTGCATGGTTGATACGTGAATTATTGCCCTTGAAATAGTAAAACGGGGTGTCTTACTGAGCTAGTTGCAAGAATTGTACTGCTGGTGGATTGTGGCTCCTGCCACAATTAAGCCCAGATCTCATCATATCACAGGAAGAGGGGAAAGGGAAGCAGTTCTTGAGGCAACATCATATTATCAGTAATGCTATTCAAAGGAAATTTATCTAGAACTAAAATAAAAATACGCATAATTGAACAGGAAGATTTACACTACATACATGTGTATTTCTACTGTGTGTGCTAGCATATAACATACCACCTGTGCTTACATGGGATGTTATGTGTAAATATGTGTATAGTATGTATGTTTTTACTGTATATGTTTATAATATGTATATTATAAATTGCCCTCTATACTTTCTGCTTAATTAGGAGGTTTTAACCCTTTTGGATATTACTGTTTGGATTGTCTGTTGAAAGTCTTAGGTATTTTGACAGAGTATGCCATTTAAAGCACTGCAGTAACTCTTTCCTACTAGATTTTTGCCTTGAGGTTACTTGCTGGCCACTGTGTGTTTTTTTGTTGTTGTTGTTTGTTTGTTTTTTAAAGATTTTATTTATTTATTTGAGAGAAAGAGCATGAGAGATAGAGCGCACGAGAGGGAAGAGGGTCAGAGGGAGAAGCAGACTCCCCGCTGAGCAGGGAGCCCGATGTGGGACTCGATCCCGGGACTCCAGGATCATGACCTGAGCCCAAGGCAGTCGCTTAACCACCTGAGCCACCCAGGCGCCCCACTGTGTGTTTTTTATTTTGATTAGTACACCTTAAGAAAATACTTGTTTTTGTGCAATAGAATTGCCATACCCAAGCCATTTTTTTCTCTGGTCCTACTTTCTTATGTGAGGATTCTAAATCAAATATATGGAATGTTGTCCTTTGCCAATTTTAGAGGAATTTCTTGAAGAACATCACCGAGTCTTGGAGTCTAGGTTAGGCTCCATTATGAGAGAAATTACAGATAACAGAGCATGTGCTAGAGAAGAATTGGAAAGCCTCTACCGTAAGATTGTCAGCTATGTCTTACTACGCTCTGGGCTGGGATCTCCTACCGATATCAAGATTGTCAGAGAGGCAACAGGTAAAAAAACCTATATAATTTCCATTCCACATGTGAAAAAATGTGAACATTGTATCTTATAAAAGATGTTAAATTCAAAGTATTGAAGACCGAGTTTCCCTTTTTATCTGGGAAAAAAAAAAGTCAGCATAAATAAGAGCTTAAAACTTAGCCAGACTCCTTTTATACTGTGTATCAGCTCTAAAACCCAAGCAGCAGCTCTGGAAAGTGTGTGTTGTTAATTTCCTTAAAGCTGTACATATCCAGGGACCCATCACTCCTTATGAGAGAAACATTGGCAGTGTGATTAAGAGTACCAGGCCGGCTGGCGGATGGGGACCGCTGGAAAGGGAGATTTCATATTCATGAAAGGAGTTGGTCTGTCATCTGAAACAGATGATGGAAAGGGACACTGTTTTATCCTCAGGAAGTATTTGCCCACTTTATTAATTTAAGATAAGGAATAGGCAAAATTTCTAGCCTTTAATGGCTTTCCTCCACAATTATTTTAAAACAGCAATTTTTCTGCTCAGAATCCTAATTAGAAAGCTTGTTTTAATGCCCATTGTCAAAACATTACTGACGGTGCTTAATTCCTGAAAAGAGACACAAAGCAATGGCATTATTTTCAGTAGCCCAGCTTTGATATGTGATAAATTTTGCAATGTATTCTGTAACTAGGTATCAGAAATTTGAAGAATCATATAAGTAGCTCTATCAGGACAGACCTCTAAAGTTTCTGCTGAAAGAAACCTGTGATTTAAGTTCTGATATCTGTATTCTACCATTTTGTTGTCCTTTTTGTGGTTTGTTTTAGCTGCCCTGCAGAGTATTTTTCCTCAGGCTGAGCTTGGGACGTTTCTAACACTTTCTAAGAAGGACAAAGAACGCCAACTGAAAGAACTCACCATGATTGTTACTGGGATTCGCTTATTTAACCGAGACTGCGGAAAGGGAGGAGAAGGCATTGATGACTGTAGGTATATCATTAGGTGAAGTCTGCAGGTTATGGAGGTTTAAAATCTAACTTGCACAGTGAGGAAAATAATGCACAGTATTTCACCGGCATTCTTAGATTTAAGTATGCTGGGTCTTTAGATTAAATTAAATTAAATTCATTTTTTTTTTTTTTTTTTTTAGAGAGGGAGAGAGAGTGCATGTGAGCGGGGGGTGGGGGAGGCAATGGAAGAGGGAGAGAATCCTAAGCAGGCTCCACACTCAGCACAGAGCCCGACATGGGGTTCAACCTCATGACCCTGAGATCATGACCTGAGCTGAGGTCAAGAGTTGGACACTTCACCGACTGAGCCACCCAGGTGCCCCTAAGGTATGCAGTTTTGACTCTACCTTAGGTACTGTTACTGTTCCTAATGGATAGTAATTTTTAATTTTGCTGGGGCAAGACTTGCAGCATTATAGTACACGAAGCTAGTGTGGGAGAGTGAATCAGTGGAGGGAATGAGGGGTCTGCCTGAAGGCCGGCCTCTCCAGTTTGTTGGGCTCTGTGTTCTTTATTCCAAGTCAGATAACCAAAAGGGAGTAAAACTCAGTGATCTAAAAATAAAAATCACCCTGAGAAGAGTGGTTGATGCAACCAATGGAATGGAAAGGTCCAAGAGGAGATATTTGCAAATCTGCAAATCCAGAAGCATTTACTGTGCTGTTCTGTACTTAATGCATTCATCATCTCTGAGTTTGAAAGCACTCATGAGATATTTGATCACGGGCTCAGGAGAAGGGACTTCCTTATGTAGGTCCACTGATTAGGTGTTAGTGTCTGTTACTAGATCACTTATCTAGTGTAATAGGGTCAGTTTTTAAAATAGAAAAACTGGAAAGTTTTAGAAAGTTCTAGAAAGTCAAATTCCCATTTTTTATAAAGTTTCCTATCTTGCTAGACTATTCTGTTATTTTTCAGTGTCCTCATCAGTTTCTTTTTTTCCTTTTCACAAAATATGCCTTTTCTAGAGGCTCATGGCCAGTAGCACATCATACCAAATCCTGTCTATTCTTTAGATTCTTCTGTATTTTAGTGGCGAAAACTGATCTGCTACCTTTTGGTTATCATTCTGACAATATCTTTTGTTTGGACAGGTGTTCCCCCCGCCCCAATTCTTTCCTTCATGGTGTGAGAAGAAACACATGACATATGTTACGTCTTGTTATTATTCATTTGGTTGAGAAAAAAAAAATGTAATGCTCGAGTTATTACTTTCTAGGCTTTTCATAGATTCTGTCATGTCTCTCGATATCCTTTTAAAACCAGTGCCAGCCATTCTGCGTGAAGCAATCCCAGCCACCACGCAGCACATTGATTCCCAACTTCAGACTGCCCAGGACCAGGCCTACCGCTACACGGCCATCCTTGAGAAAGCAGCCAACAACCCATTCCTGAGTATAGAGCTTCAGCCATATATGTTAAAAGAAGCACTGTATAATGTGCGGCAGTACGAGGTCTTCCTTCAAATCATTTTGGTGAGCGAATGTCAAAAGATTTGGCCTTTTTGTCATGTGGCAACCGCTTTACACGTTACAGGGCTACGCAAAAGGCAGAATCAGGTCATTGCTAAAGGAAGCAAACTTCCTAACTGCTCAGTTTATATTGCATTTGTAGGGCTGGGAACAGAAATAGAAATAGGGAAGTTGGGTTTTTATTTTAATGGAAAATATTGATCGGAATTGATTTCTAGTTGTTGATTCTCTTTGGTGCCCAGTGGAATGATCGTTAGCATGCTGTGGTTAAGCAGTGGTGTGTATGTGTATGTAAGTAATACTGCCTTGTTTTCACACAGAGCAAGTATCTGATGTATTTTTGGGCAGATAGTTAGCACCTAAGTAATTTTTTTTTAAGAGTATGTTTAGTGTTTTTTTTTTTAAAGATTTTATTTATTTATTTGAGAGAGAGAATGAGATAGAGAGAGAGAGCATGAGAGGGGGGAGGGTCAGAGGGAGAAGCAAACTCCCCGCTGAGCAGGGAGCCCGATGCGGGACTCGATCCCGGGACTCCAGGATCATGACCTGAGCCGAAGGCAGTCACCCAACCAACTGAGCCACCCAGGCGCCCGCACCTAAGTAATTTTTATGTAATTATTTGTTGTTGTAAAATTTGGTTGAAAAGATTTTTATCGCTAATATTTTTAGATTTAATGAACAAGCTAAACAGTATCCCCAAATAGTTGGAAAATTTGGTAAAGTGGTGATTTTAAACTTTTTTTAAAAAGTGGCAGAGCACTTTCTTTCAGATGGAAACTTACTCAGAATTCCAAAAATACAAAACAGGTATCTAGATGAAAGGACTGAAGGACCTTTTCACCAAGGAACATCCCCATTCCACCCTAGGGTTCTAGGGGACACAGTTTGTTAACTACATCTTGGCAGCAAGCTGTGTTCCTACCAGTCAATGTTTTTTTGTTTTGTTTTGTTTTGTTTTGTTTTTTGGGTTTTTTTTTTAGCTTTATTGAGGTACAATTGACAACACTGTAAGATATTCAAAGTGTACAATGTGATGATTTGATGTATATCTACATTGTGAAAGCAACTTCTCCCATCAAGTTAAATAACACATTCATCCCAGTGGTCACTGTTTACCTTTACACAACCTCTACCTTCCAGTAACTGTGAGACTCAGGGTCAGTGGACCGTCTTTTATATGAGTGAATACTAACGTCTTGAAGGATGGGGCAGGATGCATTTTTAACTTTTATCTTAAATAATCACTTGTTACGACTTCTGGATGCACTTGATCTGTCTCCTTACCTTCACTGTAAAGAAGAGGAAGATAAAATCCAGATGACATGACTTCATTGCAACAACCTAGGAGGTGGTCCTCACAACTGTCCTACTATGTAATTGCCCTCAGAAATGAGGACTCTAGATCAGCTGTTCTAAACCAAATCATCCTTTTGGGTAGATGTTCCTCTAACACTGAGTTGTGGCCATCAGCCTTGTATAACTAGTCAGATACTGAGAAGAGTTTACGGTCAATTTATCTTGAAATGCATGCAGGTGCACAGGAGTAAGAGTCTCACGTTTACTTTGTCATCTGTGTTGGGAAGGGATATCAGAAGAAGGAACCTTTGGAGATGGTCACTCATAACGTAAGGATGTTGTAGAGAATGTCGTGCATTTTGTCTCAACTTCTCAGGGCTTTCAGCCACGGAGCATATGCAGCTGACTTCCAGTCTGAGAGTCTCATTGGAGCTCTCATTCTCAGCTAGAAGGACAGTAAGTCGCGGGTATCAGTGATGAGCGTGGGCTCTGCAACCAGCATGCATGGGTCCTCATCCTGACTTTGCCGCTTACTAAATCTGTGTCCTCGAGGAAATAGCGTAACTTCTCTGTGTCTTGGTTTCCATATCTGTCAAATGGGGTTATTGATAGTCGACACTATACAAGTAAGGTAGACCAGTGTCTGGCACATAGTTACGGGCTCACTAAAGTGACGATCATGCTGATGCTGGTTATGGTTAGTAATGCCACCGTCGTCATTGCTAGGGCTTCAGCACAGCACCTCTGGTTTCATTTCTGTAGGGGTACAGACTGGACAGCATCTCATTTCTCGTCCTTTGCTGCTTACAGCATTGAGAAAGTTAACTTTCTCATCTCACCCCTCTTCGTGACGATTCCATGCCAACTTCAGTCAGGGTCAGAATGAGTTCTCTTCATCGTCCTACTCTTTTTGGCTTAATGAGTGTTTCTTTTTGTTGTTTTTAAATATCCAGTCTTCTCCCATCGGTCCACCTTAATTACAGTTAAGGTTGCTTATTACAGAATGGGTATTGGTTTAATCATATTATTTCTAGGTTATAAAATATGTCAGTTTATGTTGAGCTGAGAATTTTTCCTGTCCATGAAACCTGTGAATATTCTTTTTTAATAAAGTCACATTATTTGAGCAAATATATTAATATAACTTTCTGAAGGGTTGATTTTGATTTAAAAATTTTCTTTTGCCAATACTAACTGCCGCTTATGTAAACATTTTGAATTTTTAATTATAGCCTGGGTAAGGTAGCGATTTGTTTTCTTTTCTTTCAATTAGGACTTCGCTGCCGTGAACAATTCAGATATTGTGAAAGAGAAGAGGGAGGGGTGATCACAGTCTTGTTGATTTAGCTGAGAGAACAAAATTCCATCCTCTGTGGGCTTTCGAAGTGCAAGGCAGTCACCAAAGAGAGAAAGCCGCTTATTGTCACGGTGCAAGTAAATGCCACATTTGACACATAACATTTCTTAAAACATATAAGTCAAGACTTTTGTAGACATCTCCCTAAGCTATGTTTGCAGGGCCTATTCACAGAATAGATAACCCTGGACTTGATTTTTCCTGATAAAGCAAGTAAAACAAATCAGTTAGGTGGAATTGGTACTTGTTTTAGACTTGTTGAAATTGTGGAACAAAGTATCAGGAATTTATCAATTAAAAGGGAACGGGGAAGGACCATGACGGCATCACATGCTTTTTTTCCCCCAAGCATTTTTTTTGGATCACATTATGAAAATTAAAAAAAACAAAAATGGTAACATTCCTAGAAGACTAATTTCATTATTTTTTTTCACCAACAGTCTCATTAGAAATATGTTTAAGTGTTTAGGATGCTGTCAGTTTCATGGTGGCCGATACACAAGGTTTTCAAAATGCAAATTTTATCTTTGGCAACAAAGACCGTTGTTTCCCTGAAGTGATGGACTCATTTCATTTACTTTCAAGGAAATATCTGCCAAATCGCTAAGGCTCAAAAGTCATAGTTTGTCAGTCAGTTGCTCTTTCAAGTAAAAATGATGTTCTGCTGGGGGAAAAAGTGCTAGTTCAGCTCAAAATTCAGTCAGTAAGTGTTTTCCTCGAGAGAACTATGCATTTTAATACGCAGCAGAAGCGTTTTATATGTGCTTTCCATCTCATCCCACTGATTATTAAAAAGCTTGTACTTAGGGATCAAGATTTAATAAAATTAATACTTTTACTGCATCATCAAAGATATTCTTAAGTGAAACTGGCTTTTTTATTGAAATATCATTGACATGTAACATTATATTGGTTTCAGTTGTACAATGTATTGATTAAGTATATGTGTATATTGCAAAATCATCCTTCACTACACAGTTACAAAATTTTGTGTGTGTGATGAGAACTTTTAAGATTTACTCTTTTAGCAACTTTCAAATATACGATGCAGTATTTTTAACTATAGTCACCATGCTGTTACATTATATCCCCAGGACTTATAACTGGAAGTTTGTTTCTTTTGACCCCTGTCACCCATTTCACCCCCACCCCCACCTCATGCCCATGGCAACTACCAGTCTGTTCTCTGTATTTATGAGATTGGGTTTTTTTTTCTTATTTTTAGTTTTTTTAGATTCCACATATAAGTAAGATCATACAATATTTGTCTTTCTCTGACCTTTTCACTTAGCATAACACCCTCAAGGTCTATCCATGTTGTCACAAGTGGCAGGGTTTCTTTCTTTTTTCATGGCCGAATAATATTCCATGGTGTATATATGCCATATTTTCTTTTTTTTTTCAAGATTTTATTTATTTCTTTGATGGAGGGAGGAAGAGAGAGAGAGAGCACAAGCAGGGGGGTGGCAGGCAGAGGGAGAAGCAGGCTTCCCGCCAAGCGGGGAGCCCGATGTGGGGCTCGATCCCAGGACCCTGGTATCATGACCTGAGCCGACGGCAGACGCTTAACCAACTGAGCCACCCAGGGGTCCCTATGCCGTATTTTCTTTATCTGTTCATCCATCAGTGGTCACTTAGGTTGCTTCCTTGTTTTGACTGTTGTACATAATGCTGCAAAGAATATGGGGGTGCATTTATCTTTTCTGGTTACTGTTTTTATGTCCTTTGGATATATACCCAGAAGTGGAATTGCTAGATCATATGATAATTCTATTTTTAATTTTTTTGAGGAATCTTCATACTGTTTTTCATAGTGGCTGCACCAATTTACTTTTCCCACCAACAGTGCACGAGGGTTTGCTTTTCTCCCCATTTTTGCCAACACTTGTTCTCTCTTGTCTTCTTGATACTAACAGGTGTAAGGTGGTATCTCATTGTGGTTTTAGTTTGCCTTTCCCTGATGGTAAGTGACATTGAGCACTTTTTTGTGTACCTGTTGGCTATTTGTATGTCTTCTTTGGAAAAATGTTATTCAGATCTTTTGTCCATTTGTTAATTGGATTGTTTGGGTTTTTTGTTTGTTTTTGGTTTTTGGTTTTTTGGTTTTTTTGCTATTTATTTGTATGAGTTCTTTGTATATTTTGGATATTAACCTCTTACCATATATATGATTTGCAAATATTTTCTCCCATTCAGCAGGTTGCCTTTTCATTTTGTTGCTAGTTTTCTTTGCCATAGACCTTTTTCGTTTGATTATAGACCCACTTGTTTATTTCTGCTCCTGTTGCCTTTGTTTTTGGTGTCAAATCCCAAAAATCATCACCAAGCCTGATATCAACTTACTGTCCTGTGTTTCTTCTAGAAATTCATGGTTTTGGGTTTTTCATTCAAGTCCTTAATCCAGTATGAGTTGATTTTCTGTATGGCTTAAGGTAGGGGTTTAGTTTCCTTCTTTTGCATGTTGCTGTCCAGTTTTGCCAATACCATTTATTCAGGAGACTGTCCTTTCCCCCATTGTATATTCTTGCTTTCTTTGCCATAAATTAGTTGAACATATATGATGGATTTATTTCTGGGTTCTCTGTTCCATTCTATTGATCTGTGTGTCTGTTTTTATGCCACTATCACACTGTTTTGATTATTACAGCTTTATAATATAGTTTGAAATCAGGAAGCCTGATGCCTCCAGCTTTGTTCTTCTTTCGCAAGATTACTTGGCTACTTGGGGGTCTTTTTTTATGGCTTCATACAAATTTTAGGATTGTTATTCTATTTCTTGGAAAAATACCATTGGAATTTTGACAGGGATTGCACTGAATCTGTAGATTGATTTGGGTAGTATGGATTATTTTACCAATATTAATTCTTCTACTCCATGAACACAGAATATCTTTCTATTTGTTTGTGAGGACCAACTTTACAACTAAAACTTCCACCTAGTTGTGAACGAGTTCTTTTAGATAAATGTAAACAGAGTGATTGTTTTAGGTCATTATCAGGAAAAATAAAAAAAAGTCCTGTGTGTCTCTTCTGTGAGTCCCTGAAAACATAGCTCCAGGGAGAAAGTCTAGAGTATCTTCAGTTATAGGCTTAAAGAAGTTATGTGTTGAATGTAACTTTTCCTTTGAAGAGCATATGCAGGTTTATTTCTATTTCTTGTTGCTGTTGCACAAATCTAAAGAGACTTTAACGATGCCATTTTCGTATTTGATTTCTGAAATAAAACTAACAAAGAAGGGGGAAAACTATGGGGTAGATGAGAGACTTGTTAGATGGAATAGGCAGAATTACATGGAGCATGAAGCAAGGGGAAGGGAGATGCTTAAAGAATAGTATGGGTACATTTAAAACAGGATGTATGTTACATTTGTGAATAAAAAATTTCATTAGTTGAAATACAGTAATATTTGGCATTTTTATGAAGTAATTATTTGTCATTAAAAAATGGTCTAGTAAAGCATGTGGTTTGACTACAAGTATCTGAAGACTCAGATGCATTTTTTTTCTCTTCAAGTAACTTTCACTCTTTTGCACTGTACTGATAAGCCCATACCACTGCTGTTTCCGGTCGTATCTCAGGTAGTGCAATATAATGGGTAAGAGCTGGGCTCTGGCTTCCAGTGGTCTGGGACGGAACCATGATTCCACCCTTTATTAAACTGTGTCCTTGGGCAATTTATTCACCTTTTAGTATCTTGGTCTTCCTCTTTATACTCACCCCTTTTTTACACTTAGAAGTATTTCATATGATGCTTAACACACAGTAAGAATAAATGTTAGTCATTATATCAGAGTCAGCATTTAACACCTTATTTTCAGATTACTAGTGTCATATCAGAAATATACTGTTTTTCTTTCAGTGATGTGCTTTTTAAGATTTTTCTGCATTCTTGGATGTAATTTGTAAACATTCTGGTATCAGAATAGTTTTCAGAGGAGCACCTCATTAATTTTCTTATGGAGAAGTGGGAAAATAACAGTTGAACAAAGCTGTGTCAGAGGATCCACTTCTCAGGAATGCAATTATACTGCATTTCAAAGAATACCTTGAGCAAAAGAATTCCTTTGGGAAAAATTATAGCCATTGTATTTCAAAAGGTTCATCCATCCAACAAATATTTCTGGAGCACTCTCCGTATGCCAATACTGTTCTTGGTTTGGGGGTACCAGGAACAAGAGAATTTCTGCTCTTATTGTGCTTACCTTCAGGGGCTATAGGGAGCAGGTAGGGCTCAAAACACGTGATTTTTATAGTGAAATTATAAAAATATTAATGTAAGTTATATTGTCTTCACAGTCAGATATAATTACCTGTGCTCAAGAAGTAGAAATGATGATAAAGCAGTTAGGAGCCCAACTGGAACAATTAAAAATGATTGTAAAATCCAAGACAGCTGTCCCAACGTCACAAGTCTTTGTAAGTATTTGCTATCAACTTTGACCTTGCTGAAGGGTGAATATACCTTTGAGTCCTATACAACTGAATCAGAAGTAATTATAATTATATTTAGTTACTAAAAATAGAATATTTGTTCTATACAAGTTGATCCTGTTCTTTACAGCTATTTTGTAGTAGTAGTGTAAGTCCAATGAAGGAATTGCCCTTGCAGGCCATTGCTACTAAAGGAGATGCAGATCTGTGTTATGGTTTCCATAATTTCAGTAAAGATTGTGGCAGCAGAATGAATCCATAAGGCAGCGTTGAAAACATGTTCACAGGGGCTGGTTTAAAATTGCCTCCAGCAAAGAGGCGGTGTAACTTGTGACCTTTGTGAAGAGACAGAGGATGATCACTGTGTTTACCGGGCCTATATGTATACTGACTTTCTGATTATCTGCACCACCTTATGGGCAAATCTGGTAGCCCTAAGGAGGTATAAGATGCACATGCAGTATTTTATAGAGCATTTTGAGGCTCTGAGAATTTTCTGTAACCATTCCTAATATTCGATTTTAAAAACCAAGAAACAAAAGGCTAAGCTGTTTCACTTATTAGTAGGGCCTGATTAATTTTTTTAATGTTTGTTCTGTAAGTCAGTGACCTTTAATATGAATAAAAAACTATCTCACTGACCTAAAATCTTTAACTTGCTGCTCACAAGATATGCCCTAAGATGTATCCAGATTTTCCAGGTTCTTTTGAATCATGATTGAGCCAGATAAATCTGAGAGTAATGAGTTATATTTAGCTTTTTTTTTTTTAAAAAAAGAAGCTATTTCCCCTTGACCTTTTGAGGTCAAGCATCCATAAATGTTTGGCTTTTTTGGGTAAATTAACTTTATGACAATCACTCCAAGATAAAATGCTTTGAAATAAAGTACAAGTTTTTTCTCATAACTTATGAGTCCAGTTGCCCTGTAGATTTTATTGTTTAACCTCGGGAGACTTTGACTTGTCTTCTGGAAGAATTAATTTCTTTACAAACACAAATTTGTTAAGAGTACAGTGATTTATAATTTTATTAGACAGTTGTATTTTGAACATTGCTTTCTCTTCCTCAGCCCATCTTCATCGCACTTTCCAACCTGTGGACTAGCTTCCAGGATGAAACTGTTTTGATTAGTGTCCTCAGTAATTTAACAACTCATCTTGTACCATTCCTGGGTGCTCATGAACTACTCTTTCCTGAGAAAGTCATACAGAATCTTCTTGATGGGCTGACTGTGAAAACTGATGTGTGTAGGGTAAAGGAACACCTGGGTAATAGAAATCATCTTTGACTTCCTCTTCCTCTTCAAATTGCCTCTAGAATAAAGTCACTCTTTTGTTTTAAAATTTTCATGCTTGGGGCCCTTGGCAGCCTCAGTCTAAGGAGCATGGGTTCCTGAATCTCAGGGTCGTGAGTTCAAGCCTCACGTTGGGTGTAGAGTTTACTTAAAAAAAAAAAAAAGGTAAAATTTTCATGCACTCTCTTCCTGATAAGGTATTAAGCATCTTTCTTGATTAAAAGAGTACTAATGTTTGTCATAGAAAATGCGGAAAACAGAAAATATATCCACTGAGTACCTTACTATCCCGTAATGAACATTCTTGATGTTATTGTCAGTGTTTTAGTTGACAATGATGTTCCTTGCCTATGTGTTTCTATTGTAGTCTTAATGATTTTATTATTGATTGATTCATAGTAAAAAAGGATATTAATCCTTGCCATATTTGTTGCAAGTAAAGCTCTATTTCTTTGGAATGCTATTTGCCCTATATCTTCTTCAGAGTCAGGCTGAAATTTACAAATCAATGAATTTTATCCCTGTAAATGTGAGCTTATTTTAGACCCTTTAAGAGACACGTTGATTCTTATGGGAAGGCTGTCTTTATCAACAGACTGCTATTTACTTTTTTGTTGTCTTCTGTCTTAGTTACAGACAACTTGAAGTTAATGAGAAATGCCAAAATAGAATCTAGGAGTTGTTGCCTAAAAAGGTTTTTCCAGAAATTGAAATTAGATAATTTACTCTCTAAATTTCCTTTTCAAATTCAAATTTTGTAAAAGTGGAAAATGAAAATGAAGTGGTTTTTCCATTCTTAGACTATTAGAATAAAAAAACCCCTGAAAACTAAATTAGAGAGACTCAAAGGCATCCTTCCAGTTCAAGTTTTTCCTACTCTTTTTATTTTATAAAAACAGCATATATACACAGATACTACATGAAACTGAAAAGTTAAAGTCACCTCAACAGTAGATATTAAACTCAACCATGTTGGCAAAACGATTTACTTCTTAGAGTTAACATGTCATTTCCCCCCATATGCCACAACTTTATATTCAATAAGACACTATCCCATTACTGATCCCAGTGAATTGGGAGACCGAATACTCTTCTAAAAGAATTTAATTAACACTTGCCACATCTCATCACTGTTTTGAGGCTTTCAGGTATATCACGAAAAAAGAAGGAAGGTTTATTTTTCCCAGCATTTGCATTTACTTCTAGCTGTGGCCACAAGGGCATCTGCGGTATCTGCCGTTTGGATACAGGGCCCTGCCCAGAAGATTAGTATAAGGATTGCAAAAGCTAAGACCCTTGGGGATCGATGTTTTATAAATACGTGTTTTTGTTTGGAGAAAAAAATTTAGACAGTGTGTTTATCACATGTAAATAAGTAAACCAACCACGATTAGGAAGAATTTTTAAAGTGTAAAGAACAAAAATTGTACACCTTGTTATCAAAAATAAGTTACTGAGAGGGATTTCCTTGAATCTTTCTGCTCAGAACATTCTCTGCTGTTTCAAGAAGCAATAGTCCTTGTGTATGAGCATCACATTCCAAGTATTTGGCCACCTAGTCTATTACGAAGAGCTCTACTGTCTTGAATGAAGCTGATCTATCTCTATTTTAGTCATATAGCAGCCAGTCTTTTCTGCTCATTTCCTTGGGTTGTCTACTCTTCTCATTGACTAAAGTTTTTCTTGTCCTCCTCTTTCATTTTAGAAGATAGAGTACATCTGGCAGATTTCAGAAAACAAGAATGGCTTTTCCCAGAAACAACAGCAAATTTTGATAAATTGTTAATTCAGTATCGGGGATTTTGTGCTTACACATTTGCTACAACAGATGGTCTTCTCCTTCCAGGTATATTGTTGGGAACAACCTTACTTTGACTTCCCCATTTTTTCTTTGAATAAAGTGCTATCGTTGTCACTTATTCATTTTTTTTTTTTTTACTTATTCGTTTTTTAAAATTTTATGGGATCTGATGATGAGCTAGGAAAGGAGCCACAAAGATGATCCAGACCGTCTTCATCTTTGAAGTACTCACAGAATAATCTGGTAGACTGACATAACCAAGAGATTATGCTACAAATGATAAGTGATGGAATGTGTATATAATGAAATATGGATGCCACAGTATCATAAAAAGATGGATGACTCATATGTCCAATGAAGGATTCGAGAAATTCACATGGCATTACTAAAATATATCATCTTCCAAAGTAATGACTTGAAAGAGCAACACTAATTTGGCTGGTTATGTTTATTACACAATATGCTGTCACCTTATGGTTATAGTCCATTAACATAAATCAGGATTTCTGGATAAGTCATATCTAAGGAGATGGCCAGTATTTTATCAAGTAAAATCTCTCCATGATGTATATATTATGAGAGTTTCCCCAAAATAAAGAGTAAACCAGAAATTATTATCCAAAAGTGCCCTATGAATTGGAAATAAAAAGTCAGCTAGGGCTAGAATGAAAAGAGTTTGACAAAATTATTTATTTATTTATTTATTTGAGAGAGAGAGAGAGAAAACACGAGCGGGGGGTGGGGCAGAGGGAGAAGCAGACTCCCCGCGGAGCAGGGAGCCCGATGCGGGGCTGTGTCCCAGGACCCTGGGATCATGACCCGAACCGAAGGCAGACGCTTAACCGACTGAGCCGCCCAGGCGCCCCTGACAAAATTACTTCTAATTTACCTTACACCATTAACCTCCTCCTTTTCTTTGTTCTTTGTTATTTCTTTTGTTATGTTTCACAGTTGGGTATTACTTTTTTATTAGAAAGAAGGTGACACTGTGGCTTACCGGTTAGGGTCCTTTTCAGATGATGTCGCCGACTTCATTGCCAGCCAGTCTCCCTTGCTCACTGCTCCAGGCTCACTGGCCTTCTTGCTATTCTTGAACGTTCCAAACACATTTTCACCTCAGCCTTTGCCTTGCTATTCCCTCTACTTGGAAAACTCTATCCCGCATAAAGCTACGTATCTTGCTACTTCATTTTGTTCAAACTTCCTAGATCACCCAATTTAAAATATCAACCTCACCCTCTTCCTTTTACTATGTGTTTAGCTGGCTTTATGTTTAATTATTTTTTCTGCAGTACTCTCTGGCCTATGATATATTTGTTGATCTACTGAGAGCAGGAAATTTGTTTTCTTTTATATCCTTAGTGCCAGGAATAAGGCCAATAAATTTTGTTGAACAAGTGAAAAAATAAGTAAGACAGTATTACTATTTCTCACCAACTATGTGGATATTTAATAATCCATATTTTATGTAGTATCCATTCACAGTGGGAAATATTTTCTAACATTGAAACTTGTATTGGGGGTCCCTGGCTGGCTCAATCGGTGGAACATGCGACTCTCGATCTTGGGATTTTGAGTTCAAGCCCCACGTTGGATGTAGAGATTACTTAAAAATAAAAAAATCTTAAAAAAAAGAAAAAGAAGAAACCTCTATTTTGGAAAAAAGTCCCATCTTTGTAGTTTTTATAGAATTATTTTTAAAAACAATGCTTGTAGTAGTTTAGTTAAAGGAGATTTGAAAAAACCATCAGACGACTAGGTGATTCTCATAAGAGATTTTCAAACACCTTATATCTGGATAGTAAGTTTTTATATAAACCATACTTTAAAATAATTTAATATGAATTTCACATAAAATATAATTTAATAAAATGTATAATTTAAAATTGCAAATTGTGGGACACCTGGGTGGCTCAGTCGGTTAAGCGTCTGCCTTTGGCTCAGGTCATGATCCCAGGGTCCTGGGATCGAGTCCTGCATCGGGCTCCCTGCTCCGCGGGGAGCCTGCTTCTCCCTCTGCCTCTGCCTCTCTCTCTGTCTCTGTCTCTCATGAGTAAATAAATAAAGTTTTTTAAAAAATTTGCAAATTGTACTATTTTAGCAAAATGAAAAGTGTAAGTCATATGTTAAATATGCAGTAGATAGGGGATGGTTTTATGGATGTATTACAAACATAGAATCACTTAATATTTCATGCCTAATTCATTTCCTTTTCTTAATTTTCAGGAAATCCAGCAATTGGGATTTTGAAATATAAAGAAAAGTATTACACTTTCAATACCAGAGATGCTGCATACTTATTTGCAGAAAATCCTGAAAATTATATTGATTTAATTAGAGAAAAGGCCAAAAAAAATGCAGAATTAATTCAGCTCCTGGAGCTTCATCAACAGTTTGAAACCCTCATTCCATATTCTCATGTAAGCAGAGTCAGTATTTTAAGAATTTATGACTTTTAAAAGAATACTTAATTAAAAAGTCAGACTTTGTTGTAGAATGGTTCCTAAGTCCAGACAGAGACAGGATCCAAAGAGGGCCTTTAGTGCTCTCAGAAAGACATTCACCCTCGAAGAGGGACACTAGTGAAATCCGTAAAGAATAATGAAAACAAGCAAAGGAGTCAAGTTGATGAATTAGACTAGAGAACTCTGGAAGAGAAATACTACATTTAGATAAATAATTGAAACTATAGTATTTCCTTATCTAAAATTAAAGGAGCTTAGGGCAGGTAACACAGGTGATAACTTAGAGCTGTAAGATAACAGGTCTGTGTGTCTGTCTCGGCACTGGTACCATATTGCTTTCATTACTATTGCTTTCTGGGATATTTTATTACCTGATAGGGCAAGCTCTTTCCTTTCCCTTTTCCTTTTTGAAAATTGTCTTAGATAGTCATGCATGAATCATTAGATAGCCATGTAATTTTCCTAATAAATTTGCCAAGTTTCTCCCAAAATCTTCCTGAGATTTTAACTGGAATTGCATTAAAATAATCAAATGAAATAATCAAGTAATTGTTTATGTTTATTATATTGGGTTGTCCCATCCATAAGAAGTACCCTTTACTTAGCTTTTTTAAAAATAGTGGTTTTATTAATTATGTCTTAATAAAACATAATGGTTTTAGTTAGATTTTTTACTCTGCCTACTTCTGAAACTGTAGGTGATCCTAGCAGTGACTGGTAGGGATAATAATAATATATGTTTTTCAATATGATGACACTCAGTATGATGACACCTCCATTGAATTAACAATTTTCCTATGGAATGGGTTTGTTTCTAGGCTCTTGATTGCATTGCACTGGCCTAGGCTCTCCCAGTTTTATATTTTTTATTCTTTTGTTGTGTCTTTTCACAAATGAAAGTTTTTCAATTTCATATGTAGTTTATTGTTCTTTTTTCTTTCATGTCTTCAACTTTTGTGTCTTGTTTAAGAAATCCTCAAGTATCTTAGATCATAAAAATATTCTCCTACATTGTTTTACAACAATTATGGATTTACCTTTCACACCCAAGTCTTTAATTGACTTGGATTTGATTTTTGTGTCTAGGGGGAGGTGAAGATCTAATTTTAACTTTTTTTCCTTTTGAGTAGTGAATTGTCCCAGACCACTTGTTCAGTGCTCTGTCCTTTCCCCGAATCTACAGTGTCTTCAATGCACAGGCTTAATTTTTAGGCTCTCTATTCATCTTACTAGAGCCTTATAATAAGTTTTGATGCCTATAGACTAAGTTCTCCCACCCTTTCCTCTCTAAAGAAACTTGGCTATGCTTGACTCTTGACTTTCTGTTATAAATTAGAGAATTACATTGTCAAGTTCCATAAAAAACCTTGAAGGCATTATGAATTTGCCTGTCTATAGACAAGAATTTTTTGGCCTTGCTGCCACTTAATATAACTTACGGAGTTGTAAGATACCTCAAAGACAGTGAAAGGCTAGAATCAGATCATCAGAAAGGTGTGCTATATGTAGATAATGCGTAGTTTTCCATTAAAGAACAATTTCCCCCCATTTATTTGTTCTTGTTTTTCCCTTTCTGTATATTTAATTCCCAGCTCTTCTTCAGTGACCTTCATATTTCAAAGCTGTGGTTCTTATAATTATTTACTAGTCATTTACTTGAATTGTATAATATTGCTAATCATCTGCAGCATGTTTTATCTATCCAACTATATCATAACATAGTTTTGAAGACAAAAATGATATCTTATGTTAAATGGTAGGGCAATCAGTGATTATCTATTGCTTGATTTGGAGTAAGAAGTTTTTTTTTTTTAAAGATCTTATTTTTTTAAAAAGATTTTATTTAAGAGAGTGAGAGAGAGAGCATGAGCTGAAGGCAGATGGGGAGGGAGAGGCAGACTTCCCAATGAGCAGGGAGATGGATGCGGGGCTTGATCCCAGGACCCTGAGATCATGACCCAAGCTGAAGGCAGATGCTTAACCAACTAAGCCATCCAGGCGCCCCTTGGAGTAAGTTAATCTTGAATGGATAAAGGAGATATGGCATATATATATATTAGGAATATTACTCAGCCATAAAAAAGAATGAAATCTTGCCATTTGCAACAACATGGTTGGCTCAAGAGGATATAATGCTAAGTGAAATAAGTCAGTCAGAGAAAGACAAATACCATATGATTTCATTCATGTGTGGAGTTTAAGAGACAAAAGCAAATGGACAAAGAGAAAAAGGGACAGACTCTTAAATATAGAGAACAAACTGGTGGTTGTCAGAGGACAGGTAGGTGGGGGAATGGGTGAAATAGGTGATGGGGATCAAGAGTACACTTAGCGTGAGGAGCACTGAGTAATGTTTAGAATTGTTGAATCACTGTATTGTACACCTGAAACTAATACAACACTGTTAGTTATACTAGAATAGAAAAAAAAGAAGCTAATCTTCTCTCCCTTCTCTTCACTATGATCTGAGTTCTTTTTTTTTTTTAAAGATTTTATTTATTTATTTGACAGAGAGAGACACAGCGAGAGAGGGAACACAAGTAGCGGGAGTGGGAGAGAGAGAAGCAGGCTTCCCGCGGAGCAGGGAGCCCAGTGAGGGGCTCGATCCCAGGCCCCGGGGATCATGACCTGAGCCGAAGGCAGACGCTTAACGACTGAGCCACCCAGGTGCCCCTGATCTGAGTTCTTTAGACCTCTACCACCCCCTCCAGCAATTTCATATACCGCATAATCATACCTTGTTTAGCCTGGAGTTAATATTTAATATTTTAATAGTGAGTTTGTGAGTGACACAGCAGAAAATCAAAATATCCAACTAAAACAAAAACCACCTTGGATAATATGCTGTGTATGCATAGTTTGGGTTTAAGATATATCCTAGGGGCTCCTGGCTGGCTTAGTTGGTAGAGCATGTGACTCTCTTCTCTGGGTCATGAGTTTGAGCCCCACATTGGGTGTAGAGATTATAAATAAATAAACTTTAAAAATCCCATCATCAGCTATCATTAAAAAAAGATATATCCTAAAGATGTTTTGATACTTCAAACAAATGTGATTTATATTTAATATTTAATGGCTATTTTAAACTTCTGTCAGTTTTCAACAAAGTATTTGCTTATGCTACCAATGTGAGAGGGGCATTTGAATTAGGAATGAGTGATGTTATGTTTTCCTCTTCCAAAATATGTCTCCCATATTAAGTTCACAAAGTCAGGTACAAAGAAAGCCATAATGCCCAGGAAAGTTATCTCATTTAGCTCACAACTACAAGCTTATTTTCTCTGCTGTCTTTATGAGTATATTCCATGTTCAAAAATTCTTGTTTTTCTAATCTTTTTGTTAGTTTAGCTAAATATTTTTAGTTATTCCTAAATAATGCTTAGTTTTTTAATAATTACTAATCACAAAACTTGATTTCTTTAGATGAAGGATGTTGACAAACATATAAAACCAATTACAAAGTCTGAAAGTAGCACACAGACGGATACGCACATATTACCACCAACAATTGTGAGATCATATGAGTGGAATGAATGGGAATTAAGAAGAAAAGCCATAAAATTGGTTTGTAACAATATTTTCTAAAATTATTTATAGGTTGGGGATTTTTTTTTTCTTTAGTTAAGACAGCAGAAGAGATGATTTATTGTATATATGTTACATTCAGCCACATACGAAAACAGAATTAGTCCCTCAAGTCACAGGTCCAGGGCATAGGACCAAAAGGGACAGTTTTGGTATGAGCAAGGTGGGTCTCTCAAAGGTGGTTGTTGCGATCAGATGGCAATGGACGTTCTAGATCCACTGAATCAAGTTCTCGAAAGTCAGCATGCAGTCCAAGAGTTTGTACCAGCGTCCCTCGCCTCTGGCTTTCCTTATGTCTGCTCCTGTGGTTTCCATGGGTGTACAACCTAGCTGTTTGCTTGAACCTCTGCCTAATCTTTTTTGCTTCAGCCCCCACATCACTTCTTCCTCCACTTGGCTCACTTAGTCAGGGGGTTTCCAAGAAGACGGCGCTAAGGCCGAGAGGTATAGGTTGGGGAACTTTATTTTTATTTTTTTTTAAAGATTTTATTTATTTATTGACAGAGAGACAGAGAGAGCACACAAGTAGGCAGAGCAGCAGGCTGAGGGAGAGGGAGAAGCAGGCTCTCGCTGAGCAGGGAGCCCGATGTGGGGCTCGATCCCAGGACCCCGGGATCATGACCTGAGCTAAAGGCAGCTGCTTAACTTGACTGAGCCACCCAGGCGCCCCTAGGTTGGGGAACTTTAATGTACTGTTACTCACAGAGTTAGTAATTTAAATTATTTATATAAACTAATGAGTTGCATACAGAGTTCTTTGCATATTAATTTGCCAGCTTTACCTTGTAAGATTGTCTTCTAATTTTAAGCATGTACAGAAGGATGAAACTATTCTCAAATTATACCATCCAGTAACTAGAACAATGGTAGTTGCTTGCTCTCTCTTTCTAGATCCATCTATTGTGCTAATCTATGAGGTTCTAGTATTTATTTTTTTTAAAGATTTTATTTATTTATTTGAGAGAGAGAATGAGATAGAGAGAGAGCATGAGAGGGGGGAGGGTCAGAGGGAGAAGCAGACTCCCTGCTGAGCAGGGAGCCAGATGCAGGACTCGATCCCGGGACTCCAGGATCATGACCTGAGCCGAAGGCAGTCGCTTAACCAACTGAGCCACCCAGGCGCCCTATGAGGTTCTAGTATTTAAAGCACTCTCAGCTTCCTCTAATTATTGAACGTATACCCTTATCTTTTTTGGAATTTTTTTTTTTTTTTGAGGAGCAGAATATTACCTCTGTTATATCTCAGGTAGTGTTCCCTCTTGTTGTCAACATCTTCTCTACAGGCACTGAGCTCTCTTGTCCTTCTGATTCTCAGTTACTTTAATCATAAGAGGCGCCTGCTCCTAAAGCATGGCTTTGAAACTCTTAGCCGTGTCTGACTCGGTGGAATTCCTCCCACTCACTCTTTTTACAGTACCTCGTCATTTTAAACAACAAGTATTTAGAGTATGAAGGAATCAAACTATTTTATATCTGTAGCCTTTTCTTAGTATATTTTGTGCATCTCTTCAACTGAAATCAGGTATGGAAATAAACAAAGGCTACCCAAATGGGAACAGAGGCTATTTATTCAAAGTTGGCTAGAGCAAGGGAGTCAACCACCATCACTTGCAGTTGGCAGAAACTCCAAAGCAGGCAGGAGAAGTGGGAGAGCTTGATAGTGAAAGGGGAAGGTTTCGGGCGTTCTCTGATTAGAGGTTGTTGACATGGGGAAGATGGAGGTGGGCTAACTCAAAGTGGGGGATCTTACGTGATTGGCTTGGTGGGCATCGTTGGCTTTCTCTGGTTGGTCCTTAGTTGAAAGGTGGGGGCAGCAAAAAAAAAAAAAAAAATAGGGAAGCTGGCCAAGTCCTGCCTGTTCTGGGCTGATAACTATGGCTACAGATGTTGTGGGTCAGAGTTCTTTTTTCATATAAGGTCTAGCCTTTGTCCATTTGTATATTCAGTGTTTTATAGGCTTTTCACCAACCTTGACATTTTTCTGATGGCAGACACCCTTTCTGGTGGCAGCTTTTCAGTCCCTTGATTTCCTGGGATGAGAAAGGATTAGTTTCCTGGTACATCTTCCAGATCCTTTTGTTCCATTCCCGTCAGTCACTCTTCTGTAATTCATGAAGCTCCACTCCCTCCCCGTGTTCTTTTCTGTTATCTATTAAACTCACTTGAGCCCATCGGATATATACTAGGTAACATAGATATCACTACTTTGTTCTTTAGAAGCTAATCATCTAGGAAGTGACATTGATACACTAAAAATATTTCAGTACCTCTTGGTAAGTGGTATAACAGAAGTGAAATAAAAGTTGACTAAATGACATTTTGTTTTTGGTCTGAGGTATAAATAGGCAAAGGGGAAGAGGGGAATGATGGCTGGATAGCATATGAGAGGTAGAAGTGCCAACATAGGTCTGGACTGGAAATATAAAGAGATTGGGGTATTCGGTGGGGCTGCACTGCTTATCGACTGACCCCCTCTTCTCATTGCTCAACCTCCACTTCATTCTGATTCCCACCGGAGACCTAATTATCCTCTAGAAATTGCATCATGTTGAATGCCAGCTCCCGATGTATTACCAGTACAACCTGCTGATAGGACAAAACTGAGTGTACTGCTTAAAGCTGTAGGAGGAACCATCACCTCAGCAGAGCTTTGGCAGTGTCTCGAGGGGGAGCAGCAAGGTCAGAATTTATTGAGAATGCAAAGTACGGTGGAAGGCAGGTCTTACAATGCCAAGGGCAGGTCAGGGGACGGGAGGAAGGCTTGAATTGGATTGGGTAAAGATCATGAAAGAGCAGCCCAGCACTGACGGGAGTAGAGGGTACAGATTTATGGGGCAGTGGTGCAAAGAATGTTAGGGCTTAATCTCTGTTGATGCTTACTACTGAAGGTGCGTCTTTCAGGATGTTCTGTAGTGAACACTGAAGCTATTTGTCTTCACAGGGGTCTCTTGGAATGGTAAAATCCTGCTAATGAGGACAACGGAATAACGAAGTCATATTAATGTAGACCATAAACTCAGTGTAGGGGAAGTAGTTTCAGTTCTCACTCACCCACAGTGTCTCAAAATCTGGAATGTTTCCTCTCATTCCAGGTCTCTACTTTTTAACTCAGGCTCTAATGCTTCTGAGTTTTTTTCTTGGACTTCCTCATCACTTCAGTAAATCCTAGTCTCCTTTTTATAAACTCCTCTTTTGCTTCCCAGCCTGAGTAATCTGTTTAACTTCATGTTTACTAGTAATCCATAAAAAGAGCAAGCAAGATGTAGAATACTGTAAAATATAACCTGAAGACATCAGAACTTTTTATATTAAAAGTCTTGGGTGAAGTCCTTTTAAAAAAGACAGTATCTTAAAGTTTTGCCTTTTAAAACAATAAACCAAGTATGGTGGGAAAATCCAAGTGGTATTGAATCTCAAAGTATAATAATGAAGGAATTAGAAGATTATATTAATAAATAATTGAGCTCACTGTTAAGTTTGAATCTGTATGTTCTTTCTTTGGATCCGTTTTCAACCTTTTATGTATTTTCCTACTTCTTAGCCCAAGGATATTTATTATGTTCTAGTTTTTCTAATGTTTTAATGTTTTGTAGAAAAATGCTATGTTGTAGGGCTAATTTCTTTGTGGATTGAGAAAAAAGATTAGGCTGATATCATTTGTTCTTTAGAGATGGGTTAATTCCTGTGTATTCTCTTTCTTTTTAGGCCAATTTGCGTCAGAAAGCTACTCACTCAGTACAAACTGATCTCAGTCACATGAGAAGAGAAAATTGTTCACAGGTGTACCCACCCAAGGATGCTGGCACGCAGTCTAAGAGAGAAGGCAGCAGCCAAGTGCCCAGGCCCCAGATTTACATAGCTGGTCTCCGTGGGGGACAGGGTAAAGTCACCTCTGGGGTCAAGGTGAACTTAACTAGAGCTGTTGATGAGACCTAGTTAGAGACTGAATTTTTAAAGTAGAGCTCACCAACTTATGAGCAGTGGCAAATATTATATTGACAAGTATCTTTGCATCCTTTAAAATTAGTTAATTTTGTGGGTCTGGCACATTCATGGGTTGTGTGAATGTTTTCTGGATTCTCATGTATATTCGCTGTCAACCTGCTACAAAAAACTAAAAGTTGTTCTCTGTAACACATTTTGCATTCTATTAAAATTGAAAAGTAAAACTCTGTCCACTCAGCTTTTATTTGTCAGAAAAAGTTTGGCAGCATTAAAGGCTGAAATTATGATGCTCTTTAGATATTAATATATTTATAAGATTGTGACTGAGATAGAAGCTTATTTATTTCTAAAATCATATTTAATGTTAAACATTAAAATTTTATTTTATTTTTTTAAACATTAAAATTTTAAAGTCTAGTCAGTATTTTCAGCCTCATTAGCTATTAAATGTTGACATAGGTGAAACTGATGTATAATAAGACCTCGCTAATTTGGAATAATTAGCGCAGAGGTCACATGAATTTTAAAAATCTGGAAATTTTACATAAAATCCGGATTTCTGGCCCCTTGACAAAAATCAGAATATTTGGCAGTACTTGGCTGGCCTTCCTGTGAATAGCGGCTGTGCTCTCTCATAGGCCAGGCACTTCCGGTGCCCGTTCCTGCTGCCTTGTCTTGTTTGCCTGACCCCATTGGCAGTTGTGTTTAGGGCCCATGTGAATTACTGATAGCTGAATTTTAGAGCTATAATTTTATAACTGTCTTACATAATTTTAATACCAACTCCTGGATAATAAAGACTCCCAGGTGGAGGGACTGTTAAACGTGCTTTAATGACGAGGGGATCATTTATATTTAGTGTATTTTTTCCTGCCTTGGTGACTTTTATTAAGGTGTTTATATAATTTGTTTTCTATGTAGGTTAAATGTTATTTTTAATATGAATATGTTTCAAAATCCATTTTCCACATATATCATGAAGGTAAACTTCAAACAGACCTACTTCTCAGTGTTCATGATTTTCATAGCTGTAGTTTAAAAATGATGTTAAAGATAGGCTAGCTGGCTGTTGAGGCAAGGCCTGGGGCAGGGGCGCGGGGTGGGGGCAAGGATCTGGCCTTGAAGGAGGTGGGATGGTGAGAGCTAACACTGAACTTTACAACATCAGGTTTTTTATTTTATCTGTTCTATCAACCCTCATTTGATTCTGCAAGACTTCTAAACACAGAAAAGAATGGCTGGTGAGCCATAATTTGGGGTTATCAAGTTAAGGCTGGAAGTAAAATTTCCAAATAATAAAAATACCAAACCCAGTTTGAAAAGCTCAATTTAATATCAGAAAGTTGCCTGGTAAGTACAATAGAGCCAGAATAAAGGGAGCTAGACCAAATGGTCCTCTGCTGGGACCTTGACCATCCACCCAAGCCCTAGTGCTCTCTAAAGATTCCCAACCACACGCTGGACCCCACGCCAGATGGTCACGCCCGTTTCAGCAGGTTGCAGGCCAAACTCATTGTCTTGGACAGACTTGTTTCTCCCTCTGTATTTCTTTCTGTGGTCAAAGGCCTCACCATCTACTCAGTAGTAGACATTAAAAACTTTTGACTGCCTTTTCCTCACAGCCCCTACATTTAATAAGTCAGCAAGCCCTATTGATTTGAATTGTCTGTGTCTTTCTGTTTTCGTCACCACTGCTATTGTTTAGGACTTAGTCCTATTACCTGATTCATTGGCATAATGTTTCTAACATATAAATCTGATCATTGTCACCCTGTCCTCTTCCCCCAACTTTTACTTCCTTCACTTAAACACCTACGAAGACTCATTTCTATTACCTAGGGGATAATGGGAAAATGCCTTCACATATTATGTAAGACTTCAAAATATATCCATTTATCTTCCAGTTTCATTTTCTGCTCCTCTCTTGCTATCTCCTTACACTATACATATTAGGCAAGTTGAACCAAACTCTTCAAATATGTCATTGTCTTTAATACCAAAGTCCTCTGCTCTTGCTTTTCACTGTCACCTGGAATGTACTCCACAGACACCCTCATGAGATTATGTTTGTCCTCACACTGATTAGGTTTTACCTTTTCAGTAAAGGTTTTCCCCATCACCTTTGGGAGAATTAATTGCTTCTTCCTTTGGATTTTCACTAGATTGTAGTTAGACCGTTAGTAGAGTACTTAAAGTCAGTAGGTATACATGTGGTCCTCTGTATTCTCCCTGTTAGATTGTGAATTCCTTGAGATTTGAACTGTGTTCTAGCCATTTTTATACCCCTGGCATTTGTATAGTATGTTGTTAGATGAATGAATGAATAAAAAGGGAATAAATGAAAGAACAAACTGGAGGCGGGCTATTGGTCAAGTGATTGTTTTAATAGTCAAGGTGGGAATTGATAAGAAGCTCAGCAGCAGAGTAGTCATTGGAAAAGAAGAGAGAATGGAACAGAAGAAAAAGGAGATTATTTTTTGAGAAGTGGTGGGAAATAAAGTTGGATAGGTCATGTTGGTATAGCTTTTGGAGAACGTTGAAAGCCAGGCAGAGGAATATGTTGCCTGTCAGAGGTCAGACATTAGGAAACCATTGCAGATTCTTCAACAGAAGATTGTGGGAGAGAGATGCTATGTTTGGGGAGATGGCTAGGAAGCTGTGTTGCAAGAGTTAGGGTATGTGGTAATGGATGACATGAAGGGCAAATGTGAGATTTAATGAACAGGATAGAACATCTCAGGAAAAGGAAGGAAAAAATCACAGTATGACTTCAGGGTGTCTACCCTAGGAGACCGAGGATAATTGGGAAGAGGAGCTGGTTGATCAAAAAAGAGAACACGTTCAGTACTAGAGAAATTGTGTTTTTAAGAGATAAAAATAAAGCAGAGGTGACTGGAATTTGAACTGGACAAAGGTAATTTGGGAGGTCATCCCCAAGGGAATGGGGATGGAATGAGGAGAAAGAGACAAAATGAGACCAAGGAGCAGTCAGAGGAGTAGACAAAGACATAAGGAATCCCTGTGGCCAAAGAAGTAAAGTCAAGGTCTACTACTTACTAGCTGTGTTACTTAATATTTTCCTGCTGCAGTTTCTTCATCATGAACATGGGGATACTAATAGTTCCTAACTGATTGGGTTGTCAAGAGGATTAAATGAGTTAACCCACGCAAAGCATTTATATGGTAAGTGCTCTGTTAATGTTGACCAAGAAAGGAGAGAGTCTCGGTGTCTCAGTCTACTGCACTCCCCTCTTCACTTTGCCCACTTTCTGTTTTCAAGCTCTCAGTCAGTGCCTCGAATAATGCTTGGCACATTATGGCTTTCAGTCAATGTCTGATAAATAAACAGAAGAGGATAAGAAATGAGAAAAGTTCGATGGAGTACAGAGTTGGCTTGAGTAGAAGATCGCAGTAGGCAGAAAATGGTAGAAATAAGAACAGACTACATATCAGTACTGCTTGGTAGGAAAAGAAAAATGAGATTATGGTAGCTAAAAAACGAAGCAGAGGCAAGGGAGAGTTAAGCTCCAATAAGAAATGTTTAGATGTTGATGATTGTTACTCATGTTTTGCTCTTAAAGTCTAGACACTGAATTTTACGTTGTCTCCTTGTATTTTTTAACTCTCAATTACAAAATGCAACAATTCTTTTCAGCTTGTCTTTAGTAATATTACACCATAGGAAGGAATTGTTTTAAAATACTAACCTAACAAATTGGGATGTAATTTTCTTAATAGCAGAATGAGAAAAACATGCTTAAGTTGTCATGGAAACAATTATGTTTAGGTGTCTGCATTTGCCTAAATGTTCTTTATGGTTAATGATTTACTATGCTTGAAACTTCACCACTTTTAATAATCTATTATATAGCTGTATCCTGAATTTGACTATAACTTCCTTAAGCCTTCTGGTATTGCTTACTGCACAGCTTACACTTTTACTTTAGTACCAGTGGATAGAGTAATGGGCTTCCTTTTATATAATTCATTGACACTAGGGTAGCTGTCATGCCTGAGCAGAGATAGAAGTGAGCAGGATTTCAAGGCAAATGCCGCAGCTTGGTAATGACCATCAGGAATATCATTAGGGTTTCAGATGGCGATATAGCAGTAGTTGTTTGAGATACAGTCAGTTTAGCTCATTAACAGGCAAATGACCCTGTGGTTCACATGTTGAAGATGAGTGCTTCTCGCAATAACCACGGTTGATAGAAGGCTAGGCATACACAAAAGCAGCACATTAAGTCAATAGGTTTTCCTCCAAGACTTAGGATAATTCAGAATGAGAAAGTAAAATTTAGCTCACATGTAAAGAATGTAAATATCTGCTTGGCCATTCACTGGGCTGAGATAACAAACAGAAACACCAGCTGGAAAGTTAACAGGAAATAATATTTACCTGAAGGGTATGCTCAGTAAAGTATAATAACCACCCCCTCTTCTGAGTGTCTACTTTCTAACTCAATGAAACATTTTGTTCTCTGAAAGCATACGGGGTTAGGAACCTTGCTGTTGAAATTGTTATCAGCAGGAATGAAATGGCCTGCTTTTGCTTGGAGGATTTAAGTCACTTTGACACAAAGAAGCAGCCTCAATTTCCAGTCTAGAAGCAAAGCCTTCCATTTCAGGGGCTCCTGAATACAGCAGTCCACATCCGGTAACTTTGTTGTTTTCAAGAAAACAGGATCCTGAGACTATTCTTCAGTCCAGATCTGATGTTGACTTCTTTATAAATAGCCCTGATTCGAATCAAAACACTGCTTCCTTTAAATTTCACCCAAGTGCATCCATCTCCCGGATTTTATAACTCTTTCTTTGTTTCCAGAGACATCCCACACAATTTCTGTAGTGTGAGATTTCCCTCACTGGAATGGATCAATATATCTGACTTTCTCTAAATATAGGTTTGTCCCTAGTGGTCTTGGGCTGAACAGGTTAGGACAAGAGGCATCAAAATCTAGCCAAGGTTCATGCCAATGCTTTGGGACAATTAAAGTTTATTAAGAAAAGTAGAGTTCAGTAGCATATGTTATGTGAACCAGAAATGTCACAAAAAACAGCCCAACAGCATTTTACCTACCACCCTAATTATAGTGTGTGTGTGTGTGTGTGTGTGTGTGTGTGAGAGAGAGAGAGATACTATTCTCTACCAGAAAGAACCATAGTTCCTTGAAGTGTAGCTGATTCCATGACGTAGGACAGGGAAGTATCAAGATTGGCTGGAACCTCTTGTTGCCAGAAATAAAGAATGCTTTAAAAATCTTGTGCAGAGGTAAAGAAACAGTAGATTTACAAGGGCCATATTGGGATAACTTGAGCATCAAAAGAAGAATAATTATATTTAATTAAGTTGAGACCATAATGTTACTCCAAAATGGGAAGAGCTAAACCGCACAAAGCTGTAGTTGTAAAACAAAAGAAGGAATGTATGATGGAATGTTTTCCATTATTAAAGTTAATTTCAAGTACACGTGTGAATTTTTTGTTTAAGTGTATATATAGGAACATATGCAATAAGGAACTGTACCAATTACAGGAAGAGGTGAGAAGCACCAGTGAGCACATATACAACCCGGTAGAGGGAAGGTCCAACAGTGTTCCAAAATGAGATTAATCAAATGTCCGACTCTGCGTTGGTGGTATAGTGGTGAGCATAGCTGCCTTCCAAATGTCGGACTCTACAAAGCTTCTTCTAACAGTAATGTGATGCTAATAAAGCATGCAAATTTTTCCAATAATGTTAGTAAACTAGATTTATCTACATATATGTATATCTAGTGATAAGACAATGGCATATAACAATCACTCAAACCTCTGAAAAGTCATTTTAGGGAAAGATGGTGCTACAGGAGGTGTAGGCTTCTGGGTATTTTAGATTCTTGTATCCCTGTTCCCGTAAGGGCTGAGATACCTTTATATTTTAACCAATCCGCGTTATCTGGAAAGGCTTTCATTTTGCCAATGAATTGTTTCTAGCAACGCTTGTGCTTATTAATATCCTCTAGTGAAAGTGAAGATTATAGCAATTGAAGTAAATGCCTGTTGACACGTCTAACATTTTTGAAGCCCTTTTGTTGTGAGAAGATCATGTAGTTAGAATGTCTGGCCAAGTAAATATAATCAATGACAATGCTGACAATAGGGACACAGCCACCAGACTTCTGAAAAATATATAAATCATATTAAGTTTAAGTAAGCGGTAACAATGCAAGGTAATGAGCAAAGTGAAAGTTACAAAAGTTGGCGAAAGTAGTTTCTGTTACTTTGCGGGTTCTGGGGGTTTCTACAACAGCTCTGACAGGCATAAATCACCAAGTCTTAACTCAAGTCCTATTTGCTACGAAATCACCTTGGTGAGGACTACAATTCCCAGAAGGCAACGCTCTGCTCCCTTGACCCGGCTTCCTTAGCCGGCCGGGAGATGTAGTTTACAGAATGACGCCTTCCACTCGACTTTTACGCACTTGTCAGCAAGGACTCGGCCGTAAAGGCCTCTCCTCCATCCGGGTCTTCCCATTTTCGGGGGTAGCTCGGATTGCTGAGCCAAATCTTGGTGCCAGGCTAGGCAGGAAGTCGGCGGACGGTCGGCGGGCGAGGCGCTCTAGGCCGAGTGATTTTCGTCTCTATGACCACAAGGAGGCGGTCTCGGGTGTCCCGAGGACGGCGCGCGGAGGGGGCGTGCGTCAGTTCCGCGCGGGGCTGTCGGGGAACCATGGCTGCCCCAAGAGGTGAGGCCGGGGGCCGCCGGGACTGGGGAGTCCACGGGGGGCGGTGGCGCGCGAGCGTCAGCTCCTGCCCGCGCCCGCGGGTCTCCGGGGCCAGGCCGAGGCGTCGGGCATCGGGAGTTTGTTTGGAGCCGCTCTGTGGCGTGAGCCTGTGCCTCCGCCTGTCTAGGCGGCGCGGGGCAGTCAGCCTCCTGTGGCTGTCTTCCCCCTGGCGGACTTCGCTCGGGGCCGCTTGGCAGCCCCAGACCGCGCCTGCCCCGACGAGGTTGCAGTGAGTGGGTGGAAACCTAATTCAGACAGGCCCAGCCTGCGGCGGAGCTGGAGAGGGGTCAGAGCGCAGCTCCCGGGCGGGACCCGCATCACCCGGCGGGAGGCAGGACTGTGCTCCATTCCGGCCGGGGTCGTCGTGGCTGCGGTCTCTTCGGCGCCTTCTGCCCTACGGATGCTCAGAGGCTTAAGGGCATGCTCCGGGCGCGGAGCCCAAGTGGCGGCTGGTCCCTGTAACAGTCACAGAAAACATCACTGGGGCATTAAAACAGCGCAGAAACCGTAACGAGATGGAGAAAGCAGTCGTTAACAGAGTTCCTTCCCTGGAGAATATTGTATGTGGTTAGAAGGAACACTTTGATATTTTGGGTGGAGGGCGAGATTCACCGCTTTCCCCCCAGGGATGGCACATTAGAGTAATAATATTTGATGACTAATTGCCATTTCATGAGAGTGATTCTCATTAACCCCGAAGCACTTTGTTTTGCTGAGTGGGGTATGTAAGTTAGGAACAGAGCTGAAATTTTTGGACCTCAGAGCTGTAGCTAGGATAGGTTGAGCGACATCCGGATTCCTTCTCCACCCTTCTCCCACAGGGCATTTGGCTTCACCTCTGAATAAATGTTAAAAAAATATTTGAAGGATATCTTTCTGCTGGGTGCCAAGTTATTTTCCTGGTTGGGGAACCCATGTTTATCATAAAGCCCTGCCCAGGGGCATTGTCTGTGGTTGCGTATCATGCGCTTAGGCATTCTCCTATTTCAAGTCCAACCTTAAGAGTCTTTTTGTAGCAACACAGGAAATAAGGGGGAAAAATAGAATTGTTTTGATAACTAACATAGGATGGGGACAGCAAGATTAATGATGAGCAAAACTTCAAAATTACAGAACTCAAATCATCTGAAATAGTTGCAATAATTTACAGACTTAGGCTTATTGTCAGTAAATACTTGTGCCTTTGCCATAAGTCTTATATGCCCACTATAAATGTATGATACTAACATTATATTATAAAGATATATTAAATACGTAATTGATTATATCCCAAACTAGTGTCAGTATGCCACATAATCTTGCAGTTGAGGCATTCTTCAGGACCCAAATCTTTGCTTCACTGGTTGACATTTAAAATCAGCTGTGTTTTGTGTATGTATGTGTGTGTTCATGTATTTGGAAAGTTTTGTTTTGCAATTTTCAAATGTCATGGGTTTTAAAAAGTATTTTGTGTTTGAAATTAGGAAGCATTTTGAGGTATAACATTGATTAACTTCTATAAACTGTCTACTAAGTAATATCTTTGTTGTACATATTTTCCAGAAAATGTCAGTTTATTATTCAAGTTATATTGCTTGGCAGTGATGACCCTGGTGGCCGCAGCTTACACCATAGCTTTAAGATACACAAGGACATCAGACAGAGAACTCTACTTTTCAACCACAGCCGTGTGTATCACAGAAGTTATAAAGTTATTGCTAAGTGTGGGAATTTTAGCTAAGTGAGTATAAATACTTTTTAGTGTGTTAAATTGTTAATTTTCCACTTAGTTAAGGTATTTTCTTTATTAGAGAATTCAAGCTATGTCTTCATATGTTTGATCACTCTAGAGCTGTGTTTCTCAACTTGGGGCAGTTTTGTTCCACAGGAGATCTTTTTTGGTTGTGTCCACTTGGCTGATGCTACTGGCATCTGCTGGGTGGAGGCTGAGG
The DNA here is from genome assembly GCF_003265705.2 of Callorhinus ursinus. Taxonomy (NCBI): domain Eukaryota; kingdom Metazoa; phylum Chordata; class Mammalia; order Carnivora; family Otariidae; genus Callorhinus; species Callorhinus ursinus. Next base: position 9,293,931 of record NW_027397068.1, read on the forward strand.
ATGCTGCTGAACTTTCTACAACGCGCAGAACAGCCCTCCTCAGCAGAGAATCATCCAGCCCCACGTAACAGTAGTGCTGAGGTTGAAGAACCCTGCTCTAAACGAGGGGTTGGCAAATTATGACCTGGGGACCAAACCCTGTTTGCTGCCTCTCTTTGTTGCAGCAGAGACTGTGTGACTCATGACGCCTAAACTATTTACCATTTAACCCTCACAGAAAAGAATGACTTCTGTTTTAGAGGCATATATGATAATAATAGTTAATGTTTCTTGTGTGTTTTGTGTGTTAAGTGCTAAGTGCTTTTCATGTAAATCATCTAACTTAATCTGTAGACATTTTTTAGATAAGTACTGTACTCTTGTTTTACCTGGACAGCACCAGAGGTTCCTCAGTGTTACAGTTTTATAAACATGTGGCAGCACTGGGCTTTGAATTGGTAACATCGTATGAGAGTCATTTTAGCTAAGGTTGCAGTATAAGAGAGGCTTAGGAATAGGGGCTTTGGAGTGACACAGACATAATTTTAAAACTTGATGCAGTGAGATTCTGACTTTGTACACATCTCTTAACCTTTCTAAGTTTTAGTTTCTTTATTTTTTAATTGCAGAAAATAATATAGGGTTGTGAGAATTAAATAAAATCTGGTAGGAAATTGCATTGGGGAAAAATTGATGAGATGCGGACCCTTTTGGGTCATATGGCAGGTGAGAGATGTGAGTTAGAGTGGGGCACCAGTGAGGAATAGCATGTGTGTAAGCTTTTAGGTAGAAACAAAGTTCATATAAACACTTTTAAATTTCATTTAACAAGTATTTATTGATTTCTGTGTTATGGTTTCTTAAAAAGTGTTGAATATACAAGTATGAATGAAATAGATATGGTTTCTCCTTGCTTGGAGCTTCGGCTTAGAGGAAGAGAGAGAAAATAAACCAGTAAATACACGCATGATGACAAATAATCATGTGAAAAAATACTCAAAGTGGTTTGGGGAGGGAGAAAAGAACAAAAATAACTTGAGGCCACATGGTGGCAAGCTTTAATATATTTGTCACGCACTTGGATGGTTCAGTCATTTAAGCATCTGCCTTCTGCTCAGGTCAGGATCTCTCAGCGGGGAGTTTGCTTTTCCCTCTCAGACTGTCCCTCTCCCCTGGTGCTCACATGTTCTCAAATAAATAAAATCTTAAAAAAAAATTATCTTTTGGGCTGAGATACTGTGGCAGCTTAACTTGTTAGGTTGCAAGTAGGGTAAAATTTCAGATCTTTCACAGTTTCTTAACAAGATTCCTTTTTATGGAGATTTGGCTTTGCTTAGGGGACTCTTCATTCTGGATAACGTCAGATAATTGAGAGGTCTTGTTGTACCTTTAAAAGGCAGTGTTCCAAAGGCAAAAATCTCTGTTTAAAACTCTAAAACAACTTCTACATAACAACGTAAGAGTTTAATAAAATCTTAAGGCTTGGCTTCTTTTATGACAAACATAGGGATATTGGAAGAAGAGGGATAAGGGAACCCATCTCTTCTTTTTTTCCTCCAAATTCCATGGGGAGAAAAAATTGTGACTCAAGAATGAAATAGGACTGTCAGGCATGACAGCAGCCATTTTTAAACTGTAAGGTCAAATCATGATTCAGTTGTTTGGTAACTGTTAGGAATTTTTAAGAACCAATGTGCAAAAATAAAGCAGTGAGGCCTTTGGTGTAACTCAGCCATTGAGCTGTGTTCTGCCAATCCACCTGTATAGACTTTGTTTTACTTTGATGCTTTTCCAGCCTTGCAAAGCTTGGTGTGTAGTATTTCTTTTTCTTCAGTTATTCAATGTTATGGGTATGGTCAGTTGTAGTTTATTTTGTGGAAACCTTTTTGGAAATTACATAAAAATAAAAGCACAAAAATTTCTAAGAATTCACCAGCCAAGTCAAATAATGGTGCTGAAGTGACAGCAGTGTGGAAAACCAAATACTGTACTTGATCAACATCATCATCATCATCAATATTTAGTTGCTGTGTCTGTCACCAGCATAATGTAAAGGTTTACAAGAGAGGCTCTTTTATGAACCTGTACCTGCAGAGTACACAAGACCAGAGACAACCAAGAAAAGTAAAGAATTATGACATACATAGTTTTGGTAGTTGGCATTTGACATTATATGACTAACAAGAATTTGGCGGTCAAGAAGAATCATTTAAAGCACACAAAGTTTCTGTGTGGAAAAAGCATTGGCAAAAAATTTACAAAACATGAAATTAGATACATTTGAAATTATTGGATTTTAAAGTGAATATAATTTTTATGGAGAATGTGTTGGTAAATTTTCATATGCTTATTCAAAACACATTGGCAGAAAATAAATACCTGTGCTTCATAAAGAAAATATTTTATTCCTTGGAACAAAGAATTTACTTAGAATGCTCATTTCTTAGAATGGGAAAAAAGTGAAAGATAAAGGAGAATTATTTCAACCTAGGAAGCCAGAGATTGATACTTACAAAATGAAATGACAGGACATGGCAATTGCTTCTTTAGCCATATGTGATGAGACACTTGATAATGAAACTAAACACGGCTGTTTGGGAAAGATACCCCGTGAAAATGTTGAAAGTTGGTTCTAGATCTTGAAGGGACAACCAGCTTATATTAATAAGCTGTTAGTAGCTGTTTCCAGTTTGGAATATGGAAAAGATGAATAAAATACATGGCCAGACTCTGGGCTACTAGAAATGAATTGAACAGTTAAGAGTTGCACAAGTGAAAGACCCAATAACTTTTTATTTGTCCTTTTGATTTAATTGTGTGAGGTTTGCAAAGAAGTAAAAGATTTTCTAGATACTCTCCATGCTGTCATTTCTTTGTATACCTAATAAAACTGACAACTTAAAAAAAGTGCGTCAAAGGCAAATACGATGTTAGTAGTGTGTCAAAAACACAAGTTGGATATTACTGCTTTATTTTACTGTGATGGAGAAACTTAAAATATCAGAAAGTATTTGTGGTAAGAGTTTAGATTTTGTTTTCAAAGTAGAAGCAATACTTTATCATTTCAGAGAGGTTAACGATTTCAGGACATTGTGGGAGAATGTGAAAATTACATTAGAAGTAACTAAAAGTTTGTACCTTAAAAAAATTCTCTCCAGAGAAGAAAAAGAACAAGTTAGATCCTGATGATAAAATAAAATTTCTCCCATACTGTGAAAATAAAGTTAATGTAAAAATTAGACAACATGTTAACCAAATTCTCATTTGAAAATTTTGGAGGACAGGAAGAGGAAAAAAACCCGGAACTACTATTTAAATGGGAAAAAAAAATTATTAAAGAAAGTACAGGCTTCTTCCCTTCTTCCCACTCTTTACCTTGTGATAAAGTGCAATAATTTTATAGAGTTGACATAAATATTATTTCAGAACTTCAATTTTATCTGAACTATGCAGAGCCTAACCTCATAGACCAGTTTGGCTGTTTGTTTATTTAGTATGGTCTCTACAATAGTGCTCTTTGCTCAGTAATATGTTTAGTCTTGGCTGATTGTTAAAGAAGTACATATTTTATTCTATGTAGAGATGGGGGCAGAGACTCAGGAAAGTTCTTGAAATTCTTTTTTTTTTTTTTTTAAAGATTTTATTTATTTGTCAGCGAGAAACACAGCCAGAGAGGGAACACAAGCAGGGGGAGTGGGAGAGGGAGAAGCAGGCTCCCCACTGAGCAGGGAGCCCGATGCGGGGCTCGATCCCAGGATTCTGGGATCATGACCTGAGCCGAAGGCAGATGCTTAATGACTGAGCCACCCAGGTGTCCCAGTTCTTGAAATTCTTAATGTCTTGTTCATAATTAAGGTTCACTTACAGAGAAACACATCACTGCCACATCCAAATAATCTGTTTCCCTTCCTCCAAATATTTTAAACACAGTCGTGCCTATGTCTATTTCAATATATTGATGGAATGGGACAGTCAGGTTCATTCATTTATCAAACCCCAGTTCTGTGCTCAACACTGTTTCAGATGTAAGAAGTATAGTTGCAAACTACAAAGGCATAGTTCTGTCCCAGTGGAGCTGATAGTCTAGTGGAGAACCAGACACTAAGCAAATGAGTAACAAATTTGCGGTGTTAAGAAGGATAAGTAGAGGATGCTGTAAATAAGTAGAGGGTCTCCATTTGGGTTGGAAGCTCTCTCTCTGAGAAAGTTACATTTAAACCTAGACCTGAAGATTGAGTGGAAGTTGTGTAGGAAAAGAGCCCAGAGAAGGCAGAGAGAACAGTGTGTTTGAAGTCCCCGAAGCAGAAAAATTCTTGACTCTTAAGTAACAACAGCAGCAAATCAGTATGTCTGCAGTGTTGTGAGAAGGGAGTGGTGCTAAGATGAAGCAGGAGAGGTCTGCAAGGTATCAAGAATAAGTCCATGGCCCTGTGAAGAATTTTGGATTTAAGTGCATTTGGAAATAATTGAATGGTTTAATTCAGGGACTAACCATGGCAATCCATTTTGCTTTAAGAGTCACATTGATCTTTGAGGAAAATGGATTAGAAGGGTGCCAAGAGTTGGAAGTAAGGAAGCTTATTAGAGGCTAGGCATAATGGCCTACTATAACAACACAGGATGAAGAGAAGCTAATGGATCTGAGTTATGTTCTGGAAGGAGAATCTGTAGATGTTGGTGATGGGGTTGGGTACACAGTCGATTTGTATTTTTCACAGTAGTTATGTTCTATGAGGTCACCATGCACGCTGATTTAGTGAATATTGATCTAGTGCTCCTAGGGGAAAAACAGTGTTAGGTTCCTGTGAGCCTCTGGTCACAATATTTTCATCAACTGATCAATATATAACCTTGTTTTATGTGTGTTTCTGTTTAAAGACACCCTATTTCATATATGTTGATTCGTTTAGCATTGAACCACAGCCAATAGCACTATAAGTCATGCCTAACGAAATCTTATCTAACATGTATTTTCTCCTTAAGGCACATTACAGCTGTCTTGGATTTGGACAGTATGCTTGGGGGCCATTTTAAACAGCAGAATCACCACCAGAAAGCCCCCAAATGTGGAAAACGTGGCACTAAATAGACTACGTTTGCTTACAGTATAAGAACTGAAACAAGAAGGCAGAGCATTGCCTTTTGTGACCTCAACTGGGAATGTGTATATTAGGCAACTCAAATTTTTGGCCTCTCTGTGCATGTCTGCCTATGATTGTAAAAGTGCTGAGAGTATTGATTTTGGGGTTGCAAATACACTTTAGCAAATAGGCAGATTCGCACATACAGAACCCACGAGTAATGAGGATCAACTACAGTAGGTGAGGGAAGAGAGGTGTTAAGAATCATATCTATGTTTCTTAATATTAAAAAACTGGGTAAATAGAGTTATTTTTTTTTCTGAGATAGGAATAAAAGCAGATTTTAGGGAAGGGGATATCAATAATTTAATTTTGGGTAGGTACAATATAAAGTTTTTAGTGCCTCTGAGACATCCAAGTGGGCTATGGAGAAAAGGCAGTTGTGTAGATGCATCTGGAACACAGAAGAGAGGTCTGGGCTGGAGAAATAAATATGGATGTCCTTATCACATAAAGTATTTAATTTCATGGGATTAGAAGAGATTGTCAGAAGAGAGTAGTCTCATAAAAGTATTCTCATTTTCAATGCGCTTTAATGCCATATACCTTAAAGATTCCTATTTTCTGGACAATATAACCAGAAACCACAGAACCTACATAAAGAGGAACATACAATAATAGGTGCAATATGTTTAGACAAACGGAAAGCTTATTTAAAAAAATCAAGAGTCAGTCTGGTCTGAAGCAGTGTCCTACAATTTTGTAAGAGTTAAATTAAGCAGACGAAGGTAAGCATAACTTCAACCAAGTGCCCAAATTAGGTAAATTAGAATATTTAGGTCCTAAGAATTTAAGCAGAGGCAACCGTAGCTCTGGGGATGGTTCCTGGTGAGCTTTGGAGATCTCAAGTCTAGTCACTCCTCTCGTGTCAGAACTTTGAGACTGGAAAGGGCCTAATTAATATATTCTGGTCTAATAAATTTGACCTGACCAAATGGATCAGCAAGGTTCCAGACTCATGTTTTAAATGGGCAGTCTCTCAGGATTTGAGGTGGTGGGGAGTTTCTGTACCTAGAGAGTCCTACTTGGATAGAAGTCATGTTGGCAATCCAGGTCAGATGGCAGAGACCCCATTCTCTTTGGTTCTTTCTCTTCCTTTTTCCCTTTCCTGGGGGTAGGAGTAGTGGGGTTGCATTCCCTGAAGCATGGGTATTGTTAGTATGGTAAAAACCTTTGTAGTCTGAAGGGTATGGCTGGCTTGCTGAAACACTGGAAGGCAGCAGCTTAATTTTAATCTCAAATCTTTTCTTTGCCCTATTTATATATAGTAAAAAAAAATAAATTATAAGTGAAATTCACTTGAAACTTCTGTGTGATGTGTTTAGGATATTTAACTTTTTAAAGGAAACATAGACTTGCTTTGGTGAGGAGTGCAATATATATTGGGGCAACAACAACCATGGATTTCATTTACATTTCTTCAGAAAAAAAGTAAAAACATCTTTCAGATGGTGGTAAGGGAGCAGAAGGCAGAGAAATGCATGCCTTGGTGTGGTCTCCAAGAAAATTGGGCATTAAATGCGGAAAATACTTCTGCTGTAATATATAATGTTGTAAGTTAAAACCGCCTTAGGAAAACCAAAGAATAATGCTTCTTTTTGGCACTATTATGAAAATGAATTTTTGAGACCTAATGAGCAGATATCTAACTTCTTTAGAAAGCAGGAAACTACACTGTAGAATACAATCTGTTAATCACTGTCAAAATGTGTTATGTAAAAGGCCAAACATCTTTTAAGAGTGCAGCAACTAAATTTGCTGCATTCAGACTTTCAGGATTGTTGCTATTCAGACAGGCTGCCAGAGTGATGGTGTTAAGGAAACATTCTTTCCTGTCTCCCTTCAGATGGAGGGAAACATGCAGGTAAATACAGCCAATTTTCATTTCATTCTTGTACCTCTATTTTAGTTGTAGCTATAATTTCATCTTCTGTGATGAGAAATCTTAGGCTGAGGGAAGATGTATTTGCCGAAGATACCTAACAGTGATTGGCAGTGATAGGATTTAGATGTTCCCTGATCTCTAGTTTTCAGATTATGAGTCTTTCAGAACAGTGAAATGATTGAGTAGTTTTGATTAGCTAGGACAAAGAGTGTAGTAGCATTGTTAGACGTTTCAGTAATTTTCAATTTTATTTTTTGCTTTTTCTCTTATTTTTTTATTTCTGAATGCCAACATTTTGCCCATGCATATTTTATATTCTTTCTCTGCACATAGTTTTGCATTTTTTCCCGAACTATTTGAAAGGAAGTTTTACATAAGATGCCCCTTTGTCCCTAGATTCTTTAGTGCATATTTCCGGAAAACAAGACATTCTGTTACCTAATCATAAAATACCAAAATTGAGACATCAGTATTTACACAATACCATTATTTAATTGGCAGACCTTAGATAATTTTGCCAATTGCCCTAATGTCCTTTAATGGTAAAATAATTACATTTAGTTGTTATATCTCTAGCTTCCTTTAATTTGGGACAGTTCTTCCATCTTTTTTTTTCAAGTCTTTGACATTGTTGAAGAGCATAGTCCGTATGTCCCCCAATTTATGTTTATTGAAAGCTTTTTATGATTAAATTTAGTTGTATTTTTTGTTTTTGTGGTCCGAAATATCACAGAAATGATTTTCCTCAGTGCAGTATATCATCAGGCATGCAATATCTGTTTGTCCTATCACTGGTAATTTAATTTTGATTGGATTAAGATAGTGCCTTCTAGCTTTCTCCACATAAACTTACCAATTTTCTCTTTGTAATTAATATCTTATGGAGAGATACTTCGTGGCTAAGTAAATACTGTTTCTCCTATCACTTTCACTTACTAAGTTTATTACCCATTGATGTTGCCAAATGGTAACTTCTTAATTCCATCACTCCTTGTACCTTTATTAGGTGGCCTTCTACGCTAAGAAGCGTTTCCTTTCTTTCTCTGTCTCTCCTCACACACTGCATAGATTCATGGATTCATTGTATGGGCTGGAAATCATTATCGTTATTCATTCTGATGCTAAAATTATCCCAGATTAGGGCAGTGGGATCTTCTTCTTCAAGCTTCTTCCCTGTTTCCTTCCTCCCTCCCTCCCTCTTTGAGCAGTTTATTTAGCATAGGAAGATGTTTAAGGCTTATCTTATACTTTACCTGCCCCAATCCTGAAATCATACATTTCTCCAAAAGCCTTGGTCCTTTTTTTTTTTGGAGAGTGGTATTTAGAAACCATGATCTAGATACTAGGTGTGCCTATTGCTTCTGGGGTATCATTGCTGCTTGGCCCTTTCAGCAGAGGCAGGAAATCTATGTACATGTGTACGTATACACCTATCTATTTCTGTACTTCTGTATGTATATGGGTGATTAACATGAGTTATATATTTGATACCTATGATTCTGATCTAATAACCACAGTTTATTTTAAACTTTCCTTTCCATATTTGCTCCCTTCTCTAATGGTGTTAAGTCTAGCTTCCATTATCCTTAAGATATTTATATATTTGCTTAGTCTTCGAGTACATAAGTAGATTCAGAGTTTCTAACATACAGCTGTGAAAAACCTACTAACAAATTCAGTATTTGTACATAGTTTTTTTTGCCTTTAGTTGTAGAGCATATAGTAAAAAGACTGTTTCTTAGAATACTTGGGTTAGTTCTCTTTTTCCCCTTTAGAGTAATTTTGTTATTTAAAAAACTGGCAGGTTTTGTTTGTAATTAATTTTAGGTTTCCCTAAAATTTTGCTTATAATTTACAGTAATTTTCAGAATGTGAAGTTATACTTATTTCAGTGAGCTAGAGCTGCAAGAAAAGGAGTGCAGGGAAGAATTAATGGACGGCTGCTTTGATGAGATTTAAAGTTTACATGTTCTAAGTGGTGAGTTGTAATTATGTGTGCTATGCATATATACATGGTATATGCTGCGCTCCACTTTACTTTTTTTTCTTCCCTGCTTAAATGTTTTATCTTAGAGATTGTTCCATGTCAGTATTTAGAAATCTGTCTCATTCTTTTTAAGAGCTGCATGGTGTCCTATTATATGGATGTATTATACATACTAGGCTCTGTTGATGGGCATTTGGGTTCTACACAAAGGCATCTTTTTATATACACTATTGTGCATATGTATGATTACATCAGATCACGTTTAAATTGAAGAGGAAATTACTAAATCCTATTTTTTGGGAGAGGGGACAGATTTGCAGTTTGATGTTGCAAAAGTTCTATATGTGATTAAGTTGATTTTTAAAAATCTTTGAGTTATAAATTACCAATTTCTAAGTTATAATCTGATTGAAACATAACAGTGTAACATTTAAAATATTTTGGTTTTTCAAACTAGTTACTACAGTTCACAGGAAAATTACTGGTTAGCCTTATGCTTTACTAAATGCTATCATAGCTATTAAAACTGACAGTTTTTATTTAAATCTGTCACTTGTGGGATGAAGAAATGGAAGTGCAAAGCTTTCACATTGTCTTAGAACAAAGTCAACCTTTTATTGTTTGCTATTCACCAGTCTATAAAGACAAAGTAAACCTAGCAGGATGTGTAAATATACTGTATTTTGGGTGTGTATAGTAATAAAACAAATACATTATGTAAGACTGAAGAAAATAATTTACTCCAGAAAAATTATTTTAATTATTTTCTAGTATTACCTGGAATAATGTAGCTGTCAAATACTTATTATAGATTATCCAGTCCTATTCTGTTTCTCCTGCTGGGTTTACATTTTCTTTTTATTGCTAAAACTTGGTTTATATTTTTTCATAACTTATTACTACATGTAACATTAGATCCAAACATTTACTTAACCTTTCAAACTTCCTTTTCTTTGTTTCCTTTCAAACTTTCCTGTTTGTCAGTCACTCTTCCAGAAGACCAGAAATACTGTTCTTTTTTTTTTTATTTTTAAACTTTTATTTTTTTTTTAAAGATTTTATTTACTTGACAGAGAGAGACACAGCGAGAGAGGGAACACAAGCAGGGGGAGTGGGAGAGGGAGAAGCAGGCTTCCCGCCGAGCAGGGAGCCCCACATGGGGCTTGATCCCAGGACCCTGAGATCATGACCTGAGCCGAAGGCAGACGCTTAATGACTGAGCCACCCAGGCGTCCCCAGAAATACTGTTCTTCTAATAAAATCTTTAACACTGGGTTTACATCTTTTTTTTTTTTTTAAAGATTTTATTTATTTATTTGAGAGAGCGAGAATGAGAGATACAGAGCACGAGAAGGAAGAGGGTCAGAGGGAGAAGCAGACTCCCTGCCGAGCGGGGAGCCCGATGCGGGACTCGATCCCGGGACTCCAGGATCATGACCTGAGCCGAAGGCAGTCGCTTGACCAACTGAGCCACCCAGGCGCCCTGGGTTTACATCTTTGACTGCCTCTTTGTACCCATGTTGTAATGGGTTTAGGGTCATAGGAAGGAAGTAAAAGTCATGTGCCTTGTATGAGGAGTATTTTTGTCCTCAACCTCATTATTGGTTTTTATATCTAGCCCTCAAAGTCTTTTATGTGAGGTAATCATATTTAACTTTGCAGATGATAAGAAATTTATAAACAAGATTTAACTTTAAGCTCATGAGTAACTTCTGTGTTCCATTTTGCACAGTGCCTTGGTAACTAGCCAAGGAATTTATGCCTCCTAGTAGTTCTCGTCAGATCAGGAGCTAGAAGAATGAGGCCTACTTTTTGACCAAACATAGGTCAGAAAGAATTGGTGTCAGCTGGTTGATAGGAAATTTTAGGGGGGAGGCAGCAGTGGAATCTCTGCAATCAATGTGGAGCTTCAGAATTTCTTCAGGTAACAAAAGGTTGCACATAGATTCTATAACAGTGATAACAAAACAGATTGTTCAAATAAGAATTTAATGGGAGACTAAAAAATTTGTATGTGCTTTTTAATTATACATGTTCTTTTTCTTATCTAGCAATGTCATTTATAGAATTTAGTACATTTGGGTTTGTTTTTTTTTTTTAGATTTTATTTATTCGAGAGAGAATGAGAGAGCACAAGCAGGGGGAGCTGCAGAGAGAGAGGGAGTAGCAGGCTCCCCGCCGCACAGGGAGCCTGATACGGGGCTTGATCTCAGGACCCTGAGATCGTGACCTGAGCGGAAGGTAGTCGCTTAACCAACTGAGCCACCCAGGCGCCCCAATACATTTGCTTTTAACAAAAGGTACTTCGTAAAGGATTTGATTTCTAAGAAAACAGCAGAGCAGGAAAATGGAAGAAAAAATCACCTTCGATTTTTATGTGTTCCTTTTTATAGTATATTCAAGGCTGTAGTATATTTAGAACTGATTATTTTTGTTTAATAGTAGAACAGTAGATGACTACTAGTGTTTTCTGGAAGCTATATTATTGTAATTTTTTTAAACCTTAGCAAGTAAAGCTAAATACAAGCTTTAAGAGCTATATTCTTAATACATGTGTTAAATTAAGCAGGATTTAATTTGATTAATACTGAAATCATTTACTTCCTTTAAAACTTTCTGTGTGCTAAGATTCCCACATATTCTTTCTTTTTTTTAAAGATTTTATTTATTTATTAGAGAGAGACACAGAGCAGGAGCAGAAGGGGAGGAGCAGAGGGAGAGGGAGAAGCAGACTCCCCGCTGCGCAGGGAGCCCGATGCGGGACTCGATCCCAGGACCCTGGGATCATGACCTGAGCCAAAGGCAGACGCTTACTCGACTGAGCCACCCAGGCACCCCTTTATTCTACTTTGATATTTTTCTATTTTTGAGCTTTTGTTTTATAAGTTATTTTAGCATTTTCTATTTTTTGTAACTTCAAAATATCTTATTATAATTATATAATATTGCTATAATTATAAGCACTACAGTGAAACTTGAATTCTCCAGTAGTTAACATTCTGATATAGCTTGGCTTCTCTAATATCTGCATTAGAAGCTTTCCTGGCAGTGAATAAGTAGCTCCTAAGCATCCAACACAAAGGATATAGCCAGGAGAGCCAAAGACCTGAAGGTCAGTCCTGATACTCTGTATTTACTGGTTTGTCGCAATGAAAGAAAGGAGTACTCAGATTGGCCAATGATGCCTCATAGGCTCTTATTATATGAAAGCTGAAAGTGCAATAGAAGAGATAAGGAGAAAAGTGTCGGGGGACCATAGCAATTTTGATTATTGGTGCAGGCATGGTGATTATTAGGAATAGTAATGAGATACTTACCTAGTGCATATTCCAACAGGGCAAAGAGTCAGTGATAAAGAGACCACCTCTTTTCTGGATAGACAATAATTCATTTGATATCATTGAAGGCTTAGTGTATCTCTAAGGGGTGGAGGTAAAATGGCATTGCCCAGAGCAAGGGATTAGGGAAGGGATAATAGCCATCCTATTAGAGCTTGGGGAATCCAATGTAGATCAATGGACATGGCAGTGGAATGTGGGAAATGGGTACAAACAGGTATTTTAGTAGTTCTTTAGGGAACCACTCTGCAGATAATAGCAATATATGTCAGTATTTTAGAAGGCATTAAAAGTAACAGTACAGTGAAAGCAGTGTCCTGTATTTCACAGTCTATAAGACTTATATCTCTGCTGTCTTGTGTTTCCTAGTGGGAAATAGGACATTAAAGAAAATGTTCAGGTATGTTTTCTAATACATCATCCTGTTAAGATAGCTCTTTTGAGTTGTACTCCTGTGGTTCTTCCTTCTTATTTTAATTGTTTCTCTTTAATTTTGTTCTTCAATTCTATAATTGAGGGAAAACATTCTCTGAAAAAATGCAGTTTAAGGTGTTGAGGAAGTATATAGGACATCTTAGATTTGCATTAAACATTTTAAAAAGACTGTCAAATATTTAAAGGGCCAATCTTCAGATACCTGAGAAACTCTACTACCTAGAATTTCTCAGTAGTGATCTTTTGGTATTCTTTCCTCCTGGATAGAGTTTGTAGTCTCCTACCAGGTCGTGTGCATTTTCCTTTTCAGCATATAGATTTACCACTGTGGTGTAGAGCATGTTGAATTTGGCAACAGAGGAAGACCTGTAACTAAGAAGGATGTCTTTTGTTTCCATGACCTAGGCCAAATTTCCTGTCATACTTAAGCATTTTCTTGGGGGCTGGAGTGTTCTGCAGTGGATAGGCATAGGTAATGAGTTTGACATTGTGGACTTTTTGCTCCCCTTCAGAACACGTGTAATTATTTTTGCAGTATTTAAATATGACAAAATTCAGTTAACGACTGTTGATTCTGTTAATCAAACATAGTAGAGGCTCACTGTGACTGTCGTTAACTTTGAGTTGAAACAGATATATCTCCTCGCAGAAATATTACGGTCCTGTCTCTTAAGGATATTGTGAATTGCAGTCAGGATCCTTTTGATAAAGACCCTTTTTTGCTGTTGATGCTTATTATAAAACTTTTCTTTTTTTTTTTCAGGAAATTTTCAAGAGGGGAAATAAATCAGATTAGCTAGTTCCTCCTGAGGAAAAAATAATAGTTAAGAGCATGTATAATCAATATGCATCCATGTACATTACAAATATAGTTTACTTTTGTTGGTATTAGTAAATTATTTCCTGCAGATTTATAGATATGTACTTCAGCTTTATGAGAATATGCTTTGATTTATTGTCTATTTCATAAGCACTGAACTAATTTACAAAGAATATTGACCTGAATTGCTCAATCCCTATCTCAAGTAACTACCATAACTATCAAACCCTTTCTCTTGTTTGTAATTTAAATCTATTGTAATTAAAAAAAAAAAAAACCTTTAAAAATAGATACGCAACCTAATTAAAATAATGAGGGTGAACTTGATGTAATGGCAGTTAAAGTGGGATGGATTACATTTTTATAGGTAATATCAGCAATTCTGGTTTCCTGTTATGTCATTATTTAATATACTTAAAAACTCCTGGAGCTTTGAGCAGAGGTTGATGATGGTAAACCTAATTGTCATATTTTCCCAAATCGAACTTGTAATTGTTTTGCTTTTATACAGTTGTTGGTATGTTTCTTTTAATCTAAAATTAGTTGAAAATTATAAAAAAATAAATTTGCTACATTACAGCGATGCCTAACATAATATGGCTATTCTGTGTGTGAAGGAATCTTATCAAAAGGACACTGCTGGGTGCCTGGCTGGCTCAGTTGGTAGAGCATGCGACTCGATCTCAGGGTTGTGAGTTTGAGCCCCATGTTGGGTGTAGAGATTATTTAAAAATAAAATCTTAAAAAAAAAAAAGATGCTCTTTAATTTTCTTTCTCACCCCTTTCTCACCCTTTTGTTTCCAAAGAGAAACTGGTAGTCCTGGTAGATTCAAGGCATCTTTAAGAGAAAATGTCTTGGGGAGCCCCAAGGAACTGATGAAGTTAAGTGTGCCATCATTAGTGTATGCTGTTCAGAACAATATGGCTTTCCTAGCTCTTAGCAATCTGGATGCAGCAGTATACCAGGTAAGTGGAGGTAAATGACAACGAGAAGTGTAGAATTTTAAAAAAACAGTTTTTACAGTGAAAAGATTTTTATTAACCCTTTATCACATTATATTTTTTTCTCCATAATTCTGTTAGTATCAAATATTTGTGTCAGAGACTGTTATGAGTTCATTAATTCATTGTTTTGTTTCTAGGTGACTTATCAATTAAAGATTCCCTGCACTGCTTTATGTACTGTTTTAATGTTAAACCGGACACTCAGCAAATTACAGTGGATTTCAGTTTTTATGCTGTGTGGTGGAGTCATACTTGTACAGTGGGAACCAGCCCAGGCTACAAAAGTCGTGGTAAGAAACAAAATGCTCACCATAACTAAAATAGAAGACTTCTTTAAGTCTTATAATGCTTTAGATTAGTCACATTGATGAATGTAGCACGATTACATTTCTTTGACTGAAAATAATCTTTGCCCTACAGATAGGCTTTTTTTTTTTTACTCCCTTAGGATAATTAAAGATAATATAACTGATTGGTCTCCCCCTCCCCCTTTAGTTTTCTGGAGGGGAGTATACATAAATATGCATAAAAGATGGAAGGTACCTTAATGTAATCAACCCCCTTTGTTTTATGGAGGATGAAACTGAAGTCTAAAGGAGTGAAGCAACTTGTCTAAAGTTACACACTTAACAGCTAACCTGTGCCTAAAATTGTGCCAGTTTCCACAGTTTGTATGTTCAGAACTCACGGGCCTCTTTTAGACGTCTTCTAAAGAACGCTGAGCAAGGTTTTCTCCATCTAATTTTCATCTTTTCCCTCAACTCACAGTTTTTTAAAAATTTTTGTACATACTCCCACGGTCAGTGATAGGGATTATGGGGTAGTAGTGTTTTTACTGATAATCAAGAGCTAAAATAGGGCCAAAAGTGCCTTCCTAATTTTCAGTTTGAGTTAAATGTTAAAGTACATACCTGATCTCTTTTTTTTTTTTTAAATATATTTTTTAAGATTTATTTATTTGAGAGAGAGAGAATGAGAGATAGAGAGCACGAGAGGGAAGAGGGTCAGAGGGAGAAGCAGACTCCCCGCTGAGCAGGGAGCCCGATGCGGGACTCGATCCCGGGACTCCAGGATCATGACCTGAGCTGAAGGCAGTCACTTAACCAACTGAGCCACCCAGGCGCCCCTTTACCTGATCTCTTTTTAAAGTGTAACATACTTTATAGATTGTTTTCCCAGAGAGAATTAGGAAGTGGAACTCTAGTGAATGACCTTCTGGAGTTCGACAACCAAATAACTCTTTACCTTTTAGCAAATAAAAGACCACGGTTCTCCTGTAAGTATAAGGTGGTTGGGGATGTACAGAGAGCTCGTGCAAGTAGGAAGTCAGTTATTTTTTAGGTAGTTTCTTGCCTGAGACTAGGTGGAGGTTTTTTTTCCACCCCCAGAAAATGAGGTTTAGATGAATATTTATTGTCTTCACATGATATTTAAAAATGCTTATATTCTTGGTGGCATTGCAAGACAGTGACCAAATATTCACGGCACATTTAATTTAGTTGTAGACCCTCAGAGAAAGAATTTATTGGGAAGTAAGGCAAACAAAAGTTAAATATGAACTTTAAGTGTTAGATCCACCTCATATAGGTAAGGTATGTGAAAAGCTCAGTAAGCTAAAGCAGAGTATAGGGGAGCTTTCCTACTTCTGGGCCACTAGAGAAAGTTCTTTCATATTTTAAGCAAAGTGCACCTTCTTGTAACTGCCTCCCATTGTTTTTTGTTGTCAGGTCGAGAATAACTCAAATCCCTACTGACTCCATATGATGGTCCTTTGAATGTTTGAGGACAGTGTCACACAACCACCGTCCAAGTCTTTTTCTTCCTCCCCATTGAGACAGCCTTCTTTCCTTCCTTTTCTTTTCTTTCTTTTCCTTTTCTTTTTTTCTCTTTCTTTCTTTCTTTCTTTTTTTCTTCCTTTTCTTTCTTTCTTTCTTTCTCTCACTCTCTCTCTTTCTTTTTCCCTTCCCCCTCCCCTCTTTCCTTCCTAGATTTTTGTTTATTTATTTGAGAGAGAGAGAGAGAGAGCACGAGCAGAGGCAGATGGAGACAGACTCCCCACTGAGCAGGGAGTCAGACGCTCAACCAACTGAGCCACCCAGGTGCCCCCGTTTCTTTCTATAATATAGTTTCTAAAGATTTCTTCATCCTTGGCTTGCCCCAATACTTCCTTGTATTTCTCTTCTAGGTGCATTCATTGAGTCTTGTTCCTCAGGAGTCTTAAAACTTCCCACTATCTCTAGATGTTGACTGAGCAGTGTGAGGTATAATTTGTGAATCACCTTTGTTCTGAATACTAGAGACTTGTTAAAGTAGCCTGTAAGTTTTGGGGGGGAGGATAGCCTTTCTATAACTGATTATATACAAAGTTGTTTCACACACATACAGTTTATTGCTAATGTATTATGTGCGGTGGGCTTCTTCTAAACCAAGATGCAGGATGTTTTTTATTTATTAAGTGTATCTTGTTAGCTTTGGTTCATTGTTCAGGACTTTGAGGTCTTTCCAGACCTTATTATTCATTGTTTGGTTTTTGAGTGTTATGATGTCTGGGTCCCACTGACAATTTGGACGGGACAGGCCGAGGGTGCTGTGGCCATACTGTTAGATCTCTCTTTAGCTGGACTTTTCCCCTCTTGCTTAATAAACCTTCTCTCCCATAGTTTTTATGGGTCTGCCAGGAATTTGAGGGTGCCTTAGTTAGGCTGTTCTGGCTTGAGGTCTCTTAAAGGTTGTGATCGAGGTATTGGCTAGGGCTGCAGTCAACTAAGACCTGAGTGAGCTTGCTGGATACACCTGGTAAGCTGGTATTGGTTGTTGGTCTAGCTTGATTTTATTAGCACCATGCTGTATGAGAATTTACTCAGCAATGAATAGAATTGTACTGCTATTCTCACTACACTAGTCTTGTTCACAAAAATATTATGCAAACCTGTCACATTTCTTGCAAAACACTGTCTTTATGGAATCCCCTCATCACTTATGCTAACCAGGAGTCCCTTCATAAGGAAATTTTGTATGTCTCATTCTTAGGGAAGCCATCTTGTGTTCCAGTGATGACCATTAAACCTTTTATTTTAGAGAGAGTGCAGGCGTGCATTGCGGGGTGCAGAGGGAAAGAATCTTAAGCAGGCTCCATGCTGGGCAGGGAGCTGTGATCTTACCACCCTGAGGGCTCCATCTCACCACCTGAGATCATGATCTGAGCCAAAATCAGGAGTCGGACGCTTAACTGACTGAGCCACCCAGGCGCCCCCATTAAACTTTTTAAGTTAAGTCATCTGTTCTAGCATTTTGCTAGTAATCAATAGTAGCAATAACAGCTGCAATCACTTACACCAACCTTTCTCATTTAACATAAAGCAATACTCTCCTTAATTTTGAATAAGGTATGTTCTTGTCACCGTATAGTCATGTGTCTCAACTCTTTAGCTTCAGTGTTACTATTGAGATAGTATTTATCTCTGAGGAAAGACTGAGGAAAGCTCTTTGAGGATTAGTTTAGGGAAGAAAGAGGAAATAAAGTTGAAACACTAGGTTAGGGCACATATACATGCATCTTTTAGCACAGAATTATGATTATAGACACCAATCTGTCCTACCCATAAACTACTTAAGAACTAGAGCTGTGTATCATCTTCATTTTTATTCATTTAGTATATAAGAAGTATATCTAGTACACAGCAAGTAAGGTATTAATATTTGATAAAAATTCAGTAAAGCAGGAAAGCTTAAAAGTCATTACTTCATCCTGCAGGTATTAGGGAATAAACGAGTTAAACTGTTACCATTTGCAGGGTTGATGCTATCAAGCCCCTGAGTTTGGGTGGTGGCAGAAGTTAAAATTAAGAGGCAGGCAGGCTGTGCAAAATGCCATGCTAGGGGCCCATTGTCGTCAGGAAGTAGGCACATGTGTTCTGGTCAGCATTCACCGTGGCTGCAATTTGAGGGACACGTCTTGTTAAGTGCTTCGGTTAATCTCTGGGACAGCCTTTTTTTTCCTATCTTATTCTGTAGGATAGCTGTGTCTGATGTGGCACAGTCTTTTGAGAAAACCTTAACAGACTTTTGTAGTCATTTGTTTGCTCTCTTGGATGAGTTCTATTTGTTAGTCACTAATAACTTTCAAAACGTTACTATTGCAGGTGGAACAGAATCCCTTATTAGGGTTTGGTGCCGTAGCTATTGCTGTGTTGTGCTCAGGATTTGCAGGTAAATCATAAATGAATCATTTTATTCTGTTAAACTTTTTAAAAAACACTAAACTCTAAGGGATCGAGTTTATCTTACTTCATCGTGACAGTTTTGTTCCCAGTGAGGCTTATTCTCCTACTCACACTGTCATGCCAGCTGCTGCTCCGTAACCATACGGACGGCCGTGTTGCAGTTCAGACCTCAGGCCTTACTCATACTTGCAGTTACGTGAGAACATGTGTCAGTCATGCTTACCATCCGCAGTCCAGCTAAGAACCCAAAAGTAAATGAACAGAGAGCTCTGAAAATGGAGGAAGTTAGCAGTTAGAAAGCCTAAGTACCTCTTTCCATTTTCCTGGAAATGGCACTTTCTTCAGGCAAGTTTCTGCTGCTTTAGGGTGTAAGTTACCAGCTCAGTATCTGTTTTTCCCTGTTAACCTCAAGTTCTTCCTCTGTTTTAGCAGATTAGGAATTATGGAGTAGGGAGAAAAGGGGTGGTGGGGTGGAGAGTGCCCCAGAAAAGTTAACACATAGAAGTAACAGCCAAAAAGGGAGGGAAGAGAACCAAAGTCACTAACATCAAGTAAACATCGAAGTCTAGAGTCCTGTGTGTAGGGACAAGAAATCCTCCACTTAAGAAGAGACAAGGTATGAATGTTAAGGGCAACATGTGTTTTAGAAATAGTTCCAACAGAGAAGAACCTTAAAAGTTCTTTTTAATAAAGAGTGTATTATAGTATGTTTTTATTATCTTTATTTGTGCTATTTCAAGAGTTAGGATTCTTTTGACTAGGAAAGTAGGCTGGAGATGGAAGTGAAATGTTGCTTGTAAAAAAAAGATGTTTGATAAGGGGAAAAAAATCTAAATTTAGGAATATACTTAATAATAGCATTATGCTAAATTTTTGTTCTAGGAACCTGCAAATTAGAAAAAAAAGGAGTTACCCAAAAAATAATATGCTACTGGACTTTTAGCGCCATTTTGAATAATTAAATGTTTGTGTCCAACATTCTATTTAGTTCAACCTCTCAATACACAATTTAGGAAACAGTGGGTGGTTTTTTTTTTTTTTTAAGATTTTATTTATTTATTTGACAGAGGGAGACAGTGAGAGAGGGAACATAAGCAGGGGTGGGGGGGGTGGGGTGGGAGAGGGAGAAGCAGGCTTCCCGTGGAGCAGGGAGCGTAATGTGGGGCTCGATCCCAGGACCCTGGGATCACGACCTGAGCCAAAGGCAGACGCTTAACGATTGAGCCACCCAGGCACCCCCAGTGGGTGGTTTAATATCCCTTTATGCTTGGAGTAACTGAACACCTAATAGTTAAGTAGTTTTCCCAGACAGAATATTAAAAAATGCGAATAGGAATAGCCATGTTTGTTCCCATTCTCTAGCTTTTTCTAACACACATTCACCAAAAACAGTCTTGTTTTTCATTAGAATTTTTAGTTACTATTTGAATGGCAGTTTCTAAGTCTGTATAAATTTTATAATGAAAATCTTTGGTGTCCTTGTATAGATGTATTCATTTTAAGTATAAAACTTCAGCAGTGTTATGTGATTTTGGATATATATGGTGAGGAGTCATTTGCTCTATCTGAAACAAACTATGGACCCCAAGAAAATGTATGTATACACAAAATGTATTATTTAGTGAGGGAGTTTATGATCCTTCTGACATCATGTATGAACTTGGTTTGTGGAACCCTACTTTAAAGAAAAATGGCTTCACTCAGCAAGTTCTATTTAGATTTTATTTTGGTTGTGTTACTCTGAAAAAATCTCAAGTGGTTATTATATAGGTTATTTTGCAGAGCTGGGAGTTTTCATTACTAGGCAGATATTACAGGGATATGATTAAGATAATTGACTCTAATAGTATAGTTTTCCAGCTGACCAAACAAGTGTATTATTGGCATTAACAGAGAGCTTCTGTGATCTATCTTACTGCTAATAATAAAGGCAGAAACTGTTCTTAACATTAATTTATGAGTCTCCTGTTAAATGTGGGTTGGAAAGTTCCCTCTTAGGTATTAATTTTATATGCTCTATAAAAAATACACG
The DNA here is from genome assembly GCF_003265705.2 of Callorhinus ursinus. Lineage (NCBI taxonomy): Eukaryota > Metazoa > Chordata > Mammalia > Carnivora > Otariidae > Callorhinus > Callorhinus ursinus. The sequence continues at coordinate 9,314,776 of NW_027397068.1, forward strand.
TTGGTAAGGTTTTATATGCCACGTGTCACAACCAACAAAATAAATGTGTATTTGATGTAAAATATGTTTGTTCCCTGAATCATATACTTTATCATATCTCTGCTATTCTGTTATTGTTCTAAATGAAAGGCATTTTAATTTTTAATACTATCTTTCATATTGGCATACCTAATTTTTTTTTCAGGAGTGTATTTTGAAAAAGTTTTAAAGAGTTCAGACACTTCCCTTTGGGTGAGAAACATTCAGATGTATCTATCAGGGATCGTTGTGACATTAGTTGGCGTCTACTTGTCAGATGGAGCGGAAATTAACGAAAAAGGATTTTTCTATGGTTACACATACTATGTCTGGTTTGTCATTTGTAAGTATCCAGGAATCAGAAGTTCTGGGTAGTCCTTTTTTAAAAAAAGTTGTCTGTTTTAAGCCTTTATAAAAGCATTTTGAAATTGTTCCTTTGATACTGTGAACACCAGTTTGAAAAATGTAATTTTGATTTTATTGACTGACTTTTGTGGCATAGCTGTCCCAAAGCAATTTTGCCTTCACAATCAAAAATATCTAATGTGTTAGCAATAAATGTGTACAATTTAGTAGTAGACCACATAGCCCCCTGGGCATGTTGTTTTGTAGTATCTATTACTCGATTTTAGTACAAACTCTCAGGTGGCTACTTCTAAGGAAAATAGTATTTTCCTAGGTAAATTAGTGTGGCATCTCGGGGGGGTGCAAATTGACTCACCATCATAGAATGTTTCATTATTTGGTGTTAAGATTTTATTTCTTTGTATACAAGTTCTTGCAAGTGTTGGAGGCCTCTACACTTCCGTTGTGGTCAAGTACACAGACAACATCATGAAGGGCTTTTCTGCGGCAGCCGCCATTGTCCTTTCTACCATCGCTTCAGTGATGCTGTTTGGGTTACAGATAAGTAGGTCTTCATTTGTATTTTTAAGTTTTTAACATAGAAGAGCTTCCCACTTGTTGCCTCATTTCATCTGTTCTTAAATGTGGCAATTGGTCATAGTGTTTACCTAAATTCCTTGTTTTGTTACAGTTTCTAGTTGTATGAGATATGGGTCAGCAGTACTGAGGTGACTGCAGTGGTCCTAGAGCTTATGCTGGGGGGCGCTGGTTCTACTGAAAATGAGAGGGCTTCCCCAGGTTTGAGATACAAAACAACTTGAGTACTTCTTACTTCTGGGTGAATATAGTGTCATTAGGTATGCAGGGAAATGAATACAAGGACTTTACTGTAATTGCACTGCTGAAAACAATCATTCCCTAAACAAGGCTTTCTATGAAGAGGAAAGAATGGAAAAAAATTTTTTTTTTAAGATTTTATTTATTTATTTGACAGAGAGACAGCAAGAGAGGGAACACAGGCGGGGGAGTATGAGAGGGGGAAGCAGGCTTCCTACGGAGCTGGGAGCCCGATGCAGGCCTCGATCCCAGGACCCTGGGATCATGAGCTGAGCTAGTCACGTGCCCCAGGAACACAAAATTCTTTCATTTCCCCCTGAGTTTGTAGCTCCCTAACTTTTGGACTTGGGTATTAATTGGTTTTGAAGCAAAATCGAAATCTAAATTAAAGATATCTTTGTTTCATTTAATATGTAACTAATACAAATTTCAGTACCGTACCTGGCATTCTGGCGCTCTCGCTATGCTAGTCCTTCTTTTATATATATATATATATATATACACCCCTAGCCCACACCCAGCATTAGGTTTATTTAAGCAGTGATGTTGACTTAACATTTCAGGGTGCTATAATAATCATTTTCTTTACTGATCAATTATACCTCAGTCTCTTAAATATTGACAAAAAAAATTCAGTCTTGGTATAAATGCAAATAGAGAAATGCCAAGCCTGTAATCTTAAAAAACCGTTTCATAGTATGGTTTAAATCCTGCCTGTACTATTTATTAGTTGTGCAGCCTTGGGGAAGTTACTTAACCTGTGTCTTAGTTTCTTCATCTGTAAAATGGGACTGACAGGATCACCCATCTGCTAGGGTTGTTTCAGGTGAAGTGCTTAGAATAGTGCCTGGCACACAGTAAGTACTCTGTATGAGGCCAACCACTTACCATTTCAGTATCAGTATTTATAGGTCCTATCTTCAGATATATTTCTTAGCTGATTTGGGTGAACTTTTAATTGTAGTTCTGATCCTTCCTTAGCTGAACAAATCCTTATGCCTTTGTTCCTGAGGAATACTTGGGAACATAAAAAAATGCTTTTGGTCAGTGTTCTTACTGATGGTCAAGGAAATTAATTAGAACATCTTAGCAATCTTCCAGGTTTCTATTTAGATTTTACTTACTCCCATTTTTGGAAGGCAAACCTAGTCTTCTCTAGTTAGGAGTGAACTGAAATCACAGCTTGATGTCATTTCTCTCTTTTTTTTTTTTTTTTTTTTTAAAGCTAATGAGATTGTGATGTACTCCCTATAGAATATAGAATACACTTCCATTTTAAACAGACTGTACAGTTTTGACACAGATTTTGACATAAGTGATTATGCATAAAATGCCTACTTGTCAAGTTTGGACAAGCTGTATGTAATTGCTTATGTCCTAATTTTTAGGATTAAGATTTTTAAATAAAGCTAACAGAAAATGGAATTGTATTCAGTAAATCACCACCTTATCTCTTATTAAGAAATCTTCACTGGTTTGAGTCATTGGTCATCTAACTTGGAATTTTGCTCAACTACCTTTTATTCTAAACTTCTACAGGTTTTTAGTACCATGGAAAAGCCACATTCCACGGCTTTTCCTTAAATTAGCATATAGGGAAGTTCGTATGCCTGTCCTGGACCACTGACAAAGACCATACTTGTGTTCTTAAAAAGCATGTAGTCAGTCCCTTGATTGTACTTTTTTTGGCAGGGGTTGGGGGGATGATGGTTTGAGGGATGGGGATCTAGAATTGATTATCTTTATAAACCTTACCATCATAAAAATAGAACACTTAGATTTATTTTTCATATGGTCTAATGGTATAAAACCTGTAACTGAAAGGTTTCAGAATTTAAAATTGATTATTATATTGGGGCGCCTGGGTGGCTCAGTCGTTAAAGCGTCTGCCTCCGGCTCAGGTCACAGTCCCAGGGCCCTGGGATCGAGCCCCGCATCAGGCTTCCTGCTCGGCAGGAAGCCTGCTTCTCCCTCTCCCACTCCCCCTGCTTGTGTTCCCTCTCTCGCTGTCTCTCTCTCTCTCTGTCAAAATAAATAAATAAAATCTTAAAAAAAAAAAAATTATTGTTATAGTTTTTAAGGACACAAATACATATTAAGCTTTTTTTTTTTTTTTCTTTTCAGCACTCACCTTTGCTCTGGGCACTCTTCTTGTATGTGTTTCTATATATCTCTATGGATTACCCAGACAAGACACTACATCCATCCAACAGGGAGAAATAGCTTCAAAAGAGAGAGTCGGTGGTGTGTGATTTCAGCCTCAAAAGCGATTCCTACCAAGACTAAAACTATTTGCATTAAACTAGAGCCTTAAGTCAATCCCAGAAGGTAGCTTAAACAAAAAACAATACGTTAACTGTGTCATAAGAATTAAGAAGAAAACTATCTGAATTGCTACAAAGATTTAATGTGGCCTGTTTTGGGTCAACCTGTTCGTTTTAGAATGAAAGAATTTTATTATTGTACATATAATGTATATAAAAAGTATGGGGAGGTGTGGTGTTAAAAAAAAATCACGCGAGGATACAATATTCAAGTAACAAGGTTTGGGACAAGGTTAAGGGTTAAAGTGCCAAAGCCATTTCTGTACGAACTGTTTTCTTGTTCAGGTACCAGGGGAGAAGGACGACCCCTCCTTGTTCTCCAATTCATGTACAGTATTTTCATCCCAGCAGCAAAGACCTAGCTCTTTTCTTACAAAAGACAGGCAAAACCAAGATAGGCTAGTTCAGAAACAAACTGAATGTGTAACTTCTCAAACTGAATCTATTTCATAATGCAGACAATGACTTCTAGGTGGTGAATGAGTACTCCTGTAAGTGCTGTATTTGTGCCATTCATTGTCTGGATTCATGTTTCTTTGCGGTTAGATGATCTACTTTTCTTCAGAAAATATTTCTAATGTCACTTTTGTACTTTTTTTTATAAAGTATGTTTAAAACTGGGCTGTCAATAATTTGTGAAATTTCAGTGTTTTTAAAAAAATTTTCTATAATGTTAATGGGAAAATTCAGCAATAAACTTATTTATATGGAATCTATGAACACTTTTTGTATTGTGATTATAACCATTACAATAATGCAAAATGTAAAAAAAAAACCCTGAAACATTAAATTTTTCATTTTTTCTATGTTGGAATTTTAGGGTTCTTTGGTTGCATATAAATCAACTCTTGGCTAGCCTTCAGCAAAAACCAGAGTTTATAAGGACTACAATCAGGGCAGTAGGGCTCTAGGTTGTAGGAGATGATAATGTACAATCTTTTCAGGGAGCTGTTTTTGGAAAGACTGGGCTCTAACCATCACTGTCCCTGTGTCGTTTCACTCAAGATTCAAATACTGAGGTGGCTACCACAGATCTGGGAAGGGGAACATTTTTCCAGACAAGTAGAGAAGGATATAGGACATGAAAAACATGTCCTGACTGTACATTTTTTATTCCATGACTGGTTTGTGCTAACGAAATGATACTTAAAGTAAAAATTAGTATTCTGGAAGCTAACGCATTTAAAATTGAGACTGCGTGGACAAGTCTTCTCTAGGACTAAGAAGGTGTACCATACTTGCCAATATAAAACTATGTTCATTCAACTAGAGAAGCTTTGGTTCATGCTAATTTGCTTCTCTATTCGTAAAAGTAGATGGTAATATTGAGAAGGCTTCTAGTAGCAACATTTAGGATAAATGATAGCAGTCTGAAAGGAAATACTGGCAGATGAGGATAGCCGTACTGACTGAACAGACAACATCCCACTTAAACCAAATCATACAAAATATCCTTGACCAATATGCAGGTACGTGAAAGAAATGGTTTGAGAAACTCCATTTCAAATTCTGGTTTAACTAATAGACTAACTTTTATAAAAAGATCCTAGTACAATATGTGTACAAGTAGTTCCTTGTGATTCCAATCTATTCAGTTCCCAAGTTCATGCAGTAAGAGTTACCTGTACAGATCAATGAAAGATAAGCATGAGATCTGTTCTCTGGGAGTGGCTGTCAGCTGTATAGGCAAAAAGGTTTAATTCTGGTCTCCCTAAATTGGTTCAGAACTAGCCGTTATTATAAGAAAACTGAAACTGCTTTTATCAATTTTACCTTATGCAAACATGAAGTAATCTCACTTATAAGAACAGTTTCTGGAAGAATGATGCGGTGAAAACCTCAAGCCGGAGCTTAAAGTCTAATCTTTTATCCCATTAGACTGCAGTGAATTTTAGAAGATTTGGGTTAGTTTTATAAAACTGTTTAATAACTGACCAGCAGGGAACTCAAGTGATCTTTTTTTAGATAAACATTTAATAAGTTGATAAATCACTTAGGCTTACTAAAACAGATTCTGATACAGAATAACAGTTTAAATTCTAAACAAGGCATATAAGAATAGATAACTAGAATTCACTCGGTATTTAGAAAGCTATTTTAATTAGAAATTACATCCTACATACAGGTGTTATTCCAAGAAGTTTCATTCCATTGGCTAGGACAGAACGCACAGCTCTGAAAAGATGAAGTCTGGCCTATGAAATAAAACAAAGAATGATTAAATGTTCAATTCAACAACAGGCTAACTATAAGTGAATAAAGAACATTTTTAAAAGTAATTCTAACTTTCTTCTAATTTAAAGTAGGAACAGTATCTCAGAGTGCCCCAGGGTTTGCTGTTGGCAAGGGAAGACAAATTCCTAGCATTCCTTATAATATGACTGGTCCCCAAGAGCTGGGGAGTGGGAGTGACGGTATCATGATATCTGAAGTATAGCTCCAGATGAGGGGAACTCCTCACCTGAACACTTGATGTAGGAAGATGCGTTTCATAGTCCAGTGTTGGAAAGTATATCAACACTGATTGTTACAGTCCAATTCTAATTACCACCTGAGTCCATAAGTACACTACTGTAGCCGAACCACAAGATGGTATTTTAGGAACATTTACAAGACTGCCTCAGTAACACTAATTGGAGGATGTAGAGATTACACAGAAAACACTTAGCATACCCCAGCCACTTCAGGAGGACTGTCTTTTATAAGCAGTGTCTTGTGTGCCATAGCAGCAAGATGACTGAAACGGGAAGAAAGAAATGATGAAGGCCAGTCGTCATTTCCTGTTGTAACACATAAGCTTGATATCTTACTCCCTCAACTTAAGAAAATCAAAGCCCAGAGCCAGTAAAGGATGTGTGCAACACTGAAGTTGAGACTTGAATTCACTGCTTTTCTGTAACAGGAAAAGTAAAACACATTAAACTAAAACTTTAGATTCAAGTTCTTAAGATTATGATTTCACTGCTTCACAAAGATAGGGGACTCCTTTCTAAGGATTAGTTTTTCTCATTTAGGCATCTTTTAGGATGAAAGCTAGAACATGACCTGGACATACCCGCTCTGTACGGTGAGTAGGCGGGGTAAGACTAGTTACCGGTCCACTGCACACACACTGGCCACGTTCTCTAAAGTATCTTTTGTTTCAGTAGAGCAGCAAAAAGAACAATATGCTAGAGAAATGATGCTTCTGACATTCATTTCAATGATTAACTGACATTTAATTAGACTTTCTAGCTTCTTTTTCTTTGACTAGGTAGAATTTAAAGGAAAAAAATTTATTTAAATCTGGGGAAGACAGGTAAAAAGGATAATCAAGAGAACAGTACCAATAAATCTGATTTCAGTAAATCATGACTAAAAGCAAATATTTCCTTTCTTAAATAGATTTATGGGAAGATACAGCTGCTGCTCTAGAAGGTACTCCACTTCTATTCAGAGTTTCTGAAACAGCTACTCAGAAATTCCTATTAAGCCGATTTGCCTTCCAGTTCATCCTCTACTCTCTAGCTGACTTTCTCTGTGTCGCTGTTCCATCTTTTTATGGACTCCACTGCCCTGAAAATTAGCTGAAATGCCTTAAAACATGCAAGAAGGCCTTGACACATTCATTCATTCATTTTTCACCCCTCCCAGGACCATGCTTGTAGTTCCATTAATGTAGCATGTTCTTGCTCCACTCTGTGCTTTTTCTTCTTTTTCTGCCACCTTACTTCTCCTGATTAATATCGACTCCTCTCCTCCGAGAAGCCCTCTTTCATCCGTCAAGGCCGGGCTGAGTGCCCTAACACTGTCTCCTATGTCCACTCTGTCTGAGCACATATGTGCTGTTATGTAACTACCTGTGATGAAGCTGTTGGTTCCTATCACCAGACTGCAGTGACTGCACCTTGTATCACTGAATGAACATTAACTGCTGATTTGCAAAGATGAAGCAAGAATTCCTGTAACTTAAGGCTCTCATTTTTTAGGCCAAGGGATTTGTTTATAGGAAAACTTTGGAAGAAACAAAGGTCCTTTGTCAGATCTGGTCTCTGATGTCTTTAACACCTGAAAACAGCAAGGTTATAAAGTACCTTAGAGTTAGAAGGTAACTGACAATGTGCCTGGGTTGAAGGTCCTGAGATGATCTACAAAGCACCTCATCGAACCTAAAAGAAAGATGACAGGAGATTTGGCAAGGGAAGACTGCACATATTACACTAAGCTAAGATATTAAGATCTTGGATGTAAGGTTGACTGGACATCATTAAGAGTAGAAGGTATAGGGGTGCCTGGGTGGCTCAGTTGGTTGAGCATCTGACTCGAGGTTTCAGCTTAGGTTGTGATCCTGGGGTCGTGAGACTGCCCTGCGTCAGGTTCCTTGCCCAGCGTGGAGCCTGTTTTTCTCTCTCTTTCTCCCTCTACCCCTACCACGCTCTCGCTCTCTCTAAAAAAAAGAGTAGAAGGTATTATGAAAAAAACCCTTGTGTGCATTTGAAGGTAAAGGCACATTTTTCTTTCCTACAAATTCCTTGATGGCAGGTACTTTCTACATCATTTTGATATCCTTTAGGCCTAGCCCAGAACAAGGACTCAGGCTGTTAAATTGAATGTAAAAAGGCTACAGCCATGTTTAGGACCATAATCTAGAAACTAGCAAATAGGGTCTACCTTCGATACCAAGAAAACCAGGTTGGCTTATTTTTTCTGACAAATTAGTCAAATGTGAGAAAACGGACTCCTCTGATCCCAGGAAAGAGCCACTGACCACTGTGTGGCAATCAGAGAAAACTGCCCTAACTACCCACATCCTTTCCAGAGTCTACTATCTCCTGACAAGTCCGGCTTCACCACCAATGCTTGTGAGCTCAAAGGTGTGGTCCCTTGCCCCGTGTCGGGGCATCAAGTAGATATCTGAGACTGTGAATGGAAACCATGAGGCAGATGAAGGAAGGACTTAATGGTTTCATGAAAGCTGCACACAGGCAGTGGTTTTCCTTCACTTATCAAAGAGGGTAAGAAGATCTTTTCCAAAACTAAAAGTTTATGCTTTTACCAGGTTTCCATTCTCATACCATGACCTAGAGGATGTCAGGCACCTGTACTGATTCAGCAGTGATATTTTTAAGTCCCAAGGGCTGACCTTAACTGTGTCCTCTTTTGTCCGCCTTCAAAGGGCAGGTAATCCCTTTCTGGCCAGACCTTCGGGAAAGTGCTGTCTGGTGGCAGGAGCTAGCTAATGGCTTGTTCACTCCAGTGGTCAGCAAACCATCAAGTCATTTCACTAAGCAGATGCAGACTCAATACTACTAGAAAACCATACCTGAGAAGATGCTGGAGAATGGAAACAGACTGTGGATCTTGTAAACAAGCAGTGTTGAAATCATTTAGATAACCACATCCAAAAGTCTCTTCCAAACTGTTATCAAAAGTTTAAAAACAACAAAGGATTAAACAAGTCATCCAGTGACACATAACTGCAAGTTTGTCACAATGCCTCAATTTTTCCCAACTCTTGTTTCTTCCTCTGAAAATGGGAGTATATTCTTTGGCAGAGTTATTCTGAGTACTAAATAAGATAATATACATAAAAACACTTCTTACAGAGATGCTCAATAAATATTTGAAAAACCAAACCTAACAGGTGGCCCACTGTACTTCTAACTAGTTTTGGATATGAGATATTAGAGAAGCCTAGCAAACACGACCTTTGATCTTCAGAGCACACCAGCTCCGCCCCACCCTGGGAAGGACAGAGGGGCTCAGCGTTTCCAGCAGACGCCCCTCACCTGTGGAGGCGGGCATGCGTGTACTGCAGGAAGACTCCTGTGTCCCCACGACTCTGGAAAACACGATCCCAGCTGAACTGATAGTCAGATAAGAGTAAACCTCTGAAGTCCTAGAATGACAAGAGTACATTTTTAGCACTGGGGTTTGTTCTAGTACCAAACAAAAGGGTCTCACAGGAGGCAGTCTTAACAGACCTGAATAATGAGTGCGGCGAGCCCGACCCTCTCTGCAGTCTGCTGTGGGTTCTCCAGTTCTTTGGTAGCTGGAACAGAAAAAGGCAGCTATCTTTAACTTACATGAAACTGTACAGAATCAGAGATTCTGGTAATATCTGCCAAAAATGTATGCTGCCGGTAACAAACAGGTTCACAGTGGGCAATTTACTTTCCTAATTTGGGCTAATTTACCTTGGATAAAGACACTCCCCTGCCTACATTAAAAGGAAAGAAACACAAATTCACATTTCTCATAAATATCCCTTGAGACATTAGCTTAAAGCTGGTACTTACTTTTCCAAGGTTAAACAAAGCCCTGAGTACTTTTGACCTGTTTCCTATAACATAACATGGGAATTTCACATAACCACTCCAAGAGTGGAATGACAACGCTGAAGCTGTCCATATAAAGAGGGCCAGGGTCATATCAATTCAGATTATTGAACTGAATGACACCAAGCAGCAAGTCTAAAACCTCTGGCATCTCTAATTAGTGCGAGCTATTTTTAACAAGGTTAGTGAAAGTGAGAGAGAGATGGTCAAAATCAATCGCGCTGCACAGAAGTCCCGCAAAACATCCAAGTGGCACATAAGTTATGACTGTAACAACAGTAAAGTGAATTCACTCTTAATAGAAGCCATGTTCTGTAGCATCCTCGATCGAATCTCATTTAGAACATCTTCCAGAAAAGTAACATTTCCTCTTCGAGTCTTCATTCCCTGCACCACTCCAAAGGGCACGTGCTGGCACCTGAAATGGAAGAGAAAAGAACAGATGATCAAAGTGTACGATAATACCCTTTCACAGAGTAGTCTGAACTTCCAACTCTCTTAGAGGGACTTTTCAAAATTAATCAATTGAAATAAGATATGATTTGTTATATGCCACAAAAGATGTTATAAACACACAGCTTCATTTTACAGAGATAATCACTATGATGTGATTAAATTACTAGTTGCCTTTGTGGAAAAAAAAGGGATTAAGAACTTTGGAAATCAAGCCACTGAGAACAGATGTCTAATAACACATTTGTTAAATGTTTATAAGTTAGAAATGAATATAACCAGGACATAAGTCAATGTAAAAAACAAATCTGCTTCTACACTGATACCTTGAAATATATAAGTGAAATCTGAATGACGACCTTTAACAATTTGGTATATTTTGGGACTTGGCTGACCTAACAAATCCTTAATGATCTTGAACAGACAGTTATGAACCATGCAGACATTACCTTTCTGCCCAGTCATATCCCATGATCTGCAGCATTTGGAACACCTGCTGAAAATGCTTTGTTTGCCCTTTATCTGTCTTGGAAAAAAAAATATATTTAAAATAATAAGTTAACCTACAAAAACAGGTGGGGCATATATCAAAATATTTGAGTTTTGATACACTAGAGTCATTGTCAACTGATGTATTTTAAATAAGTACACAAAGAAGATGCCAGTAGAAGGTCTAAGCTAAGTGCTCTACAAGAGGAGAAAGTAAAAGCTGTAGCAGTCCACTGAGTCAAGAGGAAATACGAACTTTAATCTCCTGAATATTCTACTTAAAATTCTTTCTCCTTGAGCTATCATGACCTTTATCTCCAAGGACGAACCTCAGCTCTAGTAAGATATTTAATGGCAACTTTTCTTCGGAGGGGGAAGGGAGGTTGCACATGGAGAGGAAGGAAAGGGAAGAGACCAGAATAACCCTTAGCAATAAAAGGGACAAGCTACTGATGCACACAACAGCTTGGGTGGATCTTAAAGGCATTCATTATGCTGAATGAAAAAAGCCAATCTCAAAAGATTACCTATTGTGATTCCATTTATATAACATTTTCAAAGTGACAACACTGTCGTGATGGAGAACAGAGCAATGGTTGCCACGGGTTAGGGTAAAGGGTAATTATTACGTGGTTGCCAAAAGGGAGTTTGTTTCATGATGGAACAGTTGTCTGTTCTGAATGTTATGATGGTTACGTGATCTACATGTGATACAATTTCACAAGCCCCCACAACATGTCTAGGCCCACACACAAGTAAATGTAAAAATTGGTGGAATTCCTTTTTTTAGAAGATTTTATTTATTTTAGAGAGGAAGAGAGAGAGAGAGAATATATATATGTGCAAGCGGGGGGAGGGGCAGAGGGAGAGAGTGGGAGAGAAGCAGCGGAGCCTGATGCGGGGCTCAATCTCAGGACCCTGAGATCATGGCCTGAGCGGGAATCAAGAGTCAGATGCTTAACTGATTGAGCCGCCCAGGTGCCCCAAAATTGGTGGAATTTAAGGTCTTTACCAATGTCAGTTTCCTGGTAAAGACAAAGTATGAAGGGTCCATTGAAACTCTGTACTATTTTAAAACTTGTTGAGTCTTAAATATTTAAAATAAAGTTATTTTTTAAAAAGTGCATTATGGTAACCTGTACATATTCATTTTACATAACCATTTTCCTGATTTGGGTAATTTTTAAAAAATTATGATGCAATGTGAATGTTTTTACTTTTAAGTTTTTTCTTTTAACATAGTGGTTTCCACCTTAAATAAACTTAACACTGAATTCCTTTTATATTTTGACAAAATTATTTTTCCAGTTTTTCAACATGGTATATAATTTCTATCTTTGCAGTTTTCATCAGGTAGAGATCATAACCTTTTGTTTTTTTATTGTGATTACTTACCACATAAATCATTGTATCAAAATTATACTTGTCCATTCGATCTATAGCAGCTGCAAGATCTCTGAAAAAAAAAAAAAAAGGCCATAGATTAAGAGTTACTAAGCAGATGTGGGTAAAAATCTGTTTTACCTATTTAATAGTAATGAGGCTTTTCTAATTAAGAAGTCCTATTATACCCCCTACTACCCATGATTATATAGTCCCAATACCATACTTTGATATAAAGTAATAGTAATAAAAAGAGCTTTGGGAAAAGCAATAATAATAAAAGTACTGTGGAAGATTAAGGAAACCAAAATAAATAATATAAACTCTGGGAAAAGTAGTAGTAACTAACTAAAATAGCTCCAGGCAAAGTGTCTGTAGGTAAATGCTTAATGATTTGTTAATTAAGCCTCTACTGGAAAGAATCACCTAAGTGTCACTTTTCTGCAGTATACTTTCTTTTTTTTCTTAACATATTCAAAACACAGGTGATGTGGCAGCTACACTGGTATCTTTTAGCTACTCTTTTTTTTTTTTCTAAGATTTTATTTATTTGATGGAGAGAGAGACGGTGATAGAGGGAACACAAGCAGGGGGACTCAGTTTGCGTCCAGTATGAATGAATGAAAAACAGACCATAAACTATGAAATTTCAAGTCGAAATTATGAGAATACTGAAATTTAAAATTAAAGCTATTTTTGGTTAAGAATATATGACATGGGAAGATTTCAAAAGTTCCTAGATCTTTTGAAATGTTGGGGATCATCAAAAAAAAAAAAAAAGTAGCTTTAGTCCCTATCTTGCGATCCTAATATAACACAGAGCACGCATTTGCAACAGAGGCAAAAGCTGGCTCTTAAGGAACAACAATCTTTCTTTCTTTTAAAGATTTATTTATTTTGAGAGAGAGAGAGCGTGCAAGCGGGGGGCGGGTGGGCAGAAGGACTGGGAGAGAGAGTCTTAAGCGGACTTCGCACGGAGTGTGGAGCCAATGCAGGGCTCCAGTCTCATGACCCTGAGATCACGATCTGAGCCAAAACCAAGAGTCAGATGCTTAACTGACTGTGCCACCCAGGTGCCCCCAAATCTTACTCTTTTTTATGTATAAAGCACATACATGCATAGAATACATACAGATGTACAGGATATCTGTGATATTAAAATTTCATGAGGTGGGGAAGTAGGAAAAATAGGCTAAAAAGGTTCCTGACAGCAGGGCTACAATGAAAAAAAAAAAAAAAAGGTTGTGAACGCAAGTATAGATTATCCCCCAGATGAAGTCACAAATGTACACCCCTATTGGATTTTTGATTTGGGCCAAGGACAAAACAAAGAGAAGGCTTTTGGTCCAATGAAATAAAAAAGAAGAATATAAAAAAAAGCTCTAGGGGCTCCTAGGTGGCTCAGTTGTTAAACGTCTGCCTTCGGCTCAGGTCATGATCCCAGAGCCCTGGGACTGAGCCCCAGGTTGGGCTCCCTGCTCTGCCATAAGCCTGCTTCTCCTTCTCCCACTCCCCCTCTGCTTGTGTTCTCTCTCTCGCTGTGTCTCTGTCAAAGAAATAAAATCTTTAAAAAAAAAAAAAAAAGCTCTAGGTTGAGTTTGTAGAACCTTAATTTGAAAGCAGGAATGAATGCCAGGTCATTTAGTTCAGGCCTTTTATTTCAAAATAGGGACCCATGGCCCAGGGAGGGTAAGTGGTAGTTGTGGTCTCAGAACAAAACTCTAGGTCTCCAGCCTCACCCTGTGCTCTTGTCAGTGTTCTCCTGCACTTTTGTCTGTTCTAACAACTCCTTTCATTCACATCCATATATGTAGATGTATTCTATAAGGAACCCACTGAAAGGGCAGAAACTAAAGTTAGAGGTGAAAAATCAAACATTTCAACAAGTGGCAAAAAACACAATTATTCTCCCAAAGAGAAAAGACAAAGTATAGGTATTAAGGTAAATACACAGAAAAATCTAGACCTAATGAATGTTAGCCCAAGACAGATAACTGAATCAGGACAGCTGTAATCATTAGGATGTGGAGTGTCTGATCTGAGTGTAAACATTTCTTATAGCCACTGCTCAAGGGTTTCTTAGGTAATCTGTCCAGCAATAATTGGTTGGCACAAAATATTTTTCTACTATTATTTTTTAATCTAGAAAAAGAAATGTACTTCTTATATACATAGGTTCTTCTCACTTCCTAACTCCAATTGTATCGAACTGATAAAGGGAAATGCCAAAAAGTAGAGAAAGTAGGGATCAGTTTTCTAAGGCACAGGAAGAGAATCAGATGGTTGTATAAAGCTGTCTGGAACAAATGACAGTTAACAAGAACAGTAAATATCATTTCTTTAACTATGCTATAAAAGTGGGTTTATGATCCAATATAAAACTCCAGCCTGGAAGACACTACAGCCTTTTGCCAACAGAGCCTGAGTATAGCCGTGTTGGCTTGTGTGTTTTTTTTTTAAGATTTTATTTATTTGCCAGAGAGAGAGAGAGAGAAGAGAGCGTACAAGCAGAGAGAGTGGCAGGCAGAGGGAGAAGCAGGTTTCCCGCTGATCAGGGAGCCCGATGCGGGGCTCGATCCCAGGCCCCTGGGATCATGACCTGAGCCGAGGGCAGATGCTTACCGACTGAGCCACCCAGGCGCCCCAGCTTGTGTGCCTTTTTTATGGTCCTATCTTCTCCTTTCTATTGGCTTTGTCCCAGATATAAGTGTGCTTGATAAATCCAGTTCTTACTGATTAACAGAGACCGTTCCTTTCCATAGGGGTCAGTCATGGAGAAAGAAGAAGAAGAAAAAAAAAAAAGGCAACATGGCCTACTTCTCCCTTGGCCAACTTTATCAGTCAGAATGAGGACTGATACTTATGTGCATGTAAGATGGTCTTGACAGAGAGAAGACAGCACTGAGCCACTATGACCACCTTCTAGTATACATTTCCTGCCAATGTACAATTGGAAAATATTTATAGTTGGTTACATGGTACCTCAGTTTTACAGTTTGTAGAACAATGTATTCAGCTGTGGAAATCCTATAATGTTTAACTAATTGTAAATAGTTTTTTCAGTCACTTTTCTGATGATATCAAAACTTTCCAGGGACTATAACTGGCAATAAACAGAAACCCAATAAATACATTCTGAAGTGATGATAGCAAGAGATTTAGAAACTAGGACTGGGTAACAGCTTTGAGGATAAAATGATTGTTTTAGCACTGATCCTACAACAAAGAACATGAAGTCATATGCATTCTGATGTTGACCTTCATACTGGATACAAACCTGGTTGCATAGAGAGAAGTGCCATCGCTTCGCATTACAGTACAAATTGAGGAGGGGTCACCATTCCCAGAAAGATCCACTATAGCCGTTCCTTTTCTAAAAGTACAAAAAAGGTAACTCTGAAGAAACAGAATAAATTCAGACCTTTAAAAGGACAGTATCTATAACATTATCTTTGGCAAACCAGAAGCTACTTTTTATTACGTAAGTAACAATAAGCAGTATAACCAACAATGAAGAAAAACAAGAAGGAATCTAACCATGAATTTATTAAGAGTAGGTAGGTATGATGTAATTAATATTTGGTTATCCTGTCTTTTTAAACTCTGTAGCTACCCTGGATAAGGTACTTAGATAAGTCTTTAACATTCCCAGTTGAAAAATGAGATTTCAACCGCAGTTTAACCATGAAACATCATATTCTTCTAATTCAAATTATAGCATTCAATATTGGGCTACTTTTTAACATGCCAAAAAATACTCTTGAGTAATAAACCTTGGAATTTTGTTACTGTCTTCCCTGTCTTATCAAAAATTAGAATCTGTATATAGCAATCTAAGAATTTGCCTTAGGGACATTACTGAGGATGTTATGAACCACATTCTCGATTCTTCCTCATAAAGATGATGAGAGAAAGTACTCTTTGGTACTATGAAAACTGGCACTTCTAAGCAACTGGTTTGCTGCTATATTACAGATGCCTGGGCTCCTATGACTGGTACTATTTTGTTTGGCTGACAGGAAGCTCAAAGCTAAATCAGAAATCTAGCTTAAGTAAGGGAACAGCGTCCCAATATACGACATGCCACTGTCATTCCTGATTCCATATTAGTTTTTCTGCCCCTGCTTCCTGATTTCTTCATTTTATTCTTTCAAAAGTTTGTATTATACTTATTTACATAAGGCGCCTTAAATCCATTTTGAACAGGATACGGTTTTTTAAAAAGGCAGGGCTGAGTAAGAAGATGCGAGTTCTATTTCCTTTTTCCAGTTCTATCATTATCAGCTTGTGTGACAGCAGGCCGGTCTTTTGTACTTTTTGGGCTTCAGTTTCTGCACATGTGAAGAGCAAACATTTCTTCCAGCCTTACCAGGATTTTCTCATGGCAGAATACTGTATGTAGAAAAGTACTTTGCACAGCAAAAAGAACTACAAAAAATGCCAGGAAGGCTGCACACCACATTCTGTTGTCCTGAGAAACTACACCAATACCAATTTTTTCAAGGAAGAAATAACTTTACTAAAGAATAGTAACCCAACCGTACACTGTTTTCTGCAGGAGTCCTTTACTGTCCAGCAACTTTAAGACTTCTTGAGATTTTTCACGATAAAATGATTCTCCAGAGTATTCATCAAAGTGTACTCCTAGACGCTAAAAGGGTTCAAAAACAAAGTTACAAGCCAAGATAGGATACTCTACAGTCTGTCACACAGATGGGGAAAAAAAGAATTAAATCAAGTCACTCTTCTGCATCAAACCTTCTAATAACTCCTCCCACACCTGTCAAGTCCTCACAATAGTACTGTGTTGTCCGATACGGCAGTTGCTCAGCCCACGTGGCTATTCAAATTAAATAAAATTGAAAATTTAGTCTCTTAGTAACACTACTCACACTCTAAGTGCTCAACAGCCACCCAAGGCTAGTGGCGACCATGCTGGACAGCACATCACAGAACAGCTCTATCACAGCAAGAAGTCAAACCGGACAGTCCTGGAGAATGTTCCACATCATGCCCCACCCTACAACCTCTTCAAGCTCCTCTCCTTCTGCTCTTCATCCTGCTTCCTTACTCCAGCTGTGTGGATTTCTTTGACAAAACTCTTTTCATTCCACCCACAGACAGTATACTCCATCTCCCCCCCCTGCTTCATTTTTCTCCATAGCATCATTACCACCTAACAGACTGCATATGTTCTTGTTGAATTCCCATTGTCTTTAATTTGGTTAATTCGCTCTCTGTCTCCATGCTGGACTGTAAAGTCCATGACAGAAGGACTTATATTTTCTTTATTCACTGTTGTATTTTCCCCACCCCCTAAAATGGTTATTAAATGAATAAATTTATATGTATCACATACAAGCCTAAGGAAGTGAAAGGGGGAAAAAAACAATTAAGAAAAAGTGAAGGAATGAACAGAAGAGAGAAAAGAGAAGCCAGACTGAAACAAAGACCAGAATGCCACCTGATATTTGCCTGTGAAGTTCATAGGATTTTTTCAAAGCTCTAACTTCCAGCCCAAAGAATAGTATTTGAGTCCTAATTTTCAACTGAATGACAAATCGTTTTATTTATTTTTAAAGATTTTATTTATTTGAGAAAGAGAATGAGAGAGAGAGTGAGCACATGAGGGGGGAGGGTCAGAGGGAGAAGCAGACTCCCTGCTGAGCAGGAAGCCTGATGTGGGACTCGATCCCAGGACTCCAGGATCATGACCTGAGCCAAAGGCAGTTGCTTAACCAACTGAGTCACCCAGGCACCCACAAATCTAGTTTTAAAACACGAACTTTAGAAGGAAGTTCACAGGGTGCCTGGCTGGCTGTCAGTAGAGCATATGGCTCTTGATCTTAGGGTTGTGCGTTCAAGCCCCATGTTGGGTGTGGAGCCTATTTAAAAAAAAAGAAGCGGAAGAGCACGGGACTCTTGATCTTAGGGTTTTGAGTTTAAGCCCCACGTTGGGTGTAGAGATTACTTAAAATAAAAATCTTAAAAAAAAAAAAAAAAAAAAGAAAGAAGCATCTTCACTACTCAGTAGTACCGTCAAGAGCTGCACCCCATCACAGGAGAGCAGGAGAGTAGGTGGGCACCTTGTAAATCCGCACGTATTCTTCTATGCTGAGGTCCCGAAATTTCTGCCACAGTGCAAGTGCTTGTGTGTCACCCAGTTCTAATCGTTGGAAGAACTCATGTGCTGATTTTCCTATATTTTTATCATCTGCTGCTTCTTTATTAACTTGTACATAAACCTAAGAGCACAACAGTACATTAAATGAAGTATATTAGTCATTGTTATCTTCAATGGAACAAAACAAAACACAATCATGAGATTTTCATTTAAAGGTTAGCCAACTGCCCTTATCAGAGTGTAACCTTTTTTTTTTCTTTCCTTTTTTTGCCATGGGCCTTTACTGAACCTGATAGACCCCTTCTCAAAATGTATCTAAATGCATAAAGTAAAATACATATGCTTATAAAGGAAATACATTGAAATAGTTATCCAATTATTTTTTTAAAGTGTGATGAAGTAATGGAAGAAAATGCTAAATTTCTGATAGAGGTTAGGGAAAATGTGTAATTTTTTTCTTCCCTTCCAAGTTCACAGACTCTTAGGTTAAGAATGCCTGGGTTAGATTAAGCTAGCATTTCTTTCTTTCTTTCTTTTTTTTTTTAACAAAAAGGCAAATTATTATTGCTGCAACTTCTCTGAGAAAAGGTCAAAGAAAGTAGAATGGTTCAATCTGGCTAAGACAAGGCCAAAGACTGATCCGGCAGTTGATTTAAGAAAGATTTTTATTTATTTTTTTTTAAGATTTTATTTATTTATTTGACAGAGACACAGTGAGAGAGGGAACACAAGCAGGGGGAGTGGGAGAGGGAGAGAAGCAGGCTTCCTGCGGAGTGGGGAGCCCGATGTGGGGGCTTGATCCCAGGACCCTGGGATCACGACCTGAGCCGGAGGCAGACGCTTAACGACTGAGCCACCCAGGCGCTCCTAAGAAAGATTTTTAAAACTGTTCTCTAAATCTGCAAAGAACTAGTAAAATAGGCAATCTAGGAAGACCTTTGGATAGCTGGCTTACTTACACTACCCACTTAGGCTCCTGAGAACTGTGTGGACCACTTCTGGAGTGTTTTTGCATCATGTGTCCTGGCTAACAGGAATGGAGTTAGACTGCTTATTAAGGGCTCTTCCATTTCTATGATTCTGTGTTCACAATTTCATTAACAGTATTCCAGTCTCCAAAATGCAAGGTTAATAAATGATATTGAAACAACAACTTTGCATCTTAAGTAGTACTGAAGTTACACATATAGACAATAAAGATTTTACTTCTAGGGGCGCCTGGGTGGCTTGGTCAGCTAAGGATCCAACTCTTGATTTTGACTCAGGTATTGGTCTCAGGGTTGTGAGATGGAGCCCTGTGTCAGGCTCTGCGCTGGGTGTGGAGCCTGCTTAAGATTCTCTCTCTCCCTCCCTTTACCTCTCAAAAAAAAAAAGAAAAAAAAAAGATTTTATTTCACTTACAGGCTGAAACATGAATGATAAATTTACTCCCCTCGTATTTTTTCCAGAAAGCTATGAAGGTAGCATAAAAGTAATAAAAAATTGGCAAATAAATTACCAAAGAAATATGAGGCATCTAAACTGTTATAGTAATATCATCAAAATATCAATGGCAGATAAAGTGATTTTACTGCTGGAGAGTACACCGGGACAACTGTAATGTGGCTTATACCCACTAGATACTACCAACAAAAGAACAGGGCGTGAAACATCTATGTCAAGGTCAAAATCTTACCTTTCATAGATGGCTTGTGTTAATTACTGGAATGGCAGAATTAAATGAATAAATATTCCCCCCAAAAGTTAAAGCTACCGAATTTGATTTTTCCTCTTTAAAGCACATTGTGCAGAAAAGAGTTAATATAGCAGACCTGAGACTGCTATCCTTAAAATGTCCTGTTTGCAAGGTTAGCCCTTGGCAGGCATCTGGGAACTTGGATTTGGGAAATGTTCCCACCAACCTGACAGGAGTAGGTTACTGTGCTTAAACTATGAAAACAATACAGTTTATGCTAAATACTTGCTTTCCTTCTGGGAGTTTGGCATTTTGGAACACGCTAAGCAGAGGGTGACTACATGATCTAACTCCAATAGAAACTTTGGGCATGAAGCAAGTGATGAGCTTCCCCGGCAGACAACATTCATGCATACTATCCCAGTTTGTTGCAGGAGGACCTGCATGTACCGTTGTGACTCCACTAGGAAAACACTCTTGGATGCCTGGACCTGGTTTCCAACAGACTTCACCACATGTGCCTTTCCCTTTACTGATGTTGCTTTGCATCCTTTTGCTGTAATAAATCATAGCTGAGTACAACTATACGTGGAGTCCTGTGAGTCCTCTTAATGAGTTACCAAACTTGGTGGTAGTCTTTGGAGACCAGACACACATATCAAAGAAAATTAATTTCCATGTGCTCCTATGAAATAAGTCCAGAATAAGTTAGAAACAGAAGATGATGATTTTGGTAAGGTGTAGGAAAATAGAGAGAGTCACTGTAAGATAGTAAACTGCAGACCTATGACTTTTGAATGCCCTATCTATCCGCTGACAACTGCTCAACAGTCCAGCCTATAGGAATAAAGGCATACATAGGTCTCTAAATGATTTGTGGTTCAAAATCTCTCACACACCCAACCACCCACCCACCCATCACACACTCAAGTTTTACACAACATTTATAAGTAAACATACACAAAATATCCTTATTTTCAGAAAAGGCTTTTTTTTTTAAATTTAGGACTCTAAACTCAGATAGCCAACATTTAAAAATCTAATATGCATGTGAACTACTGATAAGAGTATTTTTAGAAAAAACTTTACCTGAATCTTTTCCCTTTCTTAAAACTTAAAATAGAAATAATTAAAACAAAATAAACAAAACCAAGCCCTTGCTAATACTTGAAGAATCTTGGCATTTCAGCAATTTGTAGTTATAAACCAAACATTACTGAAAATCAACTGACACCATCAAGCAGAACAATAGAAGAGCCTTAATTAGCACTTAACAATCTGCCTGTAAATGCACAACAGAAAACTATAATTATTAACATTCATCACCATTTTAGAAAAGAAATGCATTTTCCCTCACAAAATTTAATACTATGTACTTCTGAAATTATACAGTTTTAAATTTAGTTACCACAAACTTTTTATGCTTAGAAAGTATGCATTTTGAAGACAGCTTCCTTTTGAGGCTAGATCTAGACACGAAAGGAATAAAAAGGAAATTTTAATAGTTTGGATTTAATAGTAAGAATGTGGCTTAAGCAAAATGTTCTTGATGGACATATTTTTTCTTTTAGTTACTAGAATGCAAAAGTGAGCTTATTTCCATTACGGAATAAACTAAATGTTTAAGACTTTAAAGGAATATTAACCTTTTCACTATTTCTAGATGCTGGTATTCCCAAAAAGCTCATGACATTTCTAAGATTAAGATAATTACAGTCAGCTCTAGAGATCATCTGTCCATATGTAAAGAAATAAGTGCAAAAAATAAAAGTATATAATGCCCTCTTACTCTCTCTTAATCTCTTAAATTTGATTCTAAAATACCATTAGCAACATAGACACAGTTTAATTCTTTGGTATAGGGCTCTAACCTCAAACCTGGTTATTTTTGTCTTAAAACAGAGAAAGGAAATACTAAAACTATCCTATAATTTCTATATACAGAAACTGAGAAACTGAAACTGGTGGATACTGATTGTGGTGCCATTCAGAGGGAGGCAGGCCACAAACTGCTACTGGATGGCCAGAGCTGAATTCAACAGATACACTGGAAGGTTGAACTGTGACAAGTCAACTACCAATTGTGTTCCTGGTACAGCAATTTGAGGATGAAAAAAAGGAAAATATTATGTAAGTAATTACAACCAATGGAAATGAAGGGCCAGAAAGGCATTCTGTAATGCCAGTGGAGGGCAGGGCAGTGCAGTGAGTGGACTGCTGGTGCTGGAATCCTGGGTCTGGCCCTTGGGTTCTTCATCAGTACACTACATGATGAAGTTAGATTCTGGGAATGGTAACTAGTGTATCCTACAATAGTTAGTTCTTCCCTGGGGCTATACAACAGGTTTTATATTACATAACTTAATGATTACAGCTTGACGTCTGGAATTGTGATGCCTTTAGCTTTGGTTTTCTTTTTCCACATTCCTTTG
This sequence comes from Callorhinus ursinus, assembly GCF_003265705.2. Classification (NCBI taxonomy): domain Eukaryota; kingdom Metazoa; phylum Chordata; class Mammalia; order Carnivora; family Otariidae; genus Callorhinus; species Callorhinus ursinus. The sequence continues at coordinate 9,337,173 of NW_027397068.1, forward strand.
GCTATTCAGGGTCTTTTGTGGTTCCACACAAATTTTAGGATTGTTTGTTCCAGTTCTGTGAAAAAAAGTTGATGGTATTTTGATAGGGATTGTGTACACCGAATGTGTAGGTTGCTCTAGGTAGCATAGACATTTTAACAATATTTGTTCTTCCAATCCATGAGCATGGAACGTTTTTCCATTTCTTTGTGTCTTCCTCAATTTCTTTCATAAGTATTCTATAGTTTTCTGAGTACAGCTCCTTTGCCTCTTTGGTTAGATTTATTCCTAGGTATCTAATGGTTTTGGGTGCAACTGTAAATGGGATCAACTCCTTAATTTCTCTTTCTTCTGTCTCATTGTCGATATATAGAAATGCCACTGCTTTCTGTGCACTGATTTTATTTCCTGCCACTTTACTGAATTCCTGTATGAGTTCTAGCAGTTTTGGGGTGGAGTCTTCTGGGTTTTCCACATAAAGTATCATGTCACCTGCAAAAAGTGAGTTTCACTTCTTCTTTGCCGATTCGGATGCCTTTTATTTCTTTTTGTTGTCTGATTGCTAAGGCTAGGACTTCTAGTACTATATTGAACAGCAGTGGTGAGAGTGGACATCCCTGCTGTGTTCCTGACCTTAGGGGAAAAGCTCTCAGTTTTTCCCCACTGAGGATGATATTTGCTGTGGGTTTCTCATATATGGCTTTTATGATATTGAGGTATGTACCCTCCATCCCTACACTGTGAAGAGTTTAAATGGAAGATAGAGAAAGGGACAAGAAGACCTGTAAGATCAAATTCATTCAAAATTTAACCACAAGGCATGCTGTTTGGGGTTGGCAATAAAAGATTAGGAAAACATGGTCCTTCCTCTCAAAAAGCTTACAACTAAGTAAAATTTGACAAGGGAAAAACCAGGTTTTTCTTTTAGGAACAGGCTTAAAATCATTTATTAATATGTGCCTAAAGCTCAAAAAAAAAAATTCCTCATTTATGGTACACGTTTTTGTTCAAAGTAATCCACAATGACAACTATAATTTTAAAATGAAAACTAGGTCTGCAAAAACAAGCACAAAGATAAAATAACCTGGAGGCTGCCACTAGGCTCTGCATTTTTTTTCCGTCCTGCAAAGGAAGGAGGAAGAGAGCCAGTTAGCGCCCTAATGGATTTCTATCTTTTATTACAAACAGTAAGGTGGGTGTATTTGACTTGCTCTCTTTTGTTTATAAATGCTGCTTCCCTATGAACCTTTTAGGCAAAAGAACACTTATGAAGGCAATGCCACTGTTCCTTGAGGTTTCAGTTATTCACAGAAGTACCCCTGCCCTTGTTCCTTCCTGACATGCATCCATCAATTAACAACCTCTATATAGATGTATAATCTCCCACTTTTTGAGTCTCAAAAGCCTGGAGATTTGTAGTATGTGGAACAGAAACATACATTTAAGTTTCTATGGAGTTTGAGAACAGACTTTACTCTAAAATATTTAAAATATTACGAGCAACAAAGACTATTTTCAGGATTAAATAAAACCTTTGAGGTGGGGTGGGAGAAAGAGGAAAATAGGAACTCTCATATGAAGTTGTACAATAAATTCTTAAAAATGTTCCCCTAATGACGTAAGGTCTCCGAGCAGGTATTTGCACGTTCTGTGGCATGGGTAGACTCTGTGGGCCCAGAGCTGAAGAAAGGTTCACTAAGCTTGTGGTAAAAAAATACTTGCCATTATCCCAAATTTTAAAAAATAATACAACAAAAATTCCAGGCACTAAGGTAGCATGCTTTACTTACAGACAACCATAAAGAATTATTAATTTTGAAACTCTTGCCTATCAATAAAACTCAATGGAAAAAAGAAAAAAAAATCTTTTGGTTAATATTCTAAATCAAAATGTAGGCATTTAAAGCGCAGTGCAGGCCTGGACTCGGGAGGAAGTTACAAACCCTTAAAGGTCTTTAAGAATGGCCATGTGATTTTTGTTAAATTTAACTGCAAAGCCGCAGGAGAAAAATCACTTATCAAAAAGGAAAATGATGAAGCATTCCTGGTGTAGCACTGGCTAGAGAAGTAAAGCATTATTTTGCTAAGTGCTCTTCCTCACACACAGGTCTTAACAGCTTTAGTCGATCCCCGGTACGGCACCAGCACGGCCGATGCTGTACCGGTGTTTCCTCTTGTGAGGCCCAGACACAGCAGAGAACTAGGACGATGCAAAAGAAACACGCCCCTGGAGATTAACTGCCCAAGAAGACCTTTACTAATGAACTCCAGGAGAGCCCGAGGACGGAGAACCAAAGTACCCAAGGACTAAATGAGGCAGAAAAGGAAGGGGTTCACCCTGGGCAAAAGCCAGGAAAAGGAGCCCAAAGACAGAAATGAAAGAAAGCACACACAAATTCAGAGAAACACATGTACTTCCTCCACCGCAGAACAAGAGAAAAAAGTATATACTCACGTTTTTCAAGTCTAAATGAATTATAGTTATTGCCATAAAGACAGCTGCAGTTACATAGCAACTGACAAAAAAATTAGAGAAATTTCTGTATTGAATCTGTTATCTCATGTGTTTATTCTAAGACAACTCTATACCTAGAGAAATACTGTCCCAAATCAACAGAAATAAAAGAAACACTTGGATAAGAAAACGAAAAGAACTTCCTAGTAAACTAAAAGCAACATTTTCCAATTTTTTTGGTTCCTTGTTTTAAGGAGTATTTTTTAAAGCCTCTCAGATTAAAAATTAATCCAAGCCGCATAATACTCTGAAAAAAATAAGTTGAAGCATTTTCTATTATTGTTTCTTGCCAACTTACTTCAAAGAGATGCTGTAAAGGATTGGACTGAAGTTTTTCTTCATAGCCAAAGAGTTGGAAGCCAGTTCCCAGAAGACCTACCACAATAATCCGTAAATGAAAAAATTACAAAATGGAACAGTAGAGAACAGTCATGGCAAGGAACAGGTATAGTTATAGCAAAAGGTCAAGCTCTCATAATTATGTGTCCTCAGAGTACTGCAAACACATGCTATCATCTTCGGCTACCCCATAAACTCACATAAGTTAAATTCAATGTACTGAATCACAAATTCACTATATTGGACAGATCACTGCAATTAACTTCCCAGACACCAATAGATTATGAACTCATAAAAAGCAGGGTCTAGGACTAACTTCTTTTTGTACTAACAGTGCCTAACACTTCCCTAGCAGATGTAATAAAACAAGCATAATAAAACAGCTATCCTGGGGAAGGACAGCATGATGCTAGAAACTGGATGCTTAAAATTTGTGAAAACAACCTGATGGGAAGTAATTTCAGAACTTACTTTCTAAACTTGTATGTGTTAAAATAAAACAAAGGTAGAAATTGGCTTGGTATTATATTAGCTCTTAAACCAATGACTGAAGGAAAACAATAAAAGATATAAAAGGTAAAACTCAAAACATACCTGATTACCTCTCCCATTCAAGGTGACCAATCAACAAAATTCTTTTTTGTCTGGCTATATATATACATATATATTTTTTTAGAAGATTTTACTTATTTGACAGAGAGACAGCAAGAGAGGGAATACAAGCAGAGGGAGTGGGAGAGGGAGAAGCAGGCTTCCCGCGGAGCAGGGAGCCCAATGTGGGGCTCGATCCCAGGACCCTGGGACCATGACCTGAGCCGAAGGCAGCCACTTAACGCCTGAGCCAGCGAGGCGCCCCTATCTGGCCATATATTTGTTTTTTATTTGTCAATGATTTTTTTGTGTTTGATGATAAGTTCAGCATTCAGGGTTAGTGTTAATTTGAACCTTAATTTTTTTTTTTTAATACTAACTGAGGTAATAGACTGTGAATACTTATATTCTTAAGATATTCTTGCTAAAAGATGATCACAGTGTTAGTCTGAAAGGATATATGCAGCCTGGGGTCAAGAGCAATAAAAGGTGGTTTAATTATTTTATTTTTTTAAAGATTTTATTTATTTATTTATTTGAGAGCGAGAATGAGAGAGAGCGAGCGAGCATGAGGGGGGGAGGGTCAAAGGGAGAAGCAGACTCTCTGCCGAGCAGGAAGCCCGATGCGGGACTCGATCCCGGGAGTCCGGGATCATGACCTGAGCCGAAGGCAGTCGCTTAACCAACTGAGCCACCCAGGCACCCGGTTTAATTATTTTAAAAACCAATCTGTTTCTACAACTATATCAGTTACTAAGCTTCAGATCTAAATTGTCAGGGGGCCTTGCTGACGAATATTTTTCTATAGAGGTTCAGCAGAAAGTGGGATGCTACTGAATATGAAGATATAAAATATTTTGGTGCTTTAGACAGAACAGAAGGATGATTGAAAAATGTTACCAGCCCTATTCACTTTAAGCAAAAGCAAATGTGATTATGATTCAGGGTCTTGGGAGCAGGATGTGGAAAGATGCCCAGAGTGTCTAAAAAATGGAAATAGGAAAAGTAAAGGCCAATCTCCATTTAACATTCAACCTAATATATTTTCAAAAACTAATTTTGTGCTTAGAAACTATCTGCCAACTTTCCATAGGAGATAGCTGAAACAGCCCAAATTAAAACTCTTCAACAATGATGGTTATAATGGAAATGGTGACAGATCATTAACCATAGCAATCCTTTAGAGAAACATTGCTGTAATAAAATCCTGTAGCTAAAATTAAAGAATACCATAATCACTGCCTGTGAAATGCATAAAGCAGTTAAACTAATGTAAAGTGGATGCCATCTATTAAATCTGACTGTTGAGCCTCGAGCCTAAACCTCTGACTACACCAGCTGTTGTGAACTGCAGGTGGATCCTTAAAATGCAAGGCATGTTTTCTGATTTCACCCACAATGAATACTAATGGCACTGATAATTGGCTCAAGTTCTACCCTTTTTAGAGTCTAAAAGAGATTTTTATTAACTGAAATGAAAGAGAAGGTCATGATAAATCTGTCTTTTGGAAATTTTGATTTCATTTCACGGGATATGATACAACATAATAATATCAGTGAACTTCAGAACTGGCAGTGCATGCTGCACTTTATAGAAGCTTTAAAATATTATCTAGCCTTTCTTTTAGGTTAGTACTATAAAATAACTTCCCAGGACAGATTCATTCATCACTCTTAGTGCTTCTTATGTGCCAAGCACTATGGACACAAAAATAACGAAGACACAGTCCATGCCTTTAGGAACATATCACCTAGCAGGGGAGAGAAGCACACAAAGAAGAACAGACTACAGCGAGCAAATTTGAGTAGAGCTGGATACTAGGAACATCGTGATGGGAGATGGAGGCAAGGGTCTATCTGTGGGACACTGGGGCTGGATGTTAAAACACACACAGTAGTTGCCAGAGGTTTTTAAGAGCTTGCATTTCACATGCTACCAGTACTTCACTACCATAGCAACTTCATTTTATCTTGCCCTTCCTTGATTACTGGTGTATTATGAGCAAGGAATGGTTCCGAGTAAACTCACGACATTAGAGGTAATTTATGGCATTTAACTGTTTGGGTCTTACTCCTTTCTTCCTCTCTTTTCTTTTTGACCCCCTGCCGCTGTACAATTTAAGAAGGAGCCAAGTATTCCACTTTCTTTTTCCTCCATGCCACTGGCTCAGGGTGTAACAGATAACCCTCCACGTGATGGCCCAGGGAGGCTGGACTTCACTTGTTCTAAAACTGGCAGGGCTGTAGTTAAGGGTATATATATAGCTAGACTTACTGTTTCCTGGTACATTCACTTCTGCATTTGACAATGTAAGCTTTTTCTTTAATAAAACCGCAAAAACCTGTATTTTTCAGGTATTGCTCTGAATGTGTGAAGTTTTCTCCCTCAAACTTATTTGTGTGGTGAGAATTACTCTAACAAATACAATACAAGCTTTATGCAAAGAGCCATTAGGAAAAAAAAAAGGTAGGAGGCACTAACTCTATCCATTGGATTCTGCCTATAATCTGTCAGGATCAAATAACATAATATTAAAAGCAATTAAACTTAACAGTGAAATGAAAGATCAAATCTCAGACTTACTTACCAAACTGCATGCCCCAATCTCCAAGGTAATTTATTCTGGTTACTTGATGTCCTAAAGCTTCTTTGAGATTTGCTATAAAATTTCCTAGTAATCAACAAAATATACGGTTTCTCATTCTTGTTATCCATTTTGGCATAAGAACCATGTGCTCCTCTATTACCAAAGCATAACACAGAAAATTTTTTTTTGACAAAATTTACCAACTCCATTTTTTTTTTACTAAAATATTCATTATGGTGTTTTCATCTATGTTATGGAAAGGGAGTAGAGAATTATTTTGGGGGCAGTTAGTTACTCCAAAGAATCTCACAATTTTCATAAGAACAGATTTTTCAGCAACATCAGTGGGAGCTGGGAACACGTTAGAATAACTGCAATTCCAAAGACAGAAAATAATAGAATCTCAGTAATTAACAAGAAATAACCTGGGTATGCCCTAAAGAGCCTGAGCCATACTGTTTTTTTCTCGATAGCTCATTCTTCCTTCTTTCAATCACTTAAGTCCATCTCCTTATGCCTGCTCCCTAAGAGCACACGGTAGTCCAAGAACTTCATCTTCCTATACTGCTGACACTGGTTTGACATTAAACATCTGCTCCACTCTCCTAGTGTGCCCTCACCTGCTGCAGAGACTGGAAGCCTAAAAATTACATTTCTCAGAACCTTCTGCAGTTACGGTTTCAGAAGTCATTTATGTTTGGGCATTCAGATACACTTTGCATGAGACTTAGAAGGCCGAAATGAGGTTAAAGGGGATCTATTTCTATTTTTTTCTGACAAGCACAGCTGTGGAGGCTTTTTTTTTTTTTTTGGTGGCATCACTGAGAGTGCACAGTGTCCTGTCAGATGACCTCCAAGGAAACTGAAAGGGTATGGGGCTGCCTCTTTTGCTAATATGAATTCTAGAAGGCATCAGAGGACTAAGGGCAGCTTCCTGTGACAGTGGTAGCATGGTTGCCACTGGAAGGCACCGTAGAAAAGGCAGAAGCTCTCTTGATGACCAAGCTCTATGGTATGATTTTGGGAGTCACTTAACGTTACTTAATCCAAAACTTTTTCAGCACTTCCAACAGCTCTGCAAACTATTCAATATCCTGTAATAAATCTTTGCCTGCTTTTACAAGAGTGGATTTAGTATTCTGCAAATAATCCTTCACCAATATGCATATCTGACTTAAATTACTGCAGCTACTCTTCCAGCTTCCCTACTTCTAGACTTTCCCAGTCTACATAGTTCCAACAACAACCTTCTTCAGCTGCTACTCAGACTGTATTCTTATTTTTAATTAGCACCTTATTATCTTGCAAACCAACAAACCTAGGCTTTTGGAATGATTTTGGAAAAGTTACTTTTGGTATATGAGTTTCCACAGACCACAGTTAACAGTGTCTACCAAATAGGGCTGTTGTGAAATTAATTGAGCTAATACATGAAAACATTGAACACGGTAAATGAATTCTCAATATTATCTCTTGCTGGTTCAAAATTTTCCTTAACAACTTTCAAACAACTTTATTACACTCTGTCCATCATTTACTCACTCCTACGGTTTTGACCTGAGTAGGTAGCTTTTCACATACAGTATATTTTTTATATTCTTTTTAAAATCAAGTCATTTCCTCTCTTAAAATGCCCCATGAGATCTTTCCAAAAATGACAGGTGACTCCAGTTCAATAATAATCTATGCCACAAATTTCGGGTTGCTCCAATTCTTAGAAGTATTCAAATGACAGGTTACATAATTCTCCTTCAAGCATGCAATAGACAGATTTGCATACCAGAAGACAGACTGGATGAGAAAAACTTCAAAGTCTCTTCCAATTCTAACTGCAGGTTTTAAATTGGGCTACTGCATAATGTCATGTTTTAAATAAATGAAAATCTTAGCATATGCGTATACACTGAAGCATTACAACTATCAAGTTATTACAATAGCAATTTTTCTTAGAACAGTCTTATTCCAATTTCCAGTCTTGAATGCTCCAGTTAGTACTCAAATGATTGAGACTGAGCTTTTTTTAACTGAGATATAATTAATATACAATACCATTTCGGGGCGCCTGGGTGGCTCAGTTGGTTGAGCGACTGCCTTCGGCTCAGGTCATGATCCTGGAGTCCCGGGATCGAGTCCCACATCGGGCTCCCTGCTCAGCAGGGAGTCTGCTTCTCCCTCTGACCCTCTTCCCTCTCGTGCCCTCTATCTCTCATTCTCTCTCTCTCAAATAAATAAAATAAAAAAAATATATACAATACCATTTCTTTTTTAAACCAAAGTATATGAACAAAAAACCTGGGGGGATTATTATTATTCCCAAATAACTATTTTCATTTTTGCATCTTTCAGATCTTTTCCATATGCATACATATTTTTAAAAAAAGTTAAAATTATTAACAAACCTAACAGTTAAAATCGGTTTCTGAGTTAATCTTTTGGTTCTGAAACAAACTTTTTTTTACTTCTAAGACAATTTTTCCCATTTTGCATAATATTTCATTAGCATCAAGCTCATATAAATCTGAACTTTGTTTTTTGTCTTACTGTTATTTAAGCATTAAACTGTTAGAATGCATTATAAAATACTGCCCCAAAGTCTATTTAGTATTTTCTGTGAAACTAATGACACTTACCTATGATGGTAGAACGCAAATGTCCAACGTGAAATTTTTTGGCAACGTTAGGTGAACTGCAAATAATTGCAAAAGTTTATTTCTGTTCTAAGAACAAGAGTTCTAAAAAAATTAGGTCATGCCTCTACAGTTTAACACAGCTGGGGATTAAGGCCTTTGGTAATTTAGGACACAGATAAATGAAAAATTAGAAAATTTAGAGCAAAGATAAATTAGAACTCAGAAAGAATCATCCTTAGTGAAATTGATCCTGTCACTCATGTGGTAGTACCATACACAGATATGGCACACTTAGGAAGCAGATACATTTAAGGATTGATAAAAAGAATGAAGAAATTCAGAGATACTGTTTTGACACAAAAACAATGCAGATTATTGGGAATTAAATTTCATGTACCAGTTGTAAACCCTTTATCCTCTTAAAAATTACTGACCCCAAAGAAATTTTGTTTATATGGGTATTATCTATCAAAAGTTGTAATCAATAATTTAACAATAGCAAATGTTTCTAGAGGACTCATTACCTGACAGGCACAGTTTCATGCACTTTACCTGCATTAACCCATTTAATACTCGTAAGAGTTGTGAGCTAAGATACTCTTCATCTCTTACTTTACAGATGAGGGAATTGAGGCAACAAGGAAAAAGGATAATGAAGCAAATGTGGCAATATCTTGATGACTCTTGAATCTGGGTGAGAAGGATATGGGACTTAATTATACTGATGTGTTTTGTGTATGTTTGAAAATTTCACAAGTTTCTCAATATTAAAAAAATAAATTAGCTTGAACACAGTTGGATAAAAGTGGTAAAATGAGAGCTTAATTTTGATCCGTTTCTAAAATCTTATATAAAGGATATTACAATTTAAATACTTAATTCTATATTAATATGCGCACAATTGTGAAACTATGACACTACAAGAATGTTCATTTAATTATTATTTAGAAAGAAAGCAAATGTCCTTCTATAGGTTAAAAAATAAGGAATCTTCCACTTCCCACCAAGACAGATTAACAAGGACTGGACTTACCCTTCTGCCTTAAGAACCATAAAACCAGAAAAATATATGAAACACTAGTTTTATAAACAGGACAGTGAAGGACTGTGATCCCTGACAGAATGAGAGCAAACAAGTTGACCCCTAGCAAATTAAATAGCAAATTTGTGAGCTAAAGCAGAGAAATCTACAGCATGGAATGTTTGTATTAGAAAAGAAGAAAGGTTTCAACCAGTAAGTAACCTAAGGTTCTCCTTTAAGAAACTAGAAAAGGAGGACCAAAGTAAGCAGAATAAAGTTGATTTTATTTATTTATTTTAATTTAAATTATTCACGGTAACAGATGTTTTTATTTAAATTCAATTAGCCAACATATAGTACATCAGTCTCAGATGTAGTGTTCAACAATATATCAGTTGTGTATAACACCCAGTGCTCATTACCTCACATGCCCTCCTTAATGCCCATCACCCAACTACCCCACCCTCCCCACCCTACCCCCCCACCTACCCGCCCTCCAGCAACCCTGTTTCCTATAGTTAAGAGGCTCTCATGGTTTTTCTCCCTCCCTGATGACTTCCCATTCAGTTTTCCCTCCCTTCCCCTATGATCCTCTATGCTGTTTCCTATAAAGTTGATTTTTTAAAAAATAACAATACTATGAAATAAAAATAATAAGCCAGCTGGAGAGACACTGGGGAGAGAGAGAAATGCCTGGCCAGCCTTCAGATAAGCTGCCAGACAAATAAATGAGTCACCTGGATTTCTAGCCCCAGTACAGTCCCTAGATGACCAGAGCTACACATGATAACATGCAAGTCAAAGAACCACTGAGCTAAGCCATCCCTGATTTCGTGATCTACGGAGTCATGAACATTAAAATGGTTGTTTCAAGACACTAATCACGAGTTGACACACTTTTCCTTAAAGAATCAGACAGTAAATATTTTGACTTGCAGGCCACCTGATCTCTATCTCAACTATTCCATTCAATTCTACTCAGCTGCCATTGTAGTATGAAAGCAGCCACTGTAGACAACATGTAAATGAAGTGTCAAGCCTATGTTCCAATAAAACTTTATTTACAAAAACATGTGGCAGCTTGGATTTTGTCCATGGGCTGAACTTTGCCAATTCATATATTAAATTTTAGAGTAGCTTGCTACACAACTTTCTTTGAGGGAAAATGGCAGGCAACTTTGAGAGATGGCTTTAGTGCAATTCCTCCCTGGTGTGAAGATAACCTCATGAAGTCCCTCTCCTGTGATACAACTAATGTTTAAACTCAACTTAAAACATCATGATTGGGGTGTACTGGTAGTATGAGATTTATTCAATAATATTTGTTTACTCCACAGGTGCATGAGTTTACTCACCAATCAGTCCTTATCATAAACAAACAAGTTTACTGAATCTCAGAGAATCTGTCTTTTTTAAGAGTTGCAGAGACCGTGTAAGTGTGGAATCCATAAAACATACTCTTGCCTCTGATTATCTAGGTTAACTAAGTTTGTTACCATAATGAATTATATTAAAGAATTAGGAAACTCAAATAATTCCCTCATCCATTTTTTTAAATTCTCCACAGGAATATATAGTTAAGAAAACAAAAGGGTATAGCGAGTTCTAACTTTCCAAGTGGGAAAACAGTTCATCAAGAACTCTTTCACTTTTAGGAAGGTAAATACAATGAAATATAGTATCTCTGATCTTTTCCATGAGCTGTCAACTGGTCAACTACACTCTGAAAGTGTTCCCTTTCTGTTTTGGTTACCTAAAAACAGTTCAAAAATTAGATGGATGCACTGACAGCACATCAGAAAGTTATTATGAGGATTATTTAGAGGCATACTAAAACTTCACACTAGTTTTCTGGTAATTTTAAAAAATATACATTATAAATACTTACAAGGCTTTGTTCTCTGGTTATCACATTACTTTAAAATTCTTAATATGGTAGTAACCATTACCTCGGCTTTAAGAGTCTACTAAAATGGAAGGACTATTTCTTCTAAAAAAAAAAAGTTAACTATTGAATACTTAATTAAAAAAAACCCCATACTCACCAGACTTTTCTTATTGGAGTCCAAAATTTTTATTCATGGCACAGTGATCAATTCACTGTAATATTAAGAAAATAATAAACTGGTTTTCTATTTTTCCATGTGTAATTTCCTGAGGCCCCAGATGATAATGGTAAAACACTTACCTGCCCAGCTACCTTGATTAAACAACACCTAAGATGAGTAAGCACTCACCTGAATTCAACCACAATCTTCTTCTGGGGAAGACCAGAGAAAAGCTCACTTTTTAATCCGTATTTTGAGCCATCGTTGATTACCTGTTGTAGTACTGTCTGAAAAGTAAAAGGAATGGAATTTAATGACAGGAAAAAAAATTACAATTTTCTTAATTACTTCGTTTACTCATTCTAATTTACAGAACTGAGAATCTCACAGCATTGTCAGCACCCACCACCTTCTGTTGCTAATGCTAGTCAGAACACTAATGACCACAACTAATTATCTCTGGGGGCTCTGTGCCCTTCTTATACATCACATATATTCATTCATCCAGGAACCAATGATATAGATATTTTACAGATAAAGAAACTGAGTTTTAGAGAGGTTCAATAACTGCCGAAAGACCCAACAGTAAATAGTAACACCAAAACCAGAAGGAGCATCTAATATGTATTGAATGTGTACTATGTGCCGGGCACTGTTCTGAGCATCTCCTATGTTAACTCATTTAATCCTCACAACAACCCTAGGAGATAAGTATTATTTTTAGAAATGAGGAAAGAGAAGCACAGAGAAGTTAAATAACTCTCCCACGGTCACACTATTAGGTCATGTAGCAAAACCTTTTTCACTCCATTGCTAATGTGTTAACTACTGCATGCTGCTGCTACTTTTACAATACTAAGGATCACAAGAAATGGTAAAAAACAAATACAAAACTGTTATTCAAACACCTACTGGCTACATAAGAAACGAGGAAACCTCACAGAAACAATCGAAACATATTCCAGGTTCATTTTTAGAAATGTACACAGAACTATTATATGGTTCATAAAATTCATGCTTTGTTTTTTGCTAATGGTGTGATGCATTTATTTATAAATGTATTTATTTTTTAGTGTAGGGGTTTGAATTTACTGTGATAGGCTATTTACTCTTATATTGGTTTTGCTTCACAAACTGGATTCTGAGTCCTAAATATGTAGTTTACAATGTGAAGAATTTTACCATCACAAGAGTTGGTTAAGATGGTCACTTAATGGAAAAGGCACACAAAGCAGATTCTGAGTCTTAAATATGTAGTTTACGATGTGAAGAATTTTACCATCACAAGAGTTGGTTAAAATGGTCACTTAATGGAAAAGGAACGCAAAGCAGCAGGAGGGAGCAAAGCAATACTTTTAAGAAGCATCTACAAAATGCTAGGTTAAAGTCCAGATGCTTTTATCTTTAAGCCTCACAAACTTAAAAATGGACATTTCCCATTTAATAGATGCAAAAACTAAAGTTCAGAAACAGCATGTATTTGCACAAGGACACAGAAGAAATAGTATTTTCAAACATCAGCTTAGCTGGTCACTACTCTTCTCCTTGCAACCACCCTCCCTCCTTGGCTGTTACGATACCATGCTCTACTGACTTTTGCTTCTCAGTTTCCTCTGCAGGCTCCTCTTCCACTGCCTGCCATCCCACTCCCTATCCCTTTCTTTTTTTTTTTTTTTTTTTTTAAATTTTCTTTATTTATTTGACAGAGAGAGACACAGCGAGAGAGGGAACACAAGCAGGGGCAGTGGGAGAGGGAGAAGCAGGCTTCCCGCGGAGCAGGGAGCCCGATGCGGGGCTCGATCCCAGGACCCTGGGGTCATGACCTGAGCCGAAGGCAGACGCTTAACAACCGAGCCACCCAGGCGCCCCTCCCTATCCCTTTCTTGCTTCTAGCTCCTCACTTCATACTTCTCCCAGTTATAAAGTCCTAAGACTTCCACTACTACTTACCTAATAATATTAAATCTCTCCTGTGCCACAGACTGCTATGTCCAACTCCAAGATCTGAAGTGCCTGAGAGGTCCAATGGAATATACTCCTCTTCCTTCTGCATTCTTCATCTCCAGGAACTTTACCCCCTCACCCAGCTAACCAAGTCAAAGACTTAGGAGTTCCTAAAACTTACCCTTTTCCCTCAACCTTCATAATCAACCACCTATTAATCACCAAACCCTGCACATGCCATCTCCTATCGTTATAATTATCCCCTCTGCCCTGGTTTAGACCCTCATCATGTCAGCTATACCACTACAAAACAATAATACATAACTATCGCCTTATATAACATACACATTTAATTAAGTCTGTGTTCTACTTAAACCCTTCAATGATTTTGTAACATCTAAAAGATTTTATCAATTTCTGGTTTGATTTTTACTTTACATGCATTTCACCTTTACTTTGTTTCATAATTTTGAGAAAACTGATTTGTTAAAAGGCACATTGTAATATCCACAGAAATCAAAAGGTAGAAGTGTTAGGGTCTTGTTTTTTGAAATAAACATATAATATTAAAGTGAGGTAAATTTTATTAGTGTACTACTAAAAAATTATCAAATGTACCACCTGTGGTACACATAACACACCATGGAAAATGACGACACAGGAAAAAGCTGAAATTCTTATGCAGGGCATAGAAGGCCCTTCACACTATAATTTGATATCCTCCCCCATGCCATCCTATGTGAGAACCATACTCTATCACCGCTGATTTCCAGACAATGCCATGTTCTTGACCTTCTGTACTCTGGCCCAGGCTGTCGCCTCTGCCTGGAATGCCCACACTTGTATCTCCCAGATACAGTCGTCGCCTTCCTTTTTTATTTTTCTTAAGATTTAAAAAGAATTTTTATTTTTAAGTAATGTCTACACCCAACATGGGGCTTGAATCCACAACCCTGATAATCAGGAGTGGCATGCACCACTGACTGAGCCAGCCAGGCACCTCAGATACAGTCTTTATCTTTAGCCCAATTCAAGATTACCTCTTCACTCCTCAAGAAAGACTTATGCGTACCTTGCTTTACACTGGATTGCAACTTATACATGCCTCCCTTATATCCTTCATCACATTATCATATCCACTACAGATTACACTGTGATATTATTTTTTATGCTTTTCTTTTAGATCATAAGCTCCTTGGGGGCAGAATCCATGCCACTTTATCTTTAGATTTCAGTAATATAGTCCCTGGCAAATAATAAGCAGAAAGCTTATTAAATTAGAAGGAACACAAAAGTTTTAAACTATAGAATGTCAATGAGCTAGTAAAGTTGCTTGATATTCCAATAGACAAATAAGCTAGAGGCCCATCTATTCATCAATAGGTACATTAAATTGTAAGATGCTCTTATAAGGACTTCTAAGGAAGCTACTACTACCTCTTTGTTCTTTGGTCAATACTTGAAAAGTGTTTAATCATTCATTCCTGCCATGTGTTCAGCCACTTGGCACATGTGACTTGAATGCATCTATTGCCTTCTGGCGTAAGCTCAGTTAGCAAAATAATGAGCAGAATCAGAGCCATTTAAATTAGTATCGCTTTTTCTCTCTTTTTCCCCCTAAGTTTTAATAGAGCATGCAAAGTTGAATTTGGCAAATAAAAAATACATGTGTACATATTAAATAAAAATGATGTTATCTACTGTGTACTTTTAAGGCACACCTAAAAATCAGGATTTTGTTTGCCTTTTTCCTTTTTAAACTCATTTTTTTTCCTCTCCTTAAATGAAGTAACTATTATTCTAAATTACTCTTCAAAAGTCATCTGTAAGCTACTGACAGGTGGAAGCTTGGTACCAAAGTGACAGCTCTTCACAATGTATGAATTGGGTCATACCACCTTATAGCTTTGAAAAATTCATTATCTAGTTCCAATGATTTTGCAGTTCCTATTGTCTTTAATTTCACCTTCTAGTCTCCTACGTTTGAGGACGATTTAAATGAAGACATTATACTGCTGCAGTTAGTGATCCCAGCTTAAGCTAACATTTAATCATTCCTGGTGCTGCCAGTGTTAATTCAATTGCAATGCGTAAACAGATACGTTTTATGCAAGTTTGTACATGTGTAAGTTTGTACATGTGTAAGCAATGACAAATTCATAATTTCCTGCTTGAAAAGTAAGTGTCGGACACAAGTCATTGGCTACGTGTCCATCCTGATGACTTTAATATGTAAAAATATGTATTAATAATGGTCCCAAAGGGTTGAATTCTTTTCTTGATGTGATCTGAAAAATTCATTAGACATGCAAATGACCATTGTTTAAAGCCTGAAAATAATGGAGCTTAGATGTAGAAGAATTTAGGTTTTGAGCACACAAGAATTATAATTAAAAAAACTGTAACTTATAACACAGGCACATTTAATACTCCTTTTTCTGACTATGGGTATTCACTAGTTTAGGATGTACCTTTATTGTGACATTGAGCAGGGCTACTGTGAGCAATCTGCTTATTCCTTTAATAAAAAATCACACTGAGGGGGCCTCTGGGTGGCTCCGCTGTTAAGCGTCTGCCTTCGGCTCAGGTCATGATCCCAGGGTCCTGGAATTGAGCCCTGTCTTGGGCTCCCTGCTCTGCGGGGAGCCTGCTTCTCCCACTCCCACTCCCCCTGCTTGTGTTCCCCGCCCTTCTCTGTCAAATAAATAAATAAATAAGATCTTAAGAAAAAAAAATCACACTAAGATCCAGACCCTCAAGGCTACAATAAAGGGAGGATTTCCAGGTGAGAAAGAGTAGCTGGACCTCAAAGCCCTAGATCTTGTCCTTCTGCTGTCAACTGAGAAGGGTTTGGGAATACTTTTAATAAGCAAGCTAGTGTGCATTCTTAAATCAGAGAAAATCTCATAGTTTGTTCATTGTAATAATAAATCGTGAAAATTAGTGGCCATTGAAATTTTAAATTAAGTAGACACATGCCTTGATATATAAGCCACATCTCTTTCAGTTAAGCTGGCTGTAAAGGCAAACTCCATCTAACAGCACATTTTCCTATCTCAGGGAAAATAAGACGTAAAATACTGCTGCCTATGAAGTAGACTGGAGTTTGGTGGGCACTTTGGTGAGCTGCATTTCTGCTTCTATAAAAATTCAGACTGTTGGGGCACCTGGGTGGCTCAGTCGGTTAAGTGCCTGATTTCGGCTCAGGTCATGATCTCAGGGTTCTGGGATCGAGCCCCACGATGGGCTCCCCACTCAGCGTGGAGTCTGCTTCTCCCTTTCCCTCTGCCCCTCCTCCCACTCATGTGCTCTCTAATAAATAAAATTTATATTTATTATTTATTTGAGAGACAGAGAGTGCACGTGTGCAGGAGCACAGGGAGGGGGAGGGGCAGAGGGAGAAGGAGGAGAAGCAGGCTCTCCTGAGTGGGGAGCCCTATGTGGGACTTGATCCCAGGACGCTGGGATCATGACCTGAGCCGAAGGAAGATGCTTAACTGACTGAGCCACCTAGGCACCACAATAAAGAAAATATTAAAAAAAACAACAACAACAAAAAACTGAGACCACAATCGGAAGAAAGAATACTAAGAAATGGTAAATTAGACTCACTGGTTTACTAAATTAACATGAAATGTTATCAAGAGCCCAACAGATTGTAGAAACTTTTGAACAAGCTCAAAACAAATTTCCTTCTTGTCTTTGTGACTGATTTTGGTTAATTAATTTACCTTGAAGTAAGAAGGAAAAAGAGATAAAAGAAAAAATTCAAGGATCTAGAGGCAAGCATGTTAATGTAACTCCCCTTTGGAAGACTTATAGGGCAGATGGGCAAGTGACTATAAACTGTATAATCTTGGTGAGAAATTATATTAAAAAAATTTTTTTTTAAAGATTTTATTTTCTGACAGCGAGAGAAACAGTTCTCGAGACAGTGAGAGAGGGAACACAAGCAGGGGAGTGGGAGGGGGGAGAAGCAGGCTCCCCGCGGAGCAGGAAGCCCGATGAGGGGCTTGATCATGACCTGAGCTGAAGACAGACACTTAACAACTGAACCACCCCGGCGCCCCAGAAATTTTGGTTTTATAGTAATTTTCAATTCAAGACTGCAGCATTACTAAGCCAGACCAACTCAATACCAGTATACTTTTTTTTTTTACCAGTATACATTTCTTAAAAAAACAAAAAAAACCCACAGCCTTAAGCATGCATTATGATAAATTTTAAATTTCAATTGAGATGAAACTCTCAACAAAAGATCTCATACCACTGCCTATCCAGGATTACCTGTCCTCCACAATCTTACATGAGACCCAATTCCTTTATGTCATTTCCCCAACTCCTCCAGGCCATCCTGAGTTTTCTGATCTTTCTTATGCTTATTGTATCAATCCACTTTGTTTTAATACTTGTTTTATTAAAAGAATAAGCTATATTATGGTTTCTTCTGTATAAATCTCATGCCTCCAACAGATTACAGGCTACCAGAGAGCCAAAACCAGCAGTACTTTTTGTGTATTCAATACAGAGTCCATTAATTCATTCAATAATAGTTATCTTACACCTATTGCATGCCAGGCACTGTGCTAGGAAGTGGGGATCCAATAGTGAGAAAAACAGATGCTATAAGCCCTAACGGAAATTAGAGTTTAAAGGGCAAGAGGCACTAATCAAATAAAAAGAATGTAAAATAGTAACTATGATAAGTTCTGCGAAGGAGAGATACCCACTGCTGGTAGAGCATATAAGCGAAGGGACAGAAAGGCACAACCCAGCAAATATCAAGAACTGAAGGGTAAGCAGGAGTTAACTTGGGGTGGCTCTTCGGGAAGGGGAATCAGAATGTGTATGGTTTTGAGGCAAGAGGAGGCAAAGTTTAAGAACTGGGGGGAAATCACTGTAGCTAAATCAGAGTGAGTAAAGGTGCATAGCTGGAACATAACCCATTCTTACCTTTGTTAATAGTTCTCTGTTAATTTTGAAATTTACAGTCCCTCGACCAGTGCTGATTTCACTCACCACTGTATCACATTTTAGCTGAAAAGAAAAAATCAAGTAAAATAAGTATAAAACAGGTATAATGAGATTTGTAGTTTTAATACTATCAAACTGGAGTCCAAAGGCAGCAGGTGCATCATATCTCTTAGTCATTATATCTGGACGTGGGCCTTAGCCAATCTGTTCAATTCTATCACTCTGACAAATTTCCTTCTTTTCCAGCCTAGAACACTATTCTGTATTCAGAATCTCTTCCTCTTTCCCATTCCCTCACTTCAAATTCTCTATCGAACACAGAAGGAAGCCAGCAGCACTCCAACTCCACCTTACGTGCCCCGACATGCAGTGAACTCTTTGATATCTCACCCACCTTGCACAAGAGCCACAGGACAGGCCATTCTGCTGGGCCCTACACTGCAGCACCTGTACCCACACATAAAATGGAAATCATTTAAATACTTGGTCTTCAGTGAATATACCTTAAAATTTTAACCAACTAGATTTCTAAGCACCTGATATACCCATGAAACCTGAAGAGATACCTGTGGTCACTGATGAGTCACTAGTCTTTATTTTTGAGAACTCACAGGAGATGGGGGAAAGAGAGAGGCTAAATACTGTAATTAGAAAAATTCTACTCCTGGTGTACTTCCTGATAAAAATCTGGGTTGATTTTCTGATCAAATAAGTATTTACTCAGCCACCAAATCTCTTTGATTATACTCATTCTTTACACATCTTTTTCTATGATAGTGGCTTTCATTGTTCCAATCCTTCAGTGTGCCCAGTAGCCTGTGTGTCACATGTAATAACCTTACTTTAAAAACCCTGTTTTTTATGGTATTACACTAATAATTCTCTATAAACCTTTCAACTCCTCTTATAGACACCAAACCCATCAGACAAATTAGAAATGAAAGAGGTTTATTAAATCATCTAGCCACTTCTCTGCAATCATGATTCTATTTACATCTAATCATTTTTCTCATATTTTAATGCTCATCTTCTCAGAAACTCATTTGAAAAAATTGCAACCCATTGCTAATTTATCAAGCTTGTTCTCTTAAATTCAGAAGTCCATCCAGCTTCAATCTGTAAATTTAATTAACATATCAGTCCTCCTGTAAGTAGTTAATCAAAAAATTGAACAATGTCAGCTCAAGAGGAATGCTTTATAACTAATTTGAAAAATCATCGTAACCTATAGCACATGGCTAAAATGAATTTAAATTTTATTTTCCAAAGTGCCTTGAACAACAACAAAAAAACCCCACTATTAAATTCATTATTATGCCTGGGACACCCTGCAGTGTTTTTTCTTCTTTAAAATAGTAAGTCTGTTACAATGTCTAAAAAAAGATAACAGTTCTGAAGTACCTTCTCTGCCAGTCTTGTGGCTTGAACTTGAATATCTGGTCTTGAATGGTCATTGTTGTTTTCCAGTAGAGAATCCACACAGAGCTGAAAATCAGCTACTTCTCTAAAGACAGAAATTGAAATAGGAAAAAGCTATTGTACCTTAAAAACATTACTAGTGTAACAACAACAAAAAAAGACTAACCACTATGGATTCTCCACATGGATACAATTTTATCAGAAGGAAAAGGTTTTGCTTTCAAAATATAAAGCAAAGAAATTAGAAATATCAACTTGTATTTATTTAGAACTTCATCTTATAAAGTTCTTCCTCTTCTATTACCTAACTGTAACTTTACAATATCTCTATGAGATAGGTAGTTCAAAGTGTAATAAAAATTTAATTGATGTACAAACATCTACATAATTACCCACCCTGGAACATCTTCTGACATTTAATAGGGAACTAGAGAATGAGACTTTATGGGCAGAATATGTGGATTAAACCACTGTCTTGTCTAATCCATTGTCACTGACACAAAAAGACATATTTTAGAGGGGGTACAAATGACTTCATTCTTATCAATCTTGAAATTCAGGGACATGCCTAAAATATCCTCTGATATCTATTTCACATCACCTTAAACTTCCTAGTCAACAAAGACCACTAAGAATTTTCTTGAGCCTTGGGGCACATGGGTGGCTCAGTCAGCTGGGTGTCT
This sequence comes from Callorhinus ursinus, assembly GCF_003265705.2. Lineage (NCBI taxonomy): Eukaryota > Metazoa > Chordata > Mammalia > Carnivora > Otariidae > Callorhinus > Callorhinus ursinus. Next base: position 9,357,905 of record NW_027397068.1, read on the forward strand.
GACTCTTGATTTTTGGTTTAGGTCATGATCCCAGGGTTCTGGGATTAAGCCCCATGTTGGCTCCATGCTCACATGGAGCCTACTTGGGATTCTCCTCTTCCTCTCCCTCTGTGCCCTCCCTCACCCCTGCCACCCCACTGGTGTGTTTTCTCTCAAAAATATGCATATATTAAAAAAATAAACTTTTCTTGAGCCTTAATACATTATCCACAACCTAGTGTGGATTATGCTTAACAACTCAAACTCATCTACTGACATTTGAGCTGTAACTGCAGACCCAAGTACATCTATTAATCAGTGTCTGTGATCTTGAATATTTTGCTAACCTCTCTTGTACCTTAGTAAAACGGGGATGATCATAGTACCTACTTCACAGTGTTGCTGAGAAATTAAGTCTTGGTTAAATAATACTAATCCTAGTTCTGATGTTAAATAAAAATGTTTAACAGTCCTGAGTCCTGAGCCCTGAGCCCTGGGGACATACCAATTCAATTCTTACACGACAATTAATTTTTTAAAGATTGACTTTAATTGTGGAAATTTACATAAGGTTTGAATGTATTTATTGTATTTATTCTTATCAAAGGACTGACAGTTTAGCCAAGTATTTGTGCCAATAATGTGGGAAACTGAAGAAATTAGTTTAACAAAATAAGAACAAGACATGAACACACGAAGACTTTTAAAAAATTTAAAAGTAGTAAGAGCAATAACAAAATTGAAATTATATAGATTTGAATATACCAAAGATTAAATTTTTGACAAAAAGCTAGGATACTTTGTACGAGGTGCAATATGACCATAAACCTATAGGATGGTTCTCAAACATCCAGGAAACACAAGGAGGTCACATGGTTTTCTACAGTTATCTGTAATTTTATTCTAGACAATAAACAAATGCATTTCAATTAAAAAATCTTATCTTAACAGAATCACAAATACTTCCAATTTGTTCAGTGGTAGAAGGACAAATAAAAAAAAATCACCCATTTAGTCTATTAAGAATAATTAACACCAATTTATTAAACTAGGAATATTTCAAACATGAATTCTGAAATTATATGAAGGGTTATTTGCCAGCAAGGAAGGCCCAAAAGAGAAATAAATGCTTCAGGTAAATAGGGGTAGATCAACCAGACTTGACCTACTTCCCCGTTTTCCCTTTTGGGAGGTTTTAGTTACATATCTACAAGGAACTTTTGCTTTGTCTGTTTAAAGAGGTAATTGCTGAATGTAAATTATGTAAAAAGTCAGAACAAAGCAATCTAAATGTCCACCAACAGAGGAGCATTAGAGTATTATTTAGCCATTGTTAAAAGAGCTATTTACCAAAAAAGAAAGATGTCAAGGGGAAAAGGGTTCAAAAATCATACATACAGTAGTGTTATAGCTATGTTTTTAAATTTATTATTATTGTTTTTTTAGAGAGAGAGAGTGCACACAGGAACGGCGGGGAAGGGTAGAGGAGAGGGAGAGAGAGAACCACAGCGGACTCCACACTCAGCCTGGAGCACAATATGGGGCCTGATCTCAAGATCCAGAGATCAGGACTTGAGCTGAAATCAAGAGTGGGACACCCAACCGACTGAGACACCCAGGTGCCCCTCTAGCTATTTTTTTTTTTTTAAAGCTGTAAGACACAATCAAAGAGAAATATGAAAAGTACATCAACTTGCTAAACATATTAGGGATGTTTTTCCTTATTCTTCTCTATTTTCCTGATTTCCTTAAGATTAGGTTTTGCTTTTGTGATATAAAAATTAATTTAACTATCAAAATAATCCATTGTGAGGAAGGAAAGTGGGTAGGGGTACAGACAAAAAACACAACTGCTGTGTGCCAGTAACAGTGAGTGATGGCACAAAGGGGTTCCATAAACTATTCCATCTACTTTCATATTGTTTATTAGAAAAAAAAAGTTTAAAAAACAATAGCTACTTTTCCACTACTTCTGAGGAGTTGTTGTGGTGTTAAGAGTGAAATCCATAGACTTGAGTCTTACTGGCTGGTAACAAAGTCATTAATCCTGTCTACTACGATCAGTATTAAACAGGAATTCCAGCATAGTTGATAATATAATCCAGAAAATTAGGAGGCCTGAATAAATTGATTCACAGGACATTAAATAAACCATATTAACAACAAAAAATTCTCCTGGCGCTTAACAGCATTTTAGAATAAAGTGAGAAATACAGAACAGTTAGGCTTTGTTTTTGTACTGCAAAGGACGTCTGAGTTTATTATGGCACAACAGGAGAGATTTTTTATTTTAAATCAATTTAATAAGCAGAATTTTAGACCTGTAGCCTAGAAAAATTTTGAGATCCTCCCTAATATTTATTCTCTATAAAACAAAAGTATAGTGAAGTATGGTATCATTAAAGTAGAACTGCCCAAAGGAGCTCCAGGCAGGTAAAGAAAATCTTTTGCGAAAGATGGGCCAAGGGGCTCCTGGGTGGCTCAGTTGGTTAAGTGGCTGCCTTCAGCTCAGGTCCCAGGGTCCTGGGATTCAGGCTCGCGCTGGGCTCCCTGCTAAGCAGAGACCCTGCTTTTCCCTCTCCCTCTGCCTATCTATGCTCTTCTCTATCTGTCAAATAAATAAATAAAATCTGAAGAAAAAAAAAATGGGCCAAGAATGTTCAGCTTATTAAAGGCCTCTGAAACATAAAATAAAAGCAGATATTTTCATTATTATGCAAAATGTCATTTACAGATTTTATGAAACAGGTAACTGGCTTGGAATATGACATTAATTGATGTATAATTATGAGATCCAATTATGAGATCCCCTTGGTCTGTGGTTACTTTTGTTCTTTTTTTTTTTAAGATTTATTTATTTATTTATTTGAGAGAGAGAATGAGACAGAGAGCCTGAGAGGCGGGAGGGTCAGAGGGAGAAGCAGACTCCCTGCTGAGCAGGGAGCCTGATGCAGGACTTGATCCTGGGACTCCAGGATCATGACCTGAGCTGAAGGCAGTCGCCCAACCAACTGAGCCACCCAGGCGCCCTGGTTGCCTTTGTTCTTAGAACTCAATGTAAAGTAAGTTGCAGCAGGCCACTTTAAAGATGCTTTCTTTCAACAAGGCCACATGTAGCAATGCAGCCTTTCTCTTCTTCCATTTACGTGTCTATTCTGGGAACAATAATATTCATCCTACACTCTCTTAAAATCCTGACAAAGTTAAGGAGACAAAATATTAGCACATAATGGTACTGATAATTATATCTTTCCAAAACTTGGGGCTTAAATGCCTACTATGTAGCTTATTTCTTGTCATTATTAATTGAGAGGGCGTTTTATCCAAGTACTGAAATTTTTCTAGCCAAATGGTAAAGAAGTATCAATTAGAAGGACAAACCTCACAAAGAGATACCTTCCTGTATTCAAGAAAGCAACTAAGGGTTATATGTAACCAATAGTTATCTATCACTAGCAGTCCTCAAATGGAATCAAACAAAAACCCCAAAACCACCAAAAAACCTAGCAGGTAAATATAGTACTATAGTATTCAAGCATCAGATAGGTGTATCATCTCTAAAATCCCTTCAAAAACCCTGAAATTCCAGCTGCAATCTTAGTCCTTTTATTTGCTGTCACAGAATTAAATTTTGACCTTGTTCCTAATTTTTCTTAAAGACTTTGCCATAATTGTCATTAACAGCATAAACATCAAACAACATAAAAGTACTAATTTAATGTGCCCTATCAGAGTAGGTAAAATACAGATTTTAATTTCATTATTCAAGTGAGTGGGAGTAATAGGTTACAATATATTTTATAGTTAATTTTAAGGTCTTTTCTGTAAATTGAAGAACGATTTTTTGCATATTGACAAAGTCAGCAACATTTCAAGTTGTTACAAATACTTAACTCTTTCCTGGAAATTGGAATTGCAGATATTGACTTGATCAAGTTTTCTGGTGGAAGATCCAACACTCTGGAAAGCTAAATAATAAAAAAATAAAACACAGCAAGATTGTCAATAATCCATACCAGATTTAATGGAATACTACTCATCAATAAAAAAAATATTCAGATATTTAACTTAAATGAGCCTTAAGTGCACTATGCTAAGTGACAAAAACCCAACTCAAAAGGCTATATATGATTTTATTTACTTGACATTCTGGAAAACCCAACTATGACAGAGTATCTTAAGCAGGCTCCAAGCTTGGTGTGGAGCCCCATTCGGGGCTCAATCTCACGACCCTGAGATCATGACCTGAGCCGAAATCAAGAGTCAGATGCCCAACCAACTGAGCCACCCAGGTGCCCCATAGTATATGCTGATTTTTAAATCTAAATCTCAGAGTACAGTTCTTTGTTGTTTTGTTTTTTTTTAATTCTAGTCTTTGGGAATTACATTACTTAAAGCCCCTACAAAACGGTTATTTACTTAGGTCATTTCCCTATAAGTGGATAAACATTTCCAATGCATTTATAGAATAAAGGCTATAACAGTTCATGTTTATACTACAAAATGTTCTTGCCAATCTAGGTACACCAATAATACAGGTTCTATCATAATTTCTCTTAAAAAAAAAAAAAAGGATTCAAATTTCCAGTTCCACTTTTACTAGCTATGAGTCACATATGAAAAATGGGGTTTAACCCTGTTAAACTAGGGTTCTTATAAGGATTAAGAAAAATGTGTCACATGATGCTAATAATGTTATCTTCTTCCTTTAAAATTAAGATTTTATTTTGGACATAATGTCTCCCAAATTTACCATAACCACTAAGATTTTATGCCTATCTTAAATATAACTAAAGTCTGCTGGAAAACAAAACGAAACTTAGTTACATTTTTAAAGCTTTTCAGCTGACAAATAAGTTTTGAACTTCAGTAATAAAATATTTACATTCAAATGAACAACACACAAAAAAATTCTGTTTCCAATATAAACTAAAAACTACTTAAAAATTGCATATTTAGGTTAAATGCCTGCCTTTGGCTCAGGTCATGATCCCTGGGTCCCTGCTCAGCAGGGGAGTCTGCCTCTCCTTCTCCCTCTCCCTCTGCCATCCCTCCCCCCTCCCCCCCTTTCTCTCAAATAAATAAAATCTTTAAAAGAATTGCTTATTTCTTGGGACGCCTGGGTGGCTCAGTCATTAAGTGTCTGCCTTCAGCTCAGGTCATGATCCCAGGGTCCTGGGATCAAGCCCCACATTGGGCTCCCTGCTCAGCAGGAAAGCCTGCTTCTCTCTCTCCCACTCCCCCTGCTTGTGTTCCCTCTCTCACTGTGTCTTTCTCTGTCAAATAAATAAATAAAATCTTAAAAAAAAAAAGAATTGCTTATTTCTTTTATTATATCTCAATTGCTCCAAAAAAGGCTCTGAGGGGAATTAACACATAAAAATAAAATGGAGGTGTAAAACCATACCAGAAAACCTAAGGTAAAGACAGTTACTTTGCTTTTTGGCTACCAAGGTACAAAAAGGAATCTAACTATATAATACAGTGCTGCCTGGCAACGAACTTTTCCTAAAAGTAAATTCTAAGACAGAGTTATATTCACAAAGATTTAAATACCAAAATAGAAAGTATCTTCAATAGTAGTTTTCCAAAGGCACAGAAACATTTTTATATAATGTAAATTAGAAAACCAAAATAAAGAGACTGAGACAAAAGGAGAAATGGAGAGTCACTGTTTACAATGAGCACAGTTTCAGTTTTACAAAGGAAGAGTTCTGGATAAGGTTGGTGGTGATGGTTGCATAGCAATGTTAACGGACTTAATGCCATTGAACTGCATATTTAAAAATAGTTAAAATGGTAAATTTTGTTGTATATATTTTCCCATAATTAAAAACAAATTAAAAAACCTAAAAAGACTAGGATGAAGTAGTGGAATGAAGGCTTCCTTACATAATCTCCCACCTCCCACCCATTATCAAATTAAAATGAAAGGGGTGGAAGAAAGAATGGAGAGGTGAAGGAAAGGAAGGTAGGTAATAAATAGGCAGATTGGTTGGTTCTCCAGCAACAAATATAGAGGATAGGCACAGTCCTAAGTCAGAAACTTCAAAAGGGATAGCCAAGGAGACAAACAGCAGCTTCTGAAGAGGAATGGAGCAGCCCTGTTTGGCAAGTCTCCTAACTTGATGAACAATTTTCATCAATACCCCAAGCTGGAGAGAAAAAAAATGAATCCCATTATTTTTTTTTCATCTATGACTGGAGGGAGATGCTACAGAGCTGTGGGAGAGAAGGAGTAAACAGAGAAGTGAATTCCAGTACTTTTCACAAGTGAAAATTCTAGGGCAGCACACTGAAGTGCTCTCCAATGGAAACACAACACATTCCCCAATTAAATGGAGATTTTGATTTGGTTTTGTATGGGCAGGAAGAATCAGAGGAGGAGCTTTTATAGGAAGGTGAAAAAATATCAGAGCTAGCCAAGCAAAAATTTAATATGCCAGGTCAGAGCTCAGGAGTAATGTACACAGGTCACCAGAACCTACCAGAGAGACAAAAGAGTGGAAAAGCCCTAGAGTTTATGTTTTCGCAATCACAAAAGCAATGTGAGCCAAGAACAAATCTCACATAGAGTGAAGTCACCCACACAATGCAGGAACAAACAGAAAGTGTGGGCAGAAAGGTCAAGCATGAGCAAGATGAAAAATAGGCAAAACAAGTAGGCAAACAAAGTGGGGGAGAGAAGAGAGGGAAGGACAGAAGATCAAAGAACTCGTCTAGAAAAATATTACCAAATGAATACAAAGACATTCATCAAAAGTGCTTCAAGATTTGTGAACGCAGTAAGAACTGAAAGACAGAAAAAGAGATAAAAGGGAGTCTAAAAATTAAATAGACAAATTGATAAACATTTTTTATTATAGAATTAAGAACACAAAGGAACATTCATAATTGAAAATAAATGACACAGAGGCCTACGATAATCAGAGAACACAGATTTTAAAAAACATAAATTGAAAGCAATCAGAGAAAGACAAATAAAATTGGGTACAAGATAATCCAACCTTAGGATAACTGGTGCCCCTAAAACACAAAAGAGGAGGAAAGAAGCAAGCAGACGGGTAGATACAATGGTTCTCCAGCAGCATATACCATAACGATTAAAGAGATAAAACCCAAACACTCTTCAAAAGTGATAGCCAAGGAAAGATGCAGAAGGTTCTGAAGCAGAATGGGCAGTCTTGTGTAGCGCAGGGCTTCTTGGTCTCTCTTGTCAGAAGGTATAGAGACGAAGCAACAAAACCCAGGAAAAATAAAAAGTATTCATACAGATCTTGGCTCCCCCAAAAGCATGGCCTGAGGAAATAACTTTGGGCAGGTAGTTTATTTGGGAGGTGATTCCTGCGGGCTTAAGTGATAGACTGAGAAGCGTGGGAAGGAAGGAGGAAAAGTTAAGATTGTGCTGTCAAGTTTACTGCTATAGGCAACGGGGGCTTAACTGCCACGGTACCTTCTAAGAAGCACACACAAGGTCTACCAAAATGGTCTATTCAAAAAATAGGAAGCAGGAGCTTCCATTCCCCATTGATTGACAGCTGTCCTTGAGGGTGTTAACTGCCTCATCTGAGCAGAGTATAGGCTGGAACCAGCAGGCTTTTAGACTAGATGAGGGGCTATTAGCAGTAAGTGATTGGAAGCACATGTGAAACTGGTCACACAAGTGGCAACTAGAACAAGAAATGTGACCAAGGTGATGTGAGGGCATAATAGTCAATAAAAGGGAAAATTTCCCTGAAATAAGGAACCAAATTTAAATTGTGGTATATTGCTACAATGACACCCAACAGTAAAAGAAAAGGACTAGACCTCCATGCATCATTATGGATATACCTTTTTTAAAATTGAGGCTAAGAAACAAAAAACCCAAGTTGCAGAAGGATGATTACACTGTGACAACCACTTACATATATTTTATTAACTTGTAAAAGAATACTATTTAGACATACATGCATAGATAGTAAGTGATATGCACAGATATAATAATACAAAACCTCACATGGGAGGAAAGAGTTTGCAGCCAGGGATGGGTACCCGGAAGATTTTAATAGTAATAGCTTATTTTTTAAGCTAGGTGATGGGTACATAATAACTATACTTTTCTCCATGATTAAATATTTTGTGAAAAAAAGAAAAACTGAAACTACAGATCAAAATAAACTACGTCAGGAAAATATAATTTGGAATATTCAACACTGAGATACATCCTGCTTAAGTCATGAAATTTCAAAAATAAAGCACCCAATCAAGAAAACTCCAGGGATGAAATAAATGCACTTTACTTTGCAGCCATATTACCTAACCACAAAGATCACGATCTGGTTAAAGTAAACTAGATTTTTCACAGAAGTTGTAAACCGATATGTTTGTTTCACCTGCTCAGCTGTTTTTTAATCTGAATTGCCAACATATGAAAATTAATAAATTTTAAAGTAACACTGGATCGTTGTATGCATTTGCATCTGTAGTATCCGTATTTGGAAAATTCAAATTCAGAACTAAATAATCTGCTGTTACTGCCTTATTTCTAAAATGAAGATTTTTGATATTACTTCTAAACATGTGAATTTTTTTTTAAAGATTTTAGAGGGAGAGCGCGCGTGCGCGCACGTACACGTGGGGGGAGGGGCAGATGGAGAGAAGCTGAAGCCGACTCCCCGCTGAGCAGAGCGTCCCGTGTGAGGCTGATCCCAGGACCCATGAGATCCTGAACTGAGCCGAAACCAAGAGGCTGACACTTAATCAACTGAGTCACCCAGGTGCCCCATAAACATGCTAATTTTCTAATGATTTAAACCTCCTTTTGATACTTCTATGGTTAGTTTATCTGAGAAGTCAAAATTTCTTAAAAAACCACACAAACAAGTTAGGGGCGCCTGGTTGGCTCAGTCCATTAAGCGTCCGCCTTCGGTTTGGGTCAAGATCCCAGGGTCGTGGGATCGAGCCCTGCTACTGGCTGTCTGCTCAGCGGGAACCCTGCTTCTCCCTCTCCCTGTTGCTCTACTTGTGATATCTCTCTTTGTCAAATAAATAAAATAAAATAAAAACAGGTTAAAAAAGTACTATCAGCCCTTCTGAAAAATCTGCTTATAAAGAAATCTGGCCAATTAAGCCATACCTTAGGAACAGGACTGGTGGTAAGCATCTTACCCAATTCAATATAAAATGCATAGTAGGGGCGCCTGGGTGGCACAGTCGGTTGCGTGTCTTTGACTTCTTGAGTTTCAGCTCAGGTCATGATCTTATGGTCGTGGGCTCTGCGCTCAGCGGGGTGTCTGCTTGAGATTCTTTTCCCTCCCCCTGTCTCTCTCTCTCTCTCTAAAAATAAATCTCAGAGAAATAAAATGCATAGGAAACAAGTTGTGCAGATATGGTTAATAAACAGTGTTATACACTTTGAGAAAGGTACCCAAATTAGGAAATGTAAAGGAAAATTATACCAACTACAAAAAATGCCCTCACGTCTAATGGCAAGGGTTGATAACTATCTAAATAAGAAATATCAAATTTTTTTAAAGATTTTATTTATTTGAGTGAAAGTGCATGTGCATGCAGTTGGGGGTGGTACAGAGGGAGAGGGTGAAGCAGACTCCCTCCTGAGCAGGGAGCCCAACATGAGGCCCATCCCAGTAATGAGGGAGCCGAAGGCTGTAACCTCCCCCCACCCCCAACTCCCGGGTGGGACACGTGTGACATTCTTCCAGGAATCTCCCACTATCTTAATGTTAATACCTTGCAAGGAGAAAACAACCTTAACGTGACAATGGCAAGGCCTCTGGTATCTTGTAGGTTGGTACTTGTTAGCATATGAAAGTTGTTTTGAAAACCTCCCTTTTTCCTTACTTCCCCCAACTCCTGAGTATAATCACCCACTCCTCAAGACCCTGGTGCAGCAGCTCTTTCTGTCCACCGGTCCTGTCCCCATGGTTTAATAAAACCACCATTTTGCACCAAAGACATCTGAAGAATCTTTCTTGGTTGTCGGCTCTGGACCTCACCCCACCAAACCTAACCTATATTCCAAAACTATATGACCAGGACCGCGAGATCATGACCTAAGCCCAAGGCAGATGGCCTAACCAACTGAGCCACCCAGGCACCCCTGAAATATCACAAGTTTTTTAAAAAAACTTCAAATTGTAATGTTTTTCAGGGCGCCTGGGTGGCTCAGTCGATTAAGCGTCTGCCTTTGGCTCAGGTCATGATCCCAGGGTCCTGGGATTGAGGCCTGCATTGGGGTCCCTGCTCATTGGGGAGTCTGCGAGAATTCTCCCTCTCCTTCTGCCCCTCCCCCCACTTGTGTGCTCTTTCTCACGCATGTGTGCATGCTCGCTCTTTCACTCTCTCAAATAAGTAAAATCTTAAAAAAAAATGGTAATGTTTTTCAAAATCTTATTTCAGAGGACTCATTTCAAAAATATAGCAATAATTTTTGAATAACATTTTAATTTCTTTAAACTCAAAACTTTTAATATTTTTAATTTAAAACAGCATTTTGGTCATGGGGTACATGGATAATCAATACTATTATACATTTAGTAGTTGGACTTTTTTTTTTAATGATTTTATTTGAGAGAGAAAAGGAGCAGAGGGGAGGGGCACAGAGAGAGGGAGAAGCCAACTCACCACTGAGCAGGGAGCCCAATGCAGGGCTTGATCCCAGGACCCCGAGATCATGACCTGAGCCGAAAGCAGACACTTAGCCGACTGAGCCACCCAGGCACCCCAGTAGTTGGACATTTTCTATCATAAAACTTAAAAATAAAAAACAAAAAAACAACAAAACCACCTCAAAATAACTCGTTACGATATAGCCCAATTTTTGTAAAAAGGCATATCTAGTATTTTTATTCTGCCTGTATATCTGCAAAGAAATATTATCTAAAATAAAGGTCAACCAATGTTAATAATAATTATTTATGGGGGAGTTGTTTTTTTTCTTTTACCTTTTTGTATCGTTTAATTCTTTACAATGGCTGCTTAGGAAGATACCAGCTGTCTCTCATGTTACCAATCAGGGCCCCAGCTAGTTAAGTGTTTTTAATTATAGGAGTGGGGTGGGTGGGGCTCAAAAAAAGAAAAATTAAGAACCACTGTCAAGTGGTCTAATGTCAGAGAGCACGGTTTTTAATTCACCTAGATTCTCACAGGTCTGGAATTATTCTGGAAATAATAAGATTTTCTTTAACTGTCTCTCAGCTTGGATTTAGTGCTTTCTCTGATGAGAATGTGGCCTACGAGTTTCCTTAACTACAGGATTTCCTCTTTCCCCTTCAGATAAAAGTTTCTCCTGGCCTTGGGCTTCACCTAGGACTCTCACCAATAAAACATGGGCCTATTGATAACTTTCTACTTGAGACCTTAGATTGGTGAAAGAAAAAAGTTTTACAGAATAAAATATGCTAAAAATTATTCAATTAAGACAAAATAAGACTACAACAATAAAGCTCAAAATTTTAAGAGAAATAAAATCCACAAAATATTAAACATATTCCTTGACAAACTAACACATGAATAAGGAGGAAATCTGAGGTTGAAAGAAGGGAACATTTAAGAGAGTATCAAAAATGAAAATCCACATAAGCCAGATCTGGTTTGGGAACCTAAGATCAGTTTGTAATGTGTAATATAATAATGGCTAATATGTATTCAGTGCCTATAGTGTACCAGATACAATTATAAACCTTAGATCTGGCAACAGAACATCAGAGATCCTATAGACTCTTTGACTTCCAGGGTACCCAACATGAGAAAGCACATTAATTAACCAGGTTAATGGTTCTCAACCATTCCTTTTCCCTTAGGCACACACAATTCTTTCCCCAAGTACCCAATTACTGAACACAAAGCCAAAAAAATATCCTATCGTTCTGGTTCTAGACAGGTTCTAAATTCAGTTAGGAGTTAAACCTGCCAGGTTCAAGATCAAAATCTCTGGTAATTTCATAAAATTGAATTTTGCGGGCGCCAGCTGGTTAAGTGTCTGCCTTCGGCTCAGGTCATGATCTCAGGGTGCTGGCATGGAGTGCCCCATCAGCTTCCCTGCTCAGTGGGGGAGTCTGCTGCTCCCCCTGCTTGTGCTCTCTTGCTCTCTCGGTCAAGTAAATAAAATCTTAAAAAAACACCTAATTTTGCTAATGAAAAAGAGATCCTTAAGCAATCAGACATATAGGCAGCAGAACTGGTATTTTGTATGAAAATTAGCTGTGCATTTTTTTTTTTTAAAGATTTTACTTATTTGAGAGAGAGAGAATATAAGCGGCGGGGGGGAGCGGGGGGGGAGCAGAGGGAAAGGAGGAAGCAGACTCGCCACAGAGCAGGGAACCCAACACATGTTGCAATTGCAGAACCCTGAGATCATGACCTGATCCAAAGGCACTTAACCGAGCCACCCAGGCTCCCCTAGCTCTGCATTTTTACCCATATAACAGTCTATAGGCCACTAGTCTTAAAATTCTTAAAATGTTATCATTCACTCTTCCAGATCTTAAATTATTTAAACTATTATCCCTGATTATTCCTTACTTCTGACTCTGATATAACCAGGTCAGGTGTGCACATTTGCCACCAAGAGCCAACGCACAAACACTCCCACAGTTGTAGAGACGTTCTTCAGGTACAGGTCTGGATTAACTCAGACTCAAACTGGCAGCAACTGAAAACTTTACAGTTCAGAAGAGAACTTTCCAAAAGACTTGGAAGGCAAATTATTACCAAGTATCTATAATGAAAGAAATTTAGCACAGCTCTTGAAGAACTTGTAGTTTCAAGCAGAAGTGGATGCTGGTGGGCCTGTGAGAACAGGTTAGAAGCGAAGTATACACCTAGACCATTCAGTCAGTCCTGCTGTTCACCTGAATGCGGATGTGTATCTTCCCCACATAAATATTTCAGCTTAGACTAGATGACAACTGGTCATCAAATTTAATTGCTCTTTGAAGCCACACCTGAAATCTAATAGAACTCAGCAGCAGTCAAGGAACACTGTCTTCTATTCACAGCTGTTAGCAGTGTACCTCTTGTAGCATGTTATGTAAATATAAACTAATGAGGAGAAGAGCTTAAGCCACTTAAGATGCAACAATTACACAACAACTAAATGCAGCTTGTGATCCTATACTGGAAAAAAAGACTACTGAAAAAAATCAGCAAAACTGGAATGGACTATACACTAAATGAAAGTATATATGATATTATGTGAATCTAATGACTATACCGTGGCTGTGTAAGATAAGCCTTGTTCTTAGGAAGTAAACAATTAGGTATCAACAGGTTGAGGCGCATGCTTTATGAAACCCACTCTACGTGCGTGATACAGGAAATAGAATGATGAAGCAAATGTGGCAAAATGTTAATTGGTGGCTTTGGATAAAAAAGTATATGGAGTTCTTTGACCTATTATCACAACTTTTCTATAATTTTGACTTTCAAAATTAAAACAAACAAAAAGAAAATGAACTCGCTGGATTTAAGTATTTTTTTAAGTACGCTCCACACCCAGCGTGGAGCCCAACACAGGGCTTGAACTCAAAACACTGAGATCAGGACCTGAGCTGAAATCAAGCCGGATGCTCAACCAACTGAGCCACCCTGCTGCCTTTCAGCTGGATGTTTTAAACTTAACATCAAAATCTAAATGAAAAGGAACTGAGAAAGAGAAACAAATCTACACTCCATCATTATGTTTCTGAGCCAAATAGGGTGCTGAACATTTTACAAAGGTTATTCTACAGAATACAAAGAATTTGAACTTTGGGTTAGTAGTTCAACTCTACAATTTTGTTGCTCTGTAACTTTAGGTTATTCTTTTCATCTTCCTGTCAGTGTCCTCCTCTATAAAATGGAGACAATGCTACAAATAGGATGACTGAAAAGATTAAACATGACAATATCAAGTACTGTATACTTTGTGTGTACACCACTGTCCTAAGTGATAGGAGACAAATTTCTATGGGACTCCTAGGTTTCTGCATGTCTTGTAAGCAAGGCATAAAATCTTTTCAAAGATGCTCATATAGCAAACAGATTTGTAAGACAGAAAAAGTATCCCACTACAGAGCAAAGGGAAACATGCTTACTGCCCATCCTAAAAGCCTCAGGGTCCCTCTCTTATGTGACACAGCACCCAGCCTGTGCAGGTGTCATCTGACCTTCTTCACATCAAAGACAGGCTTGGCGAACCAATACAAGTAAATGTTGATACTCTGGCTACTACTATTGCTGTGAATAATAAAATCCTCTTCTCTCACCCAGGGATCTCATGTTTTCTGGCCACCACCCATGGAACTGTGGTAGACTAGTAAGGTAAAGTCACAAACCCCTCACAGTTCTTGACACTATGCCCTTTCTATTAACATTATGTCATTAGATCTTATCAATAGCCCCATAAAGTTCAGCAAAACTGCATGGTACAAGTGAGATATTCCACAAATAGTTATTATTGTCTTAATCATCATCATCAATCCTTGCAACAATCCTGTAAACTTGGAATCAATACCATCATTTTACAGAGTCAGTAACACAAATGGATTTTAATCCTTTCCACTTTTATCATTTTATCTCATAGCTTTAAAATTATGATTTTAAAACTTGTAGTTTTAAACTCATTTGGTGAAGCTGCAAAATTTATATTACATCACAACAGCTTATTCTTTAAATATGTATTAACAGCCTTCTATGTTTCAGGCACTTTGCTGGTGCTAGAGAAATAGCGAATAAAACATGCTCTCTGTCTTCACGAAGCCTATAGAGAAAACACACCAAAACAAGGAAAACAAACAAAATAACTAATTCCCTAATAATCAATTAATGAAATGATTATTAACTCTTATAAATGCTATGATGGAAGCAAACAAGGGTCTGAGATAGCAACTGGGGACACACTTTTCAAACTACAGGTTGTCAGTTGGGAATAAATTCAGAGTCCTAACCAGGATTTTCTGAAAAATATAGTATAAGTAGAAAAGAATGCACACACATTATAAGTACTGTTTTGTGAAACTTCCATCTTGCACAAAGGGTCATGATATAAAATCATTTCCTTTGGGCACAGGGAATATCTATGCAATGGGAATGGAAAGACCTTGCTTTGTTAGAAAAGCAAAATTACAGTGTGGCTAGGATCCTGCAGAAAGGAAGAATAGGGTGGTATGAATGGATGTTGGAAAGAAAGATGTTAAGGTTCTGGTAGAGTTTGTGCAATGTAGTTTATTTAAATAGGTAAGTGACATGATTTTACATTTGAGAAGTCACTTTTCTTGCTATAAGGAGAATGGATTTGAGGGAGGGCAAGGATGGAAACAGACCCATCAGAATGCTGTTGTAAGCAGATGATGTAGGTGATAATAGCTTGGTTTGGGGTAACCAAAGGGAAAGGCAACAGGGAAGGAAAAGAATGGATAGATTCAAGGTATTTTGAAGATACAGTCCAAAGGACCTGCTGAAGTGAGGCCCAAGAGGCATACTCTAAATTTCAGTCATATCCAAATATTGTTGTTCCATGAACATACACCATGCTCTCCCATAGTTCTGTTGTCCATACATATGATGTTCTTGGAATATCCTACCACTCCCCAAGCTCTCACCCTACCAACCTAGTACACTCCTATCCATCCTTCCTTCAGGACATTACCTTTCCCACGAAGCATTCCCTGACATTTGGAAGCTGTCTTCTCCATATTCCCGTAACACCTCACACGTTTCTAATACACTGGTTACAGACTGTACTGTAATTAGCTGTTTATACATGTGTTTCCCCAAGTTAGTCCAGAGCCATGCCAGGACAGAAGCCATATTCTATTCACTTTCAACCTTGGGACTGATAATGGGACTCCTTAGAAAAATATAGATTCATTATCAAAATTTGCTGAATGTGCTATTTCATGTAATACATTCCTTCACTCCTAAACTAGCAAAGGATCCTCATTCATAAAGATATGTATTGCACATATTTTTATTTAACCTTATTTCAGATCATCCTTCAATGACTCCATGTTTGGAGAAATATATATTTGCTTAGTTTATGTTGCCATACAAATCTATTAGATTCTGTTTTAATGATCAGATTGTGCTTCTTGTCTTTATAAACAGATAGCACAGCGTATAGGAAAGGGCTGATTTTGAATTTAGACCCCCGTTCATAAACCAACTCTTCAATTTACTGACCATGTGTGGACCCTGGCCTAAGGTAGATTTTTAATCTCTGGATCTCAGTTTGCTCAACTGTATAATACTTCTATGTCATAGGGTCATCATGGGGCTTAAATGTGAATGTAAAGTAACTAGCACAAAGACACACTACATATTCCTGTTTCTCCAACTTACCTTCTTTACAAGGAAGAATATAGCCTTTGCAAAACTAAACACAATGTTTCTGGTCATGGCATTATCTTGACCTACGGGTTGAGAATGGAAATCATCTTACCTCTCCCACTCCAAACACATCCTGGACACTGAGGTCCAAAACTACCTACCCTGGATATAGCCTACTGTCTACATTAGCATCACTTTATTATTTCTTTGTCTTCATTAGCATAACTTTACTATTCTAGGAGACTCCTGCCCAGACGAATAGCTTGATTATTCATTACAGGAACTTCTTGAAAAATCAAGTCTTCAAAAAAAAACACACTAACAGTTTATACCCTAAGATTCCTTGCACTACCTTGCCTTCTTTCTCCCAATCTTAAAACTTGTGAAGATCAGGGCGCCTGGGTGGCTCAGTTGGTTAAGCGACTGCCTTCGGCTCAGGTCATGATCCTGGAGTCCCGGGATCGAGTCCCGCATGGGGCTCCCTTCTCCCTCTGACCCTCCCGCCTCTCATGCTCTATCTCATTCTCTCAAATAAATAAAAATAAAATCTTAAAAAAAAACTGTGAAGATCAGTATCGAATCCCAATCAAGCCATCTCCTCCACACCCCTGCCCTCTCATGCTCTGCCACTGAAAGACCAGCCTTAAACCATACTTCAAATTCTCAAGGAAAAATCAGACCTTGCCTTCCCAGACACGACCAAAACTCTGCTGAGGTGTTCTTTCTTACCCAGTAAACCATAAACTCAGCTTTGTTCTATCAGAAGGTCCATTGGTGTTATCTGAGAATACAGCGTTGGACAGGGCAATAGTCTATAAACATAAAGACAAGGAAAAGGAATTTTCCCAAAGTCCAGAAATACTATAAAAATGAACTGAGGGAAATTATATACCAGGCAAAATACGTCCGCTAATATGTCCATTAATAAAAAGGAAATGGGTTTGTCGAGACAACTGAAAGTTTCTGCAAAATTCCAAAAGGGGTCGATGAATTTCAAAAATTCTTTCTGCTGGGCACCTGGGTGGCTCAGTCCTTAAGCGTCTGCCTTCGGCTCAAGCCATGATCCCGGGGTCCTGGGATCGAGCCCCACATGGGGCTCCCTGCTCCGCGGAGAGCCTGCTTCTCCCTCTCCCACTCCCCCTGCTTGTGTTCCCTCTCTCATTGTCTCTGTCAAAAAATAAATAAAATCTTTAAAAAAATTCTTTTTGCTGAAATCTAATGTTGAAGTATTTTATTCCTTTCCTTATTACAGAGCTGTTCACACAGAGGACTCTGAATCAAGAAAAAACAGAATCTCACGTTATCTTTGGAGTTTCCAAAAATAATGCTAGGACAGGAGGCCAAAACGATTGAAAGACAAATGACCAGATTTTAAATTAGATCCTTTCGAATGAAAATTCAAATCCATAATCAATTTCACTAAGTGTAAGGAACACTAATTTCTAAAGGGTTTTAATCATGGCCCAATGACTTTCCAGTAGGATAAAGCATACAAAGCTGTGGGGTGGGAAGGAGGGAAGTAACATTTGCTTTCCAAGATTTACTTTTCACCTTGAGAAACCGATTTGGGTCGCATGGCCGACCCTCCAAGAGGTCGGCCTCAACAGCTCGAGCAGCTCCAAAGAGGAGGCAGGAGGCGGCAGAAACAGGGTTTTTCATGGAATACCCCTCTCGCTGACTGAGGGCTGACCCGGCGTGGGGGTTCCGCTCGGGCCTTCCTTCTGCCAGTTCCCGGGTCCGTACCTGACAGGCGATGGACCTGCGGAAGCCACAAGCCATGTTCGCCTCCACGCAGCGCGCGCCCCAACCGCTGGGCCCGGATCCTCGCCCCGCCCCCTCTGTACGCCCCGCCTATGCGCGCCGGAAGCCCGCCCCGGAGGATTCTGCCAACCAATCAAGAAGCCGCGTGGCCCGCCACTAACCTCTGCCCTGCTGCCGCGAGGGAGCGCGGGAAATCCCGAGTGCGGCTGCAATCCCGCGGGCCGTTGGGACCATGGCCACTTCTTCGGTGTCCAAGGTACGTGGGGGGGCGGACGCCCACTAGACTCAGCCGTCGCCTCCTTCCCTTTTGGGAAAAGGGATGTAGCAGAGGTTACGTAGGCCTCAGTGAACAGGCTCGAGGGGAGGGAGTGGCGGGCTGAGCTGAAACGTCCTTACTCCAGGTGCAGTTGAGGTCAGTTTTGGTCGGGGAGCGAAGACACCGATCTGCCTTAGTTGTTTTGGCTGTGAGGACTTTTAAGTTCTGGTTTGTGGAGGTCGAATTCCCCGAGGATGTGCTCCAATCTCCGTTCCTTTTTCTTCCCCATAAATATTGTGCTCCAAGCACTCCGTTAGGTACGACATAGAGTGGTAAACAAAATAGGTTCAGTTGTCTGCACTCAAAAAAGGCATTTAACACAGATGAACTGATGATAACAAATTGTGATAAGTGTTAGCAGATTGCCCCGGGTCTGCGAAGGCCTTTTGGAGAAAGGGACATTTTAGCTGAGACCTGAAAAGTAAGTACAAGTTAGGCAAAGGATTGGAGGGTAGGGAGACTGTTCTAGCATAGAGAATGACATGCTTTTTGGCCCAGAAGATAGAAATAAAATGACCTATTAAAGAAATTGAAATATCAGTATAATCAGAGGAAGCGTTGTGAAAAGTGAGAATGAAAAAGTAGTGTAGGTGTGTGTGTGTCAGAGGAGATCACATAGACCTCATATAGGCTGCCTAGATGGCTACAGCTTGCAGGAAGACATGATAATGTGGTTGGTAAGAAGATAAACCCTAGAGCTCTATTGTCTAATGTACATTAAGTAGCCAGTAGCCACATGTGGCTATTTCAGTTTTAATTAAAATAAAATTAGAAATTTTCTCAGTTTTACTAGCCACATTTCAAGTGCTCAATAACCACATAAGGTGGCTACCATATTAGTGCAGAGACATATTTCTCCTTCATTACCAAAAGCTCTATTGTACAGTACTGCTACAGACCAAGTAGGACCTTTAGTAGTAGTATGAGTACAGCCAGAAGCCCCCGAAGTTAAGCTGTGATAAAGGTGAGAACGTAGATGAAAAAAACTGCAAAGTCATTTCTCCCTGTGTTAAAACAGTAGATTA
This sequence comes from Callorhinus ursinus, assembly GCF_003265705.2. NCBI lineage: Eukaryota > Metazoa > Chordata > Mammalia > Carnivora > Otariidae > Callorhinus > Callorhinus ursinus. Next base: position 9,377,297 of record NW_027397068.1, read on the forward strand.
GAAGGCTCTACCATGGATCTGATATTTAATTTTGATTAAAATTAAACTAAAATTATGGGAAGGAGTGCCTTCTGAGACTACATATCAAAGGGAAACTTCAAGCCATAGAGCTTAAGTTTATAGAAGATTGACTATGATACTAGGTGCAAATGCCAGAAGAGGTTTAACTGTGCTTGTGTAGCCGGGGCACTGGGGTGTAAGAGCACCTGGCTCCAGGGGTCCCAAACAGACCAGCTTCAGCCCCTCCCTGCTGACAAAAATCCTAAATCGGAGAAATGAGTGGTAGTGAAACAAGAAAGGAGCGGTGTAGGGGACCACCCTGCCCTAGGCATGTGGGGTGGGGTGGGTTGTGTGTGTGTGTGGGGGGGCAGTGGGTGCTTTATGATAATCACCTGTGGCCAACAAAGAATTAACCAGCCCCAAAAAGGAAGTAAGCCGTTGAAGGTGTTATCAATAGAGATGTTAAATGGATTTAAGTTTCCTGGTTAGCTTTCTGTAAAAGACCAACCCTAAAGGCCCTGTTGGGACCCCTCTCACTCTTGAGAGCTTTTTCTGTATCTTCACTTAATAAACCTCAGTTGCTTTACTCCCACACACACACACAAAAGGAATTTATTTCAGTGAAGCCAACACAGCAGCCTGGAGTCTTAAAGACTGTGTCCAAAGTGCTGAAAATACTTAAGGTTTATATGAGGAAAGTGTGGGACAAAGGAGGGCAGGAAGGGTCAGGTTGATCATTGTCTTGGAGTCAGTCATGGGCGGGGTCTTGCTGGCTCCGGACAGTCCTTACTGCTTGAGGGGTTAGTTTCGGTTCCCATCAGGAGAAGCTGTGCGCACCGGATCTTTTGCCAGAGTTAAGAGATAAGCTGGATGGGGCGCTTTGGTGGCTCAGGTGGCTAGGCATCTGTCTTCTGCTTGGCTCATGGTCTCCTGGTCCTGTGATTGAGCCCCATCCATGTTGGCCTCCTGGCTCAGCAGGGAGTCTGTTTCTCTCCCCCCCTCCCCCCGCGCCACCCAGTGTGCTTTCTCTTGCTCACTCTCAAATGAATAAATAAAATCATTAAAAAAAAGCGAGATAAGCTGGAAAGAAGAACTTAATCAGAAAGTTTGAGTTCAAAAGGGAGGTAGTTGCAGTTCTCTCATACTAGTATTGGTACTGTTTTTGTTTTGTGCTTGTGGCAAAGTTCCATAGGTTTTGAGTGGTCTGTCCTCTAATCCTTTTCATTGCATAAGGCTCATATTTTTGTATATCTTGAAGAATTGTGAGCTTTTGTTCAGGAAAGCATTATAATAGAAATGCTTGTATTGAAATGATTATGAAGGGGACCTTGCGTTAATAAGATTCTTTAAGGACTATTTCAGGAGCTCATAGAACTGCATGCTTTTTTTTTTTTTTTAAACTTATGTAAACTTCCTTTTCTGTGTCATATTTTCTGCCTCTTAGCTCTCCTTCTAGACTGCTTCTATCTCAAACACCATGATTTGATCAGCAGTTCAAAGTGGTTAACCATATTACTACCTGCCATACATTAGGATCTATTCTGGGCACTTGTATATCTCACTCCTTCATAGCTCCTTTTCCTTTACTGAATTGCAGGTGGATATAGAAGGGAGGCAATGACAAGCTTGTGGTACTACAGGATTTTTCTAAATGTGAATGTATATTTCAGCAGTTCACTAGTTGCAGATACAGGAGTATAAGGCACAGTTCTTATTTTGGATCCTGTAATCCAAATGGCCACTTTATATTTGCACAGCTTTCTTTAGCACTGTCCTGAGATGACTTTTTCTAGGTATATTTTTTTCATTCTTTCATTTTCCATAAAAATGGGTCTTTAAGAAGCTGTGCATGGTGCATGGCTTTAGGATTGGTAGAATAAACGTAGGACCAGTAACTTGGAGACTATATATCACCAAATAATAACAGGAAACTAAATGTAGCTAGGAAATTACCAGGAAAATTACTTGGCAAGCGTTCATTCCATATACTGATTGCGCTAACACCTGTCCTAGACCCTGAGGAAACAATTGTGAATTATATGCAGTCTGTGCTCTGAAGGCACTCACAAACTACTTGGTGAGACAGACCCGTAAATAACTATGATACACAGTGAAAGTGATTTAAAACAAAGTGAAATAAAGGCACTCAAGTATTGTGAGATCTTAGGGAAAGGAATAATTCTAACTAGAGAACTGGGGACGGTTTCCCAGAGCAGATGAGTAGGACATTCAGATGAAGAAAGGTGTATAAAATGAAACAATAGCCAAATTACCTGTTTCCTGACCAGGTTATAGATACTTGATGTTTAATTAAATAATAAAGACTTCTTTTGAAATGAGAGAGTGTCACTATTTTTGATCTTCATTTTAATGAATAATATTAATGTTCTTTAAGTTTTATAAAAATGGAACCTTTCTGAATTTAAATTTCATCAGCTTATATTTTCTTTGTCTCTTAGATTAGGTCCCTAAGAGCAAAATCATGAGATGCGCATCTCATGGGAAGGAGGAGAAAGAAATGGATAGTGCCCTTGTTGTTTAAGGATTTTCCTGCTAGGGCGCCTGGGTGGTTCAGTTGGTTAAGCCTCTGACTCTTGATTTCAGCTCAGGTCATGATCTCAGGGTCCTGGGATTGAACCCCCTGTCCGGGATCCGCAGGGAGCTGCTTGGGATTCCCCCCGGCCCCCCCCCCGCCCCCCCCCCCCCCCACCCCATGCACTTGCTTTCATTCTCTCTCAAAAAATCTTTTTAAAAAAAGAATTTTCCTGCTATAATTCAGATAGAAGAGAGAGAATTTCTTAGCACTTTAAAGAAATGCCTTTTTAAAAAAAATCCGCTTATCCATAAAATACTTGGTTAATGAGATTTATCTGTTCCTTGGCTACTTTGACTTTATGCTTTTTTCTTTCTTACTTTTTTTTTTTTTTTTAGGGCTGCTTTGTGTTTAAGCCAAACTTCAAGAAGAGAAAGATCTCTGTGCCAGTAGGTAAGATGTCTTAATAGCGAATTGGCTAGATTTCCTCCCCTAAGTCTTGAACTTACCTAACCCTAGTTGAAGTTAGTAATTCTCTTAAGTTTGACTTACTTAGCTTCTTGGTGTAGCTGTTATGTTCCAGAGTATAGTTAAAGGGATAAGGTACATCCTGGACTTTCAATCTAAAAGGGAATCCAACTATACCTTCAAAAGGCAAATTAGAAAGTAAATTTCCCCCAAAGGATATGTCCTCATTCTTCAAAAGAGATTGTCTTAGGGGTGCTTGGCTGGTCAGATGGTAAAGCATGTGACCCTTGATCTCCAGGTTGTGAGTTCAAGCCCCACATGGGGTGTAGAGCTTACTTAAAAACATATATAAATAAAATAAAAAAATAAGGCTAACTCAAAAGGAAATTAAAAAAAAAAGAGACTGTCTTAAAAATCTCAGTGATTTCCTGGGGTGTGGTAGAGAAGTTGACTGCAAAAGGGCAAGAGATACTTTTTGGACCGACGGAAATGTTTTCTAGATCAAGGGAGCAGTTATGTGAGTGTATACTTTTGTTAGGACATACTAACTGTTACAATCAGCATATTTTATCATTTGTAAATTATTTCTCAATAAAATTAAACTTAAAAAAAGATACTGTTTTTCTTCACTTTCTTCATTTTTTCCAGATACCTGTTTGGTGATCATGTTAGGAAGAATTGACTTTTTCAAACAAATCATGACATTACTGTCAGAAAATGTGTATTGTACTGGTTTTCAATTGTAGCTGCAGATTAGAATCACTTGGGGAACTTTTAAAAAAAAAATTGGGGGTTTTTTTGGGTATAATTGTATTTTCACATACAGTTGCAAGAAAGTGTAGAGAGTTTTTTGTACCCTTTACTCAGTAATCTCCAATGGTAATATTTTGGGTAACTGGTACAGTATCACAACCAGGAAACTTAACATTGGTACAATCCATTGACCTTATTTAGATTTCAGCTTGGGGAACTTTTTTAATGCCCAGACCCCATCTCAGACCAATTGAATCAGAATCTCTGGGAGTGGTACCTAGGTATTGGTACTTCTTTAAAAGCTCCTCGCAGGGAAAAAAAATACACAAAATGAGAATAGACCCAGGGAACTCAGCGACACTGTCAAGCATAATAGTTGCATGATGGGGGTCCTAGGAGAAGAGCGAGAAAAGGGGGCAAAAGATTTGTCTAAAGAAATAATAGCTGAAAACTTCCTGAATCTGGGGAAGGAAAGAGAAATACAGATCCAGGAGGCCCCAGAGAGACCCCAACAAAACCAAACCAAAGAGGTCTGCACCAAGACACAAATAAGATGGCCAAAAGTAGTGAGAAAGAGAGAATTTTAAAAGCAAGAGAAAGGAAAGCAGTTACATATAAGGGAAACCCCATACGGCCATCACTGGGTTTTTCAGACAGAAACTGCAGGCCGGTTTGGAGTGGCATGATAAATTCCAAGTGCTAAAAGGAAAAAATCTACAGCCAAGAATACTCTATCCAGCAAGGCTTTCATTTAGAACAGAAGGAGAGAGAGAGTTTCCAGCCATGTCCCTGTCACACACAATGCCATTGGCCTCTGGGTCCCAAATTCACAGTCCAGCCGCCCTCCTGCCCAAGTCAGCATGCACGGCCTACCACCTGCTCAACACCAAGTAAACAAGCCTTCACCTCAGATCGACAAGGGCTCAAGCTGACACTCCCCCTCAAATTCCAGCCCCTGTGCTCAAGTTTGTGCACAAAAGTGGGCATAATTATAACAGCAGAATGAAGCAACCTGAACAGTGACACTAATTCTGTGGAATATATGATGGGTAAAAGGAGTGTGCTAGGCTAAGAACATCTCCAACAAGCACATCAGAAAACAATACGTACAGTATGGTTCTAGTTAGTAAAAGAAACAAACCCGGACACAATAAAACAAGAAGAAATCAGAGAGGGAGACAAACCATGGAGACTCTTAAGCATAGGAAACAAACTGAGGGTTGCTGGAGGGAAGGTGGGTGGGGAGATGGGGTAACTGGGTGACGGGCATTAAGGAGAGCATTGTGATATAATGAGCGCTGGGTGTTCGTGCAACTGATGAATCACTGAACTCGACCCCTGAAACTAATAATACACTATATGTTAATTAATTGAACTTGAAACCTAAAAGCTCCTCACAGGCTTACTATTTACATTCACTATTCAGTATTGTAAAGATTAATTCTGATGGAAAAATTATGATGTGGAATAAGCATATTTATACACTAGCTTTGAATTAAAAGAAAAACTGAACTAAACCATTGTTTGACTAAGGAAATAAAGAACTTGTATTTAATGAATAGGATTTTTCTAAATCATCGCATGATGCAGACCTTAGGGTGTTACTCCTTCAGTTTGAGACCAGCTAGATAAGAAACCTGTGCTCAAAGAGCAAATAAAATGATGGTTCATATTGAGGGGACCAGAGGGTAGAAAATATGATTTATAATAAGAATCCAATTTGTCATTAGCAGAATACACTGATCTCAAGTTCTACACTCTCTTAGACTTAGTCTCAAGGAAACGTGAATTTTTTTGTATTCTCTGCCCCCCCCCCATAAAAAGTGACTGATAGACTTGGAAATAGTGAACAAAGAATAGCTACATTATAAATTATTTTTAAGTGATGGACTTGTGAACATATTTCTTTAATGTTGGAGATTGCTAAACTCGAAGTAGTTCATTTTCAGAGAAAATTCAAGTTTCTTTCCCATTATCTAGGATACAGAGCATGAAATGACATCTAGTATCATTAATGATGATGATTAATGACATCATCAGTGTCATTAGTTATAATGACATTGTTAGCATTATTGAGTTTTTATTATGTGCTAGATTATTCTAAGTTCTTTATATGTGTTCCTTTGTTTAATCCTCCCAGTAAACTATGAGGAATGTATTATGAGTATCTCCATTAAAATATGAGGATACTTAAAACTCTCAATGATAGTGCTAGTAAGTGGCAGAGCTGGGGTTTGAACCCAGTTGTCTGATTCCAGAACCTCTGGTCTAACCATTATTTGGTGCTGTCTCTCATAATAGGCTAGTTTTTGCTTAGAACTTTTTCTGTTGAATTTCAGCTATAACTTACTAAGATTTGTTCAAAGTTTTAGTATTAGTAAACCTAATGTGTATAATTTGAACTTTGCTTTGAAGTACGTTAGTTTTTGTTTTTTTTTAATTGGTCTGACCTAAGACCAATAGATACTGTTTCAGTATGAGAGAATCTTAGAGGAATTGACCCTGATTATAAGACAGATGGTGTAGGAATAAGGAAAACATATCCAGATTTTAGCACTTGCCTTCCCTGGCTTCAATTCTTGAAACAGATTCCCTGAAGAAGTAGGAAGATGCCCAGCATTTTGCCCACCATCTGTCCTCTGACTCGAAGACGCTTGGATGTATATCTAAGAGAAGACTGGTAACTCTCCCTCTTGTCTATGTTCTGTGGATGACGTACATCCATGAAAACGACTAGGCAGGAACTGGAGAGAGAGAGGGAGAGACTGAGATGGGTGGTGGCACTGGCCCTGTAGGAGATGTTCGCACTGAAGTCAAGCACTGTGCGTAGGAGCAGGAGGGAACCTGTCAACAGTGAAAACTTATATTCTGTAGGTCTTCTCAATGCTGATTTTTTTTACTTTCCTGAGCTATAAGTGACAGAGAAGTCATGGTAACAAGTTAAATTGTCCTGCTGCTGTTGTTTCCCAATTTCTGAGTTTCTTGGTTAGTATGTAAAAAATTAATGTATGTAAAAAATGTAAAAAATTAATGTAAAAATGTAAAAATGTCTTGATTTGCCATTTTAACATTTAACATGATGACTTCAGTGTATTCTAAGGCTTTTGATAAATTAAAAAAATACTTGCCTAAAACTCTGTGTCAACTATGAACAGAAGCAGAGTTCCTTAACATAAAAGAGAATCTGTATTCCAGACTACCAGTTAACATAAAACTTGATGGTAGAATGCTAGTGGCTTCTCAGTGAAGTCAGGAACAAAATAGGTATTTTCAGTTATTGAACCCTTTAAAAGTTGTAGTTGTTACAATAAAATACCTAGCAGTAAACAATAAGAAATATGAAAGAAAGTAGAAAACTACAAGGAATGTAGAATATTGATTAAAGGAAGAGACCTGTAGTGTTTTGAATGTAGATTTTCTAACATATTACAAATATTTCTTCCCAAATCAACCTACAGATTTTATTTTATCCAAAGTGCTATTGTAATTATTTTTGGGCAGTGGCAAAATTTATTTGAAAGAATGGCTTAAAATATTTTGAAGAAGAATGATTATGTGCAGTGGTGGTAGGAAGGAGACCTGGAATTATTCCCTGTGTGAATGTACTGCAAAGCTCCAATCATTTAATGATTTCAAATAGTTCAGGACAGCTCTGGGAATAGACTTGGATTCAGTAGAACAAAAGAAGAAGTTTAAAAAATAGCTCCAAGTACATTTGTAAGTACTGAGATAACAAGGGTGCCTCAAATCAGTGGGAGAAAGGATGGATTATTTAATAAGTGAATGTTTTCATACTGAAGGTTAAAGCCCAAGTGTGAGTCATGAAATCAACTTAGTCATAATAGTTTTTTTAAAAAACAGAATAGAAAAGAAAACATTTGCTGTCACATGATAAGTATTGTTTTGTGGGACCTTTGTTTTTGTTTCTGTTAAACATCTGTGTGTTGGCTAATGATGTGAAATGTATACCTTAATGTGGATCATGGTTTAAAAAGTTTGAAAACCACTGGTATTTTGATAAATGGTGTTTTGATGAATGGCAAGCCATTTGGAGGAAAACATTAAAACATATACAATAATACAGACAGACTAAAAGGCTGGGCTAACCTATGTCAAATGAATAAAAGAACAAGAATCATCTTAAGAGTCATTTCAGAGCAAATATATGAAGTGTATACAAGGCTTTCGAATAAAGAGCAAATAATGAAAATATGTTAATATTAAATGTTTATGCCTCAAACCAAATCCATTAAATACTGTTAGCAATTTAAAAGTACATGATAGAAATATAACTTAAAAATTAAAGATGTTTTAATCTTACAGATACTATAGTAAAAATATAAGATAAATAAATAAAATTAAATATAAAGGGTATTGAAGGTTACCTATCTCCAAATATATGTATTTTTGATACATATTTCAGTCCCATTCCTTACTGTGTGACTTTGCACAGAGATTTTCTAACTCTTATTATATAAAAAAGAAACTGACCTATTTCTTTCTGTGTTTTTAGAGGACTATTTTAATAAAGGGAAAAATGAGTCTGAGGACAGTAAGCTTCGATATGAAACTTATCACTTGATATGGCAGCAGATGAAATCTGAAACTGAGGTGAATACTTTTCTTAATGACTTACTATTTCTCTAATAACGTAAATCTCATATTTGTTCTTCCCATCTTCCTTTCCATCATTTTTCAAGACTCTTGATGAAACATAGGTAATACTAGTTTAGTATAATCTGTATATGCTAAAAAACGCTCATGTTCCAAGTATTAAGCATAGCTTCAGGTACTGGAACATACATTTATAATAATAGCTGCCAAGGCAAGGGGCTCTTTACATATCCTCACAACTTTTAAATGGTGACACTCTTCAAATTACCCATTCAGGGACGCCTGGGTGGCTCAGTCGATTAATCATCTGCCTTTGGCTCAGGTCACGATCCCAGGGTTCTGGGATCCAGTCCCACATCGGCCTCCTTGCTCAGCGGGGAGCCTGCTTCTCCCTCTGCCTGCCGCTCCCCCTGCTTGTGCTCTCTCTCTCTCTGACTAAATAAATCTTTAAAAAATAAACAAATAAATTATCCATTCAGTTGTACAAGTAAGAAGTCAGGCTATTTTTAAATTACTTCACTCCGTCATCCTCATGTCCAGTTTCTATGTTCTTTATATTCCAGCTCTGAAATAATTTCTCTGCTATGGCAGATTCATAGCTCTAGGACCAACATCTTGAGTGGACTTGTTTTGTTTGACCAACACGGTGTTGTATGTTTTTTTGTTTGTTTTTTAATGCCTGTGGGAGGGTTATGCACTTCGTTTATTACTGCTTCCCACCACTCTTTATTGCTTTCCACCTAGGGCTTTGCTCATTTATGGATTCCAAGTGACCCTTGAAAGTATTTTGAGTTTGTGGTTTCTAGTTTAGGCCTTCATTTCTTAACCTAGATTGTGATGATCCTCCTAATCGATGTCTTTGCCTTTGATCTCAGACCCCTCAGGCCTGTCACTAAGTCCCTATGGCGCCATTGGCCAAGTTAGAAAAGCCCTCCCTTCAGGCAGGCACAGCCCTGTGCCAGGGTGCAAGGGCTTTCCCACCTCACTGCTGGTACAGCTTCCCCCAGGTCCTTCACAGTGCTGCCTGATTCCCCCTTCTTAACCCTGATGGAATCATGTCTCTCCTTCACATCCCTTCGGTGGTTCTCCCCACAGGATAAAATCCAAACTGTTTAACATCAAGTGTAATTTCATAGGCCTAGCCCCTTGCCTGTTTGTCCAGGCTCATTCCCTACCACTTCTCGTGTTCTTGACGCTTAGCTCTGTCTGTGGTTCCCCAGGTACTTGGTGCTTCCTTCCTTGCTTCCTCTACTCCCCATTCCTTCTAACTTTCTTCTCCATATAATCACCTCCTCCATCACCTGCTCTAATGCTTTGACTCAAATATGTCCCCTCCTCAGCTTAAGTTGGGTGGTCCTATTCTTGGGTGGTCCTGTTCTTCATCATAGCACTTTACCCAATGTATTTTAATTGTTAAATGTTCTTGCTCAGTTTTTTTTGTTGTTGTTGTTTTTTCACTGGTTTAGGATAAAGACTACCTTTCATTTGTAAGGTGGTTAGTAAATGTTTGTTGAATGAATAAATGAGATTCTTTGGTGAGGGAATCCAAAGCACTAATGACTGGAGCTTTAAGGGGAAAAAAATTTTTTTTAATTTCTTCCATCTAATAATCATTTTACATGTAATCTTTGGAATTAATGACAAATTATCTTTCCCAAACTTAGAAAGATGCTTCAGATTACTACTGATAATAATTCATAAAGTTTTGTGTTTTCTTCATAGCAACTACAAGAGGAATTAAATAAAAACCTGTTCGATAGTCTAACTGAATTTCTGCAAAAGTCTTACTCTGGATTTCAGAAGAATTCAAGAGACTGGGGTTGTCAAATAAAACTCAGAGAAATTCCAACTGCTGCTCTCATTCTAGGTATATATGGGTGTATGTTTGTTTGTTTAATTAGTGGTTTTGTTGTTGAGAATAGTGAAGAATAACCTGTTCTGATAGACTTTTTTATCTCTTTTATAGAATTAAACTAATTCTTGTTTGCTTTACATACTTTGAAAACCAATAAAAGTTCTTTATGCTGATCATACATCTGTAAATTAAAGGAAATTGATCCAGGATTAGCTAGCACCCTCCTCAACTTTGTCAGAAAAACGAAGGGGAAATATATTTGTGTTACTCTTTTTAGTTATTTTTTGAGGATATATGAGATTTGCATTTGGTAATAAACCACTGGTGGGTAAATAGATTTGGTTGTTTTTTTAATTGTCTCTTCAGTGGAATTATCTATGACCTCAATTTTATTTTCCCTGTGCTTAGTTTATCAATCTTAGATTCTTTTATAATACTGTATTAATATTAATTGTTTAGAAGGGGATTTGGATGAATTATATATAAACTGCTTTCAAACTGCAGGTGGTAAATTTCTTAGGTACTTAAATATCCATCATTAATGTCCCATTTGAACCAAACATCTGGTTGCAGGATAATGGAAAAAAATTTCTTTGGCATACTAGCAAATATCTTTATTTCTTTTGGAAAGAAAGTTGGATTTATTTGGATTTCAAGTGTACTTTTCATTGCACTTAAAATTTACTATTTATTCAAGGTTTGTTAAACTAGTGAGCACTGAGATAAGGACTTATTTTGTTGTTTAACACTGCCTTTAATACTGTTCATTACCTAAATCTCATTCCTGATGTTCAGAGCAATACTTATCAAAATTCAGTGTACCTACAAAAGTCTCCAGGGGGTTTTAGTAATAAATGCAGGTTTTTGTCAGTAGGTCTGAGGTGGGGCCTGAAACTGCATTTGTAACAGGCCTCCTGCTGGTGCCCATACTGCTGATCCCAGGACGACTCTGAGTAACAACACACAGGGAATGATTTTTATATAATTTTTATTTTATATAATTTTATATAATGTTTATAATTTGAACAGCTTTTCAGCGTAGCCTGCACTTAATTTCAAAATCCTTTCCATTTATGGATGAGAAACTGAGACCCAGTGATGACCGGATTATACTGTTGGGTACTTTGTTTCTCTCGGCCAGGTTATAAGAATTGGAGGTGGAGTGGGGAAAACATAATCAAGAGCAATGGCTTGATAGATTGTTGAGAGCACTGTTTAAATCCCTTCTCTGCCTACTGCCAAAAGGAGAAAAGAAGCTAATGGAAATGTTATATTTCAAAGTCAGTAGTCTGATGAGAACATTTTCCCAGTAAAAGACATTGTTGATTTTTTGTTTGAATGTTAAATAGCTTATAAAGTGAGTCGGTGAAAGACAAATAGACCAGTGTTTTGCTAACCTCCCAGAGTTGTTCAGAGGTGCAGTATCACGATCATAGACCATAATGTGTCTAGAAATATCATTTTGATACCGTAAAAAAAAATCCGTAGTCAAAGAATGCTTAAGCACAGTTGCACATTTTCTATTTTCCCCAAAAAGGTGTATGTCCATTTAAAAATAACCTGCCAAAAATTTTATTTGTTGGCTATCCTAGAAAAAAATTTTTGCTTCTTGGTGGCCTGGATTCTGAACCTTTTGTTTTTCTTCCAGCCAGTTGAAGTTTTATAGTAGCAATTATCAACCAGTTTCAGGATGTTTGCTGTTGGCACCTGCCTAAGTGCCAAAGCACTTTCTAGAGATCACAGATTGTGACGTCAAGGAAAGTATGTCAGTAGAATTTTTTTCCCATGTAGTGGGGAAATTACACTTAACTCTGATAACTGCATGCACAGATAAACTCTGATTTGTGGAAATGAGAACGAGAGGGGCTTAGTAAATACCTAAAGTACCTAAAGTTTTATTAGTTTTTAGGCTCTTCCCTCAGAAATTAGCTTACTGTATACTTTACCTATTGTATTTACTACAGCAGTCATTAACAGTATTAGTGATTGGATTCTCCTCACTTGTTAAGTCAGGGTCACAGTAAGCCTGGAATCCATAGCCCTTATTTTTGAATCATTAGTTTAAAGAGTTCTTTATGAGTTTGACAAAAGTAACAAAATTACTCCTAAGATATTTTCAAGGGTTAACTACATATCCTCAGTAACTTTTTTTAAAGAGAGATTGTGCGAAATACCCTTTCTGACAAATAAGTATTGTGTATGCCTCCAGATATCTATTGTCAATGGCGGTCTCTTCACTTACGCAGTATATTTTTTTGGTTTCTGTTACTAATTATATTTAAAAATATTTTTATTTAGTAATTCACTTGACATGTTAGCCTTGTTGTTAAATTGTTAATAATACAAATGATGTTGTAATACTGATATTATTCCATAGGTGTGAACGTAACAGATCATGATTTAACATTCAGAAGTCTAACAGAAGCCCTTCAGAATAATGTCACTCCATATGTAGTCTCATTGCAAGCTAAAGATTGTCCAGGTACAGAATAAATGCCATAATAACCTTGGTGAGATGTTACAAATCTCTTCTGACCTTCTTTCTCTCTCTAGCTTTTTTTTTTTATCCCTTTTTATTTGTAGGAAGAGCATGGCACTACGTTTTTTGGCAGGGTGAGGTTTATTGCCTATCGCAGTAATCTTGGCTGTTGCAGGACTCTTTGCTACCTTTTGCTTCATTTACTCCAGCCCCACCCCTGCCATATCAGCTTCACAGCCAGTAATAGTCTAGGCATTTTATGAGATGTGTTCCTTAACCCAGTAGAAGTTGAGTAAGTTGGAAAGTTTGGGACAGAGAGCTGAGAATTAAGGATTGGGGATTTGGCAGCTTTAGTCCAACAGAGTCTAGACTGTCTAGGTTCATATTTACAGCCTCAAATCATCTTATTGTTTTACTCTGAAAGACCAGCATGGTAAAAAATAGTCCATCACCAGAGCCAATCTTAGGTATATGAAGCCATTGAATCATAAAGGATGTGGATGCTACGAGAGTAAAATGGGTTTAGATTTGAACTGACATAAGGGCTTTATGTGCTTATATTACTTTCATATTCATAAACTGACTGGAACTGATTAAATAAAAGCCCTTAGGACATCTTTTAAAATGACTCTAAGGAAGGTTTGTAATCAGTAAAATAACTTATGTAAGTAACACTTTTGGTCTCTTTTTTTAGAGGCCTTAAAAACCTTTTGTTGTCTAGTGTAATTTAAATATAGATTGCTTCTTATATAATTTATAATTTTCATGTTTACACATTTGCTTAGGTAACACTTTTATTATGGACAATATACATAAACTTTGGCTAGTGTTAGTCTGAGTTAGTGAAATTTAAATATTAAAGAGAAGATACTGATGAACATTAACAGTTAATATGTTAAGTGTTATGTTAATATTAAGTATAGAAAAACACACTGTACCCAAATGTGTATACTGATTAAGAACTTTCAGCTGTTTCATATTTGTTTTAAAGAGAGATAAGCTTTCTTACATTTTTTACCCATTCTGCAGATATAAAACATTTTTTACAAAAACTGGCCTCACAGTTGATGGACTGCTGTGTAGATGAGGAATCCAAAGAGGGAAGTATTCAGGTCGCCCAGAAAAAGACACATTGTTCAATGGATTCTCTTTCCAGTTGGTATATGAATGTCACACAGGTAAGAGTAAACTGACAATTTTCTCTCAGAAAATTGGCATATGATTGAAAGGCTTAGAATTATATTAAACATAGTACTATTTTGTTCTAATAAGAATATGCTTATGTATTCTAGCTATTAATAGTAGCTGCTTATTTTTCATAAGGCTATTAAAATTTAAAAGTATTTTTTTTCAGTATGCAGTCTAATTCCTGCCAAGTGTTTCAGTTCTTACAAGGCCATCTTATTTGCAGGAGAATGTCATCTAGTGACAAAAACGACCTCAGGAATGGGTTCTGCTCTAGAGTCTATCTCTATGACAGTGGCTATAACTTTAATGTATTATCTCTTAGGTCTCTCAGTATTTGCTTTTGTGCAGTAGAACTGTGCTGCCAGGGCCCATTGTCAACGTAGTCCAATGAGAAATAGTCGTTTTTTTTTTTTTAAAAAAATCCTAATTCCACATTTAGAATTCTTGGGAATAAATGGTCTGTAAGTAAAGTATATTCAACAAACAGATAGCTGACAAGAAGTTCCATTCTACCATGATAGGCCCCAGTGAGAATGGATAACCTAGGTGATTCATGGAGAACTGCACTATAAAACCACAGCTTTAGTTTATGGTGGTGTGTAGCCAGATAGTATGGGGGAAAATACTGCGGTGACATTTTCTGATAAAGGTGTTTGCTGAAGTCAGTCATGAGTGAAGTTCCATTTTTGCTTTATAAGGGATGAAATTGGGTCTAATGCTTACCATAATATCTTAATTTGGTCCACAATTTTAAATTTTCTAGAAATCAAATGTACATTCAGTTTATGTCAGATATCCTTAAAAGATTGGGATTAGACCAGATGATATTAAAGATGCTTTTCAACTTAAGGTTTAACAGTAGCAGAGCAGTGAAGTAGTATTGTTTTTGTGCTTTTTATTTAAAAATACTAGTTCTCAGCTTAAAGTAAAGCAAAGTAAAACATTCTATTAACAGAAAAAATAATCTATAGAAAATCTCCCCATGCTTTTTTCTGTAGTTTTCTCAGATAGCAGAAAATATAAATATTTTATATGAGTTAATAGATTTTACTGAACCTTTTTCTTCTTGGTTATTATTTCCATGTCAGACACAGAAAGATTCTGCAAATAACTGTTGGAATGAGTTTCTCTTTATTATGTGGGAGAAATAAAAGAAACAGCATTACTGTAAAATGTAAAGGGAGATACATCAACATGTGGCATTGTAACATCGTTTGGGTGGTAAGGCTTACTTTTAACTCTTTCTTTTCACAATGGCTTAAAAGAAGACAGACTCAAAAATGCCAAGGAAAAAGAGGACTTCTACTAGTCAATGGCAGTCTCCTCCTGTTGTGCTTATCTTAAAGGATATGGAAAGCTTCACCACAAAAGTACTCCAAGACTTCATAATTATCAGCAGGTAGATGATATATCATCTGGCTTTTACATACAATTCTTTTTATTAAGGAAACATATAACTTTTAACTTGAAGAACACCCTTTTCCAGAGAAAATGAATGGCAATTTAATCCTCATTTTAATACCAACTGGATAGAAACCAGAATGATTTCAAATTCCCTATAATTGCTCAAAGACCTCCTATCAGTTTTCCATTTGCTTTTTGACCCAAAAATGAGATCAAAAGACTAAAGTTGACCAATTTTTAATTAGTATGATAAGGCAGTATAAAATGTAGTTTTTCTCACCAAGGTCATCTCTCTTTCCCATTAAGTGGATAAACTACTCCAGATTGAGATATGTTTGTCAGGTCTTATTTTCTGATACCTATCCACCCTTAGAAGCTCTGAGTTACATATGCTCTCTGAGCAAGTATGTTTTCTAAATAACATTATTTTGTATAATACTTATAGTGAGAAACTACATTCATGGTCTCATTGGATTTTCAAGGCAGTCCTGTGAGATTCAGAATTGAAGTAACTAACCCTATTTAAAATCCAGTGACGGGGCGCCTGGGTGGCTCAGTCATTAAGCGTCTGCCTTGGGCTCAGGTCATGGTCCCAGGGTCCTGGGATCGAGTCCCACATCAGGCTCCCTGCTCAGCGGGAGGCCTGCTTCTCCCTCCCCCACTCTCCCTGCTTGTGTTACCTCTCTTGCTGTGTCTCTCTCTGTCAAATAAATGAATAAAATCTTTAAAAAAAATAAATAAAAATAAATAAAATCCGGTGACATGTATTTCCCATGGTACATTTTTTAGGATACAATTTATTTTGGCCTTTTCTTTTTTTTTTTTTTTTTAAGATTTTAGTTATTTATTCATGAGAGACAGAGGAGGAGAGAGAGAGAGGGAGAGAGAGAGAGAGAAGCAGAGGGAGAAGCAGGCTCCCAAGGAGCAGGGAGCCCGATGCGGGACTCGATCCTAGGACCCTGGGATCATGACCTGAGCCGAAGGCAGATGCTTAACCATCTGAGCCACCCAGGCGCCCTATTTTGGCCTTTTCTATATGTAAACTTGCTTGGTAGTTATAGCTACATTTGCCTAAAGCTATATTGTGTTATAATTTACTAATAAACTTGTAAGTCCTATTTTAATGGTGTCTTTTTTTCCCATTGAAACTAAGATTTCTAGATCCTAAGACTTTTCTTAATGCTAAAACTAAAC
The DNA here is from genome assembly GCF_003265705.2 of Callorhinus ursinus. Lineage (NCBI taxonomy): Eukaryota > Metazoa > Chordata > Mammalia > Carnivora > Otariidae > Callorhinus > Callorhinus ursinus. The sequence goes on from NW_027397068.1 coordinate 9,393,785, forward strand.
TGCTTTATGTACTTTAAAAATGCAGAATAAGAAAGTGACAGAAGAGCTCTTCTCTTTTGGAGCTTAAATCTGTGGCTACTTTTGCCATCTAAAGTGAGGAAGAATCCAGGCACTGTACTTCTATGACGGTAGAACTGCATATTGCTGGAATATTGAAATGCAATAACCAATAGGAGGGAGCATGCAAAGTCATCAGCCATGATACAAAGGGCTCAGACCCACAATAGCTCTCAAAGATAGTTCTGTTTTACTCTGTGGAAGTCATTTGTGTTCATCCTGGCAATGCTCAGAATAAATCATGTCCAATAAGTTTGAGTTAAGAATTCAAGGAAAGGATGTAACATTTTTAAATGGTGTCCTTTAAAAATAGGTCTTATATATGTGTAAGGAAAGTTTCCTAACTCTTAGCTATTATGTATGGTTGGGTGACATAGTGTCTGTTCGATACGTGCATAAATAGAATAAGTTAACTTTGAAAGTTTGTGAATTACATGTCACTGAACTCTTAAAAAAGCATAGGCTGGATGTCTGTTAGGAAGACTGTAGCTAGGGCTCAGACTTTGAGAGGTTACATTGAATGATTCCTAACTCTTCTAACACTTGAGATTGTATAACCTTAGAGGGAGGCATTTGATCCCTCTGGACCTCTGTATCTTACGTATAAAATGAGAGGATCTGTTAATAGATTGATTTCAGAGCTAGAATGTGTGGGGAAATAACCATTATTACTTTAACAGAGGAAACTGCGTGACCTAGAGAATTTGAGTATTTGGAATGATATCCTCAGCAGTGTCTTATACCGTACTCCTTCAAATAAAGGTTGTCTTAATTTGAAATTTGGTGTATTGAAATATATTTCCTAATGAAATCCCTTTTATATTTTCCTTTGAAAACTAGTCAACATCTACATGAATTTCCACTAATACTCATTTTTGGAATTGCCACATCTCCTATTATCATCCATCGATTGCTTCCTCATGCAGTATCATCTCTGTTGTGCATAGAACTATTCCAGTCTCTGTCCTGCAAGGAGCACCTGACTACAGTACTTGATAAGGTAAAAAGGAAAAACTCGTACCAGTGAAATAGGATGAAAAGACTGCCAAGAATAGATTATAAATATAAACGTTAGTGATAAATTTCTGCATCTCTGAGTATGATATTGAACATATTTCTTCACATTTTTTTGTATTTAATGATTTTATAGGGTACAGTATTGCCTCCTCAGATAAAATATAGATTTTTTTTTTTTTAAGATTTATTTATTTGAGAGTAGGAGTGGGAGAAGCAAATTCCCAACTGAGCGGAGAGCCCGATGCAGGGCTCAATCCCAGGACCCTGAGATCATGACCTGAGCTGAAGGCAGATGCTCAACCAACTGAACCTCCCAGATACTCCAAGATATAAGCTTTATAAAAAGAATGATTGTATCTTTCTGTATCTACCGACTTATCAGTCATTACTCAATGGAAAATTAGGTTTTTAATAATTTTTAATAGAATTTAATGACTTCCTAATAACAGTAACAATGTTTTGACTCATTTTGTATAAAATAATTTGTAATTTTTAGTGGACTCTTTCCTGTCATTGCTGCTCTTGACAGAAAATAAATACTAACATTTCCTTAGACCTTAGCTCTATTTTTTTTACCTAAAGTAGTATTAGTTCTGTGTTTCTACCTAAATTAGTAATGACCTTTCACAAATTGTTAGACTCAGCTCTTTTAAGGTGTGCCTTATGCTGCTTGTGAAGGTAAACTAATGACAACCCTCCGTTTTTTTTTTTTCCCCAAGATTTTTATTTGAGAGAGAGAGAGAGCAAGAGAGCTCACAAGCGGGGGCGGGGGGAGGGGCAGAGGGAGAAGCAGGGGGCCCGATTCGGAACTCGATCCCAGGACCCAGAGATCATGACCTAAGCCAAAGGCAGACACTTAACTGACTGAGCCACCCAGGTGCCTGACAACCTTCCAAGGTTCTTCATCTTTTTCCCATGAAGGTGGTATCCATTAGTTTACTGATACTTGGGGGAAAATTTTTCCAGCTACAGTATTTAAAATTGCTTGGTTGGGGTGCCTGGGTGGTGCAGTTGGTTAAGCTTCTGACTCTTGGTTTCAGCTCACGTGGTGATCCCTGGGTCATGGGATCTAGCCCCGCGTCAGGCTCTGTGCTTTGCGCGGCATCTACTTGGGATTCTCTCTCCCTCTCTCTCTGCCCCTCCTCCCCACTCTCTCACTTGCTCTCTCTCTCTCTCTCTCTCAAATAAATAATCTTAAAAAAAAATGAAATTGGTTGTAGCCAAATACATTTGGCCTTCTATAACTATGTTTTTGTTTTAAAAGCCTGGTACGACTTTTCATTTTCAGATGTAAATTCTTCACTATAGGCCATTAAAAATTAGCTGAATAATACAAATTCAGCTATTTTATACTTTTTTAATAGACATTTGTTATTTTGGGGTTTTTCATTCAAAAGTACATAATGTGTTATTCAGTAATGTGTATCAAGGGATGAAAAAGAAATCTTATCTGATAATAAGAATTGCCAAAACCTATAGCTTCTTCAGTGGCTTCTGGTAGGAGAAAAGGGATTGTATAGTTAATAGATTGTATTTTTTTAAATTAGCAATTGGGTGGAAGATGATGGATATCATTGATTCTGGAGATGTATGACTAGCTTCTTTTTTTGGTTGTGACTGTTGGATAAATTAAAGTTTTGGTTCATATTTGATCTAAAAAAAAAAGTTTAGCTACTATTATAGTTTTCATAGTTATATGTCATAGTATCATTCTTTGCCTTATTATGTATACTTGCTATTGATGAAGAGTAAAGAAAGACTAATGAGTGTATCCCTCCCCTTTTTATCTCTTTCAGCTACTTCTTACAACCCAGTTTCCCTTTAAACTAAGTGAAAAAGTGTTACAGATTCTGACCAACATCTTTTTGTATCATGATTTCTCAATTCAAAACTTTATAAAAGGACTTCAGGTAAGAAGACACTAATGGGTGTGAAAGTTCATGAACTGATTCTAAATAATTTGCATTAATTTGCATATTCAAACTATTTACCGTGATAAGGCATTTTAAATGGCAAAATCTAAAATAAGTAAATTCAAGTTATATTCTAGATTCTGTCATTCCTTGGTTAAATTACCTTGCAGCAAAATATAGAGAATTACATTAATTAGGATGTCAAAAAGTGGTAGAAGACACCCTCCTTTCCCCTTGCATTCCAGTGATTCTTAATATATGGGAGTAGGGAGAAAGGGACATTTTTTTTTTTTTCTTAAGATTTTGATGAAAGCTTAGATACTTTCTACCTAAGAAATGCTATATATGAGGGATCAGCAAACTTTCTGTGAAGGATCAGATATTAAATGTTTTTGGCTCTGCATGCTACAACTCTGTGGCATACTCTTTTTCTTCTTTTTAAATAACCAGTTAAAGATATGAAAACCATTTGTAGTTCCTGGGTCATACAAAAATAGGTGGGGGCCATTGTTTGCTGTCCCTTGCACATATTTGTGTGTTTATTCATTTATGTTCCTATATTGGGAATACATTTTTACTAAGGTTTCATGAATTGCCAGAAGAAAATTCATGAGTTCAGCTTCATAACATCTGTTCTAATCTAAGAAAGAACCCCGGGGCGCCTGGGTGGCTCAGTCATTAAGCGTCTGCCTTCGGCTCAGGTCATGATCCCAGGGTCCTGGGATCGAGCCCCGCATTGGGCTCCCTGCTCAGCGGGCAGCCTGCTTCTCCCTCTCTCTCTTCCCCTGCTGTGTTCCCTCTCTCGCTGTCTCTCTCTCTCTGTCAAATAAAAATATATTAAAAAATAAAATAAAAAAGAACCCCATTATCCAGTTATTTAAAAGTTAATATTCCTTGTCTTGGCAACTACCTAAAATACCTTAGCAAAGTGTAGTCATTGTAAATACATGCCAATTGTCAAGTTCCCTAAAGCTTGACAAAAACAAGTCCCTAAAACAAAAGTACAGTGTGATAATACCTCACATTTGTATAGTGCCTTAGAGTTTATAAATTATTTCTCACATGTATTTTTCCTCCATATAAAACTGCAGTGCTCTCTTATGGCTAATATGTATCTTTTTTTTCAACTTGACTTTTTTTTTTTTAAAGTTTATTTATCTGTGAGAGAGAGAGAGTCCATGTGCGCACATGAGAGCGGGAGGGAAGGGCCGAGGGAGAAGGAGACAAGTAGACTCCCTGCTGAGTGGAGATCCCAAGAATGTGGGGCTTGATCCCAGGACCCTGAGATGATGACCTGAGCCAAAATCAAGAGTCAGATGCTCAACTGACTCAGCCACCCAGGCGCCCCTTTTTAAAAAAGAGTATTTTAAAGCAGCAAAATATTTACCTTAGCAATATGTGAAATTCAGTGATAGAGAGACATACTACATTTGCCTCTCTCATAACAATTTATTTCATTTATTTACTCAAAAGTATTAAGAACCTACTGTAAGCCAAGAACTCTGCTGAGTCCTGGAGATACAGAGGACAAGGAAATCTCGGTCTTCAAATTGCTCATTTGTTTAGTGAAGGAGACAGAAGAGGGAACTCGTAGTTACAGTTCTCAATAGTCAATGCTGCGGAAGAAACACGCCTGGACATTCCATAGGAGAACGGAAGTATAGCCTAAGGAATGGGGGTTCACCAGGTTAAAATGGGAAGTGCATTCTAGGTGAAGACAGTGGTAGAGGGGGAGAGAGCTGTTTGAGGACTACTGCAGTTTTCTAGACAAGATAGAACAAGGGCTAACCTAAGGTAGTGAGAGTGGAGCTAGAGAGGAGGAAACAGATTTGAGGATGAGCTAGAATCGACAGAACCTGCTGACCAAGTGGGTGATAGGATGTGGCAGAGAGGAGCATAGGTTCTAGCTTGGCAAATGGATTGGAGGTTGGTACCATTTATCAAGTATACATGTTAATATAAAGCAAAGAACCCATTAGAAAGGGATGAGTTTCTTTTTGTATATGGTTAATTTTGGGTATGTTGGATATAAAGATTTGGCACTCAGAAGAAAGATCTGGAACAAATAGATGTATTTAGGATTTATCATTAAAAGGTGCTGGGTGAAGTCACATAGTGAGGATGAGGCATCACCCAGAGGCGTGAGGAAAGGACCAAGATTAGAACTTGACGGCAAGCTGAGGAGAGAGCAATAGAAAAGGAGACTAAGGAAAACCAAGGGAAAGCAGAGTAACACCGAAGTCCGGAGAAGAGTTTTAGGAAATAGAAACTGTAGTCTCGGCATTGAGAAAGTGAGTAAAGAAGAGGACATTATAAAATTATGTAATCTCTCTGGGTCTCAGTTTTCTCATCTATAAAATAGGGGATCATATTAGATGATTTTATAGTTCCTCCTAATTTACTAAGCAGCTCCTTTGTATACTAGGCACATTACTAAGTATTTACATTGTTCCATTTAATAGGTACTATTATCCTGAGTTTCGCAGGTGAAGAAACAGACTTGTGTTAAGTAGCTTGGCCAGGGTCACACAGCTAATAAGTGGTAGAGCCATTAAGACCCCATTTGGCCAGTTTTCTTAATCATCAGTAGGAAATATGTGTAAGTCCTGATTTCTATAGGAGGTACAGTAGGGCATATAATCATTCTGTATATGTTTGTTTCTTTCATTAGATGAATATGTTAACCAACTTGTTAGTTGACCCAGGATTTTGAGAACACACTTGGACAAAGTAGTGAAGTGATACTAGATTCTTACTTACAGCTCTACTGTAACTCATGTGACTTCCTCCCATTCCTCCTCCCCAGCAAGTCCCTTATCATGTTTGGCTTTTACTTTTCTGATATTTAAAAAGAGGTATTAACACTGGAATATTATCACAATATAATTGGAAAATATAAGTAAGAAATGAGATTTTGTTAATATGTGCAAAAATAATTTAGCACTTGGCATGAACAGTTACTTTCTGTTTGGTATTTGTTTCTAAGTTAGGCTGGCTGTTTGCCTTACAACCTTATACTTCCTCCAGAATGAACTGTGTTAGAGGATTTCCTCCAGCCTTGGGTATCTGGTCCTCAGCTCTATCGGCTCAGAAATTCATTATCAGTTTACCCAGAAAGGATCAAGCTCAAATACCTTAATACTGATATATAAGCCAGCATGTTAATTTATTAATTTTTAATGGGAAATTCTGTTTTCCAGTCCAAGAATGTGTTTGTCCACTATCTAGGGAACTGTCTCTCTAGTATCAAGGTATCTAGAAACTAAACCAAATTGGTCATGAGAAGGTTGCTTAGAGTCAGAGTTTTTAGCATTTGGATAGTCTTATGAGATAGATCTTATGAGTTATGGTAGAATCTGTAAAATCATTCCCCCTTGTACTGTAGAGACCACAGCATCCTAGTTACTCTGACACTTAAATTTATCAGATACTGTACCGTGTTTTTCTCATGAAATAAAACTCAGTTTAAAAAAAAGATATATTTTCTTTAGCTATCCCTCATTTTTCATTATTCTTTTTTATCAGTAGGCAAAGCTTCTACCATGGTTAACATTTTTATTTATTCAGCAGACCACATTTTTTCACTGATTTTAGATGGGTGTTTGCTTGTGAGTATTTGGGCATCTGTTAGACTCTGAGGTCACACCCCAATCCCATCCCCACAATATTTACTGTTATTGTGAGTTGCTTCTGTAGAGAGCTAATCTATCCATTAATATTAGTTTCTTGTTTATACTTCAGAGATTACAATTTTCTGACCTTGCCCCACAAAATCAGAGTCTTAAAAATATTAAAGATATAGAACCATTTATGCATTGTTTGCAATGTTACTGTGATGTTATTAAATGTATTAGTGCCATACTTTTACTGTTTTAAAAAAACCAGAACCTTAAAATTGAGTAGACACAGAGCAAAAGATTACTGCCAAAATATAACAAATATATTTAATTTTCACATTTTTTTTATCTTCACATTTCTTTCAGCTTTCTCTATTAGAACATTTCTATTCCCAGCCCCTCAGTGTTCTGTGCTGTAATCTCCCAGAAGCCAAGAGAAGAATAAATTTTTTATCAGATAATCAGTGTGAAAACATCCGACGTCTTCCATCGTTTAGGAGGTAAAAGGAGAAGTGCTTATTTAACACATCTTATAATAGAGGTTGGGATAAAATGAAGGATCTCAGATCTAGCTATTTTTGAAGTGGGGAAAGAAAAAAAAAACTTTTTATTTAGAGCACAATGAAATCCTCTGTTTTCAATTGTGAGATTTCTTTGTTGGACTTGAAAATTTAGCATAAAGAAAAATATTTTTACAAAGGGACATAATTTTCAGGTTCTCCAGAGTTACTTATTTATAAATAAGATTTCCTGATTCTGGAATTTACGGCTTTTGATTATGATTAGATCCCTAGATTATGTGGTATAGCTGATTTAAGGAGTTAAAAATTACCATTAAACCATGACTGTTATCTTGAGCTTATTTTTGAGAAGAAATGAAAGAATGTGACCACTGATCTAAGTAGTTCTTTTCCTCATATGATATTCAGATCTTTAGTATGTTTAATTTTCTCTCTTTGTGTGTGGGATGGTGAAAATTCTAGGTACGTGGAAAAGCAAGCTTCAGAAAAGCAAGTTGCACTATTGACCAATGAGAGATTTTTGAAGGTAGGAATGTGGATGTATTTGTTTCAATTTTATTCTGTTTTTTTTCTTCATGAGAAACAATATGCACATAATGTTTATTCAGTGAATTTATAAAACATATCTGTCCATCCTAATATGCTTTTCACAGAGAATTAATGGGTCTTCATAATCATATAGGAATGTGATTTGAACGTGACACAAAACTTCAGTTCTAAGGTAACCTTTTTTATTGAGAAAAAGTATTAACTACAGGTTTATCCTATGGTGTAATTTGAAAATATTTTTAGATCTCAACTTTGTTTCCACATAGCAATTTTGGAATCTGCAGGCAATCTCATTTTAATGTTCTTTTAAAAGTTGTCATACATAAAGGCACATAGAAACCATGTAGCTTAGGGACCCACTGCTAAGTGGGTTTGATTTGATTTGAAAAAATATCATTATATATTGATTATACAATGCCAGGAAAGAAGTAATGAGCTTAGAAAATTAAGAGTTAGCCATATAACATAGGGAATATCAAAAGAAGGAGGTTTTTTTTTTTCTTTCTTGAATAAATGATACTTGGACGTGGTACATAAATCAAAAGGCAAAGATAATATACAGAGAAAATACTCCCTCACACCTTTATCCTCCAACCACCCACTTTCCCTTCCTAGATATATTCAGTGTTACTAGTTACTTATGCATCATTCCAGAAATATTCTTCAGACACACAAGTAATTTTACATACTGTAGGAGTTCCCTTCCCTATCTTAACAGAAGATAAGTATATAAGCTATTCTGTACCTTGTTTTGTTTTGCACTTAATCTTGGAAATCATTCCATATCAGCATTGAGAGTGGTACAGTACTCTATGGAATGAATATAGTTTCATTTTACTTAGCAGGTCCCTTAATGATGGACAACTAGAAATGCATAGTGTCATACTTGTTTTCATACTATTCATGCCTTTTTTGAGGAAAAAGTTGTAGGAAATTGTAATAAAATTAAGATGAGATTGAAGTAGCCCTAGTGCTATGTGTAGGTTTTGCTGATACATACTATTTTCAAATTTTGAATGAAAGAATGTTAGTTCCTAGAGGGCATGTGTGCTGTATAGCTCTGAATACTAATTTACCATCTTTTTGTAAATTCTCAAAAAATATTAAGAATGGCTCTTTTATAATTGAGATATAATTGACATACAATATGACACTGGACATTGGCTTTTGTTAAACATTATTTCTAATGCAGAATCCACACTGGGCCATATTATAAAATCAGTTCTAGACTGGGCTTAATAATTACTTCAATAATCTCTGTAATCTTTTTAGAGCAGAATAAGAAGTTTTCAAATCCTAATGCAGGTTGTTTTGGAAGAGAGGAACTTTAAGAACCAGTGGAAAGGGATGTGTGCATGTTTACTGAATTTTAAGATTAGATGGATTAGCGCTCTGCTGAGTCAGCTAGTTGCCCAGTGCATTTCCTGCGAGAGTATATTTTCAGAAGCCAGGAATAGATTTTTAAAGAGTACCTTTAACCATTGAGATGATAAAAGGGAGAGAATCTCTAGGTTGGTCTGTTGTAGAAATAGCTTGACATTTATCTGTGCTTCTCAATAACTTTTCATATATTTTCTGAGCATTTATTTATACTGGTTCCTAGTGCACTTAGCTCTGTTCTTATTATCTTTGCTGTATTCATTTTAGGATTGCATACTTTGTTAAAGGCATATTTTCTTGAGATTTACATAGTGAGAAATATGAAGGGGCACAAGGATTTGTACCCTTACCCTAAGGAAGTTATGTGCAGGTTACCTGCTAAATTCAAAGGACAGAAGAAATCTATGAAAATAATTAATGTGTCTGAAATCAACAGAGTGAAAGTATCTGTATATTTTATTCTTGTAATGCTTTTTCTCTTTTTATAGTTTATTTTAAAACATCATCTTTTTTTTTTAAGATTTATTTGAAATAGGGGGAATGAGAGAGCACAAGTCAGGGGGAGGGGCTAAGAGAGAGGGAGAAGCAGACTCTCCACTGAGGAGGGAGCACAACCTGGGGCTAGATCCCAGGATCCTGGGATCATGAGCTGAAGGCGGAAGCTTAACCGACTGAGCCACTCAGGTGCCCCCATTATCAATTTTTATATGTATTTTTCCACAGTAAAAGAAATCAGAAAAAACTCCACATGATAATAATATGGTACTACATGATACAGGGGAAGATCCTGATTTTGACCTCAGGAATCTTGGATTTCAATTCCAGCTCCTCATTAGCCAGGTGTATCTTAGAAAAATCACTCATCCTATTTAAGCCTATGGGCAGTAATTCCTAGTGTGATTTCTTCATAGGGTTAGTGATAAAGTCTGTTCAGCAAATGAGAGTGAGTTAAAAACAAATACACAATGAAATGTTTATAAATGTAAATCATAAATACTGTTATTACTTTTCACTATAATAAAAATTAAGATCAGTACACATAGTTTTATATATTGCATATTGTGTATTATACATATTATATATAATACTCTTGTGTTACATGGTTTTATAGATTATATAGTTATATAGACATGCCTACTGTTAAATTTTTCACTTTGTACCCATTTTCTACACTGAGATTCTGAAGACCTAGACCTCAAAAGTATACTCTAGAGAAATTTATACTCTTTATATCTAGATTCTTTCAGCCCGGAAAATCTACTTTGCTCTCCATCCTGATGAACTAAAGCAGTTGCTCTCAAACTTTAGCATGTATCAGAATCACATGGAGGGCTTGTTAAAACACTGATTTCTGGCCTCCATCCCCAGAGTTTCTGCTTTTGTAGCTCAAAGGTGGGCCCCAAGAATTTGCGTTTCTAGCAAGGTCCCAGGTAATGCTGATGCTGCTGGTCTGAAGACCATCTTTGAGAACCACTTGAACTGGACTGATTCCCTAGAAGGAAATGTTTATTGCTTCCCTTCCCTTGTTTTCTTAAATTTAGAACTAATCTAAATTCTCACTTACTTAAATGACTCATCTCAATTATCCTCTGACTGGAGTCAAGAAGTTAAAAAAAAAAAAACACCCTAACTCCTTTAGAATTATGGATACTCAGTTTCATAGTTACAGCTTTTAAACTATATGCCAGCTTTGTATTTCATAAACTTCATGGGTTTTAATTTTTTTAATTTAAAATTTAAAAAATTCAGCTGACTAAACCATAAAACATTTGTAGAAGTTTCACTAGGAAGTTCAACAAAGGCATGACATTAGAAGGCCATATATAGCCGATAAAAGACTAAAGACTGTGTGTTCTTTCATTTCTAAGTAGTCTGTCTCATGAATGATTGTACAGTGCAGCTGGGTACAGTGGCCAAAAAGTGTATTCTGACAGTTAACACATTTTTCTGCATTTAAGCCAAATAGGCTTGCACAGGCTTCCATTAATGCAAACTTCTGATGACTCAGTAGCTTTCAAATCCTGTGGTAGAAGTTTAACCAGATAATCTTTAAAGTTTCTTTTGGCTCTAAAATGCTATGATTTTATTTACTTGCTCATTAAACAGATTAGTAATAATTTTTTTCTGACTAGTTAAATTATTTAGATTCCTCATTAAAATTCTCCTTTAGTGCATATGTTTAATTGAAAATAGGTAAATTATTACTATGGGTTTTAGGTGAAGTACCAGGAGCAGTTACTGGATATATTTTTACCATGTTTTTGCCTCATAGTGTTGCTCTAGTAATCAAGGTGTTTTTTAAATTTAAACCTTTAACTTAAGAAATAATAGTTCATGAGAAATTAAGCTGTCAAAGTGCCTTAAACAGAACTTTCAAATTCTTCATAATTACAGAGATATTCTTATTATCACTTGTGTCTGAAATTTTGTTTCAAGTCCTATATTAAGGAGAGCTTTGAAGAAGATTGTGGCCTCATATCACATTTGCATAATTATTTGGTAATTAAAAACAGGCCTTGAAATACTGGAAATTTTTTTTGAATAGTGAGAAATTCTTTTTCTTTCCGTGAAAAAATGTTTTGGGGGAATAGAATATTAACAGCTTTTCCCAATTAGTAGATAGTTTTTATGCATTGTTTCATTTTGAGTCCCAGCCACCACATATGACAGATGTTTTTATCCCTTTGTGTAGATGAAGAGAGTCACAAAATGATTAAGTAACTTGCCTACCTCAAGTGTCACAATTAGCAGTTGGAAGATCTGGCCTTAATACCCAGACCTGACATCAAAGCCCACACATTTTCTGTGACACTTCATTGAAGAATTAGTATAAGTTGATGAGAAGGTGCCTGAGGTTCTGTATTAGTGTTTTAGAAATGAGAAATGGGCTTTTCAAATACCGTAGCAAGTTAACGGTGAAGTTAAGGTACAGGAGGCTTAGAAAACAACTTGGTACGAGGCGGCTTTGCCCTTTATAGTCCGGCAGCCAGGTGTCATGCAGCTCTGCATGCTATTGCTCACATTAAAGCTGGAACGGGAAACATCCCCCTTCTCCCCACCAAATAGATCTAGTTGGGTATGTTATACAAATATGTATATTTGCCAGTATCATTTACATAGACACATACACACACACACACACACACACACACACACACACACACACTTTACTTTCAAAAGACTTCTTTAAAAAAAGCAAGTCCAGGGACGCCTGGGTGGCTCAGTCGTTAAGCGTCTGCCTTTGGGTCAGGTTATGATCCCAGGGTCCTGGGATCGAGTCCCATATCGGGCTCCTTGCTCAGTGAGGAGCCTGCTTCTCCCTCTCCCTCTGCTGCTCCCCCTGCTTGTGCTCTCTCTGACAAATAAATAAAAATCTTTAAAAAAAAAAAGCAAGTCCCAGTGCCATAGCTAGGAGTAGGTCCATTTTAATCCTGTGCTGTCTACACCAACCACACCCTCTATTTATCAGTAATGATGTGCTCTTGGTGTTGATCCTGTCTTGTCAAGAAGTTACATTATGCTCTGTATATTTAATACATGACTAATTCCATGTATTTCACATAAGAAAATCAGTTTGTCAAATCTTCCCTAAAGCTATTTGGCTTGGTTTCAACCCTTAAAGAGTTCAACTTTATGCTGTGTAGAAAACTAGATTCAATCCCTTGCCGGTGACAGTTGAAGTTTTATTATTCTGACTCGTTAATATTTTATGTCTCTATTCCCTATGTACCCAGCTAGATTTTAAATTGGTTGAGAGTAGAAAGTAAGTCTCAGACTCCTTAGAATTGTAATATATTCCTATTAGAAAGATAACCTGATTCAGTATGCTTATTTTACAGATGAAGAACTGCAGCCGAGAGAGGAAGTAAACTATCTAAGGTCACAGAGCAAGTTAGTGGTAGAGCAAGGATTTCTTTTCACCATTTAGTATGCTTTTTGTGGTGATTCATGATCAAAAGGCACAGAATTAGGTCACAAGTTTGATGGAAACCTGCCTTTCACTTTTGCCTCCACCTCTTCATTCTGGTTTCTTTTGACTGACCTAAGGACAGGAGGAGGGAAAAATCTATTAGAAAAAAATAATAAAAGGCAAAGAGAAGAAAGGAAGAATATGATTCCAAAACAGACTACTTCTTGTGATCAGATGCGTGAGCCATTAGCCCAGTAGTGCGGTGGGAAGTGGCAGCTCAAATCCAAAGCCTTCATCAGGTGCTGCTGAACAGGGAGAACAGAAGGCTGAGGCACATGAGAGGTCGAGCGCTCACGCCGCACTAGAGCTGGGGGAGAGCTGTGGTCTGGCGCTCTGGTAGGTAGCCGTCACGTGATAAGACACTGAGAACCAAACACTGTCAGCCAAAACTTCTCTGATGAGAAAAATAATGCTTAGTTCTAGCAAAAGGTGATGGAGAAAATGCTGTGTTCTTGGACAGCTGATAACCTCTTATTCCTAAAATCCAATGTCTGTTTTGCCAGTGTTTAGTTTCAGTGAATTGAATGAAAGGAACAAATTATAAAAATGTACAGCCATTTTTACGTACATTCTTTAAATCTTCTTGGAGTCGCTCTTTACCCTATACCTAAAATCTGGACACAAAAGTGATAAATACTGTGGGAATTAGAAGAGAATTGCAAAAACTGAGCATCATGGCAAATGTAATTCTATCTGTCTTATTTTCCTTACCTGTATCTATTTAAGTTTACATGGCCATTGGTTTCCCCTTCAAAGGAAGTAACCAGCTCAGTAACAACAGAGGCCTTGTCATATTAGTAAACAATAATACATGAATGATTTTGACTGAATGGCAGACAGGATTGATGTGATTGGAGATGGCTGATTTAAAAGGGTGTAGAGTAATATATTGTAATATACATATAAAATGTATAGTAATACATTGACTGGCAACCACAGCCTAATACTAATGTGGTTTTTTAGCTCCTTAGTGTTTTCTTAAAAACCCAAGCCAACATATACAAATTGAGACATTTTACATTACAAATTCAGACTTTTGTCTTTGTTGAAAAATTAGTAAATGTGGCCCACATCCAGCAAGACAACATTGACTTTTTTTTTAAGATTTTATTTATTTATTTATTTGACAGAGAGAGAGAGAGCGCGAGAGCACAAGCAGATGGAGCGGCAGGCAGAGGGAGAAGGAGAAGCAGGCTCCCCGCTGAGCAGAGAGCCTGACTCAGGGCTTGATCCCAGGACCCTGGGATCATGACCTGAGCGGAAGGCAGAGGCTTAACCAACTGAGAGCCAGGTGCCCCGACAACATTGACATTTTAAATTCATCTTACTTGAGAAGGTGAATTTTGAATAAAGACTAAAGGAGGTTACAGAGCTTGCCATGCAGGAATCTGGAGGAAGGGAATTCCAAACAAAGAAACAGCAAGTGTAAAGGACCTGAGGTTGGAGTGTGCCTGGATGTTTGAGGAGGAGCAAGGAGTATTGGATTATTTGATATCAGAGAAGTATCTTTCTGTTCACATCTCTTTGTCAAAGATCAGGAAAGACCGGAAGGTCTTCGTGTTTCAAGAATACAAGAAAGCATATCTCTTGGGCGCCTGGGTGGCTCAGTTGGTTAGGCGGCTGCCTTCGGCTCAGGTCATGATCCTGGAGTCCCGGGATCGAGTCCCGCATCGGGCTCCCTGCTCAGCAGGGAGTCTGCTTCTCCCTCTGACCCGCCTCCCTGTCATGCTCTCTCTCTCTCTCTGTCTCATTCTCTCTCTCAAATAAATAAATAAAATCTTTAAAAAAAAAAAGAATACAAGAAAGCATATCTCTTTGGGAAATAATATTACTAGGCCAAGTGCAGCTCTGTTGAGAAGAATCATCCTAAATACAGTCATGAAATGAAACAGTGGCAGCTATGACCAGTATATAGCAATGATGCCAGAGGAAAAATTTAATGAATGGAAAGGAGGGTTACTCTTTCAACAGACTTTGTTTTTTACATGTGCATAGTGTGATGCTGCAGTAATGTATTGAGTGGAGAATTTTCTCAGCATCACAACCTATAAAGTATTCATAAAGTACATCAAGAATTGTTGCCCTGGACAGGTGGTAGAGAGGCATTTGCAGATAAAGATCTCAGTAATACTGACAAAGAATTTAGAGAACAGGTTACATGAAGAAAGCTAATCATTTGTGATGTTTCCTGCTACAGCTGATAAGAACACATAGAAACAGCAGTGAAATCTCTTTAATGTAGAGTGTAGGGTTCCAAAGTCAGCACATAAGACAAAAATGTGGGATGGTCGAAATAACTCTTGAAAATCCCTTAGAAGGGTACAACAGATCTTCTGTCATGCAGTCCAACATGGCCGGTTTTATTTCCAAGTGTTGGAACCAGAACGCCATTTCCTCAGGAGAGCATCAGATGAAATAGTTTGCTATGCTGTGTTTTAAGCGCTAGGCACTGGGCACAGGGGTATAATCACATAGAAGCGTAAAGGGCCCGAGACCATCTGGGAGAAGAGCATGCCCATAATCCTCATCTCACCCTTACCCAAGGCATAGTTCCTGGAGTGCAGCATTGCGTACAAAGTGTAACGTGTTTCTTTTTTTCTCCTCATCTGAGTAAATTCAGTTGTACTGCATCACCCTTTATTTGTGCATGTAGTTACTCCACAAAGCAAAACTAATAGGTAGTGCAAGAAGCATGAGGTATGATTATTATTCATAGATTCCTTTCTCTCCAGAACACTTTCTTTGTTTAAAAGCTTTTTAGGCATACATTAAAGCAAACAATTAGTGGCTTTATGCACTCTCTATGCTACAGCTTATCGTAAAATTAGAATTAAAATGTACTTTCCCAGTGGTGGTTAAAGTACCCTTTGGTATGATAGGAAACCTAGATTTTTGAAATTGCCAGCTAACTCAAATACTGGGAGGAAAAACATTTTGATACTAAAAGCTTTTCTTTCATTTGCCCTGTGCTTTCAGATAATAACCTATAGATCGCTGATGAAGGAATTGATTTCTAAGTGTGTTAGAGTTTAGGAAAATATATCAGATTTATTGCTTTATATCGGTTGGGTTTGCTTGAATTTATTGATATCTGGGTGTTACTTTCTCCATGCTTGACTGCTAAAAATAATGGGTATCTGCAAGATATTACTGGGGTAAGAAACCCAGCCCAGCAGTTAAAGTCCTTCATTTGACTTTTTAGAGAAGAAAAAAATGTGAAGACCATGCCACAGATCATAATCCTCTTAAGAAAATGTTACAGGATGAAGCAGTTATAAAAGTATTTGAGGTCTGAAAAATACTTGAGTGTTGCTAGAATGTGGTGTTTTAAAGTCATTTCTAAACTATTTCAGAAGGTTCTAGAAAACCTAATACCCCCATTCCACCCACCCACCCCCAAAAACCCTTTTGAAACTGGTTTGTGAGATTAGTCATCCCATTGTTTTAAGACGCTGTCTCCCATATTATACTTGTTGGAGTCTAAATTATAAATCTTAATGGCTTCAGATTTCTCTTTTTAATTTTTTCGTAATGGTAAACTGAATAAAGCCAGTATTGGAATTCTCAACAAAAGGCAGGGATTTACCAGAATCACCTGTGGTGTTTCTTTCTGTGTTTCCTCCTCCTCCTTCTCCCCCCCCTTCCCTCCCTCCCTCCTTTCCCTTCCTTCCCTCCCTTCCCTTCCTTCCCTCCCTTCCCTCCCTTCCCTTCCTTCCCTTCCTTCCCTTCCTTCCCTCCCTTCCCTTCCTTCCCTTCCTTTCCTTTCCTTCCTTTCCTTCCTTTCCTTCCTTCCCTCCTTTCCTCCTTCCCTCCTTCCCTCCCTTTGAAACACAGTTCTGCCAGTACTTTCAGAGAAGCATAGACCTCAGCAACTGTTAATTATGTTGGTATTGCACTCGCTGGTGACCTCCTCACCCTTCTGATGTCAGCAAGGTAGAGGGTAATGGGCCTGCCTCCCTGTGGCACACACCAGGTGCCTGGCACAGGCAGGCAGCTATCAAGGTGCATTTTTGCACACTTGTATTTTTGGGAACCTAGTTATAATGGCAGTGCTGTAGATAGAAGGAAACTACAGAATTAATTTTGGTGTGTTAGTACCACCAGACTTGGTACTAAATCAAAGATACCCAGCCTTTATCCTGGATTTTGCTTGCATTACTAATTCTCAAAATTGAGGGGGTTAATTTGTAATTCTGAGTCTTCTCTCATCAGTTTTCCAGAAATTACACATATTCATGAACTAGATTTTATTCTTTTAATTACTGACTTACATATTTATCATATATTCTGTGATTTTTAGGAGGAAATACAATCATTACTAGAAAACTTACATGTTTACCATTCAAATTATTTCCTGGTTTTGAGATGTCTTCATCAGTTCACCTCTTCTCTTCCCAAGTACCCGTTGGGTCGACAGGTAACCAAAACTTCCTCATTTGGAAGAATATTAGTAGTTTCTTGCTTTGATTTCAGCAGCATTCAGGCATCAAAATTTTAAATGGATCCAAATCATGCACTGAGTGCACAGTCTAAATCCATTGCAGCTGTACATATTACCGGTAATTGAAACAGTATTTTTTGTTCCCATGGCCACAACTAGAAACAGCCACATAAATCCTGGTGGTGTTGCTTCCCCTGCGACGTATTTGTCCTAAGGCATTTTAACTTTTTCTGTCACACTTTTTTTGTCATGGATACTGAGAAAGCAGCTGATCCCTCACCTTATTGAAATAGAGAAAAGAATCTGTTTGAGAATGCTTGATGGTTAACCTTGCATTACACCAAGAGCTAAAAGGGAGGCAGCACTTCTGTGCTTGCAAAATTATGCCCCACTGGCTTTTGTGTCATACCGTAAACCTGTGAACCATCTGTGGAGTGGATGTTAGTAGAATAATTCTGTATTCTTAAATCTTTGGATCCTTCACTCAGAGGCTTAGAGAATAAATATAAATACATAGGAATGATTTGTTTAAAGGTGATTTCTGCCATTAAGCATTCTTTTTAATAATCACATATCATGTTTATTACTTTCTCATTGCAGTGTGATCAGTGATATCAGCCAATCCCAACATAGTCTCATTTTGCTTTACGTAAATGTTATTCTTATAAAGCCTGACCTATGTGATGGTATGCCCAGTCTGTAGTCACCTAAAGAAAATGGTTGTTTTTAGTAAGATTTATTTCTTTGTCTTGGTCATTGATGATTTTGCCAAGTGAGTAATGTGCAGTTCAGTATATCACTTTTGGGTCTTTACAGGTGTGCTCTTTGCTTACAGATAGGGGCGAGTGGTGTGCAGTTCAGTACATCACGTTTGGGTCTTTACAGGTGTGCTCTTTGCTTACAGATCAGAGAGCTGTACTGCACTTGTTTGGAAAAGAACATACGGGATTCGGAGGAGTACGTGTCAGCCTTGCAGCTGCTGAGGTAGTTCGGTTTGTTTTCTTTTGGTCTGCTGTAAGCCTGCCAGTAAGTAACACCCTCCTCCAGAATTCTGCCTCTAAGGGGTTTCATGAGTAGCCATGTTGTGTCTAATATCTGTATATATGTGGATCCACATATATAAGCTGATCCCTCACCTTAATGAAATGGAGAAAAGAATCTGTTCTTAGTCAGATATTGACACTACTTGAGGAGAGCTTAGATTAGGTATGGATAATTTTATTTTTTTATTTTTTAAAAAGATTATTTATTTTAGAGAGGGAGAGAGTGGGTGGGGGGTGGTAAGGAAGGGGCAGAGGGAGAGAGTGTCTTAAGCAGACTCCAAGCTGAGCATGGAGCCTGACTTGGGGCTTGATCTCACAATCCTGGGATCATGACCTGAGCCGAAACCTACAGTCAGGCGCTTAACCGACTGCGCCACCCAGGCACCCGAGGTATGGATAACTTTAGTCTTGCTAGCTTGATGTCATGGCAGGGAAAGTAGTCACGGAAAGGGAGCTTGCCATGGCCCCGGCCAAGATGGGTGGAGGAGCAGCATCACTGGGTAAAATGCATCCTGTGAAGGTGGTCACTGCCGAACTTGATGAGGAGGCAGTGGCCTTGATTCCCACCCCCACCCCCGCTTCTGAGCTGGCCCTGTCTACATGAACACTGGATATCATAAATCATTAACCTGATATTACATGAATAAATAAGGTATCTTGGTGGTGGTATCAGATATCCGAGATTGCTTACCACCCTGACAAACTTATCTTTTAAAGTTATAGTCATTTGTTTTTCTTGGCTTTACTTCTTATATATATGGTGACTTTTTAGTCTTCCATAAAAATAATGACCACTTGGATAATGAGAAAAGGGAAATCAAATGTGAATTAACTTTCTGCACACAGACTTATAATTTTCCTCAGTGAATATAAATGCTTATATGAAATATTATTTAAAAAGTCTAAGAACTGAATATTAAGTCTTGGCTTCCTCTGGGCCCACAAGAAAAGAACAGATGGGCACAGTAGGAGGAAAATTCACATTGAAAGCACTTTAAGTCCAGAGACTTAATAATACAAATGTTAGTGATCTAGCATGTGCAGCTTAAGATAGGAAACTAATTTTATGGTATCTGGAAAAATAACTCCCCATGGAAACTAGATTGCCACTGAAAAGCTATGTTTTACTTGATTTTTTAAATGCCAGTAAGAGATTTCTATGTACCTCTGTATATCAACTGAGACTTCGTTTGCTTTCTATTCAAGTCAACATGTCTGTCTCAACACCCAGTTGATTCTTGCTGAGTTTCCTCTTTAATCTTTGTGATTAGTGATTGTCTTCCTTTTCCAGTCGGAGTATTCACAAATTCATAGATTCCTTTGTCAGAGAGGGACTTGTTCTTTTCTTTCTGTATCTTTCTGGCATTGGTAATCTTGGGATACAAGTCAAGGATCAAGAATGCCAAGGCCAATTCCAAACTAGAGTAAGAAAACATGAGTAGTAATAGTAGTGGTAACAGTCATAGCCACTGTTTATGAAGGCTTGCAGTGTGTCAGGCACCGTGTTAGGCACTTCCAGTACATTTTCCTGTCTAACACACAAGCACACCTTTGTGCAGATACTGTTATCCAAATGTTACAACTCAGGATACTGAAGCACACATAGGGCTTAGATGATTTGCCTAGATCTCTTAGCTGTTGATGGAACCAGAATTCTAATCCATATCTGACTTCACAGTTGTTGTACCTTCCATTATTCTTTGCTAAGATCTAAAGTATGGGTTTGTGGATCTGAGTAAAGCAGAAGCAACAAATAGAAAGTGAAGTTTCAGTCATCTGGCTAAGCTGAGGTCAGAAACATAGGAGTAAGAAAAGCACTGTGGATAAAATACGGCAGGTACAGCAAGGACAGGCTAGGGTCTGGGCACTACAGCAGTCTGGGAACCTCCAGACTGGATTTCTTTTCCCTTTGGTGCAAATTGGATGTGGACAAGAAGTCAGGGACACCTGTCAGTTTAGGCATTCTTAGTAGGAATCATCTGAATTTAGGAAATCAGACATTCTCATCACCTACCTTCAAACAGTTCAAGTCATGAGAGAAAATAAGATTAAATAATCACTGAATGTCACTTGGGAAGAAAAACTAAGGTGCTGTAGAAATATTTCCAACTTGAATATTATTTGTTAAGTTCCTTAAAGACAGTATTTCTCTTGAAAAATGCCTTTTATCTGGAAACTGACATTTTTAACCATAGATCAACTTGATGAAATATTTTGTGAAATATTTAATTCCTAATATTTGTGTGGAACCACCAAAGAACCAGCCAAAACAATATTGAGAAAGAACACAGGTGGGGAGGCATCGTGGTTCTTGATTTCACACTATATTACAAAGCTCTATAATCAAAAGACTATGGTATTGACATAAAAAAAGATACATAGATGAATGGAACAGAGAGCCCAGAAATAAATCCACACATATATGGACAATTAATTTTGGACAGAGGAGGCAAGAATATGTAATGCAGAAAGGACAGTCTCTTCAATAAATGGTATTGGGAAAACTGGACTACTTTCTTACATCATTCATAAAAATCAACTCAGAATGGATTAAAGACTTGAACATAGACTTGAAACCACAAAACTAGAAGAAAATGTAAGCGAAGCTCCTTGACATTGGTCTTGGCAATGATATTTGGGCTTTGACACTAAAAGCAAAAATAAACAAGTGGGACTATATCAAACTAAAAAGCTTCTGCACAGTAAAGGAGAAACCCATCAAAAATGAAAAGGCAGCCTATCAAATGGGAGAAAATATTAGCAAATCATACATCTGATAAGGGATTAATATCCGAAATATATAAAGAACTCCTACAACTCAGTAGAAGAAAACAGTGGATTAAAAAATGGGCAGAGGATCTAATCTAAACAGACATTTTTCCAAAGATGTACAGATGGCCAACAGGTACATGAAAAGATGCTTTAATATCACTAATCACCAGAGAAATGCAAATCAAAACCACAGTGAGATAACACCTCACACCTGTTAGGATGTAACACCTCACAGCTGTTTGGATTTCTTGTCTTCAAAAGGACAAGATATAACAAGTGGTGAGGAATACTCGTGCCCTGTTGGTGGAGATGTAAATTGGTGGAATGGAATACCTTAGTAGGAATCATCTGAATTTAGGAAATTTAATTTAGGAAACAGTGGAGATTTCTCAAAAAATTAAAAATAGAACTACCATTTAACCTAGCAATTCTGCTTCTGGGTATTTAACTGAAAGAAATGAAAATGCTAACTCAAAAAGATGCCAGCATTCCCATGTTTATTACAGCATTATTCACAATACCCCAGACGTGGAAACAAGCTAAGTGTCTATCAGTGGAAGAATGGATAAAGAAACACACACTCACACACTGGAATGTTACTCAGCCATAAAAAGAAGTTCTGCCACAACACTGATTTCAGTACAGATTAGTGCTTGTCAGAGAATAGGTCAGTGCTTGTCAGAGGTGGGGGGGTGGGCAAAATGCATGAAGGTGGTCAAAGGGTACAAACTTACAGTTAGAGAGTAAAGAAGCCCTGGGGATGTAATGAATAGTATGATGATTATAATTAATAACATTGTACTGCATACTTGAAAGTTAAGAGAGTAGATCTTAAAAGTTCTCATCACAAGAAAAAATGTATAACTGTGTGGTGGTGGATGTTAACTAGACTTGTGATCATTCCACAATATATACAAATACCAAATCATTTATGCTGTACACATTAGACTAATATGTTTATTATATCAAGTTTTTAAATTTTTATTTTTTTAAGATTTCATTTATTAGAGAGCTCACAAATAGGGGGGAGGAGTAGAGGGAGAAGCTCCCTCAGCAGGGAGCCTGACACAGGGCTCAATGCCAGGACCCTGGGATTATGACCTGAGCCAAAGGCAGACGCTTCACCAACTGAGCCACCCAGGTGCCCCTAATTATCTCAATTTTAAAATGTACTTCAAGGTATTTGTAATGGGGGGAAATGTCATGTATTCGTGGGTAGGAAAAGACTTAGAGAATTTTGTATCACAGTTATTTTTAAAATGTGTGCAAGAGACATTGATGTGCATGTGGGAAGCATGCAGGTATGTCTTTATAATAGGTCATAATTTGACATGAGTGCATTGGTTCCACATGTCTTCCATAGACTTTCTTCTTTCAGTCAACTCTTGGAGCATGAAGACCACATCCCTATAGAGGATATGAGTTGGTTTTCACTCAAGCATGTATCATTATATAAGGATATATTTCACTTAAAACACCATTTGGGAACAGGAAGTGGTAAAAATGATGCTAACCCAGCAGTGAGCTAGGTGAGTACCCTGGGCTTTTTGTGGTCAGCTGTGAAACCACAAGGGGAAAAATTTACCTTTCTGTTGGAGAAAATGTCTAAATAGCTATCTAGAAATTAAACACTTGACCGAGAATTTTTCAGACTTTTGAAATTCAAAAATCCTTGCTTCGGTAATAAGGTTTTAAGGGTTGATAAAAGTCCTAAGAGTCCTTGACTTACAGGAACACGATGGAACAGCTGGACCAGAATACTGCAGTCTCACATCAGTTGCCGTGGATTGCTAGGGCAGTGATTCTTGGGTTGAGGGTAATGAGAAGTATGCCTGTCTTCTTAGGGAATTTATTCTGCCCCTCGCCCCATAATTAAGAATTACTCACCAAGGATTATCTCATTTTCTTCCAAATAAGGAAACCAGAGGCAGAAACATTGAGTGACTTTTCTGCAGTTGACAGAGCTGTAATTTAAATCTGAATCTTCAAAGTCAAGTCCATTTTTCAGCCCTATTCCAATTATTTGAGAGGTAGTATAAAAGGTAATTTCTGTAGGTTTGTGGCCAGTAGTCCATGTCAGAACATACCACAGATACTAAAGTGAACCAGCCAAGCAAGCTTCTGTGGACTCAAAACCCCCGTCCTACCCTGACACGAGGCATCTTGGCACAGAGTGTAGACCTATAAATGAAAGGAGCCACAGTGTCTAGTCTGCTTATCCCAAGTGTAACCTTATGAGTTTGCTATAGAAACAGATTTGTAAATTGAAGTTGATTGATAGCTGAAGGAATTTACTTTAGGCTAAAAGAAATTACTCGGATTTCTGAGTCAGGCTTTTGAGTTAAACAGTAATATATTAGCAGGTCAACTCAGCTTTCATTGAGTTAAAAAAAAAATGACCCAAGTAATAATATCAACATTTGATCACTTTAGCTTAGTTCAAAGAGACTAGAGATTTGGAATCTAAGTAAGGCATTCTTTTCTGACTTTGTAGATCAACTTTAGATGAGGTTTAAAGATCTAGTCAAGAAAGAGAGCACAGCTGCACAGTCTATGCAGTGCTTCCTAAATAGCATAATTTAACTTCTGATGATCAAGACTTGTCCATGTAGAAGACTGTACAGTTAAAATATAATTTCTTTCTTAGAACAGGGATTGCTGGTCCTGAATTTGCGTCACAGGAGGTCCTCCACGGTCATCTGTACACTTGGGATAAAATCAAACAGCTGAATTGTTGAAGCTCATCCTGTAGCAAAAGATAGTGATAGTCATGGTTTTTACAGTACTGATTTTCAGGCCTTAGTGTGCATAAGAATCAGCAGAGGTATATTAAACATGTATACTTTTGCCCTCTCCCCAGAGATTCTGAATCTCTTGGGAACCTGGGTGGTGGGTAGAAGGCATCTGCATTGAACAAGCACTCCACCACATTTGGACAGGTAATCAGTCCAAACGACCACACTTGGAGAAACACTGTTCTAGAAAATAAAGGGGAGTAAGAAGAGAGTACACAAAATTGAGGAAAAAATAAAGCCATCAAAGGAAAAGAAAAGGCTTTCTTGGTGGAGGAGCTGGATGGCTTGAGGGAGGTGATCTCAGATTGGTTCTGAAACTGAAACCAGGTATTCCACTGCTAATAGTGAGCAGTAGTTTTTTATCTCAATAGACAAGATCTGAAATTTTAAGTTTTTTTTTTTAATCAAACATTTAGTGCCTACTGTTTTCTGCTAGACAGTGAACAGGTAGCTAAGAAATGTTACTTTAAAAACTCAGAAATCGCAGGGGTGCCTGGGTGGCTCAGTCGGTTAAGCGTCTGTCTTTGGCTCAGGTCATGATCCCAGAGTCCTGGGATCGAGCCCCACGTTAGGCTCCTTGCTCAGTGGGGAGTCCGCTTCTCCCTCTGCTCCCGCTTGTACTCTCTCACTATCTCTCCTTTGCTCTTGCTCTCAAATAAATAAAAATCTTTAAAAAATAAAATAAAATAAAAAAACAAAAACTCAGAAATTGCTAATCAAATTTAACTTGACAGCTTTTTTCTTTTAAAAAGAAATATATAAGATATATATGATATATAAAAATTTAAAAGTAGATAGTGCATCAATATGTGTATA
This sequence comes from Callorhinus ursinus, assembly GCF_003265705.2. Taxonomy (NCBI): domain Eukaryota; kingdom Metazoa; phylum Chordata; class Mammalia; order Carnivora; family Otariidae; genus Callorhinus; species Callorhinus ursinus. The sequence goes on from NW_027397068.1 coordinate 9,418,676, forward strand.
TATATTAGTTCACTAAAGTTGTTTCTAACCATATAACTTAATTTATTTGTTTTGACATACAGAGAAGAGCATGGTTTCCACAAAGGGCACTATAACTTCTAAGCACTCCCCTACCTGAACCAATTTGTCGGTAGAGAAACTGTTGCGCACTAAGGCCTGAGGTCATGAAACTATCAGTTCATGGCCATTGCCTTGTTCATCCATTCTAAAAGGTTTTTTAAATGCTTGATATATGGAGCCACTGATCTAATTACAAAGATGACCCTAGTTCTTACCTGCACTGAATTTTGGTCAAGTGAGAGATTAAGGTGGACAGGTAGGCACTTAGAATACAGAGTAGTAAGTGCTGTGATGGGTCAGGTCTCAGGTGCTAAGGAACCAACAGGCTGGACAGTGAACCTCTGCTGAGGAGGTCGAGCCGTTTCTCAGAGGAAGTAGCATCTAACATGAAATATCACGGTTTAGGAGGAATTAAGCATATTTTTGGCTTTTGTTTCACTTGTTACCATAGTGAATGCTTTGTTGTGTTGTCTTTGAAGAAAATAATCTCTGTCATGGTTTTTTTGGTAAGCTTTTTTGTTTTCTTCTAGTCTTTATTGATATATTTGCAGGATAGAGTTTTTGAATATTTTTAAAAGCTGATTAATGAAAATGTCTGTTTAAAACCTGAGAACTCATTATTTAGGGGATTTTTGCATTAGCCATGAATTGACCAGTTTCTCCTCATTGCCTGTTCTCAAGCAGACATTTATATAATCAGTACTTAACCAGGAATTATTGGCTTTCTGCATGATGAAGCAGAACACTCCATTGCCCTGCAGGATGATTGTTTTTTTATTATTTATTTATTTATTTATTTATTTATTTTAGGATGATTGTTTTTAATGATTGCTAAATGATTCCCTTTCTGGCTTAGTTAAGGAAACTTTTTTTTTTTTTTTATGACAACCCATAAAGCTTTTAACACATAAAGTATCACAAGCCTTTTTTGAATCATTTACCTGATGGTGATAAAAATCACGTAATCAGGTTGGTTAAAGATAAATAGCTCTTTTTCAGCATTAATGTGACCTATCCTAATGTGCTTTTTCCTTTCTCTTTAATCTAGTGGGGTGGCTTTCATACTTTTTAATTTTGATATTTTCTTTTCAATTTTATTCTATTTCTTTTAAAGCTAAATGCTAAATGGGATCTGCCAGAATTCGAAAGCATTGTCACACTGTCTCCAGTTCCTCTCTTACTCTCTTTTTAACTGATTTGGTTTTTACACTCTGTTAATAAACTACTTTGATCAAGGTCACCGGTAACCTTCATGTTCCTAAATCTGATGGTCAGTTCTGCATCTTCATTTATGTTAACCTATTATCAGCATTAACACAGTTCATCAGTCCTTCCCTTAGTGACGTTCAGGACCCGGACACTCGGTTTTTCTCCCACCTGGGTGCATGCTCCTTCTCAGGCTTCCTCGGTGGTTTCTCTTCTCCCTGCCACCTTAACATTACAGTGCACCAGGGCTTAGTCGAAAGCCCACTTTGCTTCTGACTGGCAGACTCTTACTCCAGGTACCTATTTAACGTCTCCACTTGCATATCTAAAATACATCTCAAAGTGAACTTAGAATCATCCAGTGTCTTTTTATCCTTCTCATTATGGAAAGCCAAAAACTTGTCTAAGTCACTGTCCTCTCTCACCTGGAAAATTGCAGAATTGGTTTCCCTGGCTTCATACATGTTCCCCTACAGGTTTTTCTCAAAACCACCGTCAGCACAATCCTTTTTAAAATATATGCCATTCCTTTGCTCAGAACTCTCCAATAACTCCCCTTTCACTCGAGTAAAAGCCACAGTCTATACAATGACCCTACATGATCTAGCCCTGCATCGCCTCTCTCTCATTTCATTTCCTACTACTTGGTCTCTCTTTCCACCTCAGCCACCTTGGCCTCCTTGTTTCTGAACATGCAGACATACACTAAGTGTAGGACCTTTGCATGCATTGTTTTCTCCGCCAGATACTTCCATGGCTAACTCTCTCACCTCATTCACGTGTTTGGTCAAATGTCATCATCTCAGTGAGGCCTAATAATCATTTTAAAATTGAAACCCACCTACTCCTCCCCAACCTTCCTCCCCCTTAATTCTACTCAATACTTTCCTATAATACCAATTCTTAGCATATATATAGTATTATGAGGCAGATAGATACTGTTTGTTGTCTGCGCTCTACCCCCTCACCCTCCAGCCTTGCTAGAACATAGGTTTCATGAAGATGGGTTTTGTTTGACTGAGATGTACCCCAAATGCCTAGAACAGTGCTCGTATGTAGTAGGCATTTAATAAGTGTTCACTGAAAGAAGGAAGGAAGGAAAGGAAGGAAGGAAGTGGTTTCATGACTTAATAATTGAAACCCATTTTGAAAACTCAAGTTTGAAAAATGCTGGTCTAGTGGCTAGACTCAATCCTTAATTTTCTATTTGGGGTGCTAGTATATATTAACAAAACTTGGGGATAAATTTTCATTTTTTTAGGTTTAGTTTTGTTCAGTTTGGTTTGGTTTGTTCAGAGTGCTTGTTGGAGTCATTCTAATAATCTAAATGAAAACATAACAGTGCTTTTCTGATATTACCATTTGTGTTCTATAGCTTTGAAGGCCGTCATTTACTGTTAGCAATTTGCACTTTCAGATTTTTTTAGGCACAAACAGGTATTAAATCATATATGATGTTCCACAATTTGGATTTTTGTGGAATTTGGTTGGTTTTTGTTGTGGTAGTTATTTGTTTTGCACCTAAATATTCTACCATGGACACTGTGTCTTGAGATGCAGTACATGGATGCCAAGCCAGACTTGGTTCCGATCAATTTGGTAATTTGTCAGTTAACAGACTCTAGACAAGTTACTTGAATTTTCTGTTTCTCCGTTTCCTCATTTCTTAACATGGGAATAATAATAGTAACTACATCATACAGTGTAGTAAAGATCAAATGCCACCAAAGCACATGTGTGTGCATATAAACGTTAGCCTTCATCACTAGTATCACTTCACTGTTTATCACACCTACATAATATCCCCCATTTTGGAAAATGTAATATTTTATTTAATCAGTTCCTGGTTTGATATGTATTTAGGTTCGTTCTTATTCTTCACCGTTACAGTAGTCACCAAGGGTGAATGGTTTGGTACATTTGTATAATTATTTCCACAAAATACATACAGACTTTCTGGGTCTAAAAGAACAGTATTTTTCCAAGGTATGCTTGTGCCAACAATATATCAGTATTTGTTTCCCCACGCTCTTGCTCATGCTAGATATTACCAGGCTTAAATATATTTCTTTTCTTCTAGTATCTTATGATTGATGGACTAGTTCTTTCCCCAACCCCCATGTCATACTCGCATTTTTATTCTGTAGTAATCCCTTTTTTTCAAACTAGTTATTTCTAGTACATCCCATCTCTTCCCCATTGATTAGAAATGCTATGGGATCAAATTCCCAAATATTCCTCAAGCTCTTTATAGACTCTTCTTCTCACTATTGCCTGTCCATTCCTGTAAAGTACCGTCTGATTTTAATCGCTGTATCTTACATCTTTTGGTATATACATAGCCCTACTACACACACTTAAGTATATATACATTGTTCCCCTTTTTTAGGAACGATTATTTTTCCAGATAAGTTTTAGAATAATTTTATTGGGTTTTAAACAAATACCCTCTGGAATTTTGTTTCAAAAAGTGTTAAAGGTATAGATTAATTTGGAATGAATTTGTATCTGTACAATATTGGGGGTTAGAACTTAAAAATGCCCTTTTATTCAGGGCTTTCATTTTTTGATATGTCTTACATATTTGTTGTAAAGTATATTGCTGTGTTTTCTATAGTTTTTGTTGTCATTTTGAACGTGCTCTTTTCCATTACATAGTTTAATATAAGATGGATTACATGTACATGTAAGACATTAACACAAGGTGTATGTGTATACGTGTCTTACATCTACTCATCCTTAACCTTACAGTCACATCATATGCAAATAAGAAATTTCATCTTCCTTTCTAATGTTTGTACCACTGCTTTTTTCTTAATTTGTTGTAGCAGTTAGACTGTAGAATGATGTTAGATAGTAGTGATGATAGCAGGTATATGTTAATTCTGTGTATGTATAATTTAATTGAAAAACTTTAATTAATGACTTTTATTGTGTTGATCACATTATTAGCTCTAACGAGCCTTACTTCAAGTCTTGTTTTGTATTAAACCAGAGAGTACTTGGGAAAGTGTAAGATCTTTTGCTACTCCAGAAACTACAAGAACATCATCTTTGGCTAATAATAATAAAAAGAGTAGTAACTCTCTGAATTCCTAGAAGTTTACATCTGAAGTGAAGGATCTGCCCTATCCAAGCAAATGCCATGTTAAAAGTTCTGACTATAAAGTTTGATTTCAAAATTACATGACAGAATGCCATTTTTTCTTGTGCCCTGAAAGTGAGTAATAGGCTGGGCTGTGCCTACCTGGAGACTCAGTTTTCTAAGCTGCAAACAGATGCCAGGTGTGGTTGCCTGCAGCCTGGGCCACTGGTTCTCCGGGTGCTGCCCATGTGAGTGAGTTCCGCCTCAGCCTCTGCCCCTCCCAGCAGACCCGTGCCAGTGAGTCCTTGGACCTGGGAAATGCTGATCTTGGCTATTTGAGTAGGGCTAAAGGTTAGGTATAACCGATTGTTCAAGTGTATCTGACTTTATGTTAACTCTCAACAGTTTAACTCCATCTGGGCAATAGAAAGCCAGACATTTTAAATAATGTCAAATGTAATCAAGAATTAAATGTGTTGGCTTAGTTTTCTTTGATCTATTAGTTGCCTTTCATTCCCAGATAGATTACTAATACTTTGGATAGATATTTTATTGTTGTGGAAGGAGGAAGAGAAGATTTTATACTTTTTCGTAAAACTAGGCAAAAGTTTACTTTTGTCCACTCCTACCTACCAGTTTCCATATTTATTGGGTGTTTGACATTTTTTTTAATTTTTAGGTTTGGGTTTAAATTTTAGTTGAAGTAACCAGCTTAATTTCTCAGCAGTCTTAGTCTACTTAGCTTTATAGCTTTTAGCTAACTTAGTAATATTAGTATTTTCCCCAGGTTTTTTATTATGAAAAATGTCAAACCTAAGATGGTTATCTTGCAGAATGGCCCACATTCTGTATTTGAGTGTTCCTTCATGACTAATGTAAGAACTTATAATCATCATAGTCTTCATTACGTAGGTCCATTTGCTGAGAATAATTTTTATACTTGTGTCATGGCACTGAGTAATTACTAATATTGACCTGATTCCATTTCATTCTGTTACTGAATATGATCTTAGTGGAGAGATCCTATAAGTAATGGTTCTGAGAACAGGATCCTAATTTTAGAAGATCTGTGTTCTTTCCATTTCTAACAAAGATCTCCTCTGTGGCCTTGAATAGTTATACAACCATTCCACCTGTGCTGTAGAAAACATGGAGAATTGCTTACCTCTTTTAAAGTTTAGTGGATTTACTGACTGATGTTCATAAAGCCCCATAGAAGATATAAAAATATAGCTAAAATGGTAATAATTAGAGAAATGATTGTGATTTTTTTTTTTTGGATGCTTTCAAACAAGCTTTTGTTTAGCCTATGTGTTATATCCTCAGCAGACATTCTGTGTCATATTTAGATCTGAAGGAGAGGGACACTAACCTTAAATGCCTACTGGGTTTTAAGCACCGTGCTAGAGTCTTCAAATGCATCTTCTCATTTAATTTTTAAGCCTCCATCTAACCTGTGAGATATGTGAATTCTTACTTCCATTTTATAGACAAGGAAACCAAGGGTCAGAGGGGTTTAGTAGCTTGCTCTGTATTACAAACGTAGTGTACGTGCTGCCATCAGGCTGTGAGCACAGAGCTCTGTACGTTTTGGAGCTCTGTACATTTTCTAAGTTGAGCTTCATCATGAGAACTTTTTTAAATACTTCTGAAATGTCACGAATGTTGAAGAAGCTCTCTTCCCCCAAATTTGGTAGCTACTAGTGAAGAATTTATACCATCTTCATCGGACCAGAAACATTTAATATGCAGTGTTTTTTTAAGTATATTAATTTTCCAGTTACAGTATATCTTCTGTCATTGATTCTGTTCTAGGATGTTGGCAAAGGATGATCTGATGACCATTCTTCAGAAATGTTTCCAGGTTTTTAAGTCCTCTTCTGAAAAGCAGCTTGGGAGCACAGCAAAGAGAATAGAGGAGTTTCTGGCCCAGTTTCAGAGTCTTGATGGTGAGAATATGATATCTTGCCAATTCTACTGGCTATGACAGTCATTTAAATAAAATAACATGGAAAATCCCACTTTCTGATGTTTCAGAGATGAAGAGATAAGTAGTCGATGGTCAGTCAGCATACCAATCCTCAGAATATCGTATCTTGACCATCACAAATAAGACAAATGGTTCTCTTCCAGATTTGGTTTAAACAGTGAAAATCATCAAATGGGCAAGAGAAAAAATTTTTCTCCCAGATGGACAGTTTAGAGGGCTTGCTTACCTTTTAAAAACAAAGGCAACAAAAAGAAATAAAAAAGATTGGAGAGAGTAGCAGGGCATCATAATTAAGGACTCCTTTTACATGTTTTTTTCTTAAGTATTTCATCAAGTTCTTTATAGATTTCAAAAACACTGCATAAATCATTTGTAAGCCTGAAAAATTAATAGCTGTGAACCACTTTCACAGCAGTGAGGCTCATTGGTATGCTGATTACCAAAATATACATGAGGTTGGCTTTAATCGGATTTATAAAAGCTGGAACCTTTCAGTCCTAAATGAACTGAGGCAGCCTGGCATTCCCCAGTGTTGGAGTCTTACACTTGCCTTGATTTTTGCCTGACTGCCACGCCGTCACTTCTGTTTGCTGAGTGCAGGGGTAGCCTGACTGTGTATAGGTAGCCATGTTCTGGTTTCTGATGCACCATGGATTGATGCTGATCGTTCACTTTTCATGGGCTCTTCTCTTGCTCTTGTTCTAGCACTAAAGTATGGTATTCTTTTGGTAAAACAAACAAAACAAATGTGCACCCTTTATTTCCCCCTATTTAGGGAAATTGTAGTTTGGGAGGTTGGGGGAAAGAGGCAGCTTGGTATGTAAGCACATAGATGGGACAATGGCATGGTGAAAATATTTCACTTAGAATGTCTGTATCAATCCCTTCTATGTTTGGCAAGTGTTCCTTTGTCTTGAAAATCCTTTAGATGAAAGGAAAATGCTTTTGCTGAAATCCCTCCATATCTCTCCACAGCTGCAATGCTAGGTACCTGATGAGTGCTTAGTGGAAGATGAAGAGACAGTTCACTTGCCTGGAGTGACATGAGTTAGCCAGAATGAGTTAGTACAGTAGTAAGGGGGTTTGCTTCAGGTTATTTGTAGGCATTGCTCTTTTGCACTACAGCTTGAGCTGAACCATTTTTCAAGTCATAAAATTTTAAAGAACTAGAAGTCAGTATCATAGAAATCATTTAGTTCAGTTACAAACAGAAACTAAAGCCCAAAAAGAGAATGTAACTTGCTCTAGATCCCACAGGTAGCTAGTGCTAGCACTCAGGCTAGAGCCCACCTCTCAAGCCAGCTCATTGTTGATTTTTCTCTCATTCATAATTTAAATGCCTCTTAAAAAAAAAAAAAGATTTTATTTATTTATTTGACAGAGACACAATGAGAGAGGGAACACAAGCAGGGGGAGTGGGGGAGGGAGAAGCAGGCTCCCCTTGAGCAGGGAGCCCAATGTGGGGCTCGATCCCAGGACCCTGGGACCATGACCTGAGCCAAAGGCAGACGCTTAAGGACTGAGCCACTCATTTGCCCGGATAATTTAAATGCCTCTTAACTGTGGTCACTGAGTGAAGGGACACCCTTAAGGACATAAATTAGGTAAAAGGCTTAATATAAGTAAATTAGGTAAATTTCAATCTTTTACAAAATTGGACTCGGGTTTTTGTAAAATAAAACTTCAGATATTATAATAAATTAAGCTGGTGAAACAAATTCTGTGATGTGCTAAATAATAAAGGAATGCAGCTTTTAGAAATGGGAAGGTTGGAGATTAAGATCATTAACATTCGAAAGGTAAAGAACTTTACAAGTTGGGACAAAACCAGTGTCTTTTTTTTTTAATTTTTTATTGTTATGTTAATCACCATACATTACATCATTAGTTTTGGATGTAGTGTTCCATGATTCATTGTTTGTGCAAAACACCCAGTGCTCCACACAGAACGTGCCCTCTTTAATACCCATCACCAGGCTAACCCATCCCCCCACCCCCTCCCCTCTAGAACCCTCAGTTTGTTTTTCAGAGTCCATCGTCTCTCATGAAAACCAGTGTCTTGAAGAAATATTTGTATTTCTCTATTCTCAGAATGACACACTGTTAATAATAAAGTGAAATTCAACCCCCCCCCCCCCATTGGACAAGTACAAATATTTGACTATATGCTATTTCTGGTTCCTTAACACTTAACTACATTTTACAGTCTGGGTTTAAAATTACATTTGGAGGGTTGATTAGGTCAGAGTGTCATATATCAGATTTATTTTTAAGGCTCTGCTATGTGTTAATGAAATGGGACAAAGAATTTACTAGATAATTTAATCTTAAGTTATATCTTTCTTGAACCAAAAATTATCCATAGTGAAGAAATTTATTGAGAATGATGCAGATTCTACAGCTGCATCCTCTTGTCTTAGATTTAGTCCAAATAAGTCATGTCAATATGAGGTTCCTAAAACCTGCCTTTCCTAGGAAAGGGTTTTTTAGAGCCTCATGCTCTCTAGAAGCACAGCTACACCTTTTACCAGATAATGGTTTTCTGTCCCCTTTGCTAAAGAACTGTGGTGTACTTTGTATTAGTAGATTATTTCAAACCTTTTACACACTACCTTTTTCATACTCCAACAGCCTTGTGTCAAAAATAGTGAATTGGAAGGTTGAGGCAAGGTTTGCCAGGGTGTAGGTTTGTGTTGTTTACAGTCTTGGCATAATCAAAGGAATATAGTTTAAATTTGTTTTTTAAAAGCTATTTATAACAGCACAAAGGTTTGTAGCTCTTTGCTCTTGGCTTGTGGGATTTTTTATGTTTGTACTTTGTTTTGCTTGCATTGTGGTCATGTTTTTAAAATCCAGTAGCTGGTTTTTTGAAGCCATCTCTGCAGCATAATTTATGTAGTATTTATTGACCTTCAGCTTCTGGGAGCAATCATTTATTTGATGGAACCTTGATCCCTTGCCACATTGAAAAAAAAAATAGGTGAAACTTTATTTCCCTTGGAGTAGTAGAAATATTTCTCTTTGACTTGAATGGATTTACCCTAGTTGCTGTATATTTTTTTTTTATTAAAAATTAGAAGCCAAAGAAGAAGAAGATACTTCTGGGTCACAGTCAAAGGGGCTTCAGAAGACAGACCTCTATCATCTTCAGAAGGTAACTTTTCCTTCCAGCTGTATCCTGCCACTCCTTTTTTTCAGTGCGTGCTCTAGATTAGCTCTGCCTAAATGTTTCTGTTTTTATTTTTAAACCACAATCAGGAACAAAGCAGATTTTGTAACTCACTTATAACTTGAACATCCTGTTTATCTGATCCATTGCCATCCTCAGTCTGTATTTATGAAGTCTGGAGTTTACTAGCCAACATAGGTGGAAACTGTTCCTTTGGCTAAAAGGAACAGAGAAAAAGAGAATAAACTCCTAGTAAGGAAAAACTGGGGACACTGTTGCAAAAAGGAATCTGATTATTTATCTGATGTATTTGTTTTTGTTTGATCAAATAGAGAAACCCAAAAGAGCCTAACCCATTAATTTTAGATACTTTTCTTGATTTTTTTAATGCATATTCAGTATAGAGAGCAGAAAGTGAGCCACAGTATATCCAACATAATCTTTTTCAGATAATTCTAACTAGGATCTTGGTTGTCAAAATAAAGATCTTTCTTTGTATCACGATACCAAGTTATGATAAATGTAGAGTAAACTTTCAAAGCAAGACAGAACACATTGAATTTATTCTGTTTAGATGGCCAAAGGCTAAGGTTTTTTTTTTTTTTTCTTTTAAGTCTTTTTCTTAACTGAAGTAATGAGGTGTGGATTGTGGGTACTCTACCATGATAGCAATAAAGTGAGGTGTCCTTTTTCTCTTTCCCTGAAAATCCACTTGATATATATTTGAAGCAAGACACTCTGTAGAGATTCTTTCTAGACCTTAAAAATAAAAAATAACCCGTTTTGATCTGGTTCTTACTCTACACATTCTGTGTATGGACCCAGCACTCCCCTGTGAGGAGTTTTCTGTTGCAGAATCACCAGAAAAAAATATGTTCTTTCACCCATAGTCCTTATTGGAAATGAAGGAATTAAGAAGAACAAGTAAGAAGCAGACCAGGTTTGAAGTACTGAGAGAAAAAGTTGTCAACTTCATTGACAGTCTGGTGAGGTGAGTCTGTTACTCTTAAAAAGCTACAAATCAGGCTGTTCTCTCAACAACACTGGGGTGACAGCTGCCCATAGCCAGTCCAGGGCACTTTCTCCTAGCTTGGGCTTTATGTTTTTCAGGGCCCTCCATCCAGCTGAGAATTGTAATTTTTGATTGATTTTTCATCCTTATTAAGGTGTCTGATCAAATTACTAGCTCAGTCCTTTACTGCCAGTTCAAGAACACAAATTTAAATTTGATCTAGTTCATTAGGCTGGAGTGGGGGGTGGGATGGGGGTGAAAACAGAAAGTGAGTGTCTTTTCCCGTTTCTAATAACAGTGTTTGTGTTGCACTTTATCCTTGCTTTGTCTTTGCTGGGAGTGTGCTGGATCTGGGCCAAGCCCAGAAGACAGAGCAGGCTAGCCGTAATGCCCTCTTTTATCTGGAGTAGAGGACTTCTAATTCTAAAGAGCACCAGTGTAACTTATTATCAGCACTAAATTCGTGTTGAGAAATGTACGCATAGTAATTTAGAAGTCCATTAGCTCTGCCTATATTTTAAGATGATTCCTTTTTGGGAAACCCAAGTCATTCTAATTCACGGATTTCCTAAAAGACAGTTTTATGTAGGTGTATGAAATTACCCACCTAAAAGCTGCCTTTCAGGCAGTTGGGACATGCTATAGGGAAAAAGAAAAAGAGAAATGTGAAAAATAAAATGATTTAATAATTAAAAAATAGGAAAAAACTTATATATCATTGCTTGTTTTTTTTTTTTTTTAACAGTTCAAACAGCAGGCTAGGCACTGAATATAATCAAGTACTGAAAAGAACAGCTCAGTCACTGAAGACAGTAGTTTTCTGATAAGTTACCTATCCTCTTAAAAGTGAAAAGTTCCATTTTCCAGGACAGTGTGGGAACAGGGTCATTGTTCCTAATCACTGGGGAGAAATTACTAATGTCATGAAGGAAGTCCAGATGATCAACCAAGTGTGACAAAAGGAAGGTTAAAGTGAGAAATGTGTCATGTTACAAGTGATGCAATGTAATACTGAACTGACCTGACCTACTGGCCAGAATTGACCTTTTAGAATTCATACAGTTAACCTTGCCCTACTGGGCTTTCCTGTTCTGGTAGTTTCTTGCCCCAAGTATCTGACTCCTTTCTTTTACCAAATTGTGACCATTGCTATTGCTGAAAAAAATTATAGTGTATTTTAGCATAACTTCTAGGCCAAATGTCAGGTTCCTTTCTGAATTCCCACAAATCCCAAGTTACAGGCTCTGAAATCAAACAACCATTCCTAATTGTGTTTTACCTCTCTGAGAAGTTACTGAAATAAAGGTGAGGATGACTGATTGTGCTGTGTTGTGAAATCACAACGTTCTCCATACCGGGATTTACTGTCTTTATCAAGACTGACTATCCCCAGGGAGGAAGAGATTAGGATTGTAGCATGTTGGAGCTAGAAGAGACCTTCTAAGGAGTCATGTGGCCGCTAAAACCCAGAGTGAAGCTAGGACTCATGGAAAGTCACACAGTCCTGGTCTGCTGATGACCAGCAGAAGTCCCTCTCCATTGCTCCATACTTTCTCCAAGGGGGGCCACATCACAGATGCTTGAACAGAGCTTGGAGTCCTGGAGGAAATACGTTTGTTAAAGATAAATGTAAGCAATAGACTCCAAGAGACAGGGTTCCCAGTTTACCATGAGCAGCACTTGATGAAACTCCTGAGAATGGGGAATAAACGTGCTACTTTCTACATTACTATTTTAGCCCTTGTTGATACTAAGTGGTCCCTACCCATTCCCTCAAAACCACTTCTCTTTTGTTTGTGAACTCTGATCTGAATCCAAAATGAGCACCATGCAGTGCTCTAGTGCTGGGCTCATTTCTGCTTATTTCCTCATTTGCAGTTGGCCAAAAATCTCATGTATGATATTTTGTCAACTAATGTAGCAGCTCAGTGTGAACAAAATACAGGCAGATATTTTATTTTGCCTCTGATGAAGGTTCTTCGAGGATATCCAGAAAGGCCTTTTGCCTCGGGAATTATCTGAATTAATAAACATTAAATATAAAGATGTTAGAGTACAAATGTGAGATAATTTTTCTGAAATTGACTGTGTCTGCTTACCTTGTTTTATTTCCAGTCCTTATTACATAGCAGGACTTCAACAGGGTCTTTTAATGACAGTCATTATAATGACTGGAGACAAACAGCCTGAGGTTGGTAGGGAGAGTTTATGGTCAAATTACAAATGGGTAGCTGGCTGGCTAGGGAGGCAGTTGATGTTACAAAACCCACGCCAGAGGCTACAGCTAAATTCACATACTCTTGAGTAAGAGGTTAGCAGTACTTAAGGTATGGAATGCTGATCCTTAGGGCAGAGTCAGAACCGAATGAATGCTTTGCAAATGGTTTTACTCTGCTTTAACTCTGGGAAGGAGCAGGGGGCCAGGAGTTCTCTTGAGATGGGGAGATGTACCATGGTTAATACCTTCTCCACTACCTTTCTTCCTCAAAGCCACTGTGAACTTTCTAATGCTTTATTTCCTAAGTTCAGATTTCATTAAAATTGGTTGTCATCTAACTCATAAATAGGAGGAAAAAACCCAGTTATAGTGGTTTGTCTAACTGAAATTTTAACGATGAACGATTTGCTTGTTTTCCAATATTCTGAAGCTAAAACTTAGCCTTTTCTGCCTTCTTAAAGTAAAATGTTAATTCTAACATATAAAAACCTTCCAGGTATCATTTCTATGAAACATATCAATTAAAACATTTTCTGTGAACCAAAAAGAATTTCCTACATTCTTAATCCCTGGCCTGAGGCCTGTATTTAAACACACTGTTGAGAGTTAAATGTCTGCTGTGGTAAGGAATGTGGCTATCTCAGTTTTCTAAATAATTACTTTAAGAAAGTATTCATTAATATTGTAAGAAATTCTACCTTTAAGGTTTTGAGCAGAAATATAACTTAGGTACATTTATTTGTTCCTAAAGGTTTAAATCAGAACTGAAATACAGTTTCTTAAACTCAAGTGAATATGAAAATTTTAAAAATTATATGGAAGAGGTAAAATTCTGAGTGAACCTGTACTAACTTTTCTATTTGGCTTTGGTTTCATTTGTTTTGGTTATTGATTTTGCTTTTTAAGTTAATTGCTCTGTCTTCCACAGAGGATTGACAAAAATGTTACACTGAAAATAAATCTGTGCTTATCTAAGAGTGAATACCTTGTTTTGGCTGTTTCAGAGAGTATCTTCTGCCTCCAGAGACACAGCCTCTGCACGAGGTGGTATACTTCAGTGCCGCCCACACCCTGCGTGAACACCTAAACGCTGCTCCAAGAATCGCCCTCCACACTGCACTCAACAATCCTTATTATTATCTCAAGGTAAAAAGCAGATTCCTTACTCTGAAAGTTTAGTTCAGACCCCAGGCTTTATTTGCCACAAAAATACAATAAATTTGCAGTCTTAACTAGTGGGGAGTTGGTAGTGCAGGATTATACCTCTTTCAGGTTTTTTAAAAAAAATTCTTTAGACTCCATAAAATCTATGAATGTTCCAGTGTCCCGGTTTCCTATTCCAAAATGGCACTCAAGTGAGCATGCTAAGTGCTATTACAAGAGAATACTGAGTAGGAAGATATAAATCAGCGGTTTTCAATGATGGTGGTAGTGGAGAGCTTGAATAATTTCATATTTAAAGCACAAAATATTTTTATTATATAAACCACAAATTTAAATTCTTCTCTTTAATGAGTAGGTCACAGAAGAGATCTGGTATATTTTAGGAGTCTTTGGGAGGATACGTTAAAATCTCCTGTGTATGTATGTGTGAGACACTTTCTCAGTAAGAACTATGGATTTCAAATAAATTAAAAAAACACTGATTGTTGGGGCACCTGGGTGGCTCAGTCGGTGAAGCGTCAACTCTTGGTTTCCTCTCAGGGTCCTGAGATTGAGCCCTGTGTTGGGCTCCACTCTCAGTGCAGAGTCTCCTTGAGGATTTCTCTCCCTCGGCCCACTGCCCACCTCCCCCAAATAAATAAATCTTTAAAACAAACCAACCTGATTGTTTTCGTAGGGGTTAGTTAGGATCTGCAGCAATTGACAACATAGTCTTTTCTTTGAGAGCTAACGTACAGCCCTGGTAGTGATGTGTTGGTATTAATAGAGTGTAATGTGGCATTTTACTAAAAATTCCCAAGGAAGTCTATAAACTTTTTATGGAAACAGAAATGCATTAGGGTCTCAGACATTAATAATGTATGATTAAAATGAAAAAAATAATTTGATTAAAATGAAAAATATGCTTTTCTTCTGATCCTGAGTATTCTTCTAATGACTAGAAGTTAAGGCGATTATGATGAACACCTAATCCTAAAACAAGAACTAGTTAACTGTTGGGGAGTAAATGCAGCTCACTAAATAAAACCAAAAAGACTCCATTTAACTGGCTTACTAAATTTAGTTTGGGGGTTCATTAATACCTGCTTTTGTTCCTAATCATTTCTAAAAAGTAGTCATCTTAGTTTACTATTGTTTTTAGAATGAAGCACTGAAAAGTGAAGAAGGCTGCATTCCAAATGTCGCCCCAGACATCTGCATAGCATATAAGCTGCACCTAGAGTGTAGCAGGCTAATCAACCTTGTGGACTGGTCAGAGGTAGGTCATGGGGAACAGAGTAAGCTGTTTATTTGTCTAACCATCTATGACAGTTCTAGGGTTTTTATACTTTTGGGACTTTAGAACTCATCTTTCATTTTTTTTTTTAATGCCCTGTTCTTTTGTTTGGAAAGCATAAATCACCTCATACTGTAAAATCCCCTCCAGAAAAGCAGGCTCAACAGTATCACGCCAAGTCCCCTGCACTCTAATTCCATACCCCTCAACCAAGCCAATTCTGCGTTCATGCCAGTTCAAAATAAGTACGTGATCTAACCCCGCAGTTAACAGTAAGCAAAAGCTAAACAGTTTAGGTTGGTTCTGTTTTTCCACAAAACAAAGGGGTATTATATCACAAAAAAAAAAAAAATCAGAATAACTATACAACAGATTTAGCAATCAGGAAGTAAAGAATACTTCGTAAGACAATGTAAGATTGTAGTTATTAAGATAATTTCTTTTCCATCCTCAGAAGAGTATTGTGAAGTTAACTGTTGAAGGCCTTATTTAACAGATGTCACCGTTTAAAAATATACATATTTGGCACCGTCTAAGAAGTTTTGAGAATCTGAAATTTGGTGTAATATTTAAAAAATATGCCAGCTATCAGCAGCAGCAGTGCTTGATCTGCCTGCCTTCGTACAGAGTCAGCAAGTGCAGTAAAAAATATTTGGCAGCGGTAGGTTTTTATTTTCTTCTGTCTTGTCTCTCAAAAGGCTTTTGCAACAGTTGTGACAGCTGCTGAAAAAATGGATGCAAATTCTATAACCTCAGAAGAAAGGAATGAAATTATCCAGTATCCTTTTAACAAACCAGTTTTGTAATGTCTGTGTATACGTAGAGTATTAAGTTTATAGTTTCTCTAGACCCACAATAGAGATTTATAAAGATGTTTTCCAAACAACCTTATTACTTGCTAATATTAACCATACCATCCCAGAATAACTTGTTTCACAAGTATCGATTCTGCATTTAATCTAAAATGAGACCAAATTAAAAAATTTGGTCTACAACTTCTATCAAGGTCATACTCCAGAATTCAGCAAAAATGTCCAAAAACTGTCATTTTTGTAATTCTCTTTTTCTACGGTAATTATGTACTTTTAGAATTTGAAGGGGAAGCAATTTTCCTAGTGTATGAAAAATCAGAATTAGGTAAGCGTTAGGTACTTTACCATTCATGTCTTAATGAAGATGGATTCTAATTACATTTGATCTTTTCCAGTAAGGGTTATGGTTTAATTTAGCATTATGTATTTGAAATCTACTTCAGTTTAACAAGTGATGTTTTAACATTGAGATTTTAACTTCTTTGTCAAAAAATGTAAAGTGGTAAATTTCCTTAGCTATAGCCTTTAGTGCTCGGTTTATTAGAGCTGTTTCTGAACTAGAACTTTTAGGATTTATAAAACCCACCAAACAGAAGACTGACCATGTGGCAAGGCTAACGTGGGGAGGCTGCTAGAAAGCCAGTGAATGAAGCCAGAAGTACCACATAAAGCTTAAGAGAAAAAGGAGACCAGTCATATTTACATACCACCAGAAGACTGTTGGCAAGAAATGTGTAATCCCTGTGTGCTGTCTGATCAGAAAGTAGACTGTTAACCCCAAACAGGAATATATCAAAACACCTTTGGAGTACTTTAGAACCCAACAAATGACATGCTTACATTGTAACTAAAACCTCTCCCACATTATCACTGTAATTTTCATAGTCATTACTAAATTATAAATTGTTCTTGAGCACACATAGTTTATTATAATGGTAATAAATTCCTTTATCCAGGAGTATAAATTTGTTACAGTTGATTTAATATCACTCATTCCCGCTCCCCCAGTTTCTTGGACTGGCATTCCTTACTTTAGTAAATTGTGTAGTAAGATAAATATCCTACAGGTTGTTTCTCCTAGTGACTATATAGGTTCTAAAACCGCCTCTGCTGCCCCATTTTTTTTAATCTAAAAACTTAAAAAATCCCAAGCTCTTTGGCTTTATGCTTAAAGGCAGTAAATATTCTACTTTAGGATGACCCATCGTGGAGTTGTAGAGCCTTTAAGACCTTTACAAATCACATCTCAGTCTTGTAAAATCCAAATGAGGAAAAAAAGTAAAACCCAAATGAAATGACATCTGGATGGATCTCTTCCATGACAAGAACTCATCAAGACAATGAAACAAAGATACCCCCACGTTAATTATTTAACATTCTACTCTCAGAATTCTGGGACATATCTTTAAGAGTATTCACTAACTTATCAAAATTACCATGCAAATATGACAAGGAAAACATCCAAATTCAGTAAAAACTATCTTGGGTCACAAATGTTACTACTATGTAATTATAGGCCTTTTGTGTGTGTGCTTTGATAGACCAAGAAGGAGCTGCCAATAAATTAGGAAAATCAGGCAAGCGTGGTATCTTGCAAGCCAACTGAAGAGGTTTCAAAGTCAAATGTTGATTAGATTTAACAAAGTGGAAGTCATTTGTGGTTAATAGAGTAGTGGAGAAATGTCTGTTAGGGAACATGTATGACCTAACAAATGTCCAAACTTATCACTAGTCCTGGGAAAGCCATACATGGTGTAATGTAATGAAGACCACATTATCTTGTACTCTTGCACAAAAGGTTTAAATAAAAACATTAGACCTAACTTTCAGTTATTACAGGGAGTTCAAACTGATATAAAAGGTTAAATTAATGACATCACAAACATTGTTAGGTAACAGTCTAGCTGTTCGAGTGAATCCTGCTTTAGGGAGAAAAAAAGCTGCAAATGACATTTGGGGAATAAATGGGAAAACCTAAATATGGACTGGATAATAAATTAGGTATTTTAAGTGGAATAATGGTATCAATATAGGAAAACCACCTTATTAGGAGATGAATCGTGTATGTTTTTTGAAAGTTAAAAATACATACGAAACAAATGGCAAAAGTTTTTCACTTTAAGTGGATCACTGGACTGTTCTTTTAGCTTTTCTATGAATTTTTTTTCCTAATAGAAGATGGTTAAAAGAGGCAAGGAGGACGATTAGAAAATTCTTGACTTTTACTATAAAGGTTACAGAGCAGAAGAATATAGTGAACTACAAGAGGGAATCACAGGATCAAGAGTTTTTTTGTTGTTTTTTTTTAAAGACTTGCACAGGGTGGGGCAGAGGGAGAGAGAAACTCTAGGAGACTCCTTGCTGAGCTCAGAGCCCGACTCGGGGCTTGATCTCAAGACCCCAAGATCATGACCTGAGCTGAAGAAACAAAACACTTAACCAACTGTACCACCCAGCGACCCCTCAAGAGATTTTTTAATGGCGTGTTTACTGTGCTTTAGGGAATGATCTGGTAGAAAATGGATGCAGTATAGAGAAACGCTGTCTTTGGAAAGAGACAGGGGCTCCTTACCTAGGGCAAGTGTAGGAGCAGAGAATTGCAGAGCCATGTCTAGGAATAGACAAGGGACAGGCCCTTAGGTGCTTTAGGAGAATATTTGCTTATTAACACCAGTTACTGTATAATTTTGAAGTAAGGGATTAAAGAAAACCCAAATAAGACAAAGACAATTACTTCCAACCTTGGCTGCTTGGATCAACCTAAACAGATTCCAACAGTCCTCCCCTCCCCACAACCTTCTAAAGCAGTCTAAGGGGTCAGAACCTGGGAATCTTTCCTAAAAGCTCTCCAGTTAATATTGCTGATGCAGTTAATGTCTCATTTGTTTACCATTTTCTTCAGAGAGAAGTTCTTGCCATAGGCCAAAGATAACTGATATTCAAAATCTCCAATATCTATTCTTCTCAGATTGCCTATGCCTATTTTGGCTCAAAAATACAAAGAATTATACCTGGTGATATGCCCTTGTTAATCAGGGATTTACCGAACACTTTATAGCAACCTAAGTATAGCACCATACCGGTATTGACTTTTACTAAAAGAATGACTGTTAGCACATCTAATTCTGTAGCTAGCTATTTGTTACAAAGCAACTTCAGGGACCTCTGGGAATTCAGAATCCCTAGGTAGCTAATATGATCTTTCTTATCGAGATCAACTATGGTTGGTTTTTGGACTAGAGTATTCAACTACTGGGTCCATCTAATTACAACTAAATCCAAGAAGTTGCCTATATTTTTTATTTTCTGGCATTACCTCACACAATTACTGAAAATTGGTAAGTAGCTGTAAGTAAGCTAGGACTTTTTGGTAAGGTAATAAGCAGAAATTTGGCTGTGGAGGAAATTTTATTCTTGATCCAACTTGAATCTAGAATTAAAACTGTATTACTTGTGGCTCCACTGAGATTGCCAGTACTGATTTTCCTTTTAGTGTATCTGGCGCTCCAAGTTTAAAACCCAGCTCTTTTATAAATTTCAGTCTATGTGGAAACTCACATATGCTTACTTAAGAGAGCGTTGATCGTTTTGCCCTTACTGGGGTTTAAGAAGGGATAAAATATATTTATATTCACTCTACTCCCACTCCTCCATATTCCAACTTACTGCCTGCATTCTCCTACAAATCCCAATATACCAGTGGTTCTTAGCTGGGGACTGTTTCCTTCCTCAGCCCTCGACATTGGCAATATATCTGGAAGTACATTTTTGGTTGTCATAGGTTGGGGGGTGCTACTGGCATCTAGTGGTAGAGGCCAGAGATGCTGCTAAACATTCTATAATGCACAGTAGGACTCCCACAACAGTGATCTGGCCCAAACTGTCAGTAGTGCTGAGGTTAAGAATTTCTATTAGTCCATTAAAACTAGGTAGAATTATCTACCTTATTTATGGCTACCCTGCACTATACCGTTTCTCAAGCACTTAATGGGCATATGAATTATCTGAGGATCTTGTGAAAGCCCTCAAGCTCTGGCCTTGTTTAAACAAAGAATTGGTGAGGTATAATCACCAAAATTAAAAAGGCAAAAAAATCCCTTGTTTCTTCCACTAATTAGGTCAATTATAAATATATATGCCCCAGTACATTTATGATTGGTTTAATTAGTGGAAATATGCTAAAAGAATTCAACAAAAGAAATGAAGCATTTTTTGCTCACTTCATTGTAACAAAGCTGTTTGGAAAGGGAATTAAATGTGCTGAATCATGCTTTCATCTATCATCCTTTACAAAAAAAACTTGGATTATACTGCTATCTTGGGGAGGTAAAAATTCTACAGCTGGTAAAACTGATCTCTTATGCAACATTCTATCATGCAGTCAGTTAAAAGCAATTTGGAATCAGAACTTGGTTTTTGAAAAGAGGGCTCATATCTTAGATTATGTGGTATATTAGATTTTTAAATCTTACTGGAAAATTAACTTCATTGATTCCTGGAAAATGCTTACATTTAAAACACTGGCTTTATTCAAATACTACCCATCTGTACATTAAAGCAGATTAGAAGTAAATGTTTTATTCTTCCAACTATATTCCAGTACTACAAGGGCAGTAAACACACACTGGGATAAAAATGCAGCAATAAACATTTGTTAAAAAGACTGATAGAATA
Organism: Callorhinus ursinus; assembly: GCF_003265705.2. Taxonomy (NCBI): domain Eukaryota; kingdom Metazoa; phylum Chordata; class Mammalia; order Carnivora; family Otariidae; genus Callorhinus; species Callorhinus ursinus. Next base: position 9,439,342 of record NW_027397068.1, read on the forward strand.
AATAAAAACTACTGCAAAAAAAGAAAACTTAAGGAAAAAAAAATCCTAGAAACCCTTTCTGAAACCCCAAGAAGTCCTGGAATACAGAAATGCCCTCCCTCCTTCACCATTTCACAGGAAGCACTGTAGGCTATTTGCTTAATAATGTCCTGGGATTACATTCTAAATTATTAACTGGTTACAGCTTGGTTGTAGTGCACAATTAAAATCACACTAATTTCATCAGAAGTGTCAATTCTACAGTTTTATTTACACAACCAGTGAAGGGCATGTTCTTAGAATACCAGCTTTAATCCTTTTCAAACATATTAATATAAGAAGCCAAATTGTAATAATACAGCAAATGAGGCCACAGGTAGCAAAGGTCCACATCCAGATGGTACTGACATCAGGGAAATTTCCAAAACCAGTTGCTGCCTAAGAGTGGTTGCCACTGACGAAAGCTTGAAATAACCTGTATTCACAGGGGGGTATTGGCATTGCTGCATGTCATAATTAGGACCTCTCGCAACAACTCAACAAGGAACAAGGCAGCCCACAAATGCAGAAAACGTGATTCATGAAACATCTAAAGGGGGAGGAAAAGGAAAATTAGTGCAAAGTCCAGGTCAAAATTCAAAGACATACCAGATCTTCATCCCCAACACTACCCTTAGGTAAGTAACCAAAAGTAAACCTTAGTAAAATTTTACTGCCTATTTCCTCCAGCCTTTTTCTCCATGATTTTCTGTTAAATTCTCTTGAGTATGTAGATAATTATAATAAATGTCTTCTCTTTAAAAGATGGCTTTGCATTCAGTTTAGAGATGAAATACTTACAGCTAGCAGGCTGTTCTCCATATCGTCGCATTATTTGATCATGCGTAAACTTCACAAATGCATCATATTGTTCTATAAATAAAGGTACATATCAATTACATGATTTGCAAAATATACTAATATATTAGAGCCAGATAAACTGAAAAATCTAGGATGTATAGTGAAACAATTACAAGTTGGCCCTTTGAATCAGACACATAACCTCAGTAGTAATAGTAATAATAGTAGTGTTATCAAATGAAAGAGCAGAACTTGGTCAGGAAACCTACATTTTAGTCCAAATCACATGATCTTATGTATAGGCTGGGAGCTTATTTCTTAATCTATTAAAAATAAAGGGTTTTCATCAAAAACTAATGGTGTAATGTATGGTGATTAACATAACAATGAAAATTTTAAAGTAAAATAAAAATAAAGGGTTTATTGTAAGTGATCTATGAATGGCAGTTTACTGCAATGAGAGAAACAGGAAAACAAAAGCTTAACAAAGTATGTTGAAAAGCATCCACGTGTAACCTAATGAGATGTCACAGAAAAAGAACTAAGCAAATTCCCTTGCCTATATTAGCACCTTCATTTAACAACTTTAGAATAAAAAAGCTTCTACTTATCAATACCCAGTAGTGTGTGGCTTAAAATCAGGGGGGAAAAAATCCTCATTAACTGACCATACACAATAAATGTGTCTAGACTGATGGGAAAGTTATCATGAAAGATGTAGTCTAAAAATCCAAAACCAAATTGAGGTGAGTAGCCACAGTCAAGTTTTTAGCACAGGAATATCAAAGGAAAAATCTAGTTCACGTTAATACTGTTGGTTAACTAACACAATTTCTTGAGGTCACTAAGGAGGGCCATGAGCTACAAGAAGGTTCATTTCCTTTCTTAAAACTGAAATTCAACTGGTTCTTAGAAAACATACTGTAACCAGTGGATAGAAAGGGTAATTTAATTGACATTAAGAACACGTGGGAAATAATCATTCCTTACAGTGAGTTTCTGGGAGACTTTGTTTTTCTACTTTTTTCTCTGGGAGACTTTAAAATAAGCTCATCTCATACCTGCAAGTTTTGTGTTCAATATTTCTTCATACTCTTCTCGAACTTTCTCTTCACGTTCTTTCAACAAACGTTCACAGATCATCCCAACCTGCCGTAGAGTGAATAAGGGCTGTTCTTTTTTTAATGGTGAGGATGTTGCAGAGGAAGTCCCTATGTATAACATGAACAGAAAAAGCACATGATTTAGAGCCATCATAAAAGGTATCTTCTAACTGAAGACGTTTGATTTGGATCTTTTTCAGTATTCGTATAAAAGCATTTTCTTTTTTTTAAGATTTTATTTATCGTATAAAAGTATTTTCTATCAGTAGTCTTAAAACAGGTTTAATCCTATCAGCAGCTTACAGCTCTAGAAAAACAGCAAGATGTATGCGATCAGATTATAAGGTAAAAAGTCTGAGGGTGACTGGAGAAAAGTACAAATACAAAGTTTTTGTTTTTTAAATAACAACAACAGCTAGGAGACAGCTTGGTAAAAATAAATAAGGAGAATATACTGCTAATATTCAACATTACATTTTATGGTTCCAAGTACTTAAAGAGTATTAGTCGAACAGCCACGTATCATCCTCAGCTAGTGATACTTGATATAAAAGATTTCTTCAGAATGCATTCCTCTTAAAGTACTACTTAAGGAACTTTGATTTTCCAAAAACATCATTCTTCATTTATTGAAAAGAACATCTGAAATTAATCTTTTGAGAACTCAGGATTATGACACCATGTATCTATTTTAATACTGCTGCAAATATTTTTATACATGCTCAAATACACAGATTTGCTATCAATAGTCCTACTCTGTGTATCTGTCCCTGGTACCCCCAATTCCTCTATTCACTTGCTTTTTGAAACCTGCATGGCTGGGACCAGTTAGTTAATTATGCTTATTAGAGCTGTGTCTATCACAAGATAAAGTATACCAGCTTTAACTACAACAATGAAGGCTATCTTTACTTTCAAATTCCTAGCTTTGTTAGTTGAGGCTGCCAGTTAGTTGATCCAAGTAAACTGACTAAAAGAATGATGACAAACTTAGTTTCCTGCTGATTTAAGTCTAGTCTCGACCCTCATCTCCCCTAATGTTTAACCCACTTACTCACCTGCCCCCGCCCCCAACTGAATTTAGTTTTGAACAATTTTATGTTTCTTAGTTTTGTCTATTTTATAGATTTTGATTTTTTTTTTAAAGTAAACTCTACCCCCAACGTGGAGTTCAAGCTCACAACCCTGAGATCAAGAGGTGAATGCTCTATCTACCGAGCCAGCCAGCAGCCCCTGAATGTTTTTCTATTCTGCCAGGTTTTCTTATCCCTGCTGGAAGGGAAGGAAAGGGGGCAGGCAACTTTGGTCACAAGAAAACTATTTTGCTGAGAACTTTACTAAAGATAAGAGCCACTTTTCACCTTTGAGAATCTATCCTAATAGGACAAGTGTGTAAGGGTATATGTACAAGGAAATGCTATTAATACCAGAAATTCAGTCTGATTATCTTCATTAACGGTTAAATAATTATGGGAAGTCCATAAAATAGCATAGTATTCAACCATGGCAAGGTACACCTATACTTAACAGAAATATACATGGCATATCGTTAATATTTTTTTCTTAAGGCTACAAATCATATCACTTATGGGAAGTCCACTTGAGGGATATTATATTTTATCCAGGTGGTCATCTCTGAGTAGTGAGAATCCAGGTAGCAAGTACTTACTCTGCCATATTCTAAGAGATCATGAATTATTTGTATAAATATTTTTTAAAAACCAAGGGGGAAAAACAGAAGCTTGAGTGATTAAAAACAACTTTGATCACCTTTTCCCATATTAAGTATTTCCTTTCACTTATTAAATTTATTATTACCTGGTGAAGCTGGTCCACTGAGGAGAAATGCGTGTGGTTGTGCCTCAGAAGTACAACATGGATCTGTCTGTTGGAAACTAGTTTCTAAATGTCTTCTCTTCTGCATGCGTTTATACTCTTGTTTTATGTTGTACAGAATTTGTTCTAGAAAAAAAAATTTTGGCAAGATGAAAACCATGAAGTTTAAAAAAAGGTTGGGTTTCCAACAATTACTTAGTACAATCAATCCACTGAAGATATTCTCTTCAAATAATATCCAGGAAACTGATGTTCTCGAGGAATTTGTTTCAGCATTAATGGGAGCACTCATTCAGAACTAGCACATACACACCACCCGGAATTCAGCTATTCTATTAACACCATTCTTTCTTAGCACTGATTAGCAAAAGATAAATTTAAGTTTTTCATTCAATGTAAAGATAAGGGAATCTTGTGAACTTCTAGTTCACTTTAGTTCACTCAGATTCTTAAAAATCCCAAATTCAAAGGCCACTTATTCATCACACATAACTGTTAAACAGTCTTCTCAAAGACCATAAATCATCAGAAGTGGGGAGCATTATGTATATACAAGCACAAACCAGTGAGAACTGAGAGTAAGTAGGTCAACAAAATGACAGAGTAGATGGGAACTAAAATATTATCACATATGAAATTGGTCATGGCCATTAATACTAAACTCAACAGAACCGGTGACTATTACAGTATTAACAGCAAAAAGTGTTGTTCTGAATCTTCGGGGTAAAAACCCGTGTAAAGTGATTGGTACATAACGGGTACTCAGTAAGAACCACTATACCACAGTGCCATTATCTTCAACCACAACCACCCAAACAGGGGTAAAATCCTATCAAGCATATCCTTTAGGCAAGTATGGCTCATTTTCTAATTCAAAATAGTTACCATTTAGACTCTCTAGAAAATCCCTTCTTGAGGTTTCCACTTCCCTTAAAACAGACTTTTCTCACCACCACTCTAGCTCCTAGATAAGATCATCCATGTGAAACTACATCCTAAATTTATTAATCCCAATCCAAAGCAAAATTAAACAAAAAATTAAGGTGGTAATTATCAGGCAATAAAATGATTTATAAATATAATGGAGTCTAATTTTAGCAATCAATTCTACAATGATGTGTTAATTTAAAAATGAACTGAGAACTTGGCTGAAGGCTAAAAATTTACATGAGACTAATCCTTTTTTAAAAAAATTAATATTGGTGGTTTTCTTAGATATATATACTTAATTCTATCTCTTCGCACATCATACTGTTTTCTCCAGTAAGAAGAACTTTTAGGGCTTTTGAAAGATAAGACTAAGGGGACATCAATCAAGTCCCTTAAACATTCTAGATTCTGCCAATTTCATTATTTTAACTGAGGAAAAAAAAAGGGAACAAAGTTGCAAAAAGATACATCCAGTGAAGAAGATTCCATTTATGTAAATTTTGTGGGTAAACAAACCTGTTACACATACAAGAATCTGCACTTTAAGTACCAAGAATCACACTGGACAGTTGTATAAGGGATACTTTATCTATAACATTTTTCAGAATCTTAACATTTGCTTATATTAAAAAGGGTCATTTTCAGTCCTTTTCCATTTATTTGAAATAGTCTATAATTTAAAAATGAAGTTACCAATGTGAAGTAAAATGGCTGTCCATTGAACAGTTAAGCACCTTGGTAAAAATGGGTTTCTTAAGATTCATAAGGGTTCCAACAAAACTACTGCAACTTGGGCACCTGGGTGGCTCAGTTGGTTAAGCGACTGTCTCCAGTTCAGGTCATGATCCTGTAGTCCCAGGATCAAGTCCCACATCAGGCTCCCTGCTTAGCAGGGAGTCTGCTTCTCCCTCTGACCCTCCCCATCTTGTGCTCTCTCTCCCTCTCTCATTCTCTCTCTCAAATAAATAAAATCTAAAAAAAAAAACCAAACTACTGCAACTTCCTATAAAAGGACAAATATAGATATCCTTATTTTTTAATAACAGAACTCTTTAGTAGCAATGTTCTAAAAGGTTTTAAAAGTAATGATGTTTTGGTCTCTGAGAGCAAGCTTTGCTTATTTATCACTTTCTGATCAGCCACCACCATTCTGATAAAAAGGGTCATGTACATAAAGCATCCTGAAGTTTATTCAAAAGACTTCAAACGTACTAGACTCAGAGTAACTTGACCTTAACATCTTGTGTGACTCACTCTTTGATCACCACAACTGTTCAAGATTGTTAGTCTTCCTTTTATTCACAAAAATCAAAGCGCAACTATGATGTACCAAAATAATGGTTGTAACAAACTCAATTTGTTCATTTGATAGTCTCAAAACAATATCTGCGCCTAGGATTAAGATGTAGTAAAACTTTAAAATTTCCATACCATCTAATACTTAAAGAGATGACATAACAAGCTAAGGAATTTTTAAGGTATAATTTACAAAACGAATTCACCAATTTAAATGTACAATTTGACGGCTTCTCACAAATGCATACATACAGGTCTTAAAACCATCACAATCATAATAAAGAACTTTATCACCCCAAAAAGTTCCCTCATGCCCCTTTTCACCACCTTCACCTTCATTACCACTGCAATATTCATCTTTCACTACTCGAAAAATTTTTTTTGCCTTTGAAAATTTCATATAAATGGAATCATAAAAAGTATAGATTTTTGTGTCTGGTTCTCTCACTCAGCAAAATGCTTTTGAGATTCATACATGATGTTGCATGCATCAGTAAGTCCTTTATTAAATTAGTACTCCATTATCTTTTAATGGACATTTGGATTGCTTCCAATTTGGGGCTATTATGAATAAGGCTACTATGAATATTCAAGTACACGTCTACAGGTGGATAAATTTCATTTCTCTTGGATAAATACTTAGAAGGGGAACTGGATGGCCTGATTACGTGCTAAGTGCATGGCTTTACTTTAAACTGCCAAACCATCTTCCAGAGTAATCGTACCATTTTACATTCCTACCAGCAATATATAAGAGAGTTCCAGCTGCCCTACATCTTTGCCAACTTGATATTGTCAATTAAAGAGCTGAAGAATTTTTAAAAAGATTTGTTTTAGAGAGAGAACACAGGTACACACATATGCACAAGCAGGTGAGGGGTGGGGAGGGTAGAGGGAGAGAATCCTCAAGCAGTGTGGGGCTCCATCCCAGGACCCTGAGATCATGACCTGAGCCAAGATCAAGAGTAGGATGCTTAACCAACTGAACCACCCAGGGGTCCCAAAGAACTGAATAATTTTGAATGCTATTGCCTGCAATGCTTTTTTACATCTAATATGATGCAACTATGTCATGTAAGCCTCACTCTGCGCATAAATGCTCTAATACTGGTAACATGTAATCAACAGTGTTATTCAGTGAATAGTCCAATTTAATTTGACCAAGATCTCAGCTAACTGCAAGCCTCAAATTCATTTATCTCAGTTTGGAGAGGTTAACTCAAGAAATTTCCCCAAATTCAATTTTCCACAACTTATATTCTAAACTCAACCTAGACACCTGGCTGACTGAAGTCACTTCCTATGCCAGCTGGATGAAGGTCTTCTGTTCATCAGTAAAGTTCTTATGTCTACTTAGTCTTGAACTACTTAAATCTAGCCATCTCTAATCAAACTGGCAAGTGACATTTTATCCCAAGTACATGTAGTATCTGACACTGTGTTGCCAACACAATTTATGCTCCATTAAAGAAAAAGTCAAATGAAGCTTCACATATACATCAGTTGCACATTCCAGTTTATTTTTTTATTATGTTATGTTAATCACCATACATCATTAGTTGTTCCATGATTCATTGTTTGCGTATAACACCCAGTGCTCCATGCAAAATGTGCCCTCTTTAATACCCATCACCAAGCTAACCCATCCCCCCACCCCCCTCCCCTCTAGAACCCTGTTTTTCAGAGTCCATAGTCTCTCATGGTTCGTCCCCCCCCTTCATTCTTCCCCTCCTATCTTTTTTTTTTTAACATATAATGTATTATTTGTTTCAGAGGTACAGATCTGTGATTCAACAGTTCTTACACAATTCACAGCGCTCACCATAGCACATACCCTCCCCAATATGTCTATCACCCAGCCACGCCATCCCTCCCACCCCCGATGCAGCCTTCATATTTGGCTTATGTGCATAGATTGAATTTGCAACAGATCACTTAGAGCAAAATACAGTTGTCCTAACAAACTACACCACAAATGGTTGTTATATCCCTTTTCAAAATCCTAAAAACTATATCCTCCTTTCACCATAAAATACTAAGACTTTCTTCCACTGTACTAGGTCTACGTGAAAGTCAGTATCGGGAAATTCTGTGACTAATGGCATTTTCATTGCTAAATAAAGATTGCCAACAAAATTCCACCTCAACAGGTGAGAGATTATTGAATCAGCACTTATTCCTTTGGAATGTTTAAAAAAATAAACTGAGCAAAAAAATCTACATAAATGTGAAAAGAAAAAGCCTGGCTTGTGGTAACATTAAACCTACTCCCAAACTGTTTTACTCTTCTTAGTTGCCACTGATTACTTAAGAAAGCCTGGGCACGATAAGGTCAATACAAACAGAAGAAAGCAGTTGATGGGATTAAGAAATAACAGCTGACACAGGGAAGAGAAACAGCAAAAAGATGGAACTGAACAAAGGGAGGAATACGGAATTAGAAGCAACTACAAATGTCTTTCTAGAGTATAGTACACGAGATGTCTAAAAATCTGTGACATGTGAAGCCAAACGTTTGCTCCAGACCTGCACAGACTTGCCATTTTCCTACTGACATAATTAGTAAATCAAACATTAACAGTTCTCATTAACAGTTTTAAGTTTAGGAATGTAAGACATTTTTGTACCCTTACATGCCAATTTCTTTATGGAGTATCTTTGAAAAAATAAAGTGAAAGTTCATCTAAACAGGTAATTCAAACAATGGGAAATAGGGACACCTGGGTGGCTCAGTCGGTTAAGTGTTCTGCCTTTGGCCCAGGTCATGATCCTAAGAGTCCTGGGATCAAGTTCCTGCATCAGACTCCTTGCTCAGCAGGGAGCCTGCTTCTCCCTCTCCCTCTGCCTGCCGCTGCCCCTCCTTGTGTCCTCTCTCCGACAAATAAATAAAATCTTTAAAAATAATAAATCTTCAAAGTTTGTCAGTTTTAGGCAGGAACACATATGAAATGGAAAACCTAACTGTACACAATTAAGTACAGAAAACTTGCAGTAAGCCATTAAGACCTAAAAATAAGGAACTGCCCCAAATAAAGTAACAAACCAAATCTAGATTTCTGAACTACATACTAGACATTGCCATGTCTACTTTATAAATTAAAACATACACAATTAACAGTTGCTATGGAGCCCTATCTTTGTAAATAAACTGTTTTCCCAGGATATATGTCCAGAAACTAACAGTTCTTATGTTCTCCTTGAAGAAATCTTAAGGACCATGTTCTTACTCAGCCACGAACTTTCTAACTAAAAAGAATGAGTTGATGACATTTTTAAATCACTTTAAAATTACTATGTCAGAGGGACCTGGAACCAAATTTTAACACAAGACTGTCAAATTATATCTAGAGTTTTAACTTCTATTTGGATTAATGTGAATCCTAATAAGCATAATATAGCTGTAAACATTTAGGGTATTATCTACAATGCTTCAAAAGCAACTGGCTTAGATTGTAAGTTTACAATATATATTTTACTGTAAAGAGGCATTCATTTATATCCTACAAGAGAAAGAAAAATCATAATCACAATCAAATTCTATTATTTCACTGGTACTATAATAGCTAATGATTACTTATTTGAAATAGATGACTCAATCTGTTAAAACCCTGCAGGTATAAGTATAAATTTTACAAATTAACTGCACAATGGGAGTCACTGATGCAAGGAGTCCAACAACGCTCATTCAGCAGGAGGTTCCTCCCTGCTATCCAATACTTATTGTTTCATACCTCTGTATTTTATATTACACCAGATTCTAAAGGGATATGTTAGCTTTGTTGCTTTTGTTGTTTAGCTCTTTACTATCTGTATCTTCTCTCAAATAGCTTACAATCTAGGAAAACCAAAAAAGCAGTAAACAGGGAAGAGAAAGGGAATATTGAACCATCCAAAATCCAAAACCCAAAATATACATGCTACAGAAAACATCTAATGCCATGGCAAAAAGTCCAGCTTCTATTACAGTTAACCATGGCCATGAAAACAAGATAAGGTCCAGAAGGACAGAGAACTGACTCCTTGAGGACTCTAGGCATCATGATCAAGCTGAAGAACTAAACCCATCTCCTACAAGAACTTATTAAAAGCAACACACATACACATACACACACACACCAGGTAAGCTATAACTTACCTGGAAACCAGAGTTGCAAACTGATGATACACAGGATAAACTGAGCCCAAAGACATGTCTGGCCTGAAAAGCTTCTTTTTAAAAAGAAGTGTGAATTTATGCCAACATTTAAGAAGTTCATGATTTGAATTAAAAGTCAGATTTCTGGCTACTGTTAAGAGAGGAAAACTGGACTATGTACAAAATTCAGCTGAAGAATGGCTGTTACCTTTCAGGCAGAAATTCTCAAATGCTTCTAAAACTTTAATGCGTCCAACATCACCCAGGGATTTTGTTAAAATGTAGACTGTGAGGGATGGGGCCTGGAATTCTGCACTTCTACTGTGTTTTCAGGTGATGCTGCAGATCAGTAGCAAGGCTGGAATTCACTAATTCCCATGTAGTTTATTTCACTCATTTATATTACTTGCCTGGGAACTATGGGCATTTATATTTCTATCCCCTCCTTAAAATAATAACTCCCCTACTGTGGCAATTAAAAAGTGAAGTGGTTGGTTTATTATTGGACATTCTGGGAAATAGAGGGGAGAAAGAAAGCAGTAACAGCAGACTATTTCAAGTACAAAAATATTCGCCATCCGAACCTGTATGGCTTTTGTAGTTCAAAATTAGACATGCCCCTCTCTAGCAGGAAAATATTCTATAAATCAATTTAAACTTGACTGTGTATCAAATTAAACTCATTCATTACAGGAAACATATTGATTCATTTTTCCTAAAACATCTTCCTTTAAAATATGAAATTCATGTTATGTGACTGACCGTGAACAAATGGCATTTACTTTTCTATTACATCTGCTTTAAAAAAGCAATTAAGACTATCTTTCATACCAGAAGGCAGTGTTTGGAAGTCCACAGACATCTTTTGTTTATCCCATATATTTTGTAAATTAGCTGTGAATATTTAAAATTCAACACATTTCACAAAAATCCTGATTTCTCGGTGAAGGAATGGCTTCTGAGAAGATAAAACAATAAAAGGTCCAAACTCACCCTGACCAGAACTGAGAGGAGTGATCTGAACTAAATATATAAATTAGAGCTTCATCTGTAAGTGAAAAATAAAGTCAGGAGCATGCATGTGATTGCTTATGGAGCTATTAAGCTAGAGGAGTACAGCTGAATCTAGAACCTAAGGAACTCCTAAGTTTAACGGCCAGATGAAAACAGCAACCAGAAGTGGAAGAAAAGTGTTGTCACAGAAGGAAAAAAGTTATTTCAAAAAGAAGTGAGTGGGAGAACAGTATAAATGCTGTTATAAGAAAGGTCAAAATGAGGATTGATTATAAGCCACGGAAATCACTGGTGACTTGACAAGAGCTATTTGAAAGCTCTCTGAATTTGTTTTTCAAGTGGAAGAATCTGGATGACTGCTGGAGAAAAACGAGGATGTTTTGTTATTTTATAATGGAAGTCTTGACAATATTTAAAGCCCAAAGCAAAGGTCCAGTTGAAAGAGAAAAATAATCAAGAGGGTAAGGTTCCCTCGGAGAAGGGGAATCCTTCTCTCACTGTGTAAAGTGCTTTAATTATCTCATTTAAACTTCCTCAGTAATATTAAAAGGAAAATAGCATAGGCACAAATATTGATGGTGTTGGTACTGGGAAAAATGAAGAAGCTGCCATTAGATGGCTCTTATTTTATCTGTGAAGTAGAAGGCATGGTTATTCACTGAAATGGCAGGACTGCTGGACAGTATAAAAAGTCCCATTTGAGGTTGCCCCCACTGTGACTATCTCTAGCACTTAGGGACAGGAAATGCTCTTAATCCTCACAACCATCCTAGGAGGTAGATATTACTATCATCATGTGCATTATTTTATAGATGAAGAAAATGTCGCTTTGCTTCAATGTCTTCTGAAAGGTCACACAGCTGGAACAAAGCAGAGCCAAGCCTGACGTCAGGACTTAAGCTCAGCATCTACTGCCCTCCCCAGTATTATATTACTACAGTACCTAGCTGGTATTCCACAAGTACCTAAATTATAATAAACCACAAGGAGGAAAGCTAATTTTTTAAAAACCAGGATGTCAATTACTACTATGTATTATTGATACTTCATACCCTGAAACTTCAAACTGTTAATAGTAACCAAAGCAGTGCATAATTCTCATCTACCCAGAGCCCTAAAACTGTGATCACTGGCGAGAATAATTATTTAGAAGTCTTCATGTCACGTTCAAGTATTTATATAAGGGATACTTCAATATCTCTAAACTGCCTCCTCTTAGGACAGGCATCTTTATCTAACCAGAAATATTTTACTGATACTTTAAAAGGGAGAATTATTCTAAATTGGTAGGTCAGCATTGCCACACATACAGGACTGATTACAACAGTGCCAGCCTCTGATAATGTACCATTTCACCTTGGACCAAGGATGGCTGTTACAGTGAACATCAGGTTCCCCTGTTCTGTCACATCAACCTAAAACTTCCTGTACTTTTAGCCAATTATACCACTTAGAAGAGTTGTTCTTTCAGATAATTGTATTTTAGTAACAGGAACAAGGCAATTCTCTAGAACAATTAAAAGGCAAAGTTTAGGAACAATAATGTTTGAAAAATTGGCTTTCTGCAATTTTTCAAATTCCACTCTACTTTTTTTTTATTTTTTAAAGATTTATTTATTTTAGCGGAGGGGGGGCGGGTAAGGGGCAGGAGAGGGAGAGGGATCTCAAGCACCAAGCCAGGCAGGCAGGGTGGACGACGGGGCTTAATCTCAAGACCCCAAGATCGGGACCTGAGACAAAACCAAGAGTCAGACACTTAACCAACTGCGCTACCCAGGCACCCCTCCACTCTACATCCTATTTTTCAATTGCTAGATCAGTTCAACAGTACTATTTTTTTTTTTTTAAAGAAACAAAACAAAATCAACTTTTCTGGGTTCCCCCTCCAACCTTTAGTTTGCTTTTTGGAAGGAGTTTTCTAACATTAATGGAAATGAAAATGAATGCTAAAGTCAAGATATACATCGTATACTAAGACAACTTCAGAAACAGCCAATAAACAAGCTTCAATTCTCACCTTAAAAAAAAAGAATCACTTTAAGGTTTCAAAGTAATAGTGTGATTTAATTAGTAAATCAATTTCAATACTTACGCTGCCAAAGGTGGATATAATAATGCTTAGGTAGATGAATATCCACAAGGAATTAAAATAAATACTGATTGTTTAAAACAAAGATTACAGTATTTTTATTCAAGTTTAGCTAGCTAATAAATATCCACAGTGGTGGTTCTATCAGTCCCTTGAGAGACTGTCTCTTTCCTTAACCAGTATCTGGAACTCAAATGAGGTTCATAAAAGCGTGAACAAGTGACTTCTAAAGTAAATATTTAGATTTTTAATAATGTTGAGAAAAACCAGGTACATGAATAGACCTAGAAACTAAAAATTAAGTCAAACCCAAAAAAGACGTATTAATGGAAAGATTATAATTTTAGTAATCAAAATGTTGCAAAGCACTAGTTCATTTCAGGATGATCTGCCTATGACATTTAACAAAAACTAATGACTTAATGATTTTTAAAAGGAGGAGAAAAGTAAGTTACAACCCCCAAGAAAAACTACAAGCATATTATGAGCTGTCTTTCTAATGCTGGTAGGTTAAAAACCACTACCAACAAAAAAAACCCTACCATCACAAAGATGACACAATCTGGCAAACTGCAAAATATTAATCAAAAGGTCCAAAACAGGGGTGCCTGGGTGGCTCAGTCGTTAAGCATCTGCCTTCAGCTCTGGTCAGGATCGAGCCCCACATCGGGCTCCCTGCTCCGCAGGAAGCATGCTTCTCCTTCTCCCACTCCCCCTGCTTGTGTTACCTTTCTCGCTGTGTCTCTGTCAAATAAATAAAATCTTAAAAAAAAAAAAAAGGCCCAAAGTAAATACCAGAAAAAGTTATTATTCAGTCTTAAAACTAATTGCTGCATTTCTTATTACTACTCATTTGTTTGAGTCACAATCTTTTCTTTAAAACATGCTGTCACATATTGTGGCTACACTGCATTAAAACAATGGAAAAAGAAAAACTGGTACAGAATAAGCGGTAGAAAGGAAATTATTTTTTTAAACTTCAGCATCTCTTAAGTACCTTGGAAATGCCAAGGCTTGATTAATTCAACAAATAAATTTGATAAATATCTTAAAACTTTGTGATAAGACATTAAGAGGGAAGGTATGGCAGATAAGAATACCTTTGGGGTTACTTTCAAACTATACAAGTCCCATATAACCCACCATAACCCCTCAAAATCAGGGGGCAATTCCTGTTAAGAGTCTTTGCTACAAGACTGATATTGATTGATCACATTTCCCAGATGTGTTTAGAAAGCTGAGAAACATTGGTAAGCTGAGCAATAAAATTAAAGATGAATCTCTTGAACTATATTCATTTGTTAAAGACTTCTTTACCATCTGCAGATGCCAGACTGGTTCATATCGGCTTGAACAAGTATTCCACCCTTCACACTTTTTCAAAGTAGTCTTTTCAAAGGCAAGAAATTCGCTGTGGTTTCACATATGCATAGAGAACATCTGTGAGTCAACAATACTAGCACAGTGTTAATGCAAAGACTGCGGGGACCACAACTTGCTGGTTAACTAGTTATAGGTATTTAAAAAGACCAGAACCCCAACACTTTTATCTAGTTTCATGAACCACCTATCCAAGAGGTCCAAACTTAACCCATGTAATCATTCTGTATTCTTTAAGTGGAGGGAGAATCAAGAGTTTGTTTTCAATTAGAAAAAATACGCAAATACTGGGCACTTCCACTGAATCTTTTATTCACAACCTTTTAAAACAGAAGTGATTTTCTACCATTGTGTCTTCCTGGCTCCATCAAACACTTAGTAAAAGATCTGACTACTGACACAGTGTTTTTTTTTTTTCCTGTAAAGCCATTCAAGAACTAAAGAAATATTTCACATCTCAAATTATTTCTGTGGCAACCATGGTAACTATTAGCATCTATACCTAAAGAAGGGCTAACTGCTTCCTGACCTAGCCATGTTTACCTTATGTTCTTCTGTGCTCAAGTTAGGCTTTATTTTTCTACTTTCAAAACAGAATATCTCAGTAATGAACACAACTGTGCTCTGCTTTTAAAGGCCATAAACACACGATTCTTAAATGCATAATCCATAGAAATATGAAATAACTAGTTACATACACAGTCCTAAGTAAAATATCAGGTTTAAAATTTGAAGTACAAAGACCATTAAAAACAGTCTATTTGCCAAATCCACTGAGAAACTAGAAGCAATTTAACAGCTGTCTAAATAACCACAAAATATTAAAAACACTTCTGGCTCAATATAAATGACATCTGAAGTGAAACGCTGCCTCCTCCAACAGACATCTCATTTGTTTGCCTAGAACCGTTTATACTTCATTTAAGCCAGCTGGTGTCTCCGTTTGCAGGCATGCATCAATGTCTACTGAACAATCTAAGTTCCTGTAAACCCTTTCCCATTCACAAGCTGCAATTTCCATTTTTAATGGCAAGTTTCCAGCAAATACAATGAGTTCTTACAAAAGAATTTAACTCTTCATCCAACTCAACTGCTAAGGCAGACTAGAGCAATGGTAACAAGACCTAAACAATATGTATAAAAGTGCCTAGAAAACTCCCAAAGTGTTGACATCCACAGGAGGATCTCTTCACCAAACCTCTCATTCAGTACACAATTATGAAAAATAATGTGTTTGATTTGACTGACAGTGTCTCGTTATATGATATTTCAGTTTTATCAAAATAATTTTGTTCTTGGGAATGTTATGACAATCTTTGGCTAAGAGATGGTAATATTCTGAGATGTTTCAAAACCCACTGGAGAAGTATACAGAACACTCTGAATCTGTTTTCAACTAACTTACCAGGATGAATACTGATGCAGCTACTAGTAGAGGTATTCATTTTCACCAACCAGTCTACCCGCCCTCCCCCATTCACTTTTCCTTTTTCATATCCTGGGCGTTATAAACCTTACTGCTAACAACCTAGAGCAGGGGTGGACACACTTTTTCTGTAAAGGATCAGACAGTAAATACTTGAGCTTTGGGAAAATACAGTCTCTGTCACAAACACTAGCTTTGCAGTTGTAGCCTGCAATGGACCATACTTTAAGGGGGGAAAAAAAAAAGAATGAGCATGGCTGTGTTCCAATAAAACTTTTTTTTTTTTTTTGCCAGCCCTTTCCTTTTTCCTGGCTTTAAGTTGCAACAGTTTAAAAAATACAGATTCAAATTATTTCAAGTCAAACTTTGGAATCACCTCCCTGGGATGACTAAAATAAACTAGGGGTTCAGTCCAAGTTCCTGAAACTAGTAAAGCCACAACGTGATTTCAGCTACAGGTCAAAACACACTATGTAAGTATCCAGAAAAGAACGATGATAAAACAATAAATTATATGCATGCTCTGAAAAAAATTCACTTCAATACTCTAGTTCTAAATTGTTTAAATTATACTTGAACTCACAGAAATGAAAGGAAAACAAAGTTTCCACAGAGTCCCAGTCAATCTCAACTTTGTAAGTCACCTTCCATTTCCAACCCTAGCTACTTATTTCAGCCAAAGATACACAGATATTCACTCTTGTAAAGTTTGAGAATTACCACTCTTAAAACAAAAATCTAAAAATTAAGTGCTTGGAAAAATTATTTCCAAGATTGGGGACAAGAAAACTGAAAAGGTCTTTGATACCTGCACAACACTGCAGCTCCCATTATGACAACATGACTACAAAACCACACAGGAGCCTGCCCAAGCTGGCCTTCTAAAAACAAAGCCAAATTAAATTACATGTTGGATATTATTCAAAATTACAGTAAAAAAGATAAATTTCAGCAATTCAAAATTTAAGCAATTTCAATTGCTTTCCAACTTTTTCTGTTAATATTCAAATCAGCTGAAAAAACTAAATTATCTTTTAGCAGACTCAAAATTATTAATTAGGGTGTGATTTTAAGAGTTCAGGATATTATCAACTTCCACAGATGTCAAAAACACCCTGAAGAAGAGAAGACAGCAATATTTTGGAAAACGTGAATTTGAAACATCATGATTAAACAATTTCAGTAACTCCAGTCATTTTACTAAATTTTTGTCCATTCAACTGAAATTTAAGACAGTGTGGAGCCAACTGCATTAACCAATGCTACAAATGCATCAATGAAATGACAAATTTGTAAAGGATCACAATTCTTTCTGAATAAGTTCCCTTTAAAGTGAAGACAAGTATTATAGCTCCTGGCTGATTTACCATATATGCTCAAGACTATTGCAGCATTGAGATATACTTTAACTCCCAAACCTAACGCTGTATTAATTCACCAGCTCCGCTGAAATTTATGGCTAGTTAGCCAGGGCTATTTTTAAGTGGCCTTATTTGTTGTTAAGTACAGATTCCTAGGTGTCATTTCAATTTTCAAATGATACCATTTGACTGAAAAGACAAACTCTAAAAATAATGTTGATCACCAGCACATTCTTAACACTGATTGTTTCTTTTTTAATGCAAAGCCTAACAGCAAATCAATGAATGCCTTTACATACAAGGAATTTTAGGTATAGTTACAAAATAAAATTATCTGAGAATTCCTCTGAAAACCCGCTACAACTCTAAAATAGTATACCCTTAAGTGAGGTCAAATACTTAGCAGAAATGGTAGCCTAGGCATTTGAGGGTGTCCCTAAAAATTTGAGGAAGGATATTTAAAAACCCGACTTGAACAAAACAACTCCAAATGGAAGTTACCAAATACAGAAATATATATTGCTCACAGTTTTTTAAAAGTTAATAACAAAACACTTAAACTATGAAAAGGCTTTGTCTGCAGATGGTATTATTACCAAAGGCTCAAATATGAAACCTTTACATGCTATACACACAAAAGAGATTTACACTACCAGTCCACAAAAGCCTATCCTAGGACCGTGCCAGGGGCACACAAGGATTTTCAAAGTACAGAAAAAACTGGGCATACATATGCAGTACAAAGCAGCCAAAAGGCATTTGCCCATAGTCACTTTCAGGAAATGTTTCAAGATGAAAAGCAAAGACAGTCTTAAGTCCCTTAGAATCTTGGGTTGATTTCTTTATTATTCTTAAGGCCTAGGCTGTTCTCCCCCAACATACTCTGTTGAGGAGAAATAGAGCACCTCCAACTAAAAGCAGCTACTCAGGCCCAATTTTCAATACAATTCGCTTTTCATTAAAAGTTCAAGTTTCTCAGGGTCCAGACGTATAGGACGATCATATTACAGTACTCGGGAAGAGCATTTTCTTTGTTGTTGACCCTGCTAGGGAAACAGGTCTTGACTCAGCCAAAGTGGCGTTCTTGTGGGTGATTAATGACAGGCCTAGATCTCGCCCCAGTGACATCCACCCCACCCCCCACCCCCTCTGTACTAAAATCAGCCATGTCTGAACTGGAGGAGGGGCTGCCGCCTCGCCTCAAACCACCCAGTCCCACAGTTAATAGCTACAACCAATCGATTCAGGGAGACAGACATCGAGATTCGGGTGAAATGTTACCCTTCTCTCGCCTAAATTTATGAATAATATCACCCTCTCTGATCATTTCCGCTGGGGCTCTCCAGACTACGGAAACACTCAATTCCAGTCATTCAGCCCAAAGAAAAGGATCTTCCTCTTCCCCACAATACCCGGCAAGACACAGCCCCGACCCTCCCCACCTCCCGACTCCCCCACCCCCTTGACATCAGGCCATTTCTATTGTGTCGCCGAGGCTGGAGGACCTAAAAGAAATGTGGTCCCTCTACTACTTTGCTCAAGAGGACCAGTCCGGCACCCCACCCCTGGGGCCGCGTTCCGCGTCCCGGGACCCCCGTTCTCTAGCCCACCCCGGCGGCTGCGGGGCCGAGTCCCACCTGTGGTGAGGCGGGAGGAGACGTCGCCAAAGGGGGACGGCTCCATTCGGAGATACTTCTGCGGCGAGGCGGCGGCAGCCGAGAAGGAGGCGGCGGTGGCGGCGGCCGCCGACGACGGAGAGGCAGCAGCCGAGGTGGGCGCCGACAATGGCGCACATCGCCTCCGCTTCGGGGACGCCGGGCTCAGCAGCGGGTCGAAATCCAGAGTCCTTTTCAGAGTGGCTCCGCACGCCATGGCCGGGGCAGCCGAGGACCGGGCTCGGGTGGGGTCGGGGAAGGGTGACGGGAGGGGAAGGTGAGGGAAGTGGGGGAGAGCGGGGACTCGAGGAGAGCCTAACCGACGGGCTCAAGAGCAGAAAGGCGGGTGGTGGAGCGCCGGTGAGGAGATGAGAGCCGCCGCTGCCTCCGCGGCAGGGGCAGTGGCCCGGCCGGCCCGGGCGAGAGCGGGAGGGGCGGCGGCGGCCGCTCACGACAGCCGCGTCGGGGGGGGCTCTTCCGCCTCCTCAGGCACAGCTCCCCCGGGAGAGGCTCCGGCCGCCCCCGCCGTCCGTTCGAGCTTTGCGTCGCGCCTGAGGCGCTCCTGCGCTGAGACCGGTTCCCTTCGGAAGTCGATACCAGCCCCGTGAGATATGAGGCTGGAACGCGGCTACTAATACGCCCGAGTAAGGTCAGGAGCTTGAGAGTGGCGGTCGATGTGGAGAGATTGCGAGGTGGCGGCGACAGCAGGAGCTCAAGCGGTCACGTCCAGCCGCTTCCCCCTCCACTGTACGACTATTCCACCCGCCGCCGGCCCCAATATGGCGTCAATAACAACGCCGCCGATTCAAATTCTGCGGCCTCAGGGCGCGTGCGCACAGGGGTGGGCACGCCCCCCCGTAGGCGCGTTCTGGGAGTTGTAGTTTCTCACTGTGAAAGGGAATCGGCGTGAAAAGCGATTAAGGAAGAGTCACGAAAACTACGACTCCCGTCATTCAAGGCGCGCCATTTCGAGTTCCGGGTTGGAATTTAAATCCCCTACACAGTTTGAGTGTAAAAGGAACTAAGCAAGAGAAAAAAGAAGAGGCTGTGAGTGGGAGAGAGGAAAGCCAGGCGATGCAGAAAACAGGCTTAAAAGACCTTTAAAATTCAGGACATAGTTGTCCTGATACCATTCCCACAGTGATTTAACAAATGGGAAATAGAAAACTTAGCCAACCGAACAGTCCAAGTCAGATTAATTTCGGTAGTAAGAGTGCTAAAAACAAAACCTGTCATAATGAGAGGCTAGGAAATAAAATTATGGAACCTATTTAGGACTGCAAGGGAGAACAACAGTATCAGATTACAGGATCCTTGAATGAACTGGATGCTTTGCCCTTCCCAGGTAGCTTCTTGCATTCATTTATTAAATTCTGCAAAACCAGCTTTGTCCTGCAAATGAGTAGATTTGAAAGATGTACAGAACAAATTGTTTCGCTTTGGATAAAAAGCCAGTGATAGCAGAAATTGTCTTATCTGTTGAATATTGTAGTATAGTATATCTTGTGAACTGTAAAAATTAAATAAAAAACCGTTAATGAAATGCCTAGGAGAGTAGATAATGAACCCATTTTATAAGCAAATTTTTTTTGTAAAAGTTGTACTGTTATTCAGGTACCTAAAATAAAAATCAAATACAGCATTAATAATGTAAAAAATTGTCACCAATCTTTCGCCCACGGAAACTATCATCAGTCCAATACAAAACTAGTTTCTGTATGAATGCCATATTATCAAATGATTATGGATATCACATACAGGCTTCCAGTGCTTATTTATTCCTGTCATTTATTCAGTAACTAAAAGATCTTTTATACCATTTTGTCTATTATTCCTATCATTTGACAATTTAATATATTCCTGTTTTATTGAATTGTTTAACACCTAAAGGTCAGCAGTCCTAATCATACTGTGTCAATGACTAAGCTACATTAATTTCATGTTAAGATATATTGTTTGGGAAATAGTTTTTGAAAATGATCAGCATTTAATGAAACGACAGCTTATCTCTGACACCTAATAGGTAAATTTTTGCTGAATTCTTAACACCATGAAACATAAAGTTTATAATTTCAAATCATATCATTTCAAATTAACAGAATATATATATTTTATGTAAATGAGTAGGAAAAGAGATTAAGCTGTGGAAAGCAAATAACAAAGCATTTATATTTCTGATAAATACTTTATGAAATTAAGATTTTACCTTGTGTTATAGAACTTACATTGAAAAGGGACTGTTAGGAATTGAATTTTGTCTTTTCAAAATTCATATGTTCTCATCCCAGGTATCTCCCAATGTGTCCATATTTGGAAAGAGGGTAATTTCAGACATAAATAGTTAAGATGAGGCCATACTGGAGTAGGGCGGGCCCCTAATATAACTGGCACCCTAATAAAAAGGGGAAATTTGGAAACAGGCAGAACACCATGTGAACCTGAAGATGCGTCTACGAACCAAAGAAAGCCAAAGATTGCCAGCAAATTACCAGAAGCTAGGAGAGAAGCATGGAACAGATTTTTTCTCACAGTCCACAGAAGGAACCAATACTGCAGATTCCTTGGTCTCAAGAGTTCTAGCCTCCTGAACTGAGACAATACTTTTCTGCTGTTCAAGCTGTCTGGTCTATGGTACTTGGCAACAGCAGCCCTAGGAAACCTATAATACAGCGGGTTGTGGTTATCATTTGTGTTACCTTGCACTGCCTGGAAAATGAGGAGTTTAATGTAAAGGTGGTAGGGGATATCTGGTAAACTTGACATTGTAGTCCCAATAGCTGCCCATGCAATCACCACTGCACAGCATATCTGCAAAGGGCTCTCTGTTATTATTAAACAGTGGCAGGGCTGGGGCAGCCTCCTCTACTACCAATGACTAAGGAGCCTGTTCAGAAGCTAAGAGAAACAAGGGAACACTTCCCTATTCACTTCTGTGTCTTTGCTCAGGCTCTCCGCTCCACACATTTTGCCTGACAACTTAGGCTTTAAGACTCAACCCAGGCATTAACTCCTATAGTAAGTACCCTCCCCACCCCTGCCGCTCCCAACACTTCAAGCCTGTCTTAGTTTTATAGCTTCACAGAGAAGACGGATACCGATCCTCATATCTTCATCATTACTCTCACCACATTGCAATATAATTCTCTGTTCATGAAACTGCTTCTCCCACCACTGTGTTAGTTCCTTGCCAAGGGTATAGTAACTTGCACACTTCAATGGATACCTATCGAATGTTTCTTCAATAAACATTTTTTAATCACCCTATTCTCCCAGTAGCCTACATTATCCTTGTCTCTTAAGATAGATGTCCACTAAAATGTAGCAACCCCTTCAGGGTAGAAAAAAGCGGTTGAAGAAAAAAAAAAAAAACCTTTAAAAAATTTCTTAGGCTAAAATTCAAAATAAAAACAATACTTGAAAACCCTTAAGTCTTAACTTGGTTTAGAAGTAAATATGTATTTTGTTGATCAAGAGGAAAAGAAAACTATATTTAACACATTAATAAGTTGAATCAGGTCACATGAATCTAAATATATAGTACAGCTAATGGCTCCAGCGACCTACACAGACCAAAATTGCTCTTGTTGTGACTAAAAGGCCTATAACAAATCTCAAAGGCTTGAAATAATTAGAATAGTTTTGCAACAGTCTAGAAAGTATTTCCTGATTTCCACAATCTCAGAAGCCTCTGAAGAAAAACTGTTTTACCAAGATGCTGGTCTCTGCTTGGTATTGGATTTTTCTAGCACCTCCCAAAATATTCCCCAGGATTCTGATGAGTCATTCTTTGACTAAAGCCAGTAAATGTAGACATAGCTGGATGACATAAGATATCATCATCCTGAGCCTGAAGATCTTTTTTATACCATAAATCATTTTCAAACAATTTTTCTGTTGTCAAATAAAGATAAATGCAAATATGTAAGGTGTGGAGAGGTGTTTGCTGACTTTGCATGCTGAGTTTGAGTAATCGTAGGCTCAGCTTTAGGAATAGCAGTTCTAATTCAGGAGTCACTTCAAATCTATATTCAGAACAAGCATTGCCTACGGCAAAAAAAATTGTTTAATTATTGTGTAAATGAGTGCAGTAGGGAAGAACAGACATTGTAATTCCTTCTACATAAGGTTTTGCAGGCTGGCCGGAACCTCTTCTAAGAACCATATTTGTAATACATATTAGAATACATATTTTCCATTGTACATATGGCTAATATTACTTTGGTTTCCTTACTTTGGATGTGGCCATTATTTTGAGTTGATTGGATAGTCCTAGAGTAATCAAAACCATATATCTGTAAGCGATTTCAAGAGGTCACCTAGACTAGTCCCCAGCTCCAGGGCATGATTAACTGTAAAATCCTCGAGCCAAATCAGTATCTATTTCACTCTTCCTAGAAATTTTCAGGATCCACATCCAAAATCTTGCGGTTAAAATGCAACTGCAAATTCTCTTATATCTAACTTTAACCTCTTCTCCATCGGAGGCTGATTTCTAATTGTATAGTGCTCTATAAAGAACAACACACTCCAGGAAATAAGCCATGATTCACTTATCCTGAGGGACTTTCAAAGAAACCACAGCATAGTCTCTGAGCAGTCAAAATAAGTTTTTGTGAAGTCCTTATTTTAAAATGTGCATGCTTTTCTCAAGTATGTAGTACCATCAAGTACCTGTATCCTTACTCAGAAACCATTTACTCTTACTTTATAGAAAACACAATCATGTTTGGGGATCTTATTTCCCAGTCCAGACCAATCAAGTAGGAGAGGGAAAAGGAAATTGAAGATGCCATACAGCAACTACAACAAGCAATGCAATCATTGTATAGCAAAGAAAGGGACTGTACAAAATTAACTGCAAAATTAGGAAAGCACAACAGCCTTGAGCTACTGAAATATCAGGACAATCAGTCCAACTGCACCTCAGGCATCACTGTATTACTACAGCACCATATAATTAGGGTAGGGATGCCAGATTTAACATAAAAATATAAGATGCCCAGTTAAATTTGAATTTAAGATAAACAAATCATTCATTGTTTATGATTTGTTAGTACAAGTACGTCCCAAATTTCACCTGTTTCTATCTGAAATCCACATTTATTGGGTATTCTGTATTTTATCTGGCAATCCTAAATAAGATGGTGACCCCAAGTCATCAGTAAAGCACAAACTGTGTTTAATATGCACTTTGAAAACTGTGTAACTAGTAGGAAATTGGAAAATATTCCATTGATAGTATTTAAGAAATTCAAAATTTTCAGTTGTCTGGAAAGATACTTTAAGCCATGCATATTCTATTCATCACAGAGCACCAGGCATAAAATAAACCTTCAATAAACATTGGATGAGGGGCACCTGGGTGGCTCAGTTGGTTAAACGTCCGACTCTTGATTTCAGCTCAGGTCATGATCTCAGGGTCCTAGGCTCCATGCTCAATGCAGAGTCTGCTTGTCCCTCTCCGTCCCCCTGCTTGCTCTCTCAAATAAATAAATAAAATCTTTAAAAAGCAAAACAAAACAAAAAACATTGAATGAACAGTGAAAAGCTTAACACACCATCTTCCCAATGGTGAGGCATCTCACGCCCCTGAAGTTTGTCCCTAGCTGTTGTCAGTTCTGTTGTCCTGTCTGAGTCCAAGCCTGATTCAGAGTTGGTGTCGCTGTCCACGTCCGACTCCCGTTCCCTCTTGTGCCTGTCATCCTGGGCTTCCATGATGCTGCCCTGAACCTTTCCTGATGAGGCTTTTCAAGAGAATGAGATAGTACCTATACTTCCCCAACATTGGGGGCTTCCTCTGCAAGCCCATTGTTATAAGGGTCAGTCAGGTGTGTGGTGTGAAGGAAATGAAGAAATAGGCCCAACTCCTCCCCTGGGAGCAGTTTTTCCAACTCCATCCGCTGGTAACAAGCATCAACCTGGGAGCAATTATTGGTTACTTGCAGCCCTAAGGGCCTGTGTTAAGGCTAGAGCTTCACTGGGTGTCCAAGAAACTGCTAGATTTCATCTGGACCTTGTGTCCCACAGTTATTCTTTGTGGTCTGATTAGTCCAAGAAATTTTTCCCATCTCAAAGGACAGAGTCTGTACTCTTGACAGGGTTTACCTCTAAGCAGTGGGACATGGAGTGTGTCTATAGGAACAAGATGAACAGGACATGCTCCCACCCTCAAAGAAGCTTAACTTTCTACATTATATGATTGTCTGAAGATTCTTTTGCAAAAATCCCATTTATCACAGTAATTTGAAATATAAAATTTTCTGGAAAAAAAGTGTTATCTTAATTACCATTGTCTGAAAACTAAAAGCCAGTGCATCCCCAAACAGTATCTAACACGTAGTAAACCCTTAGGAAGTGATGGCTACCATTATCATGCTAAGGCAAACTCTAAAGTCTCTTTAAGCCTGAAGTAGTGGAAGAGTTTCCAGAACCTTCTTGCCCAGAGACCAATCACAACCGCTGGGGTCCAGTTTCTGAGCCAAACTCTCTTTTCCCTTCTGTACCCCCTTGCTAAGAGGGAAGTCAGACAAGATCTAGGTTCCAAATTAGTGTAGTTGGGTTACAGGGCGTGCCTCACTTTAATTCCATTTATATGGGAGAGCTAGAGCCTAAGTAGGTAATATTTGGGAGGAATAGAAATATTATTTACAGGAACCCCACCATGGCCCAGGTGCTTATCCTAATAAAAACCTAAGGTAGTAGTGTTAATCTCATTTTACTGTTGAACCTGTGGCTCATGCCTGAGGTCACACAGTCTTAAATGGGTCAGGGTTGGGACTATTACCTGAATTTATAAGATCCCAAAGGTGTGTTCTTGCACTCCGCACCGTTGACTTGGGTAGCGAAGAAACCTGGAAAGAAAGAGATGGATTAATTTAAATTTTACAAAGCATCATAATGGAGTAAGTAACAAGTGGTCAATTAAAAAAAAGAAGTTTTTTAAGGACAGTGTCAGCATATGTTCCAGAAGACATCAAAGAATATATCCTATGACTATTTCACTGTGTTTTGTTTCCCCGTGGAACTTGATACTTGAGTACCAAGCTTTAAGAGATGATTGTTTCAGTATCACATTTCTGTTCTAAGGCAATTGTGAGTTCCCAGGGAGTATTATGGAATCACATGTGGCCCACATGACTTATTTTCCTTTCCTAAAAAGGTCTTTCATGTCTCCAAAACAGCTAGCTACAGATCACTAAAAATCATTCCTAAATCACATTAATGACATCTTTTACTTTATTTGCTAACAAGCAGCTAAGTAGAAGTTCAGGTTCCTTTTATTCCCTTTGGTTGCTTGCTATTCAAAATGTGGCCCACAAACCAGAAGCACTGGCACCACCTGGGAGCACACCTGGGAGCACGTGGATGCACACCTGGAGCGCCTGCATCAAAATCTGCATTTTAACAGGATCCCCCAGGTGATTCCTATGTACATTTAATTTGAGAAGCTCTGCTCCCGTTAGCCTCTCCCTGGCAGATGTGCTAATAATAGCATGTCATGGTCCTCAGGTGTGTGCCAGGCCCTCTGTGAGGTCACAGCAATACTAAGATAACTAAGACATGGCCTCTGAGATAGAGAGAAAGTGGAGTAAAAGAAAGAGTGCTAGGCAATCTAAAAATGCCCACCTGGATCAATGAGAATTTCCGTATCCAAATGTCTTTCTGCTCTGTGAAAGAGTGGTGTTCAGAATGGCTTTCAATGGAGAGAACACACCCGAGTGTTGTGTGTGGAAAGTAGAAAGAAGAAAATGAGAGATGCATACATCTCCCATGCTGCTAAACTGTTCCTTCTTTCCCTAGTAATTATCCCCCCACTGAACTCCAACAGAGGTGTAAGACAGCTAAGCCTCTCAGGATCCACTTACTTGACAAATGTTTATTGAATGATTGCTATACATCCCTCTCTGTGGTAAGTGCTCCAGTTACAGATGAGAACTACATGGTCCCAGCCCTCATGGAGTTCATACGTGTGTGTGAACAATGACTACCCAAGTCTGTATGAACAGAAAGGCTGCGTCTTGCAGTTTGAGAGGAAAGGATTAATTCTGCCCCAGGTTTCTCTCCTCTGTATGCTTTGTAACATTATGTTCACTGCCTGGGTGTTCTTCTTAAGAATTTCTCCAGCACCTGAGGTGCGAGGTGTATGAATGGGAGACGGCTCTTTTTCAAAAGTGGAAATGGTCTTGATAAAAAAAAAACTGAAGCATTATCTGTTACCCAACAGTATTTCTCCTAAAATTATGCAACTCATCATTCCAGCACTGAGCTACCCACACTGTGGTCTGCGGATTTGCTCCAAGCCACAACCCGCTAAGTGTAGAAATCAACAAAGAGGGTTTAGAAACTTTTCTGGCAATTTGACATCATCACAACTTGCAAGGGCATCACCACAACTTGCAAGGGCATCACCAGAGGACCAGTCTCGTTGACAAAGTGCACAACTGAATGCTTGTGTCCCTCCAAATTCATATGTAATGAATTTTGTATGGCCCCAATGGGATGGTATTGGGAGGTGGGGGCCTTTGGGAGGTGATTAGTTCCCAAGGCTGGAGGCCCCATGAATGGGATTAGTGCTCTTATAGAAGAGACCTCAGAGAGCACCCTTGTCCCTTGCACCATGTGAGGACACAGAGTGAAGGTGCTCTCTGTGAAACACAAGTGAGCCCTCTTGGACTTCCCAGACTCTGGAACTGTAAGAAATAAATATTTGTTGTTTTTAAGCCACCCAGCGTATGGTGTTTTGTGATAGCATCCTAAATAAACCAAGACACAGGGTACAGCTCGGGTGTTGAACTGAATGGATGAGTCACATGTGACACAAGATTCGTGCTAGCCATCCCCAGTAGAACCACATGTGATATTTTAAGGTTAATTTGTCAATTCTATCCCCAAAATGTATAAAATCCGAGTTCATCACGTTCATTTATCAAAGATAATTTAACTTGAAAGGATCAATTTTGGAGCTGATGACTGATGGCGGATTGAGAATGAATGTTGAATATACAACATCACATGCTTCATTTTTGATAAAAGTGAAAAATAAGTACCCGGAACTTGCAGAAATTGCTTTAAATTCCTTCTCTCTCTCATCCACCTACCTCGAGGAATGCTATTAAAACAAACGTGGAAACTGTTTAGACATACATGATCCTCTCTTCACAGCTGTCACCTATCTGACCTATATTACGTCAACTAATGAGCAAAAAGCAAGCTCACTTAGAACATGAAATACTTCACTAATAAAGTGTTTGTTTCAAGTATGCAAATCAGTATTTAATATGTAGAGTTGCTATTTTTTGATGACCTCGTTTTGTCAGTGGAATGACAAAACAGTACCGAAATACAACTATTCATCGCCTGTATTCAGGCTTTCAGTGACCAATGCACACGTTACACATTTTTCCCGTTTTTCTCTCTGATTGTCTTTATTGAAATATGTCTACTGAACCTAATAAAAAATGTGGGCTTATATTTTATTTACTTTTTTATTCTTTTTTCTAGCAATACACTTGTTCTGTTTACAAAATACTGGTCCATGTGTCTTGAGAGGGAAAAACCTGGTCTTTCACCTCAGCTTAAGAAAAACTTCTCCATGGTAGCCCGTGAATGACTACTACTGTCAGACTCAGCTGGTGAAAAAGAAAGAACACTATTAGCTAATACGTGTATGGTGTGGACTACCTTCCAGGCATGTTCTGTGAGCTTTACATGTATTAACTCATGTGCTCTTACCTTATGAATTAGGTGCTATCGTATCACCATATTACTGATGAGAAAACTGAGCCACGGAGAGGTTGAGTCCCTTGCTCAAGGTCAGCTCTAAAGTGGCAGAACTCAGTTCCAGAGTCCATGCTCTTATCTGGGGAACATAAGTCAAGCACTGTCATCATAGTTCTCCACCAAATAACTATGGGCTTACGTGGGCCATTGAACCTGTGTGGGAAAAGAAAAAGAAGAATTAGAAAAGATACCAAAAGCTACAATGCAGAGTTCTTCCCATGGGCCAGGCATTGAGCTAAGGGCTTTATGTGCACGAGCTCTGTGTCTCCTAAGCATGGGGCGTTACAGGAAATGATTTCAGGTAGCAGGGGAGGGGGCTTAGATGCATGGGCCAGGCAAATTGCATCACAGAATGAGAAAGCTATTTCTCCTCTAAGTCTCTCTGACTAATCACACTGCTAGAGTCTCTTCGGCGCAGGTCTTGAATGACATGGACTTATTTCCTTTTGTTAAAAAAGGAGAGCAGGCCTTGGGATTAATGCTGTCTCTGGCAACAAAGTTTTTTTTTTTTATTGTACCTTTGATTTAGGGCTCATTGTTTTACATTTATAATAAGGATATATAATTTTTTTAAAGATGTGTGAAAAGTGGGCTATGGAAAAAAATTTAAAGATAATAATATAGGTCTTACATGGAGTTGACAAAAACTGGGACCCATGAATATTGGAAAATACTTCATTATCTTTCAACAACCTGGGAAGGTAAGTACTTTTGTTCTCTATTTATAGGTAGGAGATTTAAAGTTTAGAAAAGTTCGGTAACCTTCCCGAGGCCACTCTGTAGGAAGCCGAGGAGCTGGGATCCAATGCTAGAAGTGCCTGCCTCCAAAATTTGCACCCTTGCCCATTGTACACCCCGTCTCCCCCAGGAACACCCATGCGTATCTCCTGCCAGGACTGGCACTCCAGCACTCTCTTTTTTTTTTTTTTTTTTAAAGATTTTTATTTATTTATTTGAGAGAGAGAGAATGAGAGATAGAGAGCACGAGAGGGGAGAGGGTCAGAGGGAGAAGCAGACTCCCCGCTGAGCAGGGAGCCCGATGCGGGACTCGATCCCGGGACTCCAGGATCATGACCTGAGCCGAAGGCAGTCGCTTAACCAACTGAGCCACCCAGGCGCCCCACTCCAGCACTCTCTGATTGTATTTCAGGATCTCAGATGGCAGTTCTCAAAGTGCAATCCTCCCCTAGGTGTTCTCATCATAATACTGAGCTGTTTATCTCTTTCACTCTTGTTTGCTCATGAGTGTGCAGGGGGGTTTTCCAGAGACCACGTGATGTGGAAGCTGAATACAGACACAGGTGCGAGGTCCCAGCTGCCTTCTATTAAGCCAGACATTAAAAAGATTTACTAAGATGTAAACAATACCATTCTTCTCATTGAATCTTTTTTGTTTGTTTTTGCTTGTTTTGGAAATTACAGTTATTTTAAATAAAAATATGTAATTTGTGTTAACATGTAATGATGGGCTTATGGTCGTTATTTTTAAATGAACAAATATTTTACATGTTTATCCATCTTATTCCTAATACATTAAACATCGATACATACAACCCACACAAACAAGTTTTGGGGTCTGTCAAGAGTATAAAGGGGTCTTAAGACAGAAAATACGTGGTGGGATAATATATTTTAATATTAATGGAAAATTTTCTCCCAATATTCTACCCTGCTTTTCCTTGTACCCCCTTCTCCCCACCTCAATAGCTTCCCCCCCTTTACTTAAGCAGTAATCACAATGATTCATTGCTTTAGGGCAGGGACATTACCAAGTGGAAAGCAGAAATAGTGTCTAGCTTTTGTATTTCCAAAAAGCCTAAGCCCATTAAGGAAGTTATGTTAGGTGCTTTAAAGCAGTAGTAATATCAAAATACAGTGAATGCCACTGAGAAAAAAACACTAGCAGTATTGAGAAAAGGGAGATTTCCCACGACTAGAAAAATATTTCTCACCTCTTGAGGATGGGTGTGGGAAAGAACAAAGACAGAAGAGAGATTAAAAGAACAGAGAAGTGGGGCACCCACTGGCTCCATCGGTAGATCATGAGGCTCTTGGCTCTTGATCTCTGGGGGCTGCAAGTTTGAGCCCCATGTTGGGTGTAGAGACTACTTTAAAAAAATCTTTCAAAAAGAAAAAGAAAAAAAGGAGAAAAGAGAGGACTGGGCCGAAGGGGCAGAAAGTCCAGACACTACTCAGCCACAGTGGAGCATCTTCTCTTGTGGGAGCTGGGAGCTGCCACTGCCTAAATCTGGTGTTTCTGGGAGCCAGCTTCGCCTCTCCATCCTCACGACTGTTTGTAGCAGTAACACTATCTGATTCATCCAACCAGGACAACTGCACTCTCAGAACATCCCTGGCCCATCAGAAACCCAAGAGGGGGAGACTGGGACCTTGGAACCCTGAAGGGGTGGTGGGAGTCAAGAGACAATAGCTCTACACCCTGAAATTGGAAGGTCTGACTGGAATCAGCTGCAGATCCACTCTGAGCTGGAAGAGCAGTTCAACACACTTTTTTTCCCCCGAATATTAGGAGCACCCAGCATAACGGTTGGGTAATAAGCAAACAAGGAACTGTGTTCCATTCTACCAGAATCTGTGAACGGGATTGCACTGCAACTGAGTTCAGCCCACACTTAAGTCTTCTTGGTCCAGTACAGGGGATTAGCTTTGTTGTTTTCGTTAGAAGGCTTTCGGAGTCCATGCATTATCCAGGACCTGCTGTCCTTTCTCCCCTTCAGTCTCTTCACTCATCAACATTCCCTCTTGACCCTGAGGACATCTGAGACTTCTGAACCCTGTAATAGAAAGCACTTGACCTATAGTAAGACTCCTCAAAATAAAACCCTGAAACTAGACAGATTTAGGAGTCTGTGCATTTTTCTGAGGAGAGGGTCCTAGCTTTCATCACATGCAAACTGTGCAAAGGAGTTTCTGGCATCTGGGTTGGAATCCTGGCAACTGTTCAA
Organism: Callorhinus ursinus; assembly: GCF_003265705.2. Lineage (NCBI taxonomy): Eukaryota > Metazoa > Chordata > Mammalia > Carnivora > Otariidae > Callorhinus > Callorhinus ursinus. Next base: position 9,471,132 of record NW_027397068.1, read on the forward strand.
TGGCTGTGTGACCTTGAACATGTCTCTTAACCTGTCAGGGTCTCCATTTCCTCATCCGTGAAATGTGGCTGTTAGTATTTAACTCTAAGGGCTGATGTAAGGAGTAAACGAATGGCAAAGTCGTTGTAAGTGTTGGTTGCTGTTGTTATAGAGGAGGTAGACCATGGGGGTTTGGGAGGGATGGAAAGCCTGGGGTAGAGAGGTGAGTGCAGGCACATTTGGTGACCCCAGCCCATCTTCAGGATGTAGCCTGCGCAGTCCTCAAGAGCTCACTAGTTCAGCAAAGGGTCCCACCACGTGGGAAATGAATAGCAAGGCTTCTCTGTATGTGGCCATAAAGGTTGCCAGCAGCTGGGATATATGTGCCTCTTGTTCTGAGGAGGACAAGCATCTGGAGGTGGCAGTCAGATAGGGCCCGGAGCCATGAACTTGGAGACCACAATTATGCCCTAGAGACCAGTGCTGCCTTAGTTCTGGTCTCCACACACGAACCAGGGAGCAGAAGGTACAGCAGGGTCAGATAGCAGAAACTGGAATCCAGCTTCATCCTTCCCAGCTGGGTTGTTTTTGAGCAACTTACTAAAACCCCCCTAAGCCATAGTTTCCTCTTTTGTAAAACTGAGTAAAAATATACCTACTTACCGCTTCTCGGCCTTTTGGCTAAGATCAAGTGTAAAAATACACCCACTTAAAAATAGTAAGTTAAATAATATAACATATGCAGATATAATATAACATGCAGCTAGTAAGTGCTCAATAAGCAGAGCCATTGCTATGCTAAGGTGTGCAGTACTAAGGGCTCATAGGGAGCTGAGTGGCAGCAGGGGTCTGGGTGTCTAGTTGGACAGGGAATCCTGGAAAAACAAATCAAAAGATCACTGCAGTGAAGATACAATTGGCCCGTTGCCCAATTTCTGCTTCAGCTTCCCTTCAAACTTGGAAATCAGATTTCTTAGCGTTCCTTTGGGCTTCTTAGGAAACATGAAAGGAGAAAATTAAGATCAGAATATTTTCTCAAAACCATTTCTTCCCCCGCAATATCCCCGTGGTGAATTTGTGATACTGCTTATCTTAACAGAAATCCATTCAAACTAGTTTAAAGATGCAGAGTTTTCCGACAGGCCTGGAAGACAGGAAGTACGCAAGGCCAAAGACTCTCATCTCTGCTTCCAAGGTCTGCCTACTTCTTTTTTCTCTCTCTGCAGATCTACTTTCTCTTCTTTTTGATGCATAACCCCAAATCGCCGGCCTAGCCCAGCTTGGCATCATTTTCTGGTTTAAATACAACAGACCAGGGGCGCCTGGGTGGCTCAATCGGTAAGGCATCTGCCTTCAGCTCAGGTCGTGATCAAGTCCCGCACTGCTGAGCAGTGGGAAGCCTGCTTCTCCCTCTCCCACTCCCCCTGCTTGTGTTCCCTCTCTCACTGTGTCTCTCTCTATCAAATAAATTTTAAAAAATCTTTAAAAAAAATAATTGTGGCCATCTCTGGGAATAAATAGAAGTATGGAAAGTTCTCACTTCCTGCTTTATCCATTTCTATATTGTTGAACTTTTTTAAAAAACAAGCATGGATTACTTTTATAATCAGATGAAAAAAGATATTCCATTTTGGGGAGGAAAAGAGAGTACAGAGTTTATATACAAAAGAGAAACACTTGATATTTTAAAAATAAACAAAGACTACAAAATTACATCTTCCCAGTGGCAAACAGGCATAGTAGGTAGACCACAAAGGCTGCACCTGCCCAGGGCTTGGGATTACTGGGTGAGAGCTTTCTACACAGAAAGGAGAAAAGTCTGCTTCTGTTAGTACCGCAGAGCACATTAGGGAGAGAACATATTTATATACTTACATACAAAGAGAGGAGGCAGTTAAATGATGAGAGCTGAGGTGTGCAGCCAAGTGAGGGGTTGGATACAGGAAAAATGAGAGGCCAGACTGGGAAAAGTAGAGGTGGCCTGGGTCAATTCCAGAGACACTTTTACCTACTGCCAATCATGGGTTTGTGTGGGTGCTTGGGGCTTTTTTAATAGGTTGGGAAATTGAAATTCTCACTGGGATTATTATTATTTTTAAAGTGTTTCTGTTTGGATCCTTCCTATCTTGTCAGGAATGTGCTAAATATTAAAAAGAGTTGTAATTTCTTTCAAAACTGCAGGGGAATTCAATGAGGGAAAAAATAACCTTATTGTGTAGGCAACTTTATAAGAAAGCCTCAATTTCACATATTGTGAGATAGTTGCATTAATTTGGCATAGAGAGCAGTTTCCATTAATATAGTCTTGTCTTCATTTGCAGTAGGCAGTTCACCAATAGCGCATTTAGAACAGTGTTCATCGACAGCATTAGAATTGAGTAAATTTTGCCATATTACTTTTCAAGCCTCTAACACCTTGACAGACAAAAAAAACCTCTTTTGTTTTTTATGTTATTTTTTATTTAAAGATTTTATTTATTTATTTCAGACAGAGATAGCAAGAGACAGCACGAGCGGGGGGGGGGGGGGGGGGGGGGGGGGGGGGCGGGGGGGGGGGGGGGGGCGGGGAAAGGGGAAAAGCAGGCTCCTCCCTGAGCAGGGAGCTCGACACAGGGCTGGATCCTAAGCACCATGACCTGGGCTGAAGGCAGATGCTTAGCCGACTGAGACACCCAGGCGCCCCAGGGAAAGAAACTGTTTTAGAACAAAATCGGTCTCTCTTCTTTTAGAATTCTACCCAAAGCAAGAAACATTTGCGAATTGCCTACCTAGGGACTTCAGCATTGCTAGTGCATATAATGGCCTTCCAAAAATGTTTACAGTAATGGTGATGTTGGGGATAATACACCACTGGACTTATTGCAAAGACAGCTCTTTGAATGATTGCTCATATAAAACCTGCCAAATTGTTGATATTAGAGTTGGTCATTCCTTACATTATGAGATTCTGAAGATGAAAATAATCATCATAGATAGGAAGAGCAGGAAGGTCATCTTGTTCAGCTCCCTCAGGTTGCATATAAGGAAATGAGTCTCTGAGAGATTGAGTGTTGTCTATTTTCATGACTAAGAAGTTGCAGAAATTTTTTTTTTTACTCCAGATTTGGATGCTCTTTTTCTTACAACTCAGCATACCTCTCTCAGATCCAAGTCTGCCTCAGAGATGCCAAATACTGCCTTCTCCCTACCCACATTCCACCTGGGAGACCGCCCCACTCATCACTCTGGGAGGGACAGCACTACGTACCCTGTGACTATGCTCCACCAGTCTCAGTGACTGGCCCAAGGATAGACATCTGACCTAAGCTGGGCTGACTGGATACTCTCCCAAGAATTTGGAATAGGGACAAAGAGGCTGAGTCACTGAGCTGTGCTGAGCCAAGCTGCAAGGTCATGCCCCCCCACCCCACCACCTGCCACAGCAGGCCAAAGCCTCATGCTAACATGCAAGGGGAACCTGAGAATCCATGAGTCAACAGAAAAAGCAGGTCTGCAAACAGAGGAGCAGAAGGATGGAGCAGGTACCCAGAGACAAAGAGACATGGACCTCAAAAGGTAGAAGAAAGGCAGGGAGAGAGGAGAAAATCTGCATAATCCTCTTCTTGGTCCCATAATGTCCAGCTTTATCTCCTGCACTGGCTTATTGTAAGCCAATAATAACCTCTCCCTTTCAAACAACCCTCTTTTTATTTGAGCTAAGTGGAATTCTGTTATTTGCATCTAAATTCTTCCTGTCTAAGATACTCCACAATTTATAGTGAATCTATTTTTGGGCAGAAAGGCTGCTCTGTTTTTTATGGAGATTATTGGAATTGAAGTCTTATCTCAAAACCCACAAATTGAGTGGTTTTCTGCATTTTCCTCAGTAACTATCCAGACCCTGGAGACCAAACTTTCCAGGTAAGTAGTTTCCAGAACTTGAGATGGGAGCTAGTCCCACTTTGGATCTTCTCCCAAAGTATGCTAGAGATATTCTATCCATTCTATCTAGAAATAGAGCTCTTACTGGGGTATACATGTCAGGACTTCTAGAGTCTTTACATTTAAAGTTTCCAAGGTTGGGCCTGTTTTCTTATAAAGCCTCTGTTTCTTTAGATGTACTTATGGAATCTCCATAGGCCCAACATTGACCCAGCTGTGAGGTCATATCCCTGAAAAGTAGTCCAGGTACTATTCCTGTGCTAATCTCTTTTGAATAATGGGAAGAGCCTTTTGAGAAATTCTACTTACCTTTCTAAAGTTCTTAGGACTGACATAAGTATAAAATGATAGAGAAATGGTTGAGTAAATTAGGGTTCATTGGCTGATGGAATACTATACAGATATTTTAAAAGGATAACTACCAATATTAAACAACATGAAAAGATATTTATGACTCAGTGAATAAAGAAAAAAGCAGGATGCAAAGTTGTAAGCATCAACCATGTGAAAACAGGTTCACATAAGGACATTTTTCTTGATAGTTCTCAACAAGGTATTTGAGGTAGCCACAACCAATCCATAGATCTTGATGTGTAGGATAAAATCCATTGGGCATCTCTGTCTTCAATGATTTTGGCTAGAGAAAAGTTGCTGACGTGGTTCAGGTTCTGAATTTTTTCTTATATTAGCCTGATCTGTGGCCTGTGCTGATCTATTTTGGTGCCTGTCCCTGGTGCTCCCAAGTGATGTGACCCACTGATTATGGAGAATCCTCAGTCTCTCTGTCTACAATTACTTAAAGTCTTGTGTAGAAACTTTTTGCTTTGCACCACACAGATTTCAACATCTTTATTTAGTTGCTTTCATTAGTTTTTTCCTATCTACCATTTCTTAAATCTGGGACAAGGCGGAGACATGACTTCCCTCCAATGTACTGATACCTTCTGCCCAGTTTCTGGGAATACCCTCTGAAGCTGAGATGAGAGGGAAGGACATTTTATCTCTTCTTGCATTAGGTAGGAAAAAAGAAATTTACAGACCAAATGCTGCCTGAAAAACTTCCTTTTGTTATGGAAAAGTTCTTCTATGGCTGTTTCCTGAGCCAGTCATGTCAAAAGTCCTCAACAAGTACAAAGAGAGAAACACTGGCCTCTCGCTGCTTTCCAGGGGTTTGGTCGCCAAGCTCGTGCCTACTCCAGTAGACATTTGTTATGTTTGTGGCCATGTGCTGTTTCTCAAAAGCCTTTCCCAGATCAAGGAAACGTATACATTATGAATCCCGCCTTCTCAAGGTAAAATTAGAACACACACCCCAGCCTTCTCTGCAACCAGGGTATAAGTATGTGACCTGGTTTCTGCAGTCAGCTGCAAGGCTGCAATGCAGGAAAGAAAACCACAAGAAAGAAGGGGTCGTGCAGAATCAGTTTTCTGCAGAGGGCTGTGAAGGCATCAGAAGCAGAGATGGCAGCAGCCCTGGTGTTGACACCGCCCGAGGTGGGTGGCCAAAGCAGCCCAGGGCCTTTGGGGCCACCCCTGCTGCACCACCCAGCAGTGTAATTAAATATAACTTCTTGCAAAGTAGCTTATGAGCATTATTCTCTGACCCTTCCGGAAGTCTGTGTGCACTTTAATATCCTTTGATATATTCTTTTTAGTTTTAAATGAGCGAGAGTGAATTCTGTCATCTGCAACTAAAAAAATCTTGACTAATATACCGATTTTCACGATTTTATACTAGGCTGAAGGACTCAGAAGTGATTTATTTTTCTTATTCATCATGCTTCACCAGCCACTAGATAGGAATCGGGTCACATGAATGGCAGATCTTAAATTTTACTGGCTCTTATTTCCACTTGCTTCATGGAGTTTTCCTGGCCTCGCCCAAAGTCTCTTCCAGAGTCCCCAGGGTTGTCGCCCATGTGCTCACAAACAGTTCTCTCATGTTCTTCTCTACTGCCTCCTGGGTTTTTGGCTGTGGGCTAAGAAGCCATTTGCTGGTGTTGGCTCAGTACCTACGTCAGTGCCAGGCATGGCAAGACTGACAGCACGTCAGATGTGCGCTGCTTCTGATGTTTTCACTCTGTGTCATCCCTGGACCGAAAGCGCCACAGCACCCCCGTGTCCTCTTGTTTTACAGGTGTCCCTTATAAAAATACTTCCTTTAGTGGCTACATACAGCCCTTCTCTCTGAGCCTTAGATGTGAGCACCTGGGACTGAGCTGAGGGACCAAATCGGGTGCTGTTTATCTTTTCCATTTCCTTATTTTTTTCCCCAACACACAGGCTCTCCTCCCTACGAGCCCGTGCAGATCACCTCATGCAAATAGACATCTGCAAATAAGCATCACTGTTTGGAACGTTACAGTTCATCATTCATGCCTGATTCTATCTGTCGTCCTCAAAGTGGGAACAGTTTAGGACCAAACTGGCAGACTTTTGAGGCATTATTTTTATTTTTCAGCAGTTCACAGTTGTCATTATAATGCTATTTTTCAACAAGTAGAGAAATATGACCTGAAACAGTCCATTTATCCTGTGAAATTTATGCTGACAGAGCCTGCCTTTGCCAGGATACTTTCTTGCAGATGTCTTCTTCCCCTACACCCTCGGGTATTTGTCTATTAACAGAATGCAGGCAAGTTCTTTGGCAAGTAGATTCAGAATGTCAGCCCAAGCAATGAGCCTCAGGAAAATGGAACAATTAGGGGATTTCTCAGCAGTACCCTTGCCAGTTTTCCCTGGGCACTTGTATCAGTGTTTATTTTAATGACTACAATCAGGAGATTTTACTCACCCTAACTCAGAGGCTCAAGACTTTAGAGCTAATCAGCAGAGGATTCAATGTATTATAGACTTGCTTTGCAGAAATTATTGGGTGGGGTTTTTCTGTGAGTAAATGGAGCAGTAAAAGTCCCTTCTTACCACTACTTTCCACCCCAGCCTTGCTATTTGGCATCTGTCCACCCATAGCTATTTGAACAATTCCAGCTTATGGTTCATAAGAGATCATAAAACAATATTATGCCCATAGATCAAGTCCTGCAAATAGCATTCAAAAATCTCTCCCCTAGAAAACGTTATAAAAAATGTCTCAGAATTCTATAGGTACAAGATTTCCATTGCTTTTTTGATCTATGTTATGACTCCTTTGGGAAACACAGTCTGCTCCTCTAAAGCAAACTCCAACAACCTTTTTCAACGTTATCAGAGGGCAAAGAAAGGAAAGACTGACTGGTGAGTGTGAGGAGGGACAGCCAGCCACATGTGAGGGACAGAGTTCACAAGCTGCCAAAGTGGCCCAAAAGGACTTTAAGGGAAGAGACATTCCAAGGAGGTGTAAGCCCTCTAATTGATTTCCAGCTAAAGATGAACTCTGGGGAGATCTGACTATGGAAAAAGTATCTCAGGATCTCAGTTTACTCTTCCTATGTCTAGTTGGATCCTAGGGGGGGAAGGAGACATATTTTGAGGAATGTGGTAGGAAGGAAGGCAAGCTCCAAGAGAAGGGACAGCAGGAGACGTAGAGGAGAAATATGACTCAATATGTGTTTGGGGATAGTTTGACTTTCAAGGAGAAGGGGTTTTGTCATCAGTGCCTGATTCCACCACTGTAGTGCAGAATCTACCCTCTCTTTCATGTTTCTTCAAAACATCCACAAGGGTATATACAAATACTATTTTAAAGTATCTGACTACATGTGAACTAAGCATGTTTTTATGTATATGAAATGGATTCTCAGATCATTTTAGCAGTGAAAATGTAGAGTAAAAGAGACAGAGAATGAGGGAAAAAGATACTGAATATGTCTAATTATTTTTGTAGGATATATGCAGTGTCATGATACATGTATGGTCAACCTGAAACCTTAAAATGTATTAATTCTAAAGGTCAAGTAGTTCTGAGGTATGATTTCGGTCTATGTCCATAAAATAAAATTTGAGATTGGGGCACATGAAGGAATTTTCCCAGATATTGTGCTTTCTTTGTCATTTTTCTCATTTTTGTCAGAAAAGTATAAGAATAAAGTACAAAATGTATGGCAAGATTAAAACTTTCTTGCACCTTCTTGATGACAAGAAGGTGAGGGAGTCATTTGCTCAAATACCAGCCCAGAAATTTTATCTCATGCATTGTCAAAGAAGAAGCCTCAGCTGGGCACCCCTCCAGTTGGTAAGAGGATCCCCAAGGCTCGTGATGTAAAGGGGAAGATTGAACCTTTCCCCCTCCCTTTGGTTTCTGACAGACTTTCTGCACACAGATCATCCTTGACTGTGATTCTAAGTGCAAATTTCCAGTGCCATTTCCCCTTCTCCCAGTACCATTCAGATTAGAACCCTAAGCCTCTGTGGAGATGTGAAAGCAGGCACATCTGGCTTAGCCTCACTTTATGACACAAAGGAAATGTGACCTTTAGGTTCCCTGGGAATGGTTTGTGCAATTGGCTGGGCCCCAAGATCAAGGTCATCTGTGTGATTCCTGGAAAGAGATGCAGAGTAAGCAACCCTAGTCCAGGCCAGGTGCCTCAAATCATAAAATTTTGGGAGAGGAAACGTGTACTGTGGTTCCTGAGAAGGACCAGGCAAGTGAGGAAGGTTGCAGGGATGGTGAACACTTCCACTTAGGAGATGCGAAGGTATGTGTCCTGAGCTGGGTCACCTAGCTCGGCTGGGTCACCAGCACATGAGAAGCTCAGCAGCACAAGTATTAGAAATCAGGCCAACCCCAGTGCATGACAGCCCAGGCTCCTCACCAGAAGTGTAAGTCCCAGTCACTTTCCCTTGCAGGGGGCAGAAAAGTCCTTTCTACTGTGAATTTTTTTCTACTTCACATTGTGATAATTACACAGTTGGAAAGGAACTCAAATGAAAGAGACTCTGGGGCTTCCTTGGTGAAGTAGGCCAGTTTGGGCCAGAAAGAGGTGAGTAGCTAATGTCAGAGTAGGAACAATACTTCCTGTATCTTCTCCTGAATCACTGTATAATAGGCTTCTGACGTGCAGAAAGCCCTGAAGAAATGTAGCAGAGAAGGAAGTGAAGAGCCAACTGTGTTGGTTCAGTGCCCTAGGAACACCCTGCTTTGAGGATAAAATTGCACCTTTCATGCCAACAGTTCAGGCAAGGGAAACTACACAAAAAATGCTTGGAATTCAATTGAAGAACAAGTCAAAAGAGGTCTTGTAGGGTTTTGTTTGTTGTCTTTTTTTTTTTTTTTTGATGGCCTCTAAGATTGCTCTTTTGCTTAATTTGTTTGCTTGCTTGCTTTAGCTAAGGTGATGAGATGAGGGAGTAAGTAATCCACTTCCTTGTTGTGAATAGCATCTGTTTAGATGACACAGAAGGACGTCAGCCAGGTAAAAGAGGGTGTGGAAGTTTACTACCTCATACCTCCTTCCTGGGTAAATGAAAAGCCAAGGGCTACTATAAAAAGTAATTTGTGTCTAGCTCTTGGGGGAAGGAAGCGTTTTCACACTGATAATGTCACACTCCAGATTTTAACCTAGTGTTGTTTCCTGCTCTTACTCATAAAGTGATCCACATGACTTTTAGTAGCTTGAGCTTCTTCAGAATGGAGGAACCAGAAAGCCAGTGGCTGCCCAATGGAATTACACAACATGGCTTATTTTGGAGGAAAGGGAAGTCAGAATGAGGATCATTTATTTCACTAGCCTCATGATCACAAAAGTTACCCAGGCTAAAAATGGTCTTTAGTCACTTTGCCATTTATACTTTTCCCCTAGCTTCCAGATTCTCATGCTTAAATTCTCTTTTTGTGAAAGCCACTTTTAACTTAAAAATTCTTCCTTCTGTCTTTACTTTTCTGTCACTTTTCTCCTCATTTAATCCTCTCCATTATCCAATAATAGAAATAGGATAGCAGAAGGAGTTGAGGAGGTTTCTTCACTCAACCCAAAACCAGGGAGTAAGAAGAGAAATGGAAGACCCTCAGGCACCCAGTTTCTTGGCTGTAATCAAGAAACCGATATATGGCCAAATCCAAACAGATTAAATGAAGAAAGCTGTGGACTCGTCATGCACATTACAACCAGACTAAGGTAATGATGAATGCTAGCTAGGATGGTGGTTTGACAAAAGAGACCCAAAGATCAAGAATTTTGGGATCTGGGGCTGCCTGAGTGGCTCAGTTGGTTAAGCATCCAACTCTTGACTTCAGCTCAGGTCATGATCTCAGGGTCATGAGATCGGGCTCTGTGTCGGGCTTTGCACTGTACATGGAGTGTCCTTAAGATTCTCCCTCTCCCTTTCCCTCTGCCCCTTCCCCCCACCATGTTTGCGCGTGCTTTCTCTCTCAAAAAAAAAAAAAAAAAGAATTTTAGGATCTAATAATAAACACAAGGAAGACACTTGATCTGGTTAAATAGCTAGTACTTAGGAATTTACTGTGTGCTAGGCACTGTTCTAATCACTTTAAACATATTAACTTGTTCAATTTTCATAACAAAGCTACCAAGTATTCACCATTATCATGCCCATTTTGCAGATAAAGGAAATTGAGGCACAAAATGTTGCCTGTGGTAGACATAAGAGGCACTGTCTTTCAAAGGACTTTTTGCCCAGCTGCCTCCACAATCTGCCTCAGCTATTTGGCCCAAGGTCATGGCCTTCCCAGTGCAACCTGCACTGGGGGGACAGAAAGACAAGGTATAAAGGCCCAACAATCTTGGCACAACATGGGACAATTCTGATGGGTAATAGTCACCGTAGAGCTCCCTGAGTGGTTGGCAGAAGCTTTGATGAATCTGTATCACATTCCAACTTCTGCCTTAGCTAGGTTGACCAACCATCCCATTTTTTTTTTTTCCAGGACCGTCCTGGTTTTCATACCAAAAGTTCTGTGTCCCAAGAAACCTTCATCCCAGACAAACCAGAACTGTTGATTGCTCCAGCCCAATCCTGCTTCCTTCCCCTTCCTTCTGTGTTGATCCCTAATAATCATTTGTACCCCAAACTCCATCTAGTGTCTGCTCCCTGAGAACCCCCTGTGTGACAGGGTCCTGAGTACATCACAGAGGATGGGCATTCCAGCATCAGACAGTGTGTTCTTAATCTCCAAACTTCACTCTTTCTTTATAAAAGTGTTCTGGTTCTTAGAAAAAGGTACTCAGCAGATGTTCAGACAAATTCTCCAGGCTCCATAGAATGCAGATGAAGTATTTCTCAGTAAGAATGAAGGTAGTTCGTGTTTATTAGATATGCCAGGCAATTAGCTAAGCACTTAAAGCTGAGGCTTAGAGTTTACTGCCCTAGGATTTTATCTGGGCGCTCTCCCCCTAAATTAGAAGTTTAGATAAACCTGAATAGCTTGGCATTATAAAATGGAAATAATTTTTTTTATTTGAATTGTAGAGTGGATTTAAGGTAGGTTAGTGAAAATGCTGTATAAAAAAAAAAGAAAAAAAGCCAAGCAAAATGGCAGGAGGCTACAGTCCAAGTTGTCAAAAAGCTAAAGAACAGAGATGTTAAATATTTTAAGTTGTTTATATTGCAGTGAAGTAAAACTTTATCACTCTCTCCATCTTGTCAAGCCTTCCAGAGCCTTCAGTAAAGTCTGGCACAGAAGGGCCTCATATTTCGTATGTGTATAAACCACAGAGGGGCTTCCCAAGCAGAGAACAGGAATTAGCAGAGGCAAGACATCAGATCTAGAGGGGCCACGTGACAGCCCTATCCAAATTCCCCTTACCTACACCTGCCACCAGGCCTAGAGGAGTTTGCAGAAATATTCAGGAGGCTATTGAACTTTCCACAGGCCTGGAAAGAGATTTGAGTCTAATTTGTTTATATTTTTAAGGATAGGGAGAGTCCAGATGACAGCTGAGATGCATAGGCTTGACAAGAAATTTATTAAGATAAATCAAAGTGATAAAGGTAGCTATTTAGGAGAGGGAAGTAGGAAAATGAGTAATTTATCTCTTTTTTGTAATTTTTCTGGGTTTTCAAGATTTCTATAACAAATATGTATTACCTCTGTAATCTGAAAAAAGAACAATAAATGATCAGTGTCTATTTCTCCTGTGTTCCTGATTATATAGAGTCTTCTGTCTCTTGGGTGTGTCCTGTCACTAAAAAGAAACAGGTGGGAAAAAAACCACACACATAAGCCATGCCACTGATTCATACGTAGATATCTTGCATAGTTACAGAAAAATGCCTACATACTGAGTGAAGACTCGTTGAGTTAGTGTCAGAGCACCCAAAATGTTTCAGTTCAGCACCAAAGATACTACCATAGGAAGAGCAGAGGATCTGTAAGATTTTAAGTCAATCCTTGAGATTTCGATTAGACTAAATTGATACTGTCAGGCCAGGATTTAGTCCTTGAGCTCATTCTTGACTCATGTCATTTTGAATGTGCAGGTAATCTTCTCTCCTTAACCTTCATATCCTCAAAGTTACCAATATTATTCGCAAACAGATAATGCTTAAAGAACTTTAAGGTCTCTGGATTAAAGATTTTATATAAAAGGAAAGTTACGATTATAACATATTTCAGTGTTACTGATCAAGTAAGTGACCAGCATTCTGAACGAAAAACAGAAACAAAAAATTGTAAACAAGTTTTCTCGTTTCTTTCAAATAACACAGGTGTTAGTATTTAATGAAAAGCCTAATTTAAAATGCAATTTTCTCCCTATTCATCAGAAGTGTTTAATAGAAAAACAAAAGCACAGTTTATTATTTTGAAGGAGCTCAAATACTCTAGGGTAGAGAGGGATGAAAGATTCATGTTTTCATGTCTTGGATATATCATCTTTGACTTGCTAATTTCCACACGGGCAGAGAGTTGTTGAAAAATGGATACTCTTTGTTCTTTTGGAAAATGAACAGATCCTGAGAGAAGGCATGGAAAGTTTAAAGTGTCATTATAAAGAGAAAGGAGATTCTGTAAGCCTTTGGATCCACGTCCTTTTGACTGACAAATAGAAATGTATTGTTTCCCTCATCCTGATGTCTTGGCTTGAACTTGGCAATCAAGCTTGGCTTTCTTCTGCTGATACAGTACTTACTGCTGAGGAGCTGCTTCTGCTTCTGAGTCACTGGGCAAGATTTACTTTTGGGACCCAACTTATAATTTAAGTATATAATTTAATATAATTTAAATCTCATGGTGATTTTAGGACTTGGGAATCATGAAGGGATAAATGTCATCAGTGCTGGTAAATTTTAGAACCAAGAGAACTTGCAAATATCCTAACCAATGCATGTGACATCCATTTACCACAATGACAACAATAAAATATTTCTTTCTATTAATTAGTGGGTGAGATATTATATTAAAAAGAAAAGTCTGTATGTAAGTAATATGTGATTGAGCATTTTTTTGTATGGTCAGTTAACAACTTGTTTCTCTGGTTTAGATCCTAGTCTGGAAAACAGCTAGGAAAAACATTTTGGAGAAAATTGGAGGGAAGATTTGAACATGGACAGCATATTAGGTGATATTAAGGAGCTAATATTAATTTTGTTCAGTGAGATAATCTCATTCTAGCTATAGAGGAAAATGTTCTTTTTAAAAAAATTATCAGCTTTTATTTCATAATATATATTGTATTTTGCTTTTATATACCTAGTAGAATATTTTTTTAAGACTTATTTATTTATTTATTTATTTATTTATTTATTTATTGACAGAGAGAGAGAGAGAGAGAGAGCACAAGTAGGCAGAACAGTAGGCAGAGGGAGAGGGAGAAGCCAACTCCCTGCTGAGCAGGGAGCCCGATGCGGGGCTTGATCCCAGGACCCTGGATCATGACCTGAGCCGAAGGCAGTCGCTTAATGGCCTGAGTCACCCAGGCGCCCCTGGAGGAAAATGTTCTTACCGCTTAGTGATATGTGCTGAAATGTTTATAGGTAGGATGTCACTATGTCTCTAATTTGCCTTAAAAACTTCAACATAAAAGGTAAAGTGAGTTAAAAAATTAAAATTTGTTTCATCTATTTCTCTCTGTTCGTATTTTTTCCATGATTTTTCTTCTCAAAATATCTTACCTTCTTGCATTCTTGTTTATTTATACATTTAATATTTTTATTATAAAAGTAAGATAAAATTACAAAAAGCAGAAAAATTCATATTCCCATTTCCCTACCCCAAATATCATTAGGAGTAATATTTTCTTTCGGTTTGTTTTTCTGAATTATATTGTTTGGGTTTTTTTTTTTTTTACTTTAGTCAGAGTGTATGTACAATTTGGTCTCCTGTGTTTTTCCTTAGCATTGTATCTTGAGTCCTGCATTTCCTTAAATTCCCTAACATATATCCTTTCAGTGTTACTAAAGGGCAAGCTGTTTCTAACTTCCTTATGTCCCATGCCTGTGCCTACCCTCTGTCTCTTAGCCAGTAGAGCCCAGGTGACCGTTGCTAGCCACATGTGGGCTGTCTCTTGGCCAGTGCAGCACAGCTGGGAGGAACAAAGAAGTAAACCAGAGTACACTAAAGCCTGGGATCCTCCTTCCCACGCTGCACAGAGCATAGATGCAGCCTTTAGGTCCCCTTTTTGCAACATGGGAAAAAAGTCCATTGTATATGTACATAGCGCCAAAGGATTAATCCACAGATGTCTTGCTGGTTATAAGGGGGAAAATAAAACTTGATAATAGTGAAATCTGGAGGTCACCACTCAAGCCCAGTGACTAAGTTCAGCATCACCAACAGAGAGACACTAGACATTATATACCTCTTAACATGATGCAGCAAGCAAGTACAGGTCTTTGTCTGTGAAGTATTGCTGCCAAAATGTTTAATTGACATCTAATCAAGTCTTCTCTATCTACATTTCCTGTTTCCAGGAGACATAGGGGTTTAAGGAACACGGTAAGTGATACCAGAAGGAAACAGTCACACAAATCAAGAAGTTGGGTCATTCTACAAGGAAAATGGCCCAAACTTCTCAATTCTTCACGACTCATGTGAAGAAAGAAGGAGGGAGAAACACAGAATGTCTTAGATTAAAAGACACCTAAGAGCTATAACAGCAAAATGCAACGTATGTTTCTTGTTTGGGTCCCGATTTAAACAAACCAGTTATAAAAGAAATTTTGGAGAAAACTGGGTATTAGATGATAATAGAAATTATTGAAATTTTTGTTAGGTTTGTTCCCGGAATGTTTTTATTTCCTGGAGATGAATATTCATCGTACTATGGTTTCTACTTTTCCATACATTTTAAATATTTCATCATTAAAAATATCTCCTGGTAACGGAGTGGAGGCAGGGGAGGGGGATAGTATTCCTAGGAGCGGATGACACATTTCTATTGCTTTTTGTTATCATAATAATGAGTTATTATTCAAGACATGAGAGATGAGATAATCAAATAACATAAATAGAAAGTTGCACAAGACTAAACAGTATATTTTCAAAGTTTGTTGTGGAATTCAATTTCATTTGCTTCTCTCCAACATGGGGATAACAGAGGCAAACAGTCTTAAAACGGGGATATGCAATACAAAGCTTTTAACCACACAAGGGGACAGAGAAGATAATCACAGTACATACTTACTGAGCACCTACCACATGCCAGGCACTGTGCCAAGGGTTGAAGATACTACACCAAAGTCCAGTGTGGTCCCTGCCACAGTGGAACGTATTCTCTGGAAGGGAAGGCAGACAAAAACATGCAGACAAATAACAGGAGCAATTCCTCTTGTGGGGGAAACAAGCAAGTGTTGTGAAAGAGAACAGACATGATGGTCAGGAAAGCGTTCTCCTTGAAGATGCACTCAAGCTTGAGTCTTCCAAGACAGGGAGTCAGCGAGAGGAAAGTTAAAGAGAAGAGCATTGTATGCAGACGAAACTGTGTGCAAAAAGCCTCGTGGGTGAAAAGGAACTGAAGAAAACCAGTATAAAGTAGACATAATGAGTGGGGGACACTGTGGCACAAGGTGAGCTAGACAAAGAACTTTTATGCTGTGCCAAAGAATTTATATTTTTTTCCAAAGTGCAATGGGAAGCCATATTCAATAGTACTGATTCATTTAAAAATATTCCATTTTTAAGAAGATTTAGGGAAATTGTTAACACATGAAAAGCTTAGGAACTATAAGCACATGTCCTCCACGCCAGCCACACTCAAATCACTTCAGCATAGCCCTTTGAGTTCTTCTGATTGGATATATCCCCCTGCCCAAGGTGGCAAACTGAGACTCATTTGGTGTATTAGGAATCTATTGCTGGGTCACAAATTATGCCCAAATGTAGTGACTTTATATTTATTATCTCACAGTTTCTGGGGGTCAGGAATTCAGGAGTGGCTTAGCTGTGTGGTCTGGCTCAGGGGTCTCTCATGCAGTTGCAGTCAAGATATTGGCCAAGGCTATGATTATCAGAAGGCTTGATGAGAATTGGAGAAGCCACTTCCAAGATGGCTCACTCACATGGCTGTTGGCAGGAGACCTTACTTTCTTACCAGGTGGCCCTCTTCATAGACCTACTTGAGCGTCCTTATGACATGGCAGCTGACCTCTCTTGAGTGATTGATCTGAGTAAGAGAGTAAGGAGGAAACCACAGTGGTGTTGATAGCCCAGTCATGGAAGTAACACTCACTGTCACTTCTTCCATATTCCAAATTCATGCTACCATGAGATAAGTCACTAAGTCCAGCCTACATTCAAGGGGAGGGGAATTAAGTTTCACCTCTTGAAAAGAAGAGTTTCTAAAAACTTAAAAAACCACCACATTCAGTAACTCACCTCAAATGTCCTCTTCTATGTAAAGCCTTCCTTGCTCTTCCTGAGCAGAGCTGGTCACTCTTGTCTCTCAGTTTTCACAGCTTTTCCTTTCTATCTCTGACAGCTCTTGTCTTGTTCATTGTGGTCAATTTATTTACACTTCTACCTTTCTCACTAGACTGGAAGCGCCTTCAGGCCAAAGGGATGCGTTTTATTAGTCATTTGCCTCCTCAGTCTGCTCATTAATGAAATTCTCAGATCACCACAGGACACTACCATCTACCACTCCTAAGATAGGATTTTGGAAAGACCCCTTCACACTTAGTGCTTTCCTTGCCTCTCTTTTTTCTTGATTTACTTTTTGTTTTATATATAGACATGTCTTCTCAACTAGATGACAAACTCCAAAAATGAGACTATCTTAGTCATCTCTTTTTTTAAATTCCTTATAGCACCAAAGGCATGGCTCTGCATTATAATAATAAATATATTATAAAAATAATTAAGCCAGAGAGGGCCATGCAGAGTTCAAAAATCTTTCCAGCTTCTTTGGCAATCGGAATATCTACTAGCTACCTCAGCTCTATGTAAACTCTAATGAAGACAAATGACCTCAGTTCATAATGCATAAAACATTCAGCATTGCAAAAGACCTCTGAAGCACAAGGGGTCTTCTATTCTGTTTTGTTTGCTTCTTATTGTTTGGGAGAGTCAAGATCTAACCCTATAAGGCTCCCCTTAGTATTCAGTGGAAAGAACTTGAGATCCTGTTTTTATTGTCTCTCTAAAAATGAGAAGCCATATTCCCTCTGGCAGTTAGGAAGTATCATCCTGTCCTCGGTCCTAGTTCATGGAATGTTATCAGTCGAGGTAGTTTTATCTAGATGAATTTGGAGGCCTGGGTGGCCTTGGTTCTGATGACTAGAAATATTGTGACATCCCAAGAAGTCTTCTGGGGCAGATTTCTCTGGGTTTGAGACAAGTGGTTTGACCAGCCCTGAGCCTGTGACAAGCCCAAGGTGGGGGTAGAGGGAGAAGAAGTGAGCAGAGGCTGAAACATGCCCTGCACGTCTGCTCCCCTTCACTTTGACAAGGAAGTTCTTTCTCATGGCTCTTCACTGAAGAATCAAGATTACTGTACATTAAAATTAAAGAGAAATAATGGAAGAGGCTCCAGCAAAATAACCAATGCAGCGTATCAAAGGGTCACTTTATTTTCAAAAGGAAGAGAAGTGAGTGTTATGAAATGTCAGTTTTCTAGCAGCTGAACCATTGCGTCTCGATAGGACAAAAATGTCTGCCTTTCCTGGCCTCTTCTATTTCTAAGAAGGGTGATCCATCCATGCTTAGTCAGACAACGTGCTGAGCCCAGAGCATGGTATCTGGTGCACAGGAGGCTCTCAAACAATGGTGGTTGCTCTGATGCTTACAGCGCTAATGCTCGCTGGGTTCTCTGGTACCGTGACTGCTCAGCTGCCATCAAATCCTGGATGACTTCTCCAGCAGGAGAGCAAGTAGGATCTGCAGGAAGACTCAGAGGATCTGGATTTCATTAGATGGTATTTATTTGGCCTACATACATTCACAATTTACATGTCTCAATTAAATAGCACAGTCAACCTGAAAAAAAGGAACTAAGCTTGAAAAGGTTTGAAAAGAGGTGCATCCTGGGACACCTGTCCTCCCCAGGGGAACATGGCAGGAGGCCTCTTGAGGGAGAAAGACACCTCCACCCTTCTAGGAGAGGATAGAAGACAAAAGAGTGTTTGTTTCACTTAGGAGTTGACAGCGCAAATTATTGTTTTCTTTGTCGAAGGGATTTCTGAAACATGTCAGTACCTTGTCTGACTGTTGCCTGACAGGGTGGAGGGCAGAGAATAAAACTGCAAATTGCTGCTTAGTTATCCAATATTCGAGTTTTGACAAATCTGGAATTCATGCTAATGTTATCTTTCATTTCAAATTTAATGTTAAATCTGGAAAATCTAAAATCTTGGTGAAAACGAATGAAATCATAAGTGAATTTAAAAGTAAACACAGAAAGATCAAACATTTAAAAAGAAAATCATTTCAGTTAATACACTCTCTCCCTGTGGTTCTCTTTTCTAAGTCACCTGAAAAATGCTTGATAACATGCTTTAATCAAAACTCTGCACCTACAAAGAAGCACAAGGTGGAGATTGTTTCACTTAGACAAGTGTCCAATGTGAAGTTCAGTTGCTAGAAAATTGATATTTAATACCATTTCTAGCAGAGACTCCCATTTTGTGTCAGGTTGTGAAAAAAACTGAACCTTGTTGAGGGGGGAAACAGCCTTAACCACCTCCTTTTTTTCTCCTTAGTTTTTATCTCATTCACAGTGATGATTACTGGTGTATTAACTTAGCCGGAGCATATTAAACATAATTGTCTGGGTGGAATGAGCACCCTGAGATTCATTTACTATGAAACACCGACTAATTTCACCAACTCCTTCTAAGCCAACCAGAGGAGTTCTTATGATTGGCACCGTTTGGCTTTCCAGGTCCTGCACTGTGAGAAGGGGAGAGGTGGGGCCCCGTGTGGTGGGGGAGGTACTCTGGGCTGGCAACCAGGGCCCTTGGTTCTAGTGCAGCTCTGCTGGGAACAATCTGTATAAAACCAGACAAGCCACTCACCCCTGTGGTCTCAATTTCCTTCTCTAGACCTTAAGTGGGTTGACTACATGACTCATAGTATGTAGCTAATATTTAATGAGTCTTGCACATCTGTACATGGCAAGGTACCATGATATCCGATGTGATGTCGAGCATAGGCTCCAGGGCAAGACCATCTGGGTCCAGAGTGACTCTTAGGTGAGTGACTCACTACCCCATTCTTCGGCTATTAAATAGAGATGATAATAAGCCCTGTGTTATAGGGCTGTTGTGAGGTCGATATGTGATAATACCACCGAAAGCCCTTACCATAGAGTCTGGTGTAAATGTTAACTGACATCTGATTGAAATAACGCTTCCCCTTCCAGATGGATTTTCCCGAGTTCAGTGCTTTTGCCTGGTCACCACCCCCACCTGTCTGGAGTGTCCATATGTCCTCTGTGAATATTTTGTGCCTTTTATTCTCCCGTGGAAGTGTTTGATGGATGTTCTTCATGGCTATTAGAGCTCTAATTTTCAAGCTGTGAAAAAGAAGTGAAACTTGTCAGGGAAAAAAGCCTTAAGCTTTAAATACCTCTAATGTTCTTTGGTTTTAATCCCATGTGCAGTGACCGCTCTTTAACGTCTCTGCATAGCGTTAAATACCAGGATCTGAAGATTAAGTGTCAGGATCTGGGATTAGAAATGCTGCTGATGGCTCCCATGATTTTGCATGTCATTAGACCTTGCCTAGACCCCAACTCAAAGGCATTTATTCACTCACGACCTTTTATTGAGCGCTTACTATGTGTCAGCCAATGTACAAGGTGAATGATACACAGTTCCTCCTTTTGAAGAGCTTGGAGCCTATGAGGAAGACAGATGAACAAATTAACAAATTGCCAAAGCGGCAAGTGCTGTTGCAGGGACATGAATAAAATGCTGTGGGAGCCCAAGGAACTGAGCAACTAACTGCCTGGAGGAGCCAGGAAGTAACAACTGAACTGGGCCTTGAATGTCAAAGAAGACTCTACGTGTGATTGTGCATGTGTTCATCTGCCTGGGCATTGCAGGGAGAGAGAAGAGCAAAGGCATCGTGAAAGGGGCTGAGGCCTTTTGGGAGGCACAATTTCTGCCCCTTGGAAATGATACATATGTATTTTTTAAGTGGTGGGAGAGAGATGGGGAATAACTCATCCAATATCCTATCTTCCTCCTGGGATGAGAGAATTCATGTCAGATATCCTGATGGTAAAGGGAATATCTCTATATTAAATGTTAAGTCTTGAACTTAAAAGCAGGTGCTAATGATTTTGAGTCTCCCAAAAGTCCCTGGGATAGCTAAATTCATCCTTAAGTGTATGTGGTATGGGATGCCATCCATGATTCCTAAAAAGTCTTTTTTGAGGCAGGCTTATAAGGTAATGAGGACGTTAGCATATAGAAGATAAATTAACTGGAGGGTTTTAGAAGCCTACAGAATCAGTACAATGAGCACTCATATACCTACCACCTAGATTGAACAATTGTTAACATTTTTCCATGTCACCATATTTGATTCACATATAGATATGCATGTATGCATGTGTGTATATATATATATATATATATATATATTTTGAAACCATTTTAAAGAAAATTACCAACATCATGATATTTTATACCAAAATAGCTTTGTACATACACATGCATACATGCTCCAAATAAAGGACATTTTTCTATGTAACCAAACACCAGTATCTAACAGAATAAACAATAATTCTCTAATTTCTAATACTGAATCCATACTTATTTTTCCCTGGTTGTCCCAAATTATCTTTTAAAGCTCCTTTCTTTTTTAAAAGATTTTATTTTTAAGTAATCTCTATACCCAACATGGGGCTTCAACTCACAACCCCAAGATCAAGAGTCACATGCTTTTAGCCTAGCTGAGCCAGGCAGGTGCCCCTAAGCTCTTTCTTCAAACAGGGCATTTGTATTTTTAATGGGTGGCATAAGATTTTTGGTCTTCTTGGACATGGACAAGGCTACTTTCTACTTTAAACTGTATTTTGCACCCTGCCAGATTTCTTTGAAGCCTAAAATATCACCAAGGCTTGTATAAGGACACATGAATGTACGAGTGAGTTGGGATTAATGTGCTAAGGAAAGCTAAAGAAAAGAAGAGCTGGGATTTAGGAAACAGTGACCCTCTAAGAACCTCCTCCCTTAAGGCCAAGTCTCCCAGAATAGCTGGTCTGCTTTTTTCTAACAGAGAGCCCTAGAGAGAGTAAAGTGATGGCAAAACAGGAATGCTAACCAATGACACTCAACTTTTCTACTTGATACCTCACAGTGAATTTGGGAATTTGGGAATTTAATCATATGTTAGGAAATAAGAAAGAGGGAAACAAGAACATTCTGACTGCTTTTCACAATCATCTCTTTACACCTCTGCTTGCATCTCACAGTCCCCAGGATTTAATCAGTGCTGTGACCGGTCCTGCTGGGCTCCATGCCCCAGACGCAAGACATCCTTGTTAAAGCGTGTGACCTAAAGATGCTCTGCCTCCCAAGTACATGCAAAATATCCATTTTCTGCAATGGTTGGAGGGAGAAGACTTCATATTAGTTATATAGTATAAGCAAAAAATTGGGGACCGAAGGGTATATGTTTGCAGTTTTTTGAAATGATCTCTAATTTATAGAAATGTTTTAGGTGCACCATGAAGAATTTTGTCCCAGAACCGTAGGAGAGTAATTTGCTAAACTGATGTCCCATAATCCCCTGATACTTTATTCTCCTACATAACCACAATACAACTATCAAAATTAGGAAATTAACCCTGGTACATTATTATCATCTAACACTCAGATCCTATTCAAACTTTGCCAAATTCCTTTATAGCAAAAAGACTCAACTTGGAATCACATGCTGCTTTGGTTGTCATGTCTCTTGAATCTTCTCCAATCTGGTAGAATCCCTTAGTCTTTACTTGACTTTTAAGATGTGAAAACTTTTAAATAATTTGGGCCAGTTGTTTTGTAGAATGCCCCTGAATTTGGTTTTGTTGGATGTTTCCTTAAGACTAAATTCAGCTTGTGCATCTTCGGCAGGAATATCACAGAATCGATGCTGTGTTTTCATTGTGTCCTATCAGGTGGCCTGCTGTTTTGATTTGTCCCATAATATTGATTTGTCCCATAATATTCTCTTTGATCATTTGATTAAGGTTTTATCTGCCAACCTGCTTTGATGGAAAGCTATTCTTTTCCCTTTTGTAATTAATTAGTATTTGGGGGGAGGTATTTTGAAATGATGTAAATGTCCCATTCCTAGTCAAACTTTTAATTTATTCGTTTATTAGTTTATATCTTTAGGGGCTGTGTTTTAATTTTATTTAGGGATTTATATTGTGTTACTCAGATTATCCCAGATTTGTCCAACGGCCACCCCTTCAAGCTGACTCCTGTGTCTTTTCAACATGGCCCCTCTATTCTTTAAGCACTTCCTTGCTTTGTGACAAAATAGATTCCAGACTTATTTTATACTTCCCAGCTCCAGCCCTGAAGCGGCTATTTCTCCAGGGAGCCTTGGTCCCTTTCAGTGGACAATGGTGTTTATAAAGTGGATGTGCACCTTGCTGTTGAGGTATTACTGAGGGATTATTGAGATCCCAGGATCTCTCACTGGACAGAACTAACTCATACATATCTGAAAGCTGCTTTAATAAATTACCACAAACACAGTGGCTTTAAAGAACCCAAATTTATTACTTAACAGTTCTGGAGGTGAGAAGTCCTAAAATTAAGGTGTCAGCAGGGCTGAGTTCCTATACGGGAATATCCATTTCCTTGCCTTTTTCCAGCTTCTAGAAGTTGCCTACATGCCTTAGCATGAGGCCCCTTCTTCCATTTTCAGAGTCAGTAGCACAACATCTTTAAATCTCTCTCTCTCTCTCTCTCTGATCTCTGCTTCTGTTGTCACCTCTCTGTCTCTGACTCTGACCCTCCTGCCTTCCAATATAATTACAAGAACGTACGCAGATAATTCTGGATCATCTTCCCATTTCAACATCCTTAACTTAGTCACACCTCCAAAGCCCCTTTTTGCCATGTAAGGTAGCACATTCATGGTGTAGGGCATTAAGATGTGGACGTTTCCGGGGATCCATTATTCTACTTTCCACAATACTTGTGTAGGCATATTCACATTTATTTCTTTATCTATATAAATATATTGGAAACCACGAGTTCACCTGGATACCTTCAATTCCAATCCAACTTCTATAAGGTTCATTCCAGCTTTCTGTTTCAATATTTGTAACTTCCTTTCCCAACAATCAGAAACCTGGCTCCCATTATCCTTAATAAGTTACTTATTCGATTTATCGACTCTGTGTATCCAGTCTCCTATTCCACTTCCGTCCTCTTACCCATGGAGGAATGTCCTCCACTGGGCCTGGACTCTGATACTTTACGCCTGGCTGCCCTTCACAGGGACGCCCTCCTCACCCCACTCAGACTCGGCCTCCACTAGTTAGGCTGCACCCGGCAGGAACGCTGTGCTCACTCCAAGCAGCCCTGCTCTGTGGACACCCTTCTTCCCGTCCTGGGGCCGGGGGGGGGGGGGGGGCGCTGAACGCTGGCTCTGACCGCAGCCGTTCAGCCTCCTGCCTTGCTCTGTCCCACCTACTGGTTTTAGGAGCACATTGTTGAGAGAGGGAAAAGAAGAGAAAGAAAAGCCCAAATGACATATTTTTAGGAAGGAGAGAAAGGGCCCTGAACCTTTGATGCAAACAAGGATGGGAAATGTAGAGTGTGGGGGGGGGGGAGGGGGAGGGGGAGGAGGTGGGGCTTGAAGAAATACTGGTTACTGGAATTGGCCCCCATTCTTGGGCCTGTTTGCATATTTGAGGAGTCGACTCATATTTTTCTGGGCTGAGATTGCTGCCACCAGCCTGGAGCCTCATCAAACCACTTTTTATTAAAAAACCACCCTTTGGCTCCTGATGTTTTTTATGCTGATTAAGAACACTGACTTGGCTAAAGGAACAAGAGGGCTGATTGTTGCTCTGCCTCTCGAAGCAGAAGAGGCTTTTGATCAAGTTGAGTGGGAGTTTATGTTTGAGGTACTTTAAAAAATGAAGTTTGGAGATAAGCTCATGAACTGAATTTGAACTTCATTCCAACCTCATTGAACAGAAATGTTTCAGATCCTTTTAATCTGGAAAAAGCCCTTTGCAATTGCCCTTTTAATCCCTTATTTTTCTTTAAAATAAAGCTCTTTCTCAGATTGCTTATCGTTTATCTACCTCCTGAGAAGGGCACTTCAAAAATAAACTCTGAAATTTAAAGATCTTTGAATTTCTTTCTTTCTGAGGGGATAGGCACTTTGGCTTGGGTGCCCCCCCCCCCCCCGGCACCCAGAGCAAGGGGAGGAACGGTTTCTCAGTGGCAATCTGGGGTGGTGCTTGGCTTCACAGCGTGGCTCTGTGGGATGGTTTCCATCTCAGTTCCTCCACTGGCTTCTGAGTGACTTACGCGGAGTCATTTCATTTCCACATGTTTGGTCCGCCCCATCTGCCATAGGGAGCTAATGATACCCTCACCTACTTATCTCATAGGGATGTTGTAAGGGCTGATTAATGTACAGGGCGGTGAAACGTTGCGTATGTGCAATGAGCTAAGAAAAGTGAGACCGTGAGTCCAGAGACCTCTTCAAATTAGAGGTGATCTTTCCTTTCAGGAATGAGTTATGCTTATGGTCTGGTATTTTTTTGGCCATCTCTCAGTTTGTCTTATTAATTCAACTCATGCTATTATTAATTATATACATAATAATATGCTTGACACAGATGAAGTCAGCCTCCTTATTATTTTTTGTGTACTTCCTATGTGCTTGGCACTCTCTGCTTGAGAATTAAAAACCCAAGTAAAAATTGAATTATGGGGAGGTCAGAAAATGTGAAGTATTTATGATTATGTTTCTACTGTTTACCCTGATGATATATGTGAATAGAGGTTTCTCTCTCTCTCTCTCTTTTTTAAGATTTTATTTATTCATTGGAGACAGAGAGTCAGAGAGAACACAAGCAGGGGGAGTGGCAGAGGGAGAGGGAGAAGCAGGCTCCCCGCTGAGCAGGGAGCCCGATGCGGGGCTCGATCCCAGGACCCTGGGACCATGACTCGAGCTGAAGGCAGACGCTTAACGACTGAGCCAACCAGGCGCCCCAAAAGGCTTCTCTTCTTATCATAAAACTTAATGATGGCGAGCTTCAGTTTCCTGAGTGTTTGTGAAAGTCATAGCTTAGTGTTTAAAAGGAAGAGCTCCGCATTAGCCAATTTCTCATAGAAGGACAGTTTCCCTAAAGACGTGGTGTTCCACTCAATTAATTTCCATATAGCTGTTCCCTGCTAGAAAGAACAGTAACCTAAGTTAGGCCTGCCCCTTTGCAGTGGCGAGAATGTAGTAAAAATGGTTACTGTCGGCATATCCTCAATATAAGCAAGTGAAGCCAGATTGTACATGACTTTAAAACTAAACTAAAAATTATTATTTCAAAAAATTATTATTTCATACTCCTGGAAAATCCTCAGAAGAGTTGCTTTCCACATCGTATCTCCTACCCCATGCAGACGCTTGTTTCCTTCAGTGACTTTACCTTGAAACAGGAAGCTGTGGGAAAGCTTCGTGCTTTTATATCAACCAGAGTTCACATCTAAGTTCAAAATGCCAAGAGAAAAATAAAAAAACACCAAACAGTACAACACAGAGTGGGAAATAAGGGTTTGGCAACTTTGTTTCCGGTTTTTGGCTTTGGCTCTTGAGTAGGGCTTCTGGTTGGCCACTGTAGGAAAACTTTTGGACTATTTTCGACAGACAGAACAGGCCACATGAAATTTCTATTATTACTTCGATCTTGGCTGGCTCTTGTGCACAGAACCAGCTGCCTTCTGTCCCTTGTCCTGTAGTGTGTCGTTACGGAGTGTAGTTCGGATATAGTAGGGAGCTCCTCCAGAGACTGGGTAGGGGTCATTACCCCATGGGGGTGAGACCATCCCCGGTAAGGTCTTCTCACTACTGTAGCTATCTGTAGCTTAGCTCAGGGGAGGAGAATCACGCCCAACCTGACATTTCTTTTCTAAAACTAGATTACAACTAACTGTGTGAAAATCTAAGGTACCAACAAGCCCTTAAATCAGAAACCTGATATATTTTTATAGGATTATAACATTTAAGATTTGCACCCGTTTCTAATATGCATTGGAGAACCAGGGAGAATGTTATAGGTTCTCTAGGCAACCCCCATATGGAAAGCTTGGCTTTGATCCCCAAACCCTATTTTCTCCTCTTCAGTTAAGGAGGAAGGAAGGGGTTGTTTAAAAGGCCTCCTTGGGATTTAAATAGAATCCATGAAGCATCAAGTGTTTGAAAGTAGTAACTCTTATAAATCTTTATAGGTTGTAACTTCAGCACTGAAAAATCCCCAGTGGCCTGGGGTGCCCCCAGTTGGTGTTCACATTCCCTGGTCTCTTAAGCAAGAGGAAAGACTTGTCCATTGCTCTTTACTTTGGACCACATGAAGTTCATTCTGTGGTGTGCCCGAAGGTTGGGGTTGACTGATTTCTCTTTTTATTAGGAATTCTGAGCTTTCGAAAATGGAATTTTAGCCTAAGGGCAGCTTTGCTTTTGAAATGGATTTTTGGTTCTTCTTGCTCAAGTCCCATTGCCTTGGGAACCATTAAAAATGGAAGGATGATGATAAGAGAAGGAATGTCTTTATACAGATCAGATGATAGAAAAATTGAACGGAGAGAGCCAGGATTCTAGAGTGTTCGGTCTTTGCCACCGATTCACTTGTTCATTGGCCTGAGGCGATCCTCTTCATTGTTTTACAACTGAATTTCTCTCTCTGTAAAATCAGGATGCTGCCTTCGTTACATGGGTAGTATGGCAAGAGGGTTGAGAGCGTAGCTCTGGAGGCAGATTGCCTTATCTGAATTCTAATTCTACCACTTCCAACTGTGGGACTTTGGGCAAGTTACTTGACACATCTCTGTACCTCAGTTTCTTCATCTATAAAGGGAGGATGTGAATAGCACCAGTTTTTAGGGTTGTTGTAAGGAGCACGTCACGATACAGGTAAAATCCTTGGCACATCCACCATCATGAACGTTTCACTTCTTTTAGTTATCTGGAGCTAGTATTGGTATTATTATTACAACTTAGCCAAACACGGAAGTTCAAAGAAGTAGAGAACTAAGCACAAATAGAAGTTTAGCTTGAGTCGATTTTATTTTTTTAACCCAGCCACTTTACATAAGAGCCAAGATTTCAAGAGCTTTTGCAAATTTGGATTCACTGGAGAAATTTCCCAACTATCTCCACGTGATCTCAGCAAACATTTGAGGAAGAAGCAGAGTGATGCACAGTCAAAGAGCAGATAGGGAGGCCCCTGTCTCTGCGTCCATGTCCGGGGCCAGGCCATGGCATTGGCAGGAACTCTGACAACATCCTCGTACCAATCATTTTAGGTAGCATTTGGATTTTACAAACATTAATTATTTTCTTGGGTGAGGTGTGCACTATGTCACTCCCTGGGCTGGGTGAACTGAGTTACAAATAAACCAATGCTTAGAGATGCTGTGTCCCAGAGTGTTCACTTACAGAGAAGGGAAAACCCAAAGCTAAGGAGATGAGGCAAGAAGTCACAGGGGAAACCTGGCCCTCATTTTGGTCTCGTCTTTCCTGAGCTGGCCCCTTCTCCATCTTATTCTCTGCTTATTTGCACAAGCTAATTTTCTGCCTTTCCTCAACATACCCTCTTCACTCACTTCAGCTCAGCCTCCCATGGCCCCGTGGTTGTGAGGCCCTCAGGCTCATACTAATGTTGGTCCTCTTGGAAATCTTCTTTTTCTCATCCTCTTACCCATATTTTACTCATCCCTTAAGACCTAAAGCACAAGCTTTTCTATCCAGACATCTTTCCCTTTCTGTGCTGTTCTCATGATTTCTCTTGCATTCAAAAGAATTATAGAGCCAAAGATAAGGGCGCCATTGCTTTGCTGTAGCCATAGCTCCGTGTCCTTGACAGTGATTAATACATTCTTTCTTTATGTCCCTCATTGCACATTTATTGAATGCCTATCACGTGGCACATCTGTGCTAGCAGCCAAATGTTAGAAGTGGAAATTCTTATCATTTCATAGATTTTTTAAAAAATGAGGCTTTAAGATATTAAGTTATTTGCTCAAAGCCCCACAGCTAGTAAGTGACAAGGATGAAGTTGAAATTTGAGTCTATCAGTTTTCCACCTTTCTGTAGAAAATCTCATGTGCTGAATGTGAATAAGTCAAGATGAATAGGAAGGACGGATGGGAAGCGCTTCTTAGAAGATCTGGAGAGGAGCTTGATGGAGGAATTAGAATTGGTTAGCAGAGTCGTTCGGTAGCTGGGTGGGGGTGGGGTGGGCAGAGGGTTCAGAACTGAGGACACCAAGGAATGAGAGGCCAAATGGGATGCTCCTAGAGGAGGAGAAGGAAGTGGGGCCTCTGAGGTGGCAAGGGCTACATCTCTCTGACCTCCTGTCTTGTGGAGAGACTTGTCGAAGCTTGGCCTGAGTGCTGGCCAGAGGTCGAGGCCTAGTGCCAATGTGAGAGTTTCCCCAAACAACAAAGTGAGACATCTAAGGATGAATGCAAACTTTGCCCTTCGTTGTGGAGAAAGCCAAATTGGACTGCTTCTTTAGTCACTGAACCCAGGCACTGACGGTGGGGCCAGAACGGGGAGACAAAGCTGAATTTCAGAAGCTAGGTGGACAGTTGCATGGAGTGGAGAGTCAGGAGTAAGTAACGGAACAGAGCTTGGGTTCAAGTCCCATTTGAGGGGTAGAGCTGGTGGGCTGGGGCTTGTTTGAGATAGCTTCAAGGGGCAAAGAAAGACCTGTGTGGCTTATAGGCACAAGATGTGGAAGGAGAAGACAGTGAAGAGCCTTAGCTGGTCATATCAAGGGGTACAGTCTTTAAAAAGATCTCTCATCCCTCTGACCTCAGAATAATTTTTCAGGGGTAGAGGGTGGAGGTAGAGAGCAGGACCCCTGGTGGCAGAATCAGTGAGCTATTTCGCTGGAAGCAACAGAGATAGAGTGGAATGTCCTATCTCCAAAACGTTGCAGTTACCCTGGAGTGAAATGTGTCTTGGAGAAACTATATTGGGTTCTCTGGAAGTCTCACGTTGTCTGTGGAAGGGCTTCTGCATAGAGGCTGAGGGATATTTTGGGGGTTTGTAATTGTCTTCCTTCCACAAATATTTGTCTGTTCATTCATTGACTGGTTACCTGTTGAGCACATAACACTGTGCTGTGTACCTCTCTGGGCCCTGGGAATAGTAGGGCACAAGGCATCAATGTCCCTGTATGCATGGAGACTTACTCTAGTGGAAGAGATAGGCACGGAACAAATAAACACACAAATTAAGGTATAAATTTGAAACGTGAGGGCTATGAGAGAGATGAAAGAAGGGTCTGATTTAGATCAGGGTGAGTGGAGAGGCCTTTCCGAGGGACCAATATTTAAGATGAGATCTTAATGATCAGGAGTTCATCAGGCAAGGCATTCCTGCCCAAGAAAATAATGCATGCAAAAGCTTTGAGATAGGAAAGAAATTGTAGTTTCAAGAGAAATCAAGAAGGTCAGTATGTTGTTGGAATTCAATGAACAAAGAAGTAGAGGTTGAAGAAGCTGGCGGGGGCCTGGCTCTACAGGGCTTCAGAGCTCAGTTTAGGGATTTTAAAATTGATTTTCTACCCAAAGGGAAGCCAGCAGAGAGAGTTAAATAAGGGAATGAATTAATGAGTGGATGTTTTAGCTCTGACTGCTGTGTGGAGAATGGATCAGATGGGGGAAAGTAAGAAGATCAATTCAGAGGCTACAGTAGAAGATATAATCACATCCAGAAAGAGAAGTAGCAAAATGACATTGAACAGATGATAGTAGATGTGAAGTATCCAGTATTTTTAAGGTAGAATCCACAGGACTTCATTATATGCTATACTCTCTGAAAGTGAAACAACTCTTCAAAATTATATGGAATATGGAGAATCTATAACTGTAAACTTTGCTTTGATGCCAAAATTTCAATGAAGATGTTGAAAATGCTTATAGTCTTTCCAACACTGACCAAAAAAGAAAGCAAATTATGCATCTTCTCTTCATGGTCCCAGCACGTTGATGCATTAGGTTATGAAGAGTCAAATCTGGAGTTGTGTTCTTTACTAATGTTCTCTCTTTTTTAAAAATTTAAATTCGATTAGCCAACATACAGTACATCATCAATTTCTGAGGTAGCGTTCAATGATTCATCAGTTGCATATAACACCCAGTGCTATATGCAACGTGCCCTCCTTCATGCCCATCACCCAGTTACCCCATCCCCCCATCCACCTCTCCTTCCGCAACCCTCAGTTTGTTTCCCAGAGTCCAGAGTCTCTCATGGTTTGTCTCCCTCTCGATTTCTTCCCATTCAGTTTTCCCTCCCTTCCCCTGTGGTCCTCCGTGCTATTCCTTACGTTCCACATCTGAGTGAAACCATATGATAATTGTCTTTCTCTGCTTGACTTACTTCACCTAGCATAATCCCCTCCAGTTCCCTCCATCTCGATGCAAATGGTAGATAGTCATCCTTTCTGATGGCTGACTATGTTCCATTGTATATATGAACCACATCTTCCTTATCCATTCATCTGTTGAAGGATATCTTGGCTTCTTCCACAGTTTGGCTATTGTGGACATTGCTGCTGTGAACACTGGGGTGCAGGTGCCCCTTCTTTTCGCTACATCTGTATCTTTGGGGTAAATACCCAATAGTGCAATTGCTGGGTCATAGGGTAGCTCTATTTTTAACTTCCTGAGGAACCTCCATACTGCTTTCCAGAATGGCTGTATCAGCTTGCATTCCCACCAACAGTGTAAGAGGATTTCCCTTTCTCCACATCCTTGCCAACATTTGTTGTTCCCTGCCTTGTTAATTTTGGCCATTCTAACTGGTGTAAGGTGGTTTTGATTTGTATTTCCCTGATGGCACATGATGTGGAGCATTTTTTCATGTGTCTGTTGGCCATTTGTATGTCTTCTTTGGAGCAATGTCTGTTCATGTCTTCTGCCCATTTTTTGACAGAATTATTTGTCTTTTGGGTGTTGAGTTTGATAAGTTCTTTATAGATCTTGAATACCAGTCCTTTATCTGATATGTCACTTGCAAATATCTTCTCCCATTCCATATGTTGTCTTTTAGTTTGGTTGTCTTAGTTGTGGTCATTATTCTCTTGTCTGCTCTAGTTATAGTTGTTTGTTTGAGACTGCAGGTGGATGAATTATGTATCTCCTTGGTCAGAGGGTCACAAAGGGACAGTAGGGATGTTAGGTAAGCTGCTATCAAGACAATACACACTTCAGCCATAAAAAAGAATGAAATCTTACCATTTGCAATGACATGGATGGAACTAGAGTATAATGCTAAGTGAAATAAGTCAGTCAGAGAAAGACAAATACCATATGATTTCATTCATAAATGCAATTTAAGAAAGAAACGAAAAAAGGAAAAAAAGGAGATGGAAAGAGAGACAAGTCAAGATACAGACTCTTAACTGTAGAGAACAAACTGATGGTTATCAGAGGGGAGGTGGGTGGAGGGATGGGTGAAATAGGTGATGGGCACCTGTTGTGATAAGCACCAGCTGAAGTATGGAATTGTTGGATCACCATTTTGCACACCTGAAACTGACATAACACTGTATGTTAAATGGAATTAAAATAAGAACTTTAAAAAAGACAACACACATAGCGCAGGTCAGACAAAGGCTGTGCTCCTCCACGATTACCTGATGCTGTGAATCAATTTGTGTTTTGAGAAGAGCATCTCCTTAGAAATCTCTTTCTTTCTAGCAAAGTAGTTTTCTGGCATTTATTTGAAAATTTAGCTAATAATACCATAATAATACAAATAGATGATCTTAGACTTCAGTGGCTCTAAAAGTGAGGATATGAAAGAGATCTATAGGGATTTCAAGTTGTTAAATATGGACAAAGAAGTCTCCTGGGTGAAGTTCTCTGTTACAGATGTACTGAGGCTATATTTTTGAGTAGAAAAAGTACAAAGAAACAACAACAACGAAACATTTTTTTTCCCTTTCCAGTCACTTCTCCCCCACCCACCTATAATCCAGGAAAACATTTCAAAAGGAAGAGCAGAGGGCAACCCCAACCTTTTCTTTCTCCTCTTGATGCCTCCCCTTTTTACTCTCTCAGGGAACCAGTGTCCTCAAAAAAAAAAAAAAAAAAAAAAAAAGAACTGCTAGAGGAGCAGTTCCGTGGGAACCTCCCTGGATATGGGATCTGTGATAACATTTCACACTTCCCTGATTCAGAGTGCTGGATTGGCAGCAGAGGGAAAGTGAGAGGAATTCTAAAAAACTAGAAAAGGCAAATATCTCAGCCTTGTTCTTTTGAGACTGGAGTCAAGGATCTGGAACTAGACACCAATGTGAACACGTCAGAATGATGAACAGGGCCCTAGAGAATCTTTAATGTCCCTAGAAGACAGACAGGGCTCTGGTTTTGAGGTCTTTTTCCTCAGGACTCCAAGAAGATCAGAGTCTGAAGGAGGAGAATGGGTGGTGCAGCCAAGGGGAAGCAAGCAACATCAGTTCGCTGCGGGGATATATTCATTTTCCTCAGTCTTCATGGGTCTGAATGCTTCTAACTACCCAATCAAATGGGCAAACCAGCCTCTTATTAGATACTATAGCTAAAAGTCAAGGTACCTGTTATAATTACCAGCAAATAAGGGAGAGCTTAGTCAAACTGACATTAAAGTTCAATTTATTGTTAATGAATCACTCAGGGGCCTTCTATATCATTTCTTGTTCAGTGTGGCATAATAGAAGGAGATTCAAGTGTTTCTAGTTAGAAAAATCTTGGTTTAAGTCTATCAGCTGTGTAAATGCAAGCAAGTTCCCGCTGCAATATAAGTTTCGTTAGCATGAGTTCACTAATAAACCAACATATGGTAGGCACTCAATAAGTACTTATTAACTGACATCAGGTGTATTTCTGAACCTTGGTTTCCTCATATTAAAGAAGTAAATGCAATACCCCAGAGAGATGCCATGAAGATAATGGATGATGTATTATAAAATACCTGACTGGGGGGCCTGGGTGACTCAGTTGGTTGAGCATCAGACTCTTGGTTTTGGCTCAGGTCATGATCTCGGGGTCGTGGCATCGAACCCCACATGGGGCTCTGCACTGAGTGCGCAGTCTGCTTGGGATTCTTTCCCTCTCCTCCTCCTCTGCCCCTCCCTCCACTCGTGCACTCTTTCTCAAATAAGTAAACGAATACATAAATAAATAAAATTCTTTAAACAAAATACCTGACCAGAGAAGATAGTCTGGTTAGAGAGAACCTTGGAATGGGTTCAGTTGTATTGTTGCCTCCAGGCATGGTTTGTTCTTTCTCTCTCTCTTTCAAGTTTTATATTCTGGCTTGCTTTTACCAGTTTGCTCATGAACCTTTTATCCCTCAATCTTAGCACCACCTCCAGGTAGATTTTAGGTTTATCAGAGAATGCAGGCAATTCTTCATCGAAAACCATCAACCAGAAAGCAGGATCCTGCCATATATGCTACCATTGGGCAACTTCTTCATGTTGAGCTAAGAGTATTTACATATAAATATAACATGTTGTTCTTTGGGGACTTCTAGGCCTTCTAAACAAATACTTTTGAACAAACAAGATCCTTCAGCCAA
Organism: Callorhinus ursinus; assembly: GCF_003265705.2. Taxonomy (NCBI): domain Eukaryota; kingdom Metazoa; phylum Chordata; class Mammalia; order Carnivora; family Otariidae; genus Callorhinus; species Callorhinus ursinus. Next base: position 9,505,123 of record NW_027397068.1, read on the forward strand.
GTCCTTTTATCTCCATGTCTGCCTCACCTCCTAGTTTCTGTTTTCTGGCCATCCTAAATTGCTCTTAGTTCTTGAATAAACCATATTCTTTCTGGACCTGTAGGCTTCACTTGTCTGCTTCCTCTGTCTGGACTTCCCATCACATCATCCAGTCCTTTAGGTCTCATTTTAAATGTCACATCCTCAAAGATGCCTTTTCTAATCTTCCAGAGGAGCTCAGATCTCTCAGCATTGATCCTGTGGAATCTGTGCTTCCTCTTTCATAGTACTAATCACACTTGTCATTGCTTCATGGCTCTTTCCCACCATACCATGAGCCTCATGATAGCAGAATCTGCTTTGTTCACCATCACATCCTCTGTGTCTGGCACAAAGTAAACTGACATTTTTTGCTGAATTGAAAATGAACAAACTGAACCAATGTCTCAACAAGATTTCAGCACTGGAAGGGATCTCAAAGGTATAGTGATCCTATTTTCTCCAACAGACGGCAACAGTTATGTCTGATGAAGGGTTTTGTTTTTGATTTGTTAAGATTGTTTATATGAAAATTCTAATAAAACTGAAAATGAAAGAATCTTCAGTTGCATATTTAATAATTTGCTTTTATACAAATATTAAAATTACTTGACATTATGATGATCAAAAAATATCTGGTATGAATGCTTCTTACACCTGAAGTAATCTAGAGTTTACTAAAACAAAAGCCTATGTAGTGGGTTAAGGTTTTTGAAATACTAAGAGATTTTTTTTTTTTTCATTCTGGTAATCCCTATTATTCCATGTTGCTCCGCAGCCCTTGATTCTAGAGCAGGTTGGGCTCAAATCCAGTTCCTACCACTTAGTTCTTAATTGATTTTAGGCAAGTTACTTAAACTCTCTGTCACATTTTCTGTGTCTCTGAACTGGGATAGTAATAGTACCTGCCTAATAGGATTATTTTGAAGATTAATTGAGATAATACATTTAAAATTATTAGAATGGTGCTTGGCACATTGTTCTCAATGTTTATTAGTATTAATATTAATATTAGTATTATATCATCGTCATCATCATCCAGAAAGAATATGCACAGCTGGAAACAAAATAATCATTGTTTAGCTTTGCATTTTAAAATGCATTTAAAACTCTGTAATAGAGTGACATCAGCAAAAATGGCAGAGCAAGGACCTCTGAAAAGTCCATGAAAGCAGCAAGAAAACTGGCAAAAGATAGTCGGAATCAACTTCTTTCTGAACTCTGGAAATTAATTAAAGGGTTGCAGCACTCCAGGGAGCATTTATTCAAGAAAACAGCTGAATCTCAATAAGAACAGTGAACTCTGTGGCATTTTAACTTGTTCTATTCCTATGCCCCACTCTCCAGCTCCATGGTACTTTGAAAACCAATGGCCCACAATCAAGATGAAAACCAGCAGTGTGGTAGCTATTGGAAAGTACAGAATGGGGTTGGAGCTCCTTCAACAACTCAGAGAATTGTCATTATTTGACCTGTATGATGGTTCTCTGGAAGGGAGCCATCTCAAGGTTATCTTTATTCAACTTTATTTACCTTGGAGCTCCCCTCCTACCAATGCAAAGGGCCTTTTCCCCTGGGACTGTGTGTTTGTTCAAAACACTTAGGAGCAATTGTTAAATTTTGTGGCTGGCTGAGGTAGTACATAACAGTTGGAACAAACAATAGGCTAACCAACAAGTTTAAAAAGAAAAAGTAAGGGGTGAGAAGTCTACAGGATCGTTGAAAAGCTCTGATACATTCCTGGGAATTTAGAAGGCCCTGTGCACATGTAGGTGTCTATGGATACCAAGACCCGTGCATATGTTTAGGAAAGACTCAAGAAAGTCCTGAGCTCTCACCCCTGACTGACCTTGGGATGTACAGAAAGTAAAGGCTAGGGCAAAATTGTCAACGGCCTGGCTAGATACTGAAGGCATGTCCCAACACACACACCAAGTCCTTCAGCAAAGACTGGCAAACTTATTGTTTCCAGATATTTGAGGTTCCAGATATCCAATTACAAGGTGACCACTATGCTAATGGAGCAGAGACTTTAGTAGGATGAGAATAATGCAGACTTCAAAATTAGTTTAGAAAAGTCATGAAACAAATAACAACAAATAGCAACAACACCAACAAACCCTGAGCAGGGGGCAGAATTTTATTTCCTGGGTCGCTATATTATATTATATTATATTATATTATTTAATTAATTAATTAATTAATTTATTTATTTTTTAAAGATTTTATTTATTTATTTGACAGAGAGAGACACAGCGAGAGTAAGAACACAAGCAGGGGAAGTGGGAGAAGGAGAAGCAGGCTTCCCGTGGAGCAGGGAGCCCGATATGGGGCTCGATCCCACGACCCTGAGTCATGACCTGAGCCGAAGGCAGGCGTTTAACGACTGAGCCACCCAGGCACCCCCACATTATATTATTTTAAATATCTAGTTTGCAACAAACATTCTAGACTTTCAAAGAAAAAAGAAAGTATGGCCCATATATAAGAACAACAATAACAACAAAAAATCAATAGAAACTGTCCCTGAAGAAGCTCAGATATTGGACTTACTAGATGAAGACTAAATCAGCTATTTAAAATATCTTCAGAGATCTATTGGGAATCATGTCTAAAGAACTAAAGGAAATTAGGAGAATGACGTCTCACTAAGTAGAGAGTTATCAATAAAGAGACAGAAAGTATAAGAATGAACCACTTTTAAAGTCTAATAATGGAAGTGAAAAATTCACTACAGGGATTCAATAACAGATTTAAGCAGGTGAAAGGAAGAATCAGGAAACTTGAAGATATATCCATTGAAATGGTCCTGTTTGAGAAACAGAAAAAATAATGAGGAAACATGAGCAGAGACTCAGAGCCCTCTGGAACACCATTAAGTATACATATGTATAATGGGAGTCTTAAAACGAGAGGAGAGAGAGAAAAGGGGCAGAAAGAATACTTGATGATATCTCTGAAAACTCTCCAAATTTGGTGCAAAGTCTATAACAGGGATGATAGCCTGAGAACTAAAGAGTTTTTGGTTTGCAAAAGCCAGGGTTTGCAGGGAGGAAAGTCCTCCCACCCCTTTCAATTTAAGGCATACTGTTTACACATGGTATAAGGAAACATGCATATCAAGGTCAAATGTTTCCATCCAGATAGAGAGGAGATAGGACTTCTTTCTGGGCTAACTGGAGGAGTTCAGAATATTTGAAGAAGATTAGAGTTGAGATGTTAGTGTGGGGCTTTGTGCTTTGCACCCTCTCTCTCAAGATAAAAATTCTGGTTGGATATGGGTGGAAATCTCAAATGGGTCTAGGGATGCCTCAGTCCTTCTGGAGTTCTGGGAAGTGTGCCCTGAGCCAATGTGTGGGTCACAGTGGAGAAATAAAGGAAACGGTATGTTTAGGTGGAAAGGGTGTGAAAGAGTTGGCTTGCTTATCCTCTCCTTCTCTATGCGGATGGAACAGATCTGTAAATCACTTTGCATGTCTTAGTGGGACCTAGAATGAGGTTTATAACTGAGGGTGGGTGTGTCTGTCAGGGGGTCACCATGGTGTGAAGCAAGGGGACTCAGAAGAGAGGTCATGGGAAAACAATCCAACAAGAGATGGGATGAGAGATGTAGCTGAGTGGTGGAGGATCTGCGGTGTCATTGAGAGCCACTGTGGGAGAGGCCACCACACCCCCAGGCTTGCCTGAAACACCAAAGTGGCAAAGAGGACAGATCACTCCAGCCTGACTGTGACCATGATCACAGCAGAAACAGAGGCTGCCCAATGCTTGGTGAAACAAGCCACACCTCAAGAAGGCTAGTGAGAACGGAGATGACACATGGACTAATGTCCTTCATCTGATGCTAGAATGATATGCAATTCCCCCTGGAACTGAGATTACTCTGGGAAAAAGAAGAGAAAGAAAAGAGAAAGGAAGAGAACCTTAAGAGACTACATTTTAAGATTTAAGATACTTAAGTTTCTAGAAATGGCACAACTTAGTGTTCTGCTATCTGAGGAGATGGGATCTTGAGAGCTAAATTTTTTATTTATTTTTTATGTTTTTTAAAAAGATTTTATTTATTTTTTTATTTGACAGAGAGAGACACAGCGAGAGAGGGAACACAGCAGGGGGAGTGGGAGAGGGAGAAGCAGGCTTCCCGCTGAGCAGGGAGCCCGATGTAGGGCTCCATCCCAGGACCTTGGGATCATGACCTGAGCCGAAGGCAGACACTTAAGGACTGAGCCACCCAGGCACTCCTTGAGAGCTAAATTTAATTTCAACCTTGGACAAAGAGAAATATATCCTTGCACATCCGGACTCATATTGTAAAAATGTATTTCCACTGTACCTATTTAGATTATTCCTTATTTAATTCCAAATTATATGTATTTTGTATTATATGTGCATTTAATTGTGTAAATTAAGTACCCCGCAAAAAAAGAGAGAAATATTCTTTGATTTGTGTGGGAGAGTCCATCCACCATTAGTGTATGTCCCTGAGTGAATGTATGCTGAGACATGTGAATAAGCCATTTTCTTAGTTCTGTTCACCACCCCAGGGTTTCTCATGGAGTGAGAATCTCACCAAATTGAGTATGATTCTGTTGATTAAGATACTGACTTTTATAACCTCAATGCATATCAGTTATTTCATCTGGTGTTCAACTCAAGAGACAACAATCTGTTCCAGCAATAGAGCAAAAACTGTCTCTGTGGAATTTACTGAGAGAGTATAGTAGCCTCCACCATGGAACCTTCCTAAGGGATTATCAAGGGGAATTTGCCAACATGTGCTTTTCTCTGTGCATGCTAACATTTGAAACTAACCTTAAGGTAAGGTAATACTTCACTGTAGATCCAAATTTTTGGCTGAGTATCCAGAGAACATCTGTAGACACATTGCCTTTAAAGAACTTACAGTGGCTTTATGTTTGTAGTTTCACTTTTCTTTAGTAACTTTCCAGATCAAGTTAAATTAATGTTTACCTTTCTCAAAATATTGGGATGATCACCCTAAATTAAGTTCAAATGTGGTAGTTCAATATCTTCTCGTAACAAAGTACTAATGTTTGAGGAAAAAGATTGCCTTGTGGATTTAGTTTCATACGTACTGGGGTCTCTCAAAGATGAACAAACATTTGGAGCCAACTGGAATTCAACACTGAGTTAAAGCATTCAGCTAGCTAAGCACAGTTGCCAAGTCCTTGGCAACGATCCTGAAATGGGGGCCATTGCAAGTGGGGCCCTGTTTCTAAGTCTCAACAGAATCCAGGGTATATCTGAACATTTTTCTTTTTTCTATTGGTCAAAAAGTCAAAAACAGGAATTCAGCACCGACTTTTTTTTTTTCATTTTTGGCAATTGAGGAAGTCTTTGTTTAAAATTGAATTTTTATTTTTATTTATTTTATAGATTTATTTATTTATTTGAGGGGGAGGGGCAGAGGGAAAGAATCTCAAGCAGACTTCCCGCTGAGTGCAGAGCCTGACACAGGGCTCAATCTTACCACCTGAGCCGAAACCAAGATTCTGATGCTTAACAGACTGAGCCACGCAGGTGCCTCAAATTTTTATTTTTAAAAGGTAAATACATGTGCACAGTTTTTAAAGTAAAATAATGTTACTGGATTCTATCTCCGGATTCTCTTTTCTAAGAGGTAAAAACTTTCAAATACCTTCAAAAATAGCTAAAATAAGTTAGCAATTTTCTAGCATTTATTTCTGTATTTCTAAGTAATATACTGCTATTACTTTTTTCAGTTTTAGATCTTTTATCTATAGACTTCCTACTATGGGAGATGAGGATTTAGTTTTCTCACCACCCACCCCATCCCAATGCACACATGGGACTTATAGAGAACATTAGTTGCAGAGAGATCACCAGACAGGAGCTGTGACTGAAGGTCAAGGAACACAGTTGCTTCCAAAATGCACCCCTGGTGGCTGGGATGAGGGTGAAGGTGGAATCAATATCTCAACTGCTCTTGCCCTTTGATTTCTTGCTCTAGCCATTGATAGCAGTGGCAGATATCTCACCTGGCTGAACCCAATTAGAAGCCAGAATATAAAGGGCCGTGGGTCATGCAGTCTACAGAGGTCAGCCGCCTAAGGCCAAGATAATAACGAACAGTGAAAAGTAGCACATACAGTTTCTTGTTTTCCTTGAAGTTAATAATTGCCTCACTTTTTCTTGTTGTTTGTTAAGTTTTCTATTGCACTGTAGACACAAAAACTGATATTTTACCCTGATTCCATTACAATTAGGTACTTTTCACACTGGGACAATCCAAAAACAACAGGGTCTGTCTGGTTCTGGTCCCCCAAGTAATGAAAACTTGAATATTTATTATAAATCTGGACTCCCCAACAAAAACAATTTTATCCCTAATTTTTACGATGTGAATGTCTGACGATAAGTCACAACCTCTGTGATGGAGATAATCATGTGAGAAAATGTTCTTTTTCCGTCAAGAACAGACTAATGCAAACTTGGTAGCTGGGTAATTTGCTGTGTGTGTGGTTTTTTTTTTTCCTCTAGAAAGTTGTGTTTTTAATTTGTGAGCCAGTCCTTATGGCTCTGACTTTCCTACAGTCTTTGCAGGTAACATTTTTCTTTCCTTTTCTAAATGCTTTTGTCTCTAAGTCTTCCTTTGACATTACCATCAGTAATTCATCCAGAAACTTGCTGACAGACATGAAAGTTTCTTCTCAATGTTTAGCACATTGGGTATTCAATCAATTTCTACTTTTGGAATCTGGTTTAACCTCTCAGGAAAGTAAATAACAGTCTTTTGCCTGGGAAGGGAAGAGTGATTTTTTGGCGACACAGGGAGAAGGGAAATGATGGGGAGAGGGCATCAGATGTTCTAAATATTCCTTACACAGACTTATGAAATGATCATGTTTTTTGCCCAACTTCTCTGCTTGCCTTTTGGCATTTACTGGTGTCTTCAATTTCTAAGGCTATGAGGCATGCTTATTATCAACTTCCTCTCTGCTCTCGAAAGTTTAGAATTCAACTATTTCCACTTTGCTAAATCAGTTACTACTTATCCATTTGTACTCTAGCTTCCAAAATTTATGTTGATCTCATTTGTTTGCTTTCATTTTCTCTCTCATTTTTTTGTTCTTAGGGGCTTTTGCTGTTATTATTATTGTTATTATTAGCTTTCATTCAGTGAGATTTTGGCAGGGACAGGACTAAAATACATGTGTTCAATTAGCTATATTTAATTAGATGCCAGAACTGCTTCTTCGGGGCCCCAAAAAAGCTAAATTCCAGGATTCAGCATTCTTTCACATACAAGTATTTCTGGTATGAATCAATTTGTCTTGGATTTATCAAATGCAGTGATTTTGAACATCTGTGCACACTTTACATCCTTTTGGTCCCACCTCTTACTCTGGACACTGCCTGTGGTAAATAGTTTCTTGCAGGTTTAGACTAGCTGCATGCAGTTTTATTCTGATTGTGTCTTAATTCAGCCTCTGGTTCCTGCCCTAGAGCATCTCTGATATTGAGGAATGATACCCATGGAATCTCTGGACACTCTCGCATGGAAAAACAGGAAATCCAGGGGAATTTAATATCCATGGTGTCATTCTTGACCAATGGGGGACGGTAGCCAATGAACGAACGCTTCCTTCTTTTGTATCGGCAGATAGTTCTCAGATGCTTCGCAGGAGATTTCACTACACCTTGATTTTGGTCTTGGGAGAACCTGAGCAATAAACTCAGCCACACCAAGTGGGACTTATGACCTATAGAACTGTGACCCAATAAATAGGTGTTGTTTTAAGCTAAATTTGTGGATATTTGCTACATAGCAGTAGAAAACAAATACAGTTTGAGCCTGTGTTGCTCAAGCAGAGCCTGAGACCAAGACTTATTTGCTCCTACCTTATCAGGGAGTACAACTCCCAAATAGGGAGCAAAAATAAGGGAAAGGTGGAGTGATGCACAGAAGGAGGAAAATGAAATGGGACAATGTGACTGATTCCCTCATTTTGAAGAACAGTTTCTTGAGAGACATATAAGTGATTGCTTCTCAGGATAGTTTCCCCAGATGAGAAAGGAAGAAGAATTACTGAATTATTTGTTGGCTCCTGTCTCTCTTTGGAGAGGTTCTCCCCAGTGGGTGTTAATTCCTCTGCACTTCCTGAGTGTGCATGTGTAGTCACGGAGTGTGTCCTGTGGGGTCTCACACCTCAGCATTGACAGGAAAACTACAGGTCAGGAAGGGAGATATATGAGTGAAGTGAGGTGCTGTTGGTCTGCCCAATTGGAGTTGCTTCAATTTACATAGAGTTGGCTTCCACGGTGTTGGTTAAGCTGGTACAAGAGGCCAAAGGCCACAGAGAAGGCATGAGGGAAAGGACCTGAAGTGGCAAGAGAGGTGACTGAAACAGTAGGAATGGTCTCTTGGTGTCCCCTTTTATGTGGAGAAAGCTGAAGAAATGGTTAAAATTCCATCATATTTTGTTTTGACTGAATAGTTTCTTTGACAGAGATTACTAACTGCAGCTGCAAAATCCAGCATAATATTTGCTGTAAACAGGATATCTAATTCTGCTGGAGCATCTCCATAAAAGTTGTTCTAGGTTTCTCTGAGGAACTTTGCTGTCCCAGAGCAAACTATTCACCGTCAACTCTTTTCTTAGTAAACATGACAATTTCCTCTCAAAATTTTTTTCCAAACATGGTTTCTTATTTAACACAGAGTTGATTTGGAAAGTATCCAAAGAGATAGATACAACCTTTTGATCTGTAAAGCATTCTCCAAGAGTAAACACAGATTTGTAATATCAACCCTTCTGAAGTTCAGATTATGCTTTTGCCTGCAGTTACTTTGAAGAGTTTCCAATTTTCCCCTTAGTCTCTGGGTCCAGGGAAGAGATAAGCTTTCTTCCAGTGGTTTTTATCATCATCATCATCATCATCATCATCAATTATCATCATCACAAAGAAAACTTTTCCCAGACTCTCAGAAGTTTCCCCCTCATGTCTTCTTTGGTAGAATCATATCAGCTCTTTACCCTTAGCTGCAAGAGAGGCTGGGAATGGCAGTATCTGACATTTTCATAGCCTGTTATGGGAAGTAGGTTCTAATATCTGTGGAGAAAGGAAAAGAAATGGCTGTGTAAAGACAACTCAGCAACTACATTTCCTGTTTTCTTCATTTCCATCAGTCTTGTCTCCTTTAAGACTTATTCCGGATAACTTGACTAAAACTGGAGACAGTGAATCTTCTTAGCCATATATTTATTTACAGACCAACTTCAGGATAGGTGATTTCTATCAGTGGTTCGTCTCATCCATTATCTGTTGATTCTTAGTAGGGTCACTCTCAGAGCGTACTTTTTTAAGTTCAAGGGGTACCTTTCTCTCCCCCTAAACACTGATTAAGATGGGGGGGGTCACAATTTTCGAACAGTTTTGAGTTTGAATCTCTATGGTTACTTGACACATTTGTTACTTGTTCGATCCCTGAAGCATCTGAGCTTCCAAGTGCTTAGAAAGTTGGGTAAATTAAAGAGAATACAGATGAACTTTTCAGGCTAGAGAAACTTATTTCTTGAATAATAGGAGGCTCTCAGGAATACTGAGGTAAGGCAGGGCCCCCATCGCTGGCCACTTCTCACTGCTGCACTTATCTTTTCCAGTCTTTTGCTTTTTCTGATCTGCATTGGCTTTACACAACGAACTGTTGAGTTTAAAACAATTTTGTTAAAATAAAAGCAAGTGGTATTTGACTTGTGGATTCTTCTAAGTTTCCCATCAATGTCTGCCTCAAACAGCTGCCAAGTGAGATATGCCGGTATTTGATTTCATGGCCACCCAGGGAAGGATCTTCCTGGGAAGACCCAAGGGGAGGAAAGTCTTTGAGAACTTCTGTCAGCATCCTATATTTCTAGCACAACCCCTTCATTTGTTGGAGGCCTGGAAAGACTTCATCACACAGTCAGTCAGTTGAAGAGCCTGGGCCAGAACTCAAGATCTTTGGTGTTTTATTCCATGTATGTGGACATGGATCTCTTTGGGCAGCTTGTTCAGTTTTGCCCACATTAAGTGGAACTCCATTGGAAAGAACTGAGACTTTGTCTTATTTGCAGCCATATTCACAGTACCCTGAATGTGTGTATTCGGTGCTCAGTAAAGATGGAATGATTGAATACTATATTTTTTCTCAGTTTCCTTTTTGGTGTATTATCATTCTCATTATAATCTTCTGAACTGGGTTTTGTTGTAATGAGGAAGGAGAGTGTAGTAATCTTGTGAGGAGCAAAGGCCTATAAAAATTAGCCTTTGAAAATGAACATCTTTGTACATTATTACTGTGTCAGTACAGAATGCAAGGAACAGGGTTTGGGGGTGCAGGTCTGAACCTGAGGAGCAAACTCAGAGCGTACTACAGAGGAGAAGAGGAAGAAGAAGAAGAAGAAGAAGAAGGAGAAGGAGAAGGAGAAGGAGAAGGAGAAGGAGAAGGAGAAGAAGAAGAAGAAGAAGAAGAAGAAGAAGAAGAAGAAGAAGAAGAAGAAGAAGAAGGGGAAAGAACACTAGTGAGGAAAGATGTCTTGGAGGAAGAGAGAAGTTGAAGTATTTTTGTAGAGCAACTCCAATAAGAAAATACATCCTTACTGGGCCTTGAGTTGGTGAGAATATTCTCCTTACTCTTCTATGTTTCTCTGTGGAGGAACTTCAGCTAGAGTTATACTCCTGGCCTCTCCTCACCCCTAAGAGGAAAAATGGAGCACGCTTTGCACACCTCCTTCCTTTTTCTTTTAAAGATCCTCCTGCCTAGTCTTCTCTCCGCCATGTCTTAAGAGCCCTGCCCTTGACGGTGAGCCCTATGGTGGTCTAGCTCGGCTTGTCTAAGTCTGAGGTAAAGCAGCATAAGCCCACTGGGGCCACACATCAAAGCCATGTTCTATTATCCCCACTTTCATCAGTACAGTAGTCCCCTCTTCTGTGTGGGGAGAACATTCCAGGATCTGCAGCAGATGCCTGAAATTGCAGACAGTACTGAACCCTATATAGACTATGCTTTTTCCTATACATACGCACCGGTGATAAAATTTAATGTATAAATTAGGCACGGGAAGACATTAACAACAATAAGAAAATAAAACAAATATAATAATATACTATAATAAAAGTTATGTGAATGTGGTCTCTCAAAATATCTTATTGTGCTGTACTCACTTTCCTTGTGATGAGACAATACAATGAGGTGAGTGACAGGCATTGTGACTTAGCGTTAAGCTACTACTGACCTTCTGATCATATGTCAGAAGGAGGATTATCTGCTTCACTGTCACCATAGTTGACCATGGGCAACTGAAATCATGGAAAGCAAAACTGCAGATTAGGTGGGGGGAACAACTGTAATCAGATTGATGTATTGATCTCCATCTGTCTGACTTCTGCTGGCTGAGAACTTGGGAGAGGAAAATAAGCTCTCACAGATTGACCATTAAAATCTCTCAGTAGTATGTTTTGGCTGTTGGCATTGATGTTTCTTAGAAGCTGGAATTTCTAAAACAGAATTACAGTAATTATTACCACTTACTGAGAACATACGTATCAGGTACCGTGATAACTACTTTATGTGCATTATTTTGCTGGATCCTCATTGCAGTTCTGACAGGTCAGTCCCATCATCACCCCATTTTATAGATGAAGAAGCAGTTTTAGTAAGGTAAGAATTTTTCCATGTTCAACATGGCTATCAAACAGTGGAAGCAGCTTTTGAGCTCACTTTTATCTGATTCTTAATCCTGTTCTTTACCAGCTTATCATGTCTCCCATAGCTGTTCAACTAAAGAACTTTAAGGAGAAACAGGAGAAAAAGAAAAGTGTTTTGGAAGAAGGAAGAAAAGTCCTGTGAAAAACACGGTGGGCTAATACAGGGTATTGTCAAGCAAGAAAGGTTGTCTTCTAGAAAACACTGGCCGAAAGTGGTCCATTTGTATGAATACATTATCTGCAGTTATTTAAAAAAGAATATTCCATGAAACAAAATGCTCATATTCACTTCCAAAGAGCAGTTTAGATTTCAGAATGATTTTTTCCCCATTATTCCCCTCCCCCCCTTTTTTTTTCTCTCCCCACTCCTTTGTCTCCTGTCAGCCCTCAATAAACAACGTCTGCTAATCCATACTGGTTTTCAGTGCCTTTGGACAATTTTTAAATTCTCACTGTCACTCAGTTTCTCCATTTGAAAATGTAAAGAGATCGTGACTATGACTCTCTATCTGGGTGTGGATTATGATGAATTCTATAAAGCTTGTAGCGTACTTTGAAGGTGCATGATTAAGTGCTAAACTTTTGTGTCTGTAGAGATTTAAGTATTTTTATACCGCATGCACATTTAAATTTAAGGAGTATTTTCTATTCTTCTGATGGCTTCTCCAAAAATGTCTTAGAACCAGTTGTGTACCATTGAAAAGTGGGATCTTCCAGATGAATCCCAACTCAAATTTCCCTTTCCCACAATTATAAGATGTAGAGCATTTGTAATGATCTTTGCTGAGTCAGGCTCCTTGAGGGGAGGGATCGGTTTCATCATTTCAAAATACCCTAGCAAAACTCCAGCTCATTCACATGTAGTGACTTGCTGAGTAGGGTCGTTCCCAGGCAGTTGGGAGGGTAACACAGGCACGGGCAGGAGGAGAAGCGTTAGGGCATTGGGAAATGCTCTCCGGGATGCTGCCAAAGACAGTCACAGAAACCGCACAGAAACTCATAGGCATTCAGAAAAGAACAGAAAAGGAGGAAACAACTTCAGGTATAGGAAGAAGTTTAGATAGAAACAAGGCTGGGGGGATTGGTATTTTAAAGATTTGTACTCCTGCCTGGAATCTTGTTTTCCTACTACCATTTTGTTCAATAAAGTGTTTCGTTGGCCGAGCCAGGCCCCCAGGAGCTCTCTGGAGACCATGGATCAATGGGAGGAGAGGCAGAGTGGGGAGAAGTCACACCTCACCCCTGGGTTTGATGGGCTATCTGCAGCTTCTGTACCACTTGTTTAACAAGCCTCTGATGAATGTAGAGATGTCCAGCGCAAAACAATGAATCACTCCTGGGAGCTGTGGTGAAGGTCATCTGTGAGGCATCAGGGCACCTAGGAAATGGAACATCATGGTCCTGTAGAGGAAGGACAGCAAGTGTAGCCATTCCCCACCCCCACACCTTTGTTTTTCTGCTGGACTGCTCTGCTTTCTAGCTAAGGTCACCCAACTATTACCTCGTCCTCTGGTAACCTTGATCCTCACCTTCAAGGCTGCTTTGGGTTTGGCTGAAGGAAAGCTCTGCTGAAAGCTTAGAGGTAAAGACACAAAATTCCTCTAGATGTCCCAAATATCCTTTAGCTTTTCTAAAACATTTACATGTGACTGGGCAATCATGCTGCAGCTTTCTTCAGAAAACTTCCCACAGCAGCCCTCCACCTCCCTCCTTGCTAGCCTCCCTACACCCAGCAGTCTACTCTGGGTCAGAACTTACTTAGATTTATTTTCACAAAGTAAAAACATTTAACTAGTAATTTGTTCCAGCTTTTTGAGCATCTGCTAATATGTGGTGGGAGACCTCAAATTCAATGGACTCATTTTTAATGAATGTCAAATAGGATCTAATCTGTCACTATTATATTATTTATTCTCTCTTCCCTAAGAGGGACATCAATCTGGCATGTAGAGTACATCCCTCTCTTTAGCAAGAAAGGGAAAAATTGATGAGCAGATTTTTTTTTTAACCTTTTCAATAAACCAGGAGACCTTGGACTTTGGATCCCTTCCTTCATCTTCTTCTAATTTTTTTTTTTTTTTTATCATCACAACTTACCCAAACAAAATTTGAATGAGTTGGCCTACAAAATTCTTTTTTATGATTAGACTGTGGAGAAGAAATTTAAAAATTACAGAGAGAACAGACTGATAAGGTTCAGAATAAAAATGAGGAGGAGCTGAGAGCAGCAAGGTTAGCAGGACTATTGGGTTGACCCCTCTAGGCAAGTACTGACAACAGAAAGACAATGTGAGCCACATACAGACCTTGAAATTATTTAGTAGTCACATTAAAAAAAATAAAAAGAAACAGGCGAAATTGATTTGAAAGATGTATTTTATTTAATTCATTATCTTCCATGTACAGCGTAATCTCAATTCAGACAAGGAGCATTTCAAGTCTTACTACTCAACACGTTGCTAGTGACCACTGTACTGGACACCCTACCCATAGGCTGCCATATTCTCCTTCATGATGGCATCTCATCAGCTTTGCTTTAAAACTCAGAGCTCAGATCTTCTTAATGGAAAGCCCAGGCCCTGCTTGTGTATTTTAAAAGCATTCTGTTGGTTTTCCTTTTTAGCTTTTATCTTCATTTCCTCTTGGCTCAGCCCACTTGGAATAATATCCTACAAATTGATACTGGGTGAAAGGGGTTACGGGAAACTGGATTGTGTCAGGGAAAGGATCAAAGCCAGACTCCCTAAATGGATAGTTCTGTGTTTAGACCCTATGTTTCTTTCTCAAGTAGGAGGTCCTCCAGCTGGTCTACTGTAGAAAAAAATGTTTATCTTTGTAACGAAGGCTATCCTTTAATTCCTGGTCAGAACACAGGAATTCACATCAGACATTTAATAAATAATACGTATGTTCACACTTATTTTTCAAAAGTAGTGTTCTTTTCCCACATAAAGAAGTACTTCGCTGGCAGTGGCCATGGGGTAGAAGGCAGGCTCGTTCCTGTGGGAGTTTCTGGAGTGGCCAACGGTATGGAATGGGGGAGTTAGCCCACAGGGTCATCACTGTATCCAAGTTTTCAGAGCTCAGGAAAGTCAGGAATCTCTCATTCTCCAGCTTTATTCCCTTTCCTAACTTTAAAGTCTAGGCAGGAAGTTTTAAGTATTTTTTATTTTTTTCACCCATCTTCTCCCTGGGTACAGGAAGCCTGTTCCCAAAAGTTTAGCCACACTTTTGAGCCCATTTTGCTCTTTACCTAGAGTATAATTAGCATGGCAGCAGCTATGCTGTAGGTGAATGACCCCTTCACTTAAATGTCTTCTTAGAAGACATGGTCTGTCACTTCTTTACTAGGTGACTTTGCGCAAGTTACTTGACCTAATTTTTTGTTTTCTCATTTGTAAAGTGGAGGTAATAATGTTTCCCTCACAGGACTGTTGGAAGGATTCAATGAGGTAATGTGTGTGAATGCATGGTGGATTCTGTAAAACTTGGTACATACTTCTATTATTAATAGTATTCTGGTGAGGTTCCAAGATATATTCCTGCCGAATTCTCTGCCTATTCCAGCCCTTTTTTTAAAGTTCATGAGGGCAGGCGCCTGGGTGGCTCAGTTGGTTAAGCAACTGCCTTCAGCTCAGGTCATGATCCTGGAGTCCTGGGATCGAGTCCCGCATCAGGCTCCCTGCTCAGTGAGGAACCTGCTTCTCCCTCTGGCCCTCCCCCCTCCCATGTGCTCTCTCTCTCTCATTCTCACTCTCTCAAAATAAATAAATAAATCTTTAAAAAAAACCCATAAAGTTCATGGGGGCTCTTGACACTTCCCTATCCTGAATCTTAGCTCTTCAAGCATTGCCTACCTCTTTTCAGACTGTCTGGTCCTGAAATCCTTGCTGAGTGGACAATGGGCCACATGACCACATGCCTGGCCACACTGACGAGGGCTGGAGGCAGACATCTAACTCAAGCTGGGTTACATATGTTTTCTCTCCCTGGAATTGGAGATTGGGACCCAGGGTGTTTATTAATTGCTTGAATTTGAAATGGTTTGGAATGCAAATTCTTAAATATAGCACCCTTCTGCCCCCAACCAGGGGTCTCTGAGAATCTTTCATGGGGTCCCCAAAGTTGAAACAATTTTTATAATAATGTTAAGTGATTATTTGTCTTTTTTTACTGGGCTTTTTGCTGATGGTATAAGAACAAAAAAGCTAGCATCTTAGCATGAATCAAGGCAGTGGCACCCAACTATAGTTGTTATATTTTTCACCACCATACACTCACAGGAAAAAAAGGAAAAAAAGTAAGAAAGAAAAGAAAAATCAAAAACCGTTCCCTGCCCCCTTTCTTTTAGAGAGGCTGGAGGGGCAGAGGAGAGGGAGAGAGAGAATCTTAAACAGGATCCATGCCCAGTGTGGAGCCCAGTGTGGGCTTGATCTCACAACCCTGAGATCATGACCCGAGCCAAAATCAAGAGTTGGACATTTAACTGACTGAGCCACCCAGGCATCCCCAAAACCAGTTTCTCTTAAAAATGTTCTTGGTGAAGCAGTAAGAATTATTATTCATTAATTCTTGACCCTTGACTATACCTTTTTAATATTCCTTGCGATGAAAAGGGAAGTATGCATGCAGCACTTCCACTGCATACTGAAGTAGGAAGCTGTTTTGGGGAAAACCACTCATATGATTGGGTTGTGAGCTAAACAAGTAGCTTTTTAGAGAAGCACCATTCTCTTATTTGAAAGAACAAACTATGGTTTCTCAGACCCAGTTATTGGCAAACATTTTCTTGAAAAATGAACAAAGTTTTCCTGTCACTTCAAAGAAAATAATTAACAGAATTTTTTGCCAATGATAAAATTTGAGCTTCCAAATGAAAACTGGAATTTTGAAAAACTTTTCTCTACCACCATGAACTTGATAGCTTTTCAATACTTAAAGATTTTTCTGATGGAATCCATAGTGATATTGACAAATGTGATTTAAAATATATATTTATATATTTTCATAGAACAAGAACAAACAATCCTGAAATTTGTATGGGACCTCAAAAGACCTCAAATAGCCAGAGCAATCTTGAAAAAGAAAACTATAACTGGATGTATCACAATTATAGATTTTAAGTTATATTATAAAGCAGTAATAATTAAAACAGTGTGGTACTGGCATAAAAACAGACACATAGATCAATGGGCTAGAACAGAAAACCCAGAAATAAATCCACAATTATATGGCCAATTAATCTTTGACAAAGGAGGAACACATATACAATGGGAAAAAGCCTCTTTAACAAATGTTGGGAAAACTGGACAGCCACATGCAAAAGAATGAAGTTGAACCACTTTCTCTCACCTTACACAAAAATAAACACAAAAGAGATTAGAGACCAAAATATGAGACCTGAAACCATAAAAATCCCTGAAGAGAGCACAGGCACTAATTTGATATCAGCTGTAGCAACATTTTTATAGACATGTCTCCTGAGGCAAGGGAAATAAAAAGCAAAAGTAAACTATTGGGACTACATCCAAATAAAAAGTTTCTGCACAGTGAAGGAAACAATCAACAAAGCTAAAAGGCAACCTACAGAACAGGAGAAGATATTTGCAAATGACATATCCAATAAACAGTTAGTACTCAAAATCTATAAAAAACAGGTACAATTCAATACCCAAAAAACAAATAACCCAATTTAAAAATGGGCAGAAGAGGGGCGCCTGGGTGACTCAGTCGTTAAGTGTCTGCCTTTGGCTCAGGTCATGATCTCAGGGTCCTGGGATCGAGCACCGCATCGGGTTCCCTGTCCCTCTCCCACTCCTCCTGCTTGTGTTCCCAGCAAGCTATTTAGAGTAAAAAGAAAAAAAAAAAAACGCCAACCACAGGAAAGAATAAATAATATGATCCCATTTTGTTAAACACATACAGTATATGATATACACTTTGCATGCTATATTTGGAGTATGTATACATGCACATCTATACGCATTTGCCTGCATATGTGTATTTATCTTACACACACACATGTATACATCTATAAGGGTAGAGATAAAACTAATAATTGTGGCCATCTCGGGGCACCTGGGTGGCTCAGTTGTTAAGCGTCTGCCTTCGGCTTGGGTCATGATCCCAGGGTCCTGGGATTGAGCCCCGCATCGGTCTCCCTGCTCAGTAGGAAGCCTGCTTCTCCCTCTCCCACTCCCTCTGCTTGTTTTCCCTCTCTCACTGTGTCTCTCTCTGTCAAATAAATAAATAAAATCTTTAAAAATAAATAAATAAATAAATAAAAATGGGCAGAAGACATGAACAGACATTTCTATAAAGAAGACATACAGAGGGGTGCCTGGGTGGCTCAGTTGGTTAAGCGTCTGCCTTTGGCTCAGGTCATGATCCCAGGGTCCTGAGATTGAGCCCCGCATCAGTCTGCCTGCTCAGCCGGGAGCCTGCTTCTCCCTCTCCCTCTCCTTCTGTGTGTGCTATCTCTCTAGCTCTCACTCTTTCTCAAATAAATAAAATCTTTCAAAAAAATTTAAAAAAAAGAAGAAGACATACAGAAGGCCAAGAGACACATGAAAACATGCTCAACATCACTTGTCATCAGGGAAATGCAAATCTAAACCACAGGGAGATACCACCTCACACCTGTCAGAATGGCTAAAATAAAAAACACAAGTGCTGGCAAAGATGTGGAGAAAGGGGAACCCTCTTGCATTGTTGGTGGGAATGCAAATTGATGCAGCCACGGTGGAAAATAGAATGGAGTTTCCTCAAAAATTAAAAATAGAACATCTTATGACCCAGGAATTGTACTACTGGGTATTTACCCAAAAAATACAAAAACACTAATACAAAGGGATACATGCACTTCCATTTTTTTGCAGCGTTATTTACAATAGCTAAATTATGGAAGCAGCCCAAGTGTCCACTGATAGACGAATGGATAAAGAAGATATGGTGTACACACACACACACACACACACACACACACACACACACACTTATGAAAAAAGAAAATAAAAATATAAAAATATAAAGCACTGTCAAAATTAAAAAAAGCGTTGATGCCTGAGGCAAACCATGTCTCAGCCATGAGACAATACAGATTGTATTGTCCTATTGTTTCCCATTGTTCTATATACTTGAAATATTTTTTAATAAGAAGGTGGACAATAACAGAAATTTAAAAAACATATATTTATATGAAATGTGTCAACATTTAGAAGAGGTACATAAAAATCAGTAAACCCATATTTTCCAAATAACATATACACATGGGTAAGAGATCTACTCAAAGTGGATGGACGAATGGATTTTAATATAAAAGTAAGAAAAACTCATTTTTCCCCACCCCGCCCATTGATATAACTTCAAGCTACACATTGCATCTAAACTTTAAGAAACTACCACTTGCTGAGTTTTGGTGTAGTCATCAAAAATTATCCACAAGCATTTGAAAAGCCTATTAAAACACTCTATTCTTTTTTAGCTACATGCCTCGGTGAGGCTGCATATTCTTCATATACTTCAATCAGAACGACATATTGCAACAGACTGACTGTAGAAGCAGATGTAAGAATTCAGCTATCTTCTATTTAGCAAGCCGTTAAAGGTATTTGCCAAAATGTCAAACAATATTATTGTTGTCACTGAAATTTTTTGTTTGTTTTTGGGAAAGCAAAAAAAAAAAAAATCAGACTTAGGTGGCTATGTCTGTCCCATGTATGTGCAAGTGATTACATGAAGTTAGTATTTAGAGAACAAGAGAGAAGAAATAGAAGTGCAGAGAGAAGCAGAGATGAGAGACAATATGGAAAGAGAGAGACAGAGACAGAGAGAGATAAGATGCCCTGGTTTTTGATGACTTCCATAGCTGGTTTTCATCTCTCTTGAAGCTTGGATATGCTGTCCAATTTAAAGTTCTAGGTTTTTATGTATTCTTCCAGGAAACCCCCTTGCTATTAAAGCTGGCTTGGAAAGGTCTATTCCTTATGTGGTGGTCATAAATCTCAGTCCATAGACTCAGATGTGCAAGAGATACGACCTTTTAAAATGATCTATAACTTGACTTAAAATTTTCTATAAGTCCACTTAATTTTGTCTTTGGGCCTTACATCCCCCTGGGTTGGTGAGAGTCATTCCTGGAGTTTCTTTGCCCATTTACAGGTTGTTTCAGAGCATGAGGGAGCTCAGTCTGGGAAAGATGCTCCCATGAAGGTTCTAAAGATAGACCAGAGAAATACTGTGTGATGATCTGCCTGGAGTGGCCTCTCTCAGCCATCTGAGGAAGGGCAGGGCAGTGGCCCCTCCTCAGTCTTAGCATGGCTTGTCCATGTCAGGCAGAGGAAACCAAAGGAATATTGAGATGGAATTTTTCCATTTGGGTTTCTCAAGGCACCGGAAGAGAGGATGAAAGTTTCGGATTCCGAGTCAGAATAGGGAGAGAGGGTACAATTGCCCAGGAGCAATGTAATGCATTGGCACCTTATCTCCTACACATGTCTCTGCCACACCCTGTATTTTTAAAAACTTATGTCTCTACAGGGCTCTATTTTGCCTGTGAACATACACACCCTTCACTATGCCCCTGGCAGTGACAATGGAAGAATCCATGTGAGCTTTGATGGCCTGGAGAAGAATTTTGGGGACTCTATTATTCCAGTCTACACACTTCCTCATAGTGATCAGTTCTCCCACATCCATTCCTTTCTTCCTTTATATTCCTACAGCCACCACCCCCGATGGCCCTCGTCCCTCCACACCTGGATCCAACTGGTCTCCCTACTTTGGTGAGCCATTCTGCACACAAATCCTCAGATGAATCCTCCAGAGATGCAATGTTTAGCATGTCATACCCATTCCTTTAGCACTTAACACATTTAGCTCCTTTTTGAAGATCATTGCTTTATGTGAATGGTTTGTCTTCCTTTGAGAGCAGAGACTATTTTCTGTTTCTGTGTATCCCCCGTGTCCAGCACCATATACAGTGTTTGTGGTGGCTGCTGCTTTAATAGGAACATCAAAGAGGTCTTTAGATGATTATAGGTAATTCATTCAATAATTTTTATTTAGGGGGCACCTGGGTGACTCAGGCGGTTAAGTGTCTGACTCCTGATTTTGGCTTAGGTCATGATCTCAGGGTTAGGAGATGGAGCCCCGCATCCAGCTCCATGCTGGGTGTGGATCCTGCTTAAGATTCTCTCTCTCCCTCTCCCTCTCCCTCTCCTTCTCCTCCTCCCTCTCCCTAAAAAAATAATTTTTATTTAGCACTTGTTGGTTGCCACACTCTTCTGGGTGCTGGGGTCTCAAAGATGAATCAGCTACATCCCTTTTGTGCTCATGATAAGGCAGCATAGTAAGTGTTAGAATAGCTCAATAGTTGAGAGCCTGTCTCTATTGTCCAGCTGTCTCTACCTATTTTAGGTTAGTTTAGAACCCTTCCTCTCTGCTCCCCAAGTTTCCTCAGCATTTGTCCATGAGTGCACTTAGCATGCAATCTGTATTTTGAAAAATCTAATATTTTATTATGGAAAATTTCAAACATACAGATAATTAGAGAGAAGGGTATAAGGATCCCTGCCCTTGCCTCAATAGTTACCAACATTTGACATTCTGGTTTCATCCGTCCCTCCAATTATTTCTCCTGGGAGAGAAATTTAAGGCAAATCCCAGACATTATATCATTTCGTTCACTAATACTCCAGGATATATTTCTAACAGATAAGGACTTTCTGAAAACATAACTGTAAACTATTGTCATACCAAACAAAATTAAAAATAATTCCTTAATGTCATCTAATATCGGGTTCATGTTCATTTTTTCTCCAGTTGTCTCAAAAATGTCTTTGTAATTTTTATTTTCAAATTCAGGTCTATAGTTGCATTTGGTTGTTACATTTCTTTTTTTTTTTAATTTTTATTGTTACGTTAATCACCATACATTACATCATTAGTTTTTTGATGTAGTGTTCCATGATTCATTGTTTGCGTATAACACCCAGTGCTCCATTCAGTACTTGCCCTCTTTAATACCCATCACCAGGCTGACCCATCCCCCACCCCCTCCCCTCTAGAACCCTCAGTTTGTTTCTCAGAGTCCATCGTCTCTCATGGTTCATCTCCCCCTCTGATTCCCCCCCTTCCTTTTTCCCTCCCTACTCTCATTTTTTTTTTTTTTTAACATATAATGTATTATTTGTTTCAGAGGTACAGGTCTGTGATTCAACAGTCCTACACAATTCACAGCGCATTGCTACATTTCTTGTTTCTTTTAGCCTATAACAGTTGCCATCATGACCTCCACTCCCGTGTATCTGTTCAAAAAATCAGGTCAGTTGTTTCCATAGTCTGATTTTGGCTAGTTCCACCCCTGTGGTGTTTCTACCCTCTGCTTCTATCCCCTATATTCCTGTAAATTGTCAGTTAGATCTAGAGGCTTAATGGTTCTATTTTTCAGAAAAGAATATGTCATAGTTGTATATCTTCAATTGTACCACACCAGGAGGCACATGATGTTCTATTACACTGTATTCTTGTGTCTATTTTCTTGTCTTCCCTGTTTGACTTGCTTTTTCTCAAGGGGAGGGCCTCTTAATTATTTTAGACCCAACAGTGCCTAGCCCCTACTCAGTCCGCAGTAACTGAAGAGCCAGTGGGCAGCTCTACTGAGGGAGCTCAGATGGACTTCCTGAAGGACCTGGGTCTTGAAGGATGAGCAGGCATTTGTCAGGCAGATGATGGGACAGACCTCCCAAGGAACAGACCTGGGTGAGTTCAGGAGTCTGCTTAACCTTTGTGGGCATAATAGTGCTTAGGGACAGAGGAGTCACAAATAATGCGGTGGCATTCACTTTAGCCCTGCTGGTTATAAAGGCAGAGGGAATATCTCACAAAATAGTGCTAAGATCATTTCTCTGTTATCTTTGGCCTAATTCCAGTCCCCATCAGGGAATAGCCAGTGAATTAAAAAAAAAATCAGGTAAATATCAAACAAGGGCTGCTGGGAAGCAGTGTTAGTAGCAATTGGGGGATTGGGCTGCTCTCTCTCCTATACATCAGCAATCCCATTCATCCAGTCATTCACGGAGAGAGATGAGCAGGGACCTTGCAGAAAGATGGTTATAGACTCAAGTCTGGTCCTGATGCTAACTGGCTGAGTAATCTTGGGCAAGTCCTAATTTTTGAGCCTGGGCACCTGGGTGGCTCAGTTGGTTAAGCGACTGCCTTCGGCTCAGGTCATGATCCTGGAGTCCCGGGATCGAGTCCCGCATCGGGCTCCCTGCTCGGCGGGGAGTCTGCTTCTCCCTCTGACCCTCCCCCCTCTCATGTGCTCTCTCTCTCTCATTCTCACTCTCTCAAAAATAAATAAATAAATCTTTAAAAAAAATTTTTGAGCCTTCGTTTCTTTATTGGTAAAGGGGTGACAACAACATCTACCTCGGAGACTGGTTGTGAGGAAGGAAGTGTGAACAGATACACTAAACATCCAAGGTGGTAATGAGTGCTAATGAATGAGTGCTAATTCTCTTCTTTCTGTTCCATAAACAGAGGGACAAGACACTGTCAGGTGGGGGGAAACAAAGATGAACACATCCTATACAGACCATGTCCTCCGGGAGCCTGCAGACCAGTAATGGAGGAGATAAGGTACGTGGTGAGTTCACCGTTTACAGAATGCTGTAGGAGGTGGAGCTAAAAGGGCCACCTCCTACAGGTGTCTGCATGCGTGCGGGCTGACTTCATCCATGGCAGGCAGTGCTCCTTGCTAGATTTGAGTGTGTTCTGCTTTTCCTGTTACAACAAGCTGGAGTCTCTAATTTGGAAGTTGAAAGGAAAAAGAACAGAAAGGACTTTTTTGCTTCTATGAGGAAGGGGGCAATCTACCAAAATGACCCAGTGCCATCCCTGACCTAGGGGTGAGGACACACTGGGTTCCCCCCATTCTTGCCATTAGTTCAAAGACTCCCAGGAGTCAGTTGGGTCCAGGTACCATAGAACCCCTTTCTTTGGATCAGTGACCTTAATCTGATTCGCTTTCATCCGTGATGCCACAAAGCTCAGCTGGGTGATCCGATAGAAAGTATAAACCACAGCCCGAGCCTGAGGATAATTAGGAAGAATCTCTTGCTGTCACACACTGGGAATCAGAGGGGCACATCCTGCTCACTAGGGCCTAAGGCTCTGAAAACAACACTTTCCCTTTGGAAGCATAGACCCTGCAAGGATTTGTCTCCAGGCAGCCCCTATAGCCTCCTCTTCCAGCACGAGGGAGACTGCTGCTGCCCTCAGGATTTCTGGCACTTATCAGGGGTGAAAAGGAGCAGGGCCAACCATACTTCCCTGCCAAAGGTTGGCCTCCCTCACAGCACCTTTGTGAGAGCACACACCATTGAGTGCCTGAGGCTGGTGCTGAATTGGTGAATGGTGGGTGGCTCAAAGGACAGATTTCTTTTTTGTAAAACCTAACTCAGAGATCCATCTCCACTGCCTACATTGTGCTCACACTTTGTGGATCTGACAGCCTGTGGGTTTGGGCTGGGTTTGCAGCTTTATTAGGCATTGCAGCAGCCGAACAGGCTTTTCTTTCCTTTTTTTTTTTTTTTTTGAAACCCCAGTTCCCCTAGCTAGTCTGAAGATTCTTAGGCTTTTCTTTTCTTTTGTTAAAACTGTGAAGTGTCGTACAGTTTCTGAAAAGGTCAGAAAAAAAATGTATAGTATAATGAAGAGAACACCCAGGTAACCAACACCCAGATCAAGAAGTAGACCATTTTTAGCTCCCAGAAACATCCCTCCTCCATATGCCCCTACCAGCCACAGTCCTCCCTCCTCCCTGATTTTAATGCTAATTATTTCCTTGCTTCTCTTTACGCTTTGCCACCTATTTATCTAGAAACACTATAAATTTGTCTTATATGCTTTGAAATTTATATAAATGGGGATTATACAGCATGTATTATTTCACGTTTGGTTTCTTTCACCCAATATGATGTTGGTGAGATGTGTCCATATGTTTACATGGAGCAGCAGTTTGTCCATTTTCATGGATATGTAGTATTCCAATGTATGGCACATAATATATTATCCTGCTGTTGCTGGATGTTTGAGATGCTTCTAGATTTTTTGCCTATATCATAATGCTGCGAGAACATTCTCATATAGTTCTCTTAGTGCACAAATGAGCTCTTCTAAAAAGAAAGCTGTAATCTCAGTTTATGAAGCTGGGGACAGGAGGCTTTGACAATGCTGAGATGTAGGGAGCTAACTGTGTCTTCAGGACAGTGTTCCAACCCCTCTCCTGCTCACCACTGAGCAGGCGTTGGTGCTATAGTGGTGAGCATAGCTGCCTTCCTGCTCACCACTGGGTGGGTGGATGGAGCTAGAGGTCACTCTTATTAGAATTCTCCCTAGAAATCAAGGCGGGGGGCGGGGGAAAGCAAGAAGAAAGAAGCATAAAGGGAACACCTTGAAAGGGTACTGAACCAGAGATCAAAGAGCCCTTCTCGCTGCTGGCTTTTGATGTTTGTGTAATTGCACACACTGAAATAATTAATTAACTTATCTTCAGAGCTTGCTGCCTTCCCCACCTACCACCTTCTAATCAGCAACCCTCCGCTCAAGGCCAACACCATCATCATTAGCAAGTTCTGGGACTTGGAGGGAGGGTGTCCTTTCTGCCTCAGGCACTCAGTGCGTCTGGAATAGCTCTGGGGAAGAGCTTTGAAGCTCACAGGCAGAGGCTGTAAAATCAGAAAAAGTTGGAGCTGGGAGCCCTTAGAGATCATCACAGTCAGACTCTGGCTGTTTACAGGCTTGGTGGGGAAAGTGGAGTTTTAATGGGAAAGGAGTGGTGTTTGTTTTCATTCCATGGAGTCGGTAGGCCGGGCATGTTCAAGGAAGCATTCCCATTCTTCTCCGTCCATGTCCTTTTGTCTTCTTCAGCCCCATGCCTCCTGTTTCAGAAATTAATTTGTCTATTCTTCCAGCTTTGAGGAATAGGCACACGTATTCCTCCAAGGTGCCTTTGACAAGGTGCCAATCAATGCAGCCTTAAAGGTACCAAGCAGAGAACAGAGCATTCAGAGACAGGAAAAGGAAACACGGGAAAAATGGATGTCAGGACAGGTATAACTAAGAAAAATGGATGTCAGGACAGGTATAACTAATCTGTGGGACAGAGGTGAGGAGAGTGGTATCAGATGGGCGAGGACATGAGGAAACCTGGGGAAGCTGGAATGTTTTAAATCTTGATCTTGATGGTGGTTACATGGGTGAATGCATATGTAAAAATTCATCCAGCTGTGCACTTAGGTCTGTGCACTTTACGGAATGGAAGTTGTACGTTGATTTTCTAAAAGAGGGTGTCAGGAAGCTTCTCTTTGCACTGATCATCTGTGCTTTTATCCCCGACTTCCTCCTTGACGCGACAGGTGTCATAAATATCGCATGTATATGTGAAAAAAAGCCCACAATACAATGCCATCATTTCTCCTTTAAATAGTGATATGCATTTTAAAGAAAACAAGAGAAGAAAGAATGTTTTTATATTTACCACTTTTTAAAAAGATTTATTTATTTGAGAGAGAGAGCGAGAGAGAGAGAGCACATGAGTGGGGGGAGGGGCAAAGCGAGAGGGAGAAGCAGGCTCCCTGCACAGCAGGGAGCCTGACATGGGGCTCAATCCCAGGACCTGAGCTGAAGGCAGATGCTTAACCGCCTGAGCCACCCAGGTACCCCTATATTTACCATTTCTGAAGATCCTTTTGGGAGATCCAAGTTTCCATTTACTATCATTTCCCTTCAGCCTGAAGAAGTTTAAGTATTTTTTGTAGTACTGACAAAAAAACATTCTGTTTTCATTTATGGGAAAATATCTTTATTTTTCCTTCAGTCTCAAAGGGCATTTTTACTGGATAAAAAAAATCCTTTTCTTTTTCTTTCTTTCGGCACTTAAAAATATTTTTCGATTCTCTTCTGGCTTCCTTATTTTTTCCCCCTGTATCATTGTTTCTCTGTATCTAATATGTAGCTTTTCTATGATTCTTTTAAAGTTTTTCTTTTTATCTTTGGGTTTCAGTATTTTGACTATGATATACATAGGTATAGTTTTCTTTTTATTTATCCTGCTTGGGGCTCACTGAGATCCTCAAGTCTGTTAATGTACGTCCTTAACCAAATTTGGGACTTTTGGGGTCATTATTTCTTCAAAACTTTTTTTCTGCCCCTTTTCTCTATTTTCTCGCCCTCTGGGATTATAATTCCATGTATGTTATACCTATTATTCCCCATTTTCTCTCAAGTCCCTAAAGCATTCTACTTTTTTCAATTTTTGCTCTTTGTCTTTAGATTGGGTAATTCTCTTGATATATCTTCACATTTTCTGACTCTTTTGTCATATCCAATCTACTGTTAAGCCCATCTAGTGACTTAAATTTTCAGATATTACATTTTTTAATTCTAGTGTTTCCATTTGATTCTTTTTTAAAAAAAGATTTATTGATTTATTTGAGTATGTTTTAGGGACTCTTTGGTATGTTACTATGAAGGGTATTGCTTTTTTTGTTTTTGCAGGCAATTAACCTGGTTGATCACAAATTCTAAATTCCCCTGTGCTTTGTAGCAACTGAAGTTTATGTTCACGCGAGCTGGGGTCGGAGGGGAAGAGGGAGCGGGAGGGAGAGAATCCCAAGCAGACTCCCCGCTGAGTGCTGAGCACATTGTTGGGTTAGGTCTCATGACCGGGGAGATCATGGCCTGAGCCGAAATCAAGAGTTGGATGGCCAACCAGCTGAGCCACCCAGGCAGCCTCCATTTGATTCTTTTATAATAAATACCTTTTTCTCTATTGTGATTTACTATCTGTTCATTCATTATGAGTGTATTTCTTTTAGATACTTGAGTATAATCATAATGGCTGTTTTAAAACCCTTATTTGTTAATTGTAACATCCAAGTCATCTTGGGCTTGATTTCCGATGACTGTCATTTCTCTGTCTCTCTGTCTCTCTCTCTCTCTCTCTTTTTTAACAGTAGGGCTTCTTTTTTTTTCTTTTAGATTTTATTTATTTATTTGACAGAGACAGAGAGAGAGCACAAGCAGGGGGAGTGGCAGGCAGAGGGAGAAGCAGGCTCCCTGCTGAGCAGGGAGCCTGATGTGGAACTCGATCCCAGGACCCTGGCATTATGACCTAAGCCGAAGGCAGAAGTTTAACTTACTGAGCCACCCATCACTTTCATATGAGTCACATTTTCTTCTTTCTTCTATGCCTAGTAATTTTGAATTATATCACGCATATTGTGAAGAGTATGTTTTAGGGACTCTGGGTTCTGGTATGTTACTATGAAGGGTATTGCTTTTTTTGTTTTTGCAGGCAATTAACCTGGTTGATCACAAATTCTAAATTCCCCTGTGCATTATAGCAACTGAAGTTTCTGTTTAGGTCTTTTAGCCTCCTCTGGGTTTCTTGATATCTGCCCAACATATGCTTAGCTTAGGGTTGACCGGAGATTTAGGCAGAGTTTATTCATAGAATGTGGGGCTTCCCCTCTGTGGCTCTCTTCTTTCCAGCATTTCTCCCTTCACTTTCCATCGGCTACTTTCCTGGATTTTGTCTTCTGATTTCTTTATAAAATTTTTGTGAATTTTTATTTTTTTAGAAGATTTATTTGTCTTAGAGAGAGAGAGAGAGAGCACGAGCAGGAGGGGCAGAAAGAGAGGGAGAGAGAATCTCAAGCAGACTCTGCACTCAGCTCGGAGCCTGATGTGAGGTTCCATCTCACGACCCTGAGATAAGGACCCCAGCGGAAACCAAGATTCAGGTGCTTAACTAACTGTGCCACCCAGGCACCCTTGTCTTCTGATTTCTTAGCCAGTAAGATTTCTATTAAAGTTTTAGCCAGCTTGCTGTGTATCAACTGGGGATTGTGTCAGGTAAAAGAACATAAAAATGGGCAATTATCCAGTGCCATACTTTTTCTCTAAATGATGATCACCTGTAGTTTCTGCCCAATTTTGGCCACTCTCAAATGGCTTCAGGTGTTATTTTTTGTGTTTTGTCCAAAGTTTATCATTGTTATTTTGGGAAGTTTGATCTAGTATGAGCTACTCTGCCATTTCTAGAAATGGAACCTTATTATCTCTTGTTGCCTAATGATCTTATGGCTTAATTTCTTATTTGTTTTATTAAAATAGTATTGGGGCGCCTGGGTGGCTCAGGCGGCTGAGTGTCTGCCTTCAGCTCAGGTCATGATCCCAGGGTCCTAGGATTGAGCCCCATGTCAGGCTTCCTGCTCAGCTGGGAGTCTGCTTCTCCCTCTCCTTCTGCCTCTGTCCCTGCTCCTGTTCTGTTGTCCACTCTTTCATAAATATTAAAAAAAATAGTATGGTAAAGCCACTGGTAAGCAATGTTTTGTTCAGCATCAGAAATGCTTCCAGTATTTAAAGATAGTTAATAGTAAGTACAGTAGTTTTAAAATCATGATTTAATAAATATGCTGTAGTTACAAAGATCTGAGGAATGTTTCTTGGAACACTGGATAGTTTCCACAGACAAAAAGTTTTAGAATAACTGAAAAAATTCAAGAATCTTTTTCCAGATTTTTTTTATTTCCTTGGAAAAATATAAACTCTTCTTACTTTTTTTAAAGATTTTATTTAT
Source organism: Callorhinus ursinus (assembly GCF_003265705.2). Taxonomy (NCBI): domain Eukaryota; kingdom Metazoa; phylum Chordata; class Mammalia; order Carnivora; family Otariidae; genus Callorhinus; species Callorhinus ursinus. The sequence goes on from NW_027397068.1 coordinate 9,534,518, forward strand.
TTATAATAAACTCTTCTTTATTTTTTTAAAAGATTTTATTTATTTATTTGACAGAGAGAGAGACAGCAAGAGAGGGAAAACAAGTAGGGGGAGTGGGAGAGGGTGAAGCAGGCTTCCCACGGAGCAGGGAGCCCGATGTGGGGCTCAATCCCAGGCCCCTGGGATCATGACCTGAGCCGAAGGCAGACGCTTAATGACCGAGCCACCCAGGCACCCCTAAACTCTTCTTATTTTGTCTACTTCTATACTGCATCCTCCAGAATCCCCTTTCTATTAATTTGTGCAAAGTATGGATGCTAAAATAGATACTAAACTTTGTAGAAAGCTATGGTAAAAGAGTAGAGTTGGGCCTAAACATAGAGAATTTTCATTACTTTAGGGCATGATCTCAGAAAGATTCTCCTTGTTTTTCTTTTCTGTACAGACCAAAAATAAATGTTTATGGGCTTTTAAAAATTCCATTTTAACTTTCTCCACATTATAGATCATCATCCTGTAAAAACTATAATGTTTCCTTTAGTCAATCTATCATTCCATTTGATTGATGAGTGCTTAGGTCCTCATGGAACACTAGGGTTAGTACTATTATAGTACTGTTGCTGGGGCACAGGGAAAGAAGATGCTGAGCATAGCTCTGCTCAGTAATAAATTCTGAGGCACTAACGCTCCCAACCTGGTATTTTAATATCGTTAAACTTGCCTGGGAGACAAAGATTTGTGGGGAACTCTAGATCCCTTGCTTTTAAAGATCACATTTCCTAAATAGCCTCCCCTCCAAGACATTCTCATTAATATCAGATAGTTATTTATATTGCATTTTATAAAAACTTGAATATTAATTCCAAAATTTTTAAATGATTAGAATTTTAAGAAGTAATAAAAGAACAAGTATTATAATATGTGGTAAATATAATTTATTAATAAAATTATTTAATTTTCTTTACCCAACCAGTATTTTCTTTTAAAGATTTTATTTATTTGTTTCACAGAGAGAGAGAGAGAGCACAAGCAGAGGGAGCTGCAGGCAGAGGGAGAGGGAGAAGCAGGCTCCCCGCCGAGCAGGGAGCCCGATGCGGGGCTCGATCTAGGACCCTGGGATCATGACCTGAGCCGAAGGCAGACGCTTAACTGACTGAGCCACCCAGGCACCCTCCAGTATTTTCTTATGTAATGAAATAGTAAACTATTTCTTTGAAGCACATGCTGTGTGGCCAAAGACAACAAACCTCATTCACAAGAGGTAATCCATTTGCAGAAGCAATAAAAGAAGAGGGTAAGACATTCTCTGGTGTGGCCACTAATAAATTTTATCCAGGTCCTACTCCCATACTATCCTGACAAATGACTGACCTAGGAGAAGCCTGAAGAACTTGTGTACCCCAAATTATGAAAAGTATTTAACAAAAATGTGAATCTTCCAGCTTTATGAAAGGCCAAAATTTATGATTTATGTAAATAAACATTGTATTATTTGATCCAAACACGAAAGCTTTCATTAGTTATCATTATGTGCTCTGTTACGCTTCTGACTAAATTTTTTTTGGAAGTGTTGTTCTGGTTTATGTAATTCTGGATTGATGTTCTGTTGTATTCCCTCATTAAAACTGAGCAAAGGGCACCGAATTTTAGTTGTGTTTGGAGATTGTAGAGCAAAGAGGAATCTAAATGTTTCCTTATGAAGTGTATGGGAGACAGCTTTGGGGTAAAAAATAACTAAAGAAAAGGATATTCTTCAAATCAAGTCATCATAACTCGCCAATTAACTGAGTTATTTCCTGGCTCTTTATCATGGCATGTTAAGTCCCAGACCCTGGGTCAAGGTTTGGCAGGATACAGTGGGAGTAGGAGCTGGATAAAACTTACTAGTGGCTACATACGATAATGTCTTATCTTCTTCCTTTATTGCTTCTACAAATGGATTGCCTCTTATAAAAGACACTCGTTGTCTTTGGCCACCCAGCATGTGCTCCAAGGAAATACTTTTTTGGTTTTGTTTTATAAAAATATACTGGCGTTGGATAAAAAGAATTAAATAACATGGATTTTGTGTCCTCAACAAAAGTTTTGAAATGAGGGTGAAGACAGCTTAGGGTAAGCCAGAGGGCAGTATGGGGCTCCCATTTTCTTTTTTTTCTTTTTATTCTTTCTTTTATTTATTTTTATTTAAATTCAATTAGCATATAATGTATTATTGTGGGGCTCCCATTTTCTTAACTACTTGCTTTATATGAGCTTGATAGGGCCACATGGACCTCATAAGAAAGTTTTAACATCCCTCTCTCGCATTTCCTCGTTTTTTTGTCAAATATGGAACAGATGAGATAAAATGGAATTGGATTTTCAGATAACCAATCAGAAAGCCTTTTTTCTTCTTCCTTTTTACCAAAAAGAAAATTTCTGTTAGGGCTACAAGAAACAAATCATTTGGATCAAGGTGTAAAATAAAAGTTTGGGAGGAGAAGCAGTATTATTATAACTATGCTCGCAGATATTTTAATTTTGCCAACCCACTTGAAGACATTTTCCAGACTATCTTAGTGAGACTAGCCATATGGATGGAAGATGACCTCATTTCCTCCAGAATCACTGTGTGCCCAGAAGCCATTTTATTGGTATAGTTACTTGGCATTTTTTCCTGTGGGGTAAGGACACGTAGGATACAAGACAAAAATCATCACTGGTAGGGCTAATTCTCCAGGTATAAAGAGAGATTCATCTTTTAAGGATTGTGAGTACAAATATGCCAAGTAACAAAAAATAATAAAAACAGCTAACATGATATGTTGTGCATGATGCTAAGGATTTTATTATACTATCTTATTCAATCCTCACACCCCACAAGTATCATTAGTGTACCTATTTAAAAATGGGGGCACCAAGGCTTAAAGGATTTGGCTGATGTCACACAGTTAGTATGTAGAGGACCTAGGTTGTAATTCTAGGTCTGCCCTTCTGTAAAGTTCTTTTCAGTAACTGCCATATCCTACTATTTATTTATTGGTAAAATTTATCAAATTCAATTGACTCATCAAATTAATCAAAATAATATGATTAATGTAGGAAGCCAAATTGAATGAGCCAGTTTATATGGAGACAGCAAGAAGCTACTCCTATGAAATTTGCTTTGTTTGATTTAAATATCTACTTACAAGCAGATGGTAGGTAATCTATTGTGTAGCAATTTTCATGGTATGGCCTGGAGATCCCTGGAGGTCACTGAGACCTTTTCAGGGGCATGTGTGGTCAAACCTATTTTCATAATAAGATGAAGACATTATTTATTTTTTAAAAAAATTATCTCAGGGGCGCCTGGGTGGTTCAGTCGGTTAAGCGACTGCCTTCGGCTCAGGTCATGATCCTGGAGTCCCAGGATTGAGTCCCGCATCGGGCTCCCTGCTCAGCGGGGAGTCTGCTTCTCCCTCTGACCCTCCCCCCTCTCATGTGCTCTCTCTCTCTCCCTCTCTCTCAAATAAATAAATAAAATCTTTTAAAAAAATAATAAAATAAAATAAAATAATTATCTCAGGAGTATACAGTGGAGTTTTCCAAAGGGTATATGATGTGATATCAAAATAGATTGAAAGCAGAAGGAAATGTGAGAATATATCTGCAGTCTATAAAGCTAGACATTAAAAGCAATGCTATTCTCTTCAGTAAATAATTTCTTTTGGAAAATGTAATTATTTTGCATAAATATATATTTATGTTAACATTTAGTGGGTTTAAGAGTTTGAAGTGTGTGGGAACCACTGCTCTAGGGTAACTTGAAATTTGCATAGAAATTGGTTGTTGGATTTAATTTTTAAAGATTATTTTCCCCTTTCTTTCCACTGATCTCTAGCAGAGGAACTAGAATCTTGAAAGGAATTTCTCAGTGCAAGGTGGGGTTATGGAATCTTGTATACATTTTCCTGGGATAGCAGACACCTCTCTGATGATCTTCCCTGCTCATAATGTCTCTCAGAGTGACAGGACCCTGGCAGCCATGTTTGTGTTATGGACACCAACTCCCCGTCACTCTTAGTTGGGACAGGGTAAACCGAAGGTGTGCCAATTAGATTCTCACTCCTAGGAATTTGGTGTTGGGATTCAGATGCAGCCAGCAATTCTTCTTTCTTTATGGCTGCAACTGAGGTGGTGAAAACTCGAGGAGTGGAGAAGTACCCAGAGAAAGATGGTCTGAAGAGACAGAAGAAACAGGTGTACTGAGAGAAATAAGGGGGAGAAAATGGAAGGAGGGTACTGTCTGTATTCCCAATGGGTCTTTGTTTTAGACCCTTCTGAAACTTGGCCACTTTCATGCCCCTGGAGTTTGTGAATTACTCCTGTAACCTTGGAATACATTTTCTCTTTCAATTAACCTAGCACAAGTCGACTTCTGGTATTGTCAACCAAACAGAGCTTAACTAAGGCACTTAGTTTCTGTAAAGCTGAAATTCTTGTGCTGCTGGATATGTACTCTTATTTAAAGATACAATTGAAAATATCTCAGAAAAAATTGAAAATAATTTGTTGTAAGAGAACATCTATAAGGAGCATTAACAAGAATATAGGTCAAGTCATCCCCGTTTGAATTTTCGCAGTGTTTATAATCATCACTGGCTTCAGAAGGGAAGCAAAACATTGTAGATGGACAATCAATGAGCATCTGTCTCTTATTGCCCTACCTGGTTACCTAGAAGTTTCTAGTCACTGCTCTGCTGAATTGGAGTGTAGTTGTGTGAGTGCACATCATAGACGGATCTTCTGGCCTAACCACTTCATTTTAGTATTACATTTTAGTTTTTAGTAAACTCTGCAGGGCCACTTCTGCCATGTTTACTGCTGTCTTGCCAAGGACTTAGATCAGTGCCTGGGACAGTGTGAGCACTCAGTCAGTATTTTGATAATGAATAAATAAGTGATCCTTTTAAATAGTCATGTAAGAGGGTCATTAGACCAAATATTATGTGAGTTAACATTTTATTAAAATTTTATTTTGATTTTTACTTTTAAAGTTCAGATTTGAAATGCAATTTTCACTGAGATAAAACAGCATTCTTTTCTCTCATCATAAGCACTTTCCTAGCATCTCTCTTTCTCCCCTACTTACTCTCCACCCCCCCGCCCACACACACACCATCCAGAGTCTTGCTGCTAGAAGCAACATCATTCCCTTCCTTGACTCTAGTCATTCCTAGCAGAGTTTTCTCCTTTTTAAGTCCCTGGGTTCTGTGTGGTTTAGTGATAAGACGATAAATGATAAGATGCTACCACAGCTTGTATGATGGGGATTAGCAGAAGATTAAGATAGAATGAGTGACTGAAACCAGATCAAGGAAGGAGTTGAAGTCCAGGCTGAGTTCAGGCTTTATCTTGTGAATATTAGGATACCCTTAAAGAGTATTACATGTTCTTCCACTCCCTGACTTCTTTTTACTGGAAGAAATGCATCTTTTAGAAGATTAATAGGGCATAAGGATTTACTATGCAGAATGGATTGGAAACTGAAAACCAATGGCCAAGAAGTCAATTAGGGGCTATTACAGCAGTTCCCCCCTTATCTGTGGGAAATACATTCCCAGACCCCCAGTGGATGCCTGAAACCATGGCTAGTACTAAACCCTATATCTACTATGTTTTTTCCTATACAGACATACCTATGATAAAGTTTAATTTGTAAGTTAGCCAAAGTAAGAGATTAACAACAACAATAATAAAATATAATGGTATGCTATAATAAAAATTATATGAATATGGTCTCTCTCCCTCTTTCTCAAAATATCTTATTGTACTGAGCTCATCTTCCTTCTTGTGATGATGTGAAATGATAAAATGCCTTTAATGAGATGAAGTAAGGTGAATGATGTAGGCATTGTGACATAGTGTTAGGCTACTATTGACCTTCTGATCATATGTCAGAAGAAGGATCATTTGCTTCTGTATGGTAGTTAACCATGGGTTAACTGAAACCATGGAAAGCAAAGCCTTGGATAAGAAGGAGCCTACTGTATTATGGTCTGGGTATGGAGTACTAAAGATACACTTAGGTTCTTCTGACAATGACTATGATAAAAGGTACTTGGGGATTCATCATGTATCTTTAGAGTACAGAAGGAAAAGCAGCATTATGCTTCTTTTTCTCAAGAAACTTGTGCTCTGAGCATAGTGTAGGTAAGACATGTAAGTGGGACTTAGGAGTTGATGTAATTATACAGTTTCTGCACTGTAAGGGTTTCATGCCTCCATGCCATTGCTATTGTTATTTCATCTTCCTGGTATGTCATCATCCTCATCCTTGCCCAATCAAAATCCCCCTCATCCTTTAGGTCCATTTCCTCTGTGTCACCCTCCCTAATCGGCTAATCAGAATTAAGATCTCCTTCTTCCCACCTTACACAGAAATAACTTGTTTCTTTAGTAGGCTCTTACTCCCTTGTGCCTTCTATAATATCCATCTTCCACTACAATGTGGACTTTTAGGGAAAAGGGACCATGATGGACCACTTTGGATCCCCCACAGTGCCTAATCCATGGCTTTGCACTTAGATGAATTTTGTATAGTATATACTTTGAGGCATGTTTTCAAAATGAAGTCCAAGTTTTGCCTATATTCTTTGTAGCTGAGAAGCCATTAGATAGGGCACTTTATTTATGTACCCATGTTCTGGACAACATTGCAAAAATGTAAATTATTTCAGTTAAAATTGTGAAAATCATATACTCTCTATTCACACCTACAGGTTTCCAACCTACTGGGCAGCCTTGAATGACTTGCATAGCTATTCTCTTTCCTAAATGTTAACTAAACACCAAGATTACAAGATAAACCTTTAAGTGGTTGCTTCAGAACTGAATCCCACCTTTTTAAGCTCCCTGCTTCTTTGGGAGATTAAATGACATGTAATTTAACTGTGTGGGTCTAGCAAGGCTTACTCCAAATGGTGTGCATGATTTGGAAAGGTTCATTAGTCAGATCTAATGACTTGACTACACCCTTCAAAACATGAGGGATTAGGACTCATTCAGTGAAATGAATTGGTACACAGGAGTAGGTTCATGACTCAGATGGCATAAATGCCTTTTACAAGTTTTTAGCAGAGGAAAAGGAGGTAATGACTCTGGACTTGGGTTTATATAGTCTTTCATCCAAGCCCTGTGCCTTAAAGCACTTTGTTCCTCTAACAAATTACCCAGCATTTAAAAACAACTCCTGTCCATTCTGGGTGGAGTGGAAGTGAATGCAGACTTTAATATGAGGTTGAGTATGCAGTGGAGGCCCATTGCTCTACTCATTTGCCTCTTGGATACAGAGATCCTAACTCTTCTATATGAGATTGAGGGAAAATTACATTGTACAGCATTATTCAGTTATATTCAAATTCATTTCTTGGGGCTTAACAAACATGAAACAGAAAAGATTCTTAAATTGCAAGGTTGAGACTGCAGAACACGCTGGCCATTGGAGCAGAGACCAACTATTCTCTGGAGCTCAAAATTTCCTTCTACCCCAAAAGAGGGAAGGAAAAGAAAGTCCTACTTCTTGTACCTCCTGCCTTCTTCCTTTGTTCTCAAATCTAGGATGTTTTAGGCAGCAAGCAATATATGAGCACAGAAAAAACCCTTTGTGGATTCTTTCCTAGAAGCAGCTAACGCTTGGTGGTCCTTGACTGGTTACTTATCATAAATAGTTTACACTATGCATAGGTTGTGGGCAATAGGGTCTTCCGTGGAAGTAGTTAGAGAAGGTCAAAGTAACAGGTGTCTACTTTATTTCTGCAATTTGGCAAAGCCAGTGCTGTTCACTAGTGAGTAGACTCTCAATATTCATTTTTTTTTTTTAACCTAAGCACCATTTTGTCTTCAGCTTAGCAGAACAAATGGAACAACTGTTATCTTTGGAGAGCTACTGCTGTGAGGACTTTTATTCAAATTATACTCAACAAATTATTAATTCCAGAGTGGCATTAATTAATGTATGGAAGACACTGAAAAATATGTTTATTATCTTATTCTAATAAGATAGAGTAATAATAAGAGTAACTCAGCCATTCATGCATGTATTCACTCAAGCAATATTTATTGAGGGCCTACAATATGCCAGACACTGTTCTAGGGCCTAGAGATACAGCAGAGAACACAAACTTGAAGGGCACAGATCATGAATTAAAGGCAGTTGAGTGGTAGTCTAGTCTGACTCCTTATTTTACAAATGAGGAATCTGGGATTGCCCGTCCTTTGGGTATTGTAGTTATGGATAAGAAACTTTAAGGTGGGCAGCAAGTGGGATGGGGGAGGGAATCCCACCCAATAACTAAATGCAAGAGTCAAACAGAATTTGAAAAATCATTTCCATTAGACTGAGTCAAATTTAGAATAAGAAGGAAGCATCTTCTTTTACCTGTGATGCTATAAAACCTATTTCAAAGCAGAAGGGCAAATGAGTAGAGCAATGGGCCTCCACTGCATACCCAATCTCATATTAAAGTCTGCATTCACTTCCACTCCACCCAGAATGGACAGGAGTTGTATTTAAATGCTGGGTAATTTGTTAGAGGAACAAAGTGCTTTAAGGCACAGGGCTTGGATGAAAGACTATATAAACCCAAGTCCAGAGTCGTTACCTCCTTTTCCTCTGCTAATTGATGCTAATACTAATGCAAAAATAGCATTTCAATAATATCTAGTAAGTGGCTACTGGATGTCTAGCTAAGTGCTTTCACCTATATTATCTTATTTAATCCTTCAACTATCCCATCATTTTATAGATGGGATACCTGAGTTCAAGAGAGTAAGTAATCTGGCAATTAAGTGATGGAACCATGTTTTCTGAGGCAGATTTTCTGTCACTAAGCCCAGCACTGTTTGTACTGTGTCATGCCACACAGTACACCTACCACCTAGGCATGTATGGAACCACAAAAGACCCTGAATAGCCAAAGCAATCCTGAAAAAGAAAAGAAAACCTGGAGGCATCACGATTCTGGACTTCAAGCTATATTACAAAGCTGTAGTGATCAAGACCATATAGTCCTGGCACAAAAACAGACACACAGATCAATGGAACAGAATAAGAAACCCAGAAATGGACCCATAATTATATGACCAATGAAATTTTTTTAAAGATTTATGTATTTATTTTTTTGGGGGGGAGAAAGGGCAGAGGGACAGGGAGAGAGAGAATCCCAAGCAGACTCCCCATTGAGCATGGAGCTTAATGCAGGGCTCAGTCCCAAGACCCTGAGATCATGACCTGAGCTGGACTCAAGAGTCAGATGCCCAACTGACTAAGCCACCTAGGTGTGCCTATGGTCAATGAATCTTTGACACAGCAGGAAATAATGTCCAATGGAAAACAGTCTCTTCAACAAATGGTGTTGGGAAAATTGGACAGTCACATGCAGAAGAATGAAACTGGACCACTTTCTCACACCATACAAAAAAATAGATTCAAAATGGATGAAAGACCTAAATGTGAGATAGGAATCCATCAGAATCCTAGAGGAGAACACAGGCAGCAACCTCTTTGACCTTGGCTGCAGCAACTTCTGGCTAGACATGTCTCCAAAGGCATGGGAAACAAAAACAAAAATGAAGTATTGGGACTTCATCAGGATAAAAAGCTTTGCACAGCAAAGGAAACAATTAACAAAACTAAAAGGCAACCTACAGAATGGGAGAGGATATTTGCAAGTAACATGTCTGATTAAGGGTTAATTTCAAAAATATATAAAAAACTTACCAAACTCAACACCCAAAGAACAAATAATCCAGTTAAGAAATGGAAGACACGGATAGACATTTTTCCAAAGAAGACATCCTGATGGCTAACAGACACATGAAAAGATGCTCAACATCACTCAGCATCGGGGAAATATAAATCAAAACCACAATTAGAAAGCATCTCACACCTGTCAGAATGGCTAAAATGAACAATATAGGAAACAACAGATGTTGGTGAGGATGTGGAGAAAGGGGAACTCTCTTACACTATTGGTGGGAATGCAAGCTGGTGCAGCCACTCTGGAAAACAGTATAGAGGTTCCTCAAAAAGTTAAAAAACGGACTACCGTATGATCCAGCAATTGCACCTTTAGGTATTTACCCAAAGGATACAAAAACACAGATTAAAAGGGTTACATGTACCCTGATGTTTATAGCAGCATTATCAACAATAGCCAAACTATGGAAAGAGCACAAATGTCTATCAACTGATGAATGGCTTAAGAAGATGTGGTAAATATATATACAATGGAATATTACTCAGCCATCAAAAAGAATGAAATCTTGCCATTTGCAAAGATATAGATGGAGCTAGAGTGTATTACGCTAAGCAAAATAAGTCGGTCAGAGAAAGACAAATACCATATGATTTCACTCATATGTGGAATTTAAGAAACAAAACAGATGAACATATGGGAAGGAAAAAAAAAAGAGAGAAGGAAACAAACCATAAGAGACTCTTAATGATAAAGAACAACCTGAGGGTTGATGGAGGGCAGTGGGAGATGGGCTAAATGTGTGATGGGTATTAAGGAGGGCACTTGTGTTGAACACTGGGTCATATAAGTGATGAATATGTAAGTGATGAATGTAAGTGATGAATCACTAAATTCTACTCCTGAAACCAATGTTACACTATATGTTAACTAACTAGAATTTAAATAAAATTTTGAAAAGAAAAAAAAAATGGATGCTGTACTTTGTCAGTTGAGAGGATCATATGGTTCTTATCCTTTCTTTTATTAATGTGGTGTATCATGTTTATTGATTTGCAAATATTAAACCACCCTTGAGACCCAAGGATAAATCCCACTTGTTCATGGTGAATGATTCTTTTAATGTACTGTTGGATTTGACTTGGTAGTATTCTGTTGAGAAATTGTATGTACATGTTCATCAGAGATATTGGCCTGTAATTCTCTTTTTTTAGTGGAGTCTGTCTGGTTTTGGAATCAGGGTAATATTGGCCTCATAGAATGAGTTTGGAAGTATTCCTTCCATTTCTATTTTTTAGAATAGTTTGAAAAGAATAGGTATTAATTTTCCCTTAAATGTTTGGTAGGATTCCCCTGTTAAGCCATCTGGCCCTGGACTTCTGTTTGTTGGGAGATTTTTGATTACTGATTCAATTTCTTTTCTGGTTATCAGTCTGTTCAAGTTTTCTATTTCTTCCAGTTTCAGTTTTGGTAGTTTGTATGTTTCTAGGAATTTATCCATTTCTTCCAGATTGCCCAATTTGTTGGCATATAATTTTTCATGATATTTTCTTAGAGTTGTTTATATTTCTGTGGTGTTGGTTATGATTTCTTCTCTCTCATCTGTGATTTTATTTATTTGAGTACTTTCTCTTTTCTTTTTGATAAGTCTGGTTAGAGGTTTATAAATTTTATTAATTTTTTCAAAGAACCTTTTTTTTTTTTTGTAGCTCCTTTAGTTGTAAGGTTAGGTTGTTTAGTTGAGATTTTTCTTGCTTCTTGAGGTAGGCCTGTATTGCTATATACTTCCCTCTTAGGACTTTTGCTTCAATCATAAAGGTTTTGGACTGTCATATTTCATTTTCATTGTTTCCATGTATTCTCAAATTTCTTCTTTAATTTCCTGGTTGACCCATTCATTCTTTAGTAGGATGTTCTTTAACCTCCATGTGGTCCTTCCAAATTTTTTCTTGTGGTTAACTTCAAGTTTCATAGCATTGTGGTCTGAAAATATGCATAGTATGATCTCCATCTTTTATACTTGTTGAGGCATGATTTGTGACCTAGTATGTGATCTATTCTGGAGAATGTCCCATGTGCACTTGAAAAGAATGTGAATTTTGGGTGCAGGCCTGGTGGGACAGGGCGGCAGAAATGCAGGTCAGACTCGGTTTAAGGTCCTCTGATGGCTGAGTAGGCCGGGCCCAGCCACGCCCACGTCTTGGGGACTTTGCACAAAAAAGAACCATATGACATTCTAGGGAAAAAAATACACCTATACTACTAGAAACCCCAGTAAAAATAGAAGACCAAAGAGAGCCACCAATGGGGCAACAATCACAAGAATCATCATTGACACAATCAGAAGAACAACCTGAGGAGCAAGAATTGCTCAAAGAGCCATCTTGGGGACAACCATCTCAAGAACAGATACCTGAAAAGCAAGACTCATTTGAACAGCCATCTTTGGGACAACCATCCCAAGAACAGATACTTGACGAACAAGAATCATTTGAAAAGCCATCTTTGGGACAACCATCACAAGAACAGATACATGACAAACAAGAATCATTTGAACAGCCATCCTTGGGACAACCATCGCAAGAACAGACACCTGACAAACAAGAATCATTTGAACAGCCATCCTTGGGACAACCATCACAAGAAAAGATACATGACAAACAAGAATCATTTGAACAGCTGTCCTTGGGACAACCATCCTAAGAACAGATACCTGACAAACAAGAATCACACTTGATCTTAGCCAAAAGGCTGAGAAGCGATTGACAAACAAGAATCATTTGAACAATCATCAGTGGGACAAAAAGAGATGACCCAGGGAGAAAAAAACTAAACAACAAATACCATGAAAACAAAATATCAGCCAGGTTGTAAAGAACAATAGTCAGAAGCTAGAAAGGATCATAAAGCAAATGAAATAAAATTAGACATTTTTTTCACATTATACAGAAGAGGTATGCTAGTACAATATTAAAATTGTGCATTTCATATTTTGCTGGCCAAAATTAAAAAAGAATGACCAAGACTAAAAAAAAATGTGAATTTTGCTGCTTTAGGATGAGTTCCTATGCCTACTGGATTTGGATGCCTGTTTCCTTCCCCAGGTTAGGGAACTTTTCAGCTATAATTTCCTCAAGTAAGCCTTCTGCTCCCTTTTCCTTCTCTTCTTCTTCTGGGACTCCTATAATATGAATGTTATTATGCTTTATGGAGTTACTGAGTTCCCTAAGTCTACTTTTGTGATCCAAGATTTTTCTTTCCTTCTTTTGTGCAGATTCTTTATTTTCCATAATTTTATCTTCCATATCACTTGTTTGTTCCTCTGCTTCTTCCATTCTTGTGGTCATCACATCTGATCAGTTTTGAATCTCAGTTATTGCATTTTTCATTTTGGCCTAATTAGATTTTAGCTCTATTATCTCTACAGTAAGGAACTCCCTGGTGCCTTCTATGCTTTTCTCAAGCCCAGCTAGTATCCTTATGATTGTTGCTTTAAATTCTGGATCAGGCATATTACTTATATCTGTTTTGATTAGATCCTGGTGGTGACCTTTTCTTGTTCTTCCTTTTGGGATGAATTTCTCTGTCTTGGCATTTTTTCTAGGTCTCTGTCTTCTTGTGTATTAGGAAAGCCTGTTCTGTTTCCTGCTCCTGAGAGTAAGGGCTTTATGAAGTAGAGGTCGTATGCTGTCCAGGGCCTGTCACCTCAGGAAGGATCTCTGGTGTATGCTGTGCGCACTCTGTTGCTGTGTTTTGGCTACTTTATCCCTCAGGTCAGTCTTTGGCAGAGTTTCTCCTTGCCTGCCCTGGAGAGTGTTTGGATGTTGGCAAGAGTGTGGTGAGTTTTAACTACATGTGCTCTGGTCTGCATGTTAAAAGAGATCTGATGCTATTTCCACTAGACCTGAGGCTTTGTAGAACTCTATGATCAGTAGACATGGTGTGGGGGGAGGGAGGGTTGTGCTGGTCTTTTGAAAGGGGGACCATGGCACTGGTTCTCAGGCACACTTGCCTGAGAAAAGTAGCACCAGCCAAACTCAAGGGGGCAGAGCTTGGTGTAAGCAAGTTAGTCAGCCAGTGTTGGCACTGTGCTATTTACCGAAGTTAGTTTATGTTGAGGAGTAGGGGAGGGAAATGGGGCCAATATCTCCTTTGTCCCCAGAGAGGGGAGTTTGCACTTGCTGCTGTCAGGGAAGCCCTCCCAGAAGAGCGAACAATTTCCCTTTGGGCATCCCAGATGTCCTTCAGATTGATGCCTTCATTCTGTCTGTGTCCAGGCTGTCTGCCCACCTGGAGTAGGGCAGTGCACTTTGGGTTCTATCTTAGGCAGGCTGGCTGAGTTTTAAAACTCCAAACTTTAGGGACCTGGTGTGGCAGGGACCCACACTGGTCTTCTGGGGTAGGGTCAGGCCATGCCGGACTGATGCAGGTTTGACCGAGAAGGGCAGTTGCATCAAAGCACAGGAGCGTGGGGTTTAGACTAAAGCAGAGTAGAGAGCCAGTGTTCAGCTTAGCTGTCCTCAGGACTCCACACCAGCCATGCTGTAGACCTCTAAAATTCCTGTCTTTGAGCCCTGCTGGTTGTAAAACCTCACAAAAATCAGCCCTCCTTTTGTTTACCCAATGGCTTTGGGGAAGTGTTTTCTTTGTGCAATCCCCTATTTGCTCCTCCCTCTCTCTCACCATTTTCTGAGACCAGGGTTCCCTCCCCTTCATAGCACCCACTATCTATTTCTCCCCCAAACCACGTCTCTGCACTTCCTGCCTTCCATGATGCAGCCTCTTCTTTCCCTCTAGTTTACAATTTATTCTGTCAGTCCTCAGATAGATTTCTTGGGTATTCAGAATGAGTCAACATTTATCTAGCTGTGTTCGAGAAATGAGGCAAGCCTAGGGTCCTCCTACTACTCCACCATCTTAGCTCACACTCTTAACCCGTGAATTTTAATACAGTGTGATAAATGCTATGGCATAGGTATACCAGAAGTGTAGGGAACTCAGAGGAGGTGCATTGCTCTGGGTCTGAGATGGTAGGAGAAAACTTCCTGAAGGAAGTGATGTATGAAGCAAGGAGTTATTCACCAAGTAGGTAGCCAGGTAGAGAGTAGCCAGTTAAAGAATGGGTGAGTGCAGGATGTCACAGGCAAAGGGACCAGTGTGGACAAGGCATAGGGTTTTGAGCAGGCCAACAGATGGGAAGCTCAGGGCAGGAAGAAGACTGATGCAGAATTTCTTATTTCCAATGAGTGGACTGCTGAAGACCATTCTTTCAAATTAGTTTAATGGCCAAAAAGATTTTGCTCTCCAAAAAAGACTTTTTTCATGGCAACTCATATTTATGGACTGGCCATTTTCCGATTCATCTGAAGAATGTGTCAACAGTCTAAGATTTCCCAGTAGGATCAAAACACCTGACACTAGACTCATCAAGGACCAATTATTCCGAGAGCCCCAGATCCCTTCCTGGGACTCCTCTGATCTTCTTGTGGAAGACTGTGCTTTGGAGCTAGAGGAAAGATGATGGACCCTCTGTGAAATGGCAGTGAGCCGGTTTCTAATAGGAAGTTTACCATCAAATGACTTGTTGACACACGTCTTGAAAGCAACATTTGTTTGTTTGATGTTTTCTATTATTCACCAAGGCCTATTCCTTTAGAATTCACAATGACCAAATACATTCTAAAAAATGCACAATTGAATATTTCAAACTTTTTAAAGCAGTAAGGTATGCTGAATCCCAACATCCACTCAGGTGGGTGATGGGGACTGTCAAAGCAGGCTTTGCCTACATCTGAAAAATTCATTCAGTCACAGTCAAAGCCATGGAAACATCAGCCCAATTTTGGTTTTCTGATTTCAATTTTAGGAATGCTTATAGTTGGCCTAACTACACTTATCCCTAATTTGTAAGGCAAAGTTCTATCTTCTTCTTTTCCTTTTCATCAAATATTGTCATTGTGCTTCTAATACAAATCTTTCATACATGATCCCTGCTACAGCCAGACATAGAGTAAATGAGTAAAAAGCTCTGTTAGGAAAGGATTAAAAGCTTCATAGAGTTGAGCCACACCCTTTAATCAGACTCGTGGTTGTGTTGAGATCCAGAATATGTGTTGAACAGAAGTGCTGCCACAGCTTCTTAGGAAGAAGGCTGGAGGGAGACTAAAATTTTAGGGCCATCCACTTTTCTCTTTTTATGATCCATAGAGGGACTTGTCTGACAAGTTTTCATAGAAAATAGCTTATGCAACAGGGGCCAGCTGGTAAATCATCTAAACCAGGCCTCGTCCTGTAGGAGGGAAGTTTGGCTGCTCCTATTATGGCCTACTTCTTGTATTTTTGGTGTTTTCATTGGATGACTATAGGGACTACACATATAGGCAAACATACTCTGAGTTTTAGTTACCTTTCTGTCACATAGTTCTGTAATCCCAGAAGTGATCCTTTAAATTTTCATTGCTTGGATTATCTCGACTGAAAGATGAGGATAATAAAATTGAGTCATTTCACAGCATTATTGACAAAGGTTGTAATAAAAGTCATTCTTTAAGTAAGGGACATCTTGGGTTGGAATAAGTCTGCTGTTAGTTCTGCGTTCTTTTATTATCAAGGCTCTGTCCTCCCCCACCTTTTTTTTTTTTGTCCTTGAAACATTTATTGAATAGATCAGTCCGAATTAGGTTAGGCTGCATATAACAGTAAAACCCCAAATAACATAAGATTAAATAAGCGAAGATTTTCTCTCCCATGTAAACAAAATCTGGAAGTAGGCAACTAGGCTACATAGGCATCAGAAACACAGACACCTTCTATCTTTCTGTTCTACTCCATTAGTTCATGATTTTCATTCTCAAGATCACCTCATAATTCAAGATGGTTGCTGTGGGGCATGGCATCTTATCTGTAATGCAGGCTGCAACAAGAGGAAAGGCAGAAGGGCAGAAAGTATCCTGCCCCACTGAGACAGTTCCCTTACGGCAGGATTCCCAGAAGTCCCAAACAATTCTTCCATTTGTGTCTTCTTGGCCATTAAATACATGACCATACCCAGCTGCTAGAGATTCTGGCAAAGGTGACATTTTAGCTGGCTGGCTTGCCATCCCAAGTAAAATCAAGACTCTGTTACTAAGGAGGAAGGGGAAAAGTGGATATAGGGATAAAGAATTAGCACTCTTTGCCGTAATCTACTCCTTTGATATCCAAACATTCATGTGCACTCTTCCTCTATATTGAACACACTCTAAACAGAGCCTCAAGGAAATGGAAATTTAGGATGGAATATATGTTTAGGTTGGATCTTGAAGGCAATAAGAATCCCAGTATTAGGGGCACCTGGGTTGCTCAGTCGGTAAAGCCTCTGTCTTTGGCTCAAGGTCATGATCCCAGGGTCCTCGGATCGAGCCCCACGTCTGGCTCCCTGCTCAGCAGAGCCTGCTTCTCTCTCTCTCCCTCTGTCCCTCCCCCCTCCCCTCTGCTCATTCTCTCTCTCTCAAATAAATAAATAACATCTTAAAAAAAAAAGAATTCCACTATTATTAAAGACGGAACACTGGTAGTTTTTGTCACCTATAGTGAAAGAGATACTTAAATGATTACCCATACAAGTCCTTGGGAGGGAGTGGCTATTGGGAGAAATCATTATGGAGGGCACATGAAGAATATGAGACCTGTGGATTTGGCTTACTGATTCAAAGTACCCTGGAGAACTTAAAGAACAAAAATAAGAGGTTCAAGTTTTAAATTCTCAACTCAATGAATGACCAGAGGACCAAGACATTTCTAAGGTTGTCCTGAGAAGTTGTTGTTTTTTAATCTCATAGCAAAGGATTTATGTAGCTGAAAATCATATCCAGACTCTAATCCTGTGAGTTGCTGACTTACAATATATCTTGAATTTTTACTCTTGCCAATTCTCTTAAGTAAAGATTAGGGCATTGGTAAGGAAAGTGGGACTCCAAAGAATTTGACAGGCGGGGATACTCACCACTATACTAACGAGGAAGACCTGGGACTCCAAAGAATTTGAATGAGGACATTTGGGATGAGCTGGATGACTGAGCACCTCAAACTCACAAACTTTATTATTATTATTATTTCTTTACCAATTACTATATTACTCAGTGTTTTTATTTTTTTTAATTTAAAGATTTTATTTATTTATTTGACAGAGAGAGAGGGAAAACAAGCAGGGGGAGTGGGAGAGGGAGAAGCAGGCTTCCGCTGAGCAGGGAGCCTGAAGTGGGGCTTGATCCCAAGACCCTGGGATCATGACCTGAGCCAAAGGCAGATGCCCAATGACTGAGCCACCCAGGTGTCCCTTGCTCAGTGTTTTTAGCTGTAGACAACAGAATCCACAATGGCTAATAAGGACATGACCCAGAAGTTTGCAATACTTATGCTCACATTTCACTTGCCATAACCTAGTCACATGATCTCATCTAACTGCAAGGGAAATGTAGTCTTTAGTTGTAGAGCCATGTGCCCAAGTAAAACTTTTATTGCTATAAAAGGTAGGATGAATATTGGAGAGACCATTGGTGGTATTTCTGTTAACTGAGAATGTAGAAAGTGTAAGTTGAGTAAGGAAGCTGTGGGGGGAAGGAAATAAGTTTGGCTTGAGAAGTATTGAGTGTAAAAGCCTGTGGCATGTCTAGAATGAGATATCCAGTAAGATGGGTAGGGGATAAAATCTTGCTCAGGAAGAGCTGATGGGAAAAGAAGGCCAACATTTAAGGATGACATGGAGGAAGCAGGGTCTCTGGAAAAAACTAGGGAAAAGCAGACAGAGAAAAGGAGAATTAGAAGAATGTACCTGTCTCCAAAGTCAAGGTAAGAGTTTAAGGAAGGAGGCAGTTATCAAGAGGGACAAATGTTGCTGAGAGGACAAGTAGAAAAGGGCATGAGGAAGTCATTTGATTTGCCCATTGTTGACTCAGTAGAGTGATAGGGTCTGAAAGCAAATTATGGCTGGTGGAGCTGTGGATGGGGATGAAGAAATGGAACTGTGAAGAATAGATAGGCAGCCAGAAAACGGCAGCAGGTGGGCTGAAAAAAAGTTTATTTTGGGAATAGGAACTCTTGATCATGTCTGCAGGATGAGGGCATGGCTTTAAAGGAGGAGAGACTGAAATGAAGAGAGAGAGAGAGAGAATACTAATGATGTGATGTTTGCATGGTAGATGGGGTGATGTAAAAACTCAGCATGGATCTGTTCATGGAAGGGATAGGACCACCTCTTTCCCCAGGACAAAAAGGCAGATGATAACATTTGGTAAAGGAAGTAAAGATACACTGAGAAGGAAAGGAAGACTTTCCAAATACAGGCTTCCCCTGCCATCTGAAAGTAGACTGTTCCTATGAAAACTTTCGTAAGCTGAAAGGAGGTAAAGCAAAGAAACAACTACCGTCAATTTATATGTAAAAAAGTTTGAGTGTCCTCAGAGCCCCAATAACCTTTCTTAGACTTTTCTGATACCTTAGGATGTGTCTTGCTTACGGATGCACAAAATAAATTGAGATAAAGCACAGAAGCTCACAGACACAGTTCAAAGCTGTGGTGCTTGATGTTGAGATGCTGAGTGTGGTTTCTGGGGAAGGAGCTTGGGGGTGCCACTCTTGCTGCTTGGGGTGCCTCTATAATGGCTCACTGCAAAACAGATGCTCAATGTTATTTTCTGTTTTTGCTTTTTTTTGGAAAAGTGAAAATCCTCTTTAAATTTCTTTCGGTCAGTGAAAACAGATACTAATGTAGGTCTTTCCTAAAAGCAAAGTGGTGTAACACAAACTTTTGAAAAGTGATGGATACCTGAAATCATTTCTACTAGTATTTGAATTTATGGAGCTTGAAAATGCTGGTGCATTTTCCTAATGTCTGTGAGGCACTTAGATATAGGAGACCTAGCTTTAAGGAGCTCAATTCCCCAGCATATGCTCCAGGTTTGAACTGAGAATGATCTCCTTTTTTGAAGCTCTGCAAGCAGGAGATAGGTAAGGGAGAGTCTAGAGACATCTCAGAACAAATTCCAGGATGTAGGAAAGGGCAGAAGCAAGAGAAATGGTGTTTTTTTTTTTTTTTTTTCAGGAGGCACCTTGGTTTATCAGACTGTAGCAGCTGGCCTGGAGAGCTTTGAGTGCCAGGGACTCACTGACCCTGAAGCTCCTTCTGGAAAAAAGGAAAAAAACTGGGACCCTCCCAGGAAGAAATCTCAGCAATGGACTAAATTTGTTAAATGGAGATTAAAAAAATTTCTGATGTGGATGTTAAAGTCATTATTGGAGGCCATCAGAGACCTTCCATGAGTCACTGTTTAATGATTTCCAGCAGGATTACAAAGGATTTAAAAGTAAGCTTGAAGCTATTGAGAGCAAATAGTGTGCCAAGAATATAAGAGTGGTTTGGATTTTTGACTCTGTGAAAACTGTATTGTTAATTTAGAAAAAAACACAAACTGGATTCCTAAGGCTCTGGAAGTCTTTTACCTAATGTTATTTGTCTTGTCTCGGAAAGATATTTGACATTTAAACAAAGGCTAAGCAGAAGAGGTAGCTGTCTTAAACCTTGTTGACCGGATCATCTCGGAAGAGTCTGGCAAATCCAAGAAGTAAACAGTTGTAGAAATTTGGGTAAGTCACTGAGTAGGAAGGGAGAAAGGAAAGCAAAGTAAGGCACAAGGAGAGGAACAGGAGTGGTAGCCCTTTCCCCTAAACTCCAGATATGTTAGATGTTTTGCATGAAGGACCATAATTATTTCCCTCCCTAAGTCCATGAGCCTTTGCAATGTAACTTTATAGCTCCTCCCATGAAGAGATGGTGTCTCTTTCCTTCCCCCTTGAATTTGGCTGAACTTGTGAATTGTTTGGTCAAGAGAATTTGAGGGAAGTGAATTCTATCAGTTTTGAGCTTAGATCTCAAGAGGCCTTGCGTACTTCTAACTCTTGGAGCCCTGCTGAGTTCCCAAGGAACAAGTCTAGGCTAGCCTGCTGGATGACAATGGCCCAATTGCCCCCTTAGCCTCTGCTGACAGCCAATTAACTCCAGAAACAAAGTCACCCTGCTAAGAAGCAGCATGAATGAGCTTAGACCAGAACAGAAGACAACCCAGCTGAGCCTAGCCCAAATTGCTGACCAATCCACAGAACTGTGAACTAAATAAATCACTGCTGTTTTAAGCCACTAAAGATTTGGAATGGTTTGTTACACAGTGAAAACAAATTGGCATATCACTCTGGGCTTGGACAGGTAGTGAAGGAGGGGAAGAGCAAAGAAGATGAGAGATAGAGGGTGGGAAATCATGCCACAATAAATTATGCTCTGATATAAACAAGGAAGCAAGATGAAAATTGACAAGAGAACTGAATACCCATATGCTGCTGTCTCTAAGCTTTTCCATCTTCCATTTTCTAGTATCTGTCCTACCTTTCTCCAATACACATAATGAGCTATATACGGCTCAATCAATCTGACTCTCCATGTGAGCTCCTGGTGGGGTTTGCCTCAGAGCTAACAAACAAAACAAAACAAAATGAAGCTGCTGTCTCTGCTGTCTTAAGCAATCTTTTCTCTGGATGGCTTTCTGAGGTTTGTGGTCAAGTTATAACTGTAAGAAGCTGGTGGCCCAGTGGTCTAGGCAGTGGTAGGTGTTTTTCACTGTTCATCAGTATTTATTTGGGAAATTTCAGTTTGTTTTTTTCTTAGCCTTCCATCAATTTATGCCACTCAAATCCTTCTGAGGCAATTCATGTTTCTTCCAAGAAAACAGGCTTTCTCTTACCTTATTTTTCTGCTCAGCATGTTTTATAAGAAATTCTTGAGATACTTCTGGAAGCTTAAGGTCCATTTCCCTCCCTTTGCTAGCCAGGAGCTTATATAGGAGACAACTCTGCCATGAAGTGTCGTCCTACTACCACATCATCCTAGTGTTCTGAAGGCTCCTCTCAAAAGAGGGGGCTCCCTGCTCTTTTTGAAATCCTTACAAGTGGCTGTTGTAAGATAGAGAAGCTCTGTAGAATCTTTTATCCCAGAGACTCAGAATCCCAGCAAAGACCCTAGCATTCAAGGAGCTGCACTGGTATTTTCAAAACACTCTTCCACCATTAATTTTAGGCTACAATCGGGCTTTGGGAGTTAGATAAGTCTTTACTCCACTTTTTCTCATTGTAAGATGTTTGCTAAAAAAGATGAAGGATAACATCTGCCTCTCAGACGGAGCTAATGTGGACTGAGGCAGCAAGGCATGGTGGAAAGAATGTGAGCTTTAGAGTCAGATACACTGGGGTTGAGTCCTGGCTACTCCATCCTTACCAGGTGAATAGTATTAGGTAAATTACTTACCCCCTGTGAGATTCAGAATCCTGATGTGTAATTGGGGACAATAATATGTACTTTGGAGAGTTGTGTGGGATTTTTAAAAAAATGAGATAATACCTATACATAAAATGCCTAACATGTAATATATACACAATAAATGATAGCTACTGTCATTTTGAAGAATGGTATAAAGGGCTTATATCTTCTCTTAAGATACATCATAGTTTTCTTTACCACTTAAGCAAAACAATTTGAGTTCTAGTCCTAGGGCACTCATATTACCCCCCTCCCTCACCCCCTGGCTTTCCCACAATCCCATCTACAGCTCTGATGAATGATTTAATGTGTTCTTTCTTCCTTCTTTGCTTTTGGTATGGGATTTCTTCTCTCCCTTGCCAAAGAATTCTTTCTCATTCAGGCAACTCATTATCATGGTGTCCATTGCTTGGTTTTCATCCAACTGTGGCCAAGCTGTGATTTTCAAACTTTAGGATTTCCTTTCTTCCCAGCCTGGAAATGACTTGTACTGTGATGAGCACATAATTTGCCCTTGCTCACATTGACAAGTTATGCAGTGCTTCCCAACCCTTCCCACATCATAGCACACAGAGAAAATGATAATCTTTGTAGACAAACTGGAGTAACAGACAAAGCTGCTTTTGGATGGAGCCTTGTCCAATTGCCCTGAGCAGCAAATATTGTTCAAGGCATATTTCTAATGCTGGCTGGGAAACTGTGTGTTGTTGAACATGAATTCCTTCATTCACTAGATTTTTATTCATCGTATGCTGGCACTAGCAATACAGTGATGGACAGAACTCATTCCTTGCCCTTGAGGAGCTATATCACCTTAGTATATACATGAATATAGGAATGTTGAGGTGGCAAAATATAGTAGAGAAAAATTGGTCTCCATGGAATGTTAGTCTTGGGTTAAATTCTGGCTCATCCACTTGCTAGCTATGTGAACTTGAGCAAAGCTACTTAACTTCTCTGACTTTTAGTTTCTTATTTAGTAAAATGGAGGTCAGAAATCTCCCTGCAGGCTTGCTGGTAGGGGAGAGGAAGAGTTTAATGAGAAAATGTTAGTTTTTGTCCCCATTTATAAATAGGGACATTTATCTGCAAGTGGCCAGTTGAGTTCTTTCCAAAATGCCTAAATGCATTCCAAGTGTCTGTTAAAAATTTCATAAAATCATTTATGAGTATTAGAATATAAATATAAATCATCTCTGACTCTGATTCAGAGAAATATTTGTGATTACCAACTAGAATCATAGATTATTTTCTTCATTCACTTATCAGTAGTGACTGCGTCCTCACTATGTGTCAAGATCAAGTTCTCAGCTTTGAGAATGTTATAGTCTATGTTAGATTAGGGGCTCAGAGACCAGTTAGTCAGTTGGAGAACCAAGAACTAGAACTCAGGTATCCCATTTTCCAGTTTTGTGATTCTCCCAAGTCATGGTGTTATGCTATGTGTTAGAGAGGATATAAGGATATATAGGATATACGCTTGCATTTCTGTAATTTGAGAACCTGACTGAATTAAGGTATTTAGGCAACTTTAAATTGATGAATTAAGTCAGCAGCACTAACCTCTCTAGTAACAGGAATGGTATGTTTTTTGTGGGGAATATGTCAAATTAAAATTAATGATATTATGGTTTTAGAACTGTCCTAAATATTGTTCTGAATTTAAAAAATTAATCTGACTTCCAGCTACAAATGGCCAGATACCTCTCCAAGGGCTTGATATTTGCACTGTCCATCTGTTTCTCTATCTCTCTGCACATACAGAAATAAACACAGATGCACTTGAGCCACTGCTAAAGGTCACAAACAAAAAGTTTGCAGTAAGAAAAGAAAAAGTAGACAAAATACATGTATTTTGTTTTTTTAGTCTACTATTTGAAGGCTAATTCTTTAAGGGATGACCACTGCTTGGCTTATAGTTCAAGAATTCTGGAAGTTTTTTATTTTCCTCAAGATCTGTGTACAACAGAGGAATTACCCTCTAGGGAGATAGTTCAAGATGGCGGAGGAGTAGGAAACCTTAGTTTTGTCTGGTCCCAGGAATTCAGCTAGATAGCTATCAGATCATTCTGAACACCTGTGAACTCAGATGGAGATCTAAGAAAAGAATAACTGCAACTCTACAAATAGAAAAGCGACCACTTTCTGCAAGAATGAGAAAACAGAAAAACTCACCTCAAAAAAGAGAACAAGAGGCAGTACTGACTGCCAGGGACTTAATCAGTATGGATATAAGTAAGATGTTGGAATTAGAGTTTAGAACAACAATTATAAAGATACTAACTGGGCTTGAAAAAAGCACAGAAGACACAGAGGATCCCTTTCTGGAGAAACAGAAGAACTAAAGTCTAATCAAGTTGAAATCAAGAGGCTATTAATAAAATGCAATAAAAAATGGAGGCTCTAACTGCCAGGATAAATGAAGCAGAAGAGAGAATTAATGATATAGAAGACAAAATGATGGAGAATAAAGAAGCTGAGAAAAAGAGATAAACAACTATTGGATCACAAGGGGAGAATTTGCGAGATAAGTGATACCATAAAGCAAAACAATATTAGACTAATTGGGATCCCAAAAGAAGAAGAAAGAGAAAGAGAGGGGCAGAAGGTGTATTGGAGCAAATCATAGTGGAAAACTTCCCTACTCTGGGGAAGGAAACAGGCATCAAAATCCAGGAGGCCCAGAGAGCCCCCCCTTGAAAACAATAAAAATAGGTCAACACCCCAACATATAATAGTGAAACTTGCAGTCTCAGAGAAAAGAGAAAATCCTGAAAGCATCTCGGGACAAGAGGTCCATAACCTACAAGTGTAGAAACATCAGACTGGCAGCAGACCTAGCCACAGAGACCTGGCAGGCCAGAAAGGACTGGCATGATATATTCAGGGTGCTAAATGGGAAAAATATGCAGCCAAGAATACTTTGCCCAGCTAGATTGTCATTCAAAATAGAAGTAGAGATAAAAAGCTTCCAGGACAAATAGAAACTAAAAGAATTTGTGATCACGAGACCAGCCCTGCAAGAAATATTAAAAGGGATACTTTAAGCAGAGAAAGAGCCCAAAAGTAATATAGACCAAGAAAGGAACAATGCCATCACTTTACAGGTAATAAAATGGCACTAAATTCATATCTTTCAATAGTTACTCTGAATGTAAATGGGTTAAATGCCCCAATCAAAAGATGCAGGGTATCAGATTGGATAAAAAAGCAAGACCCATTGATATGCTGTCTGCAAGAGACTCATTTTAGACCCAAAGACACTTCCAGATTGAAAGTGAGGGGGTGGAAAACCATTTATCATGCTAAGGGACATTGAAAGAAAGCTGGGGTGGTAATCCTTATATCAGACAAATTAGATTTTAAACCAAAAACTGTAATAAGAGATGAAGAAGGACACTTTTTCATAATTAAAGGGCCTATCCAACAAGAAGATCTAACAATCGTAAATATTTATGCCCCTAACATGGGAACAACCAATTATATAAACCAATTCAAAACAAAATTAAAGAAACACATTGATAATGATACAATAATGGTAGGGGACTTTAACACCCCACTCACTGCAATGGACAGATCATCTAATCAGAAGATCAACAAGGAAACAAGGACTTTGAATGACACACTGGACCAGATGGACTTCACAGATATGTTGAGAACATTCCATCCTAAAGCAACAGAATACACATTCTTCTCTAGTGTACATGGAACATTCTCCAAAATAGATCACATCCTGGGTCACAAATCAGGTCTCAACTGGTACCAAAAGATTGGGATCATTCCCTGCATATTTTCAGGCTACAGTGCTTTGAAACTGGAACTCAGTCACAAGAGGAAAGTTGGAAAGAACTCAAATACATGGAGGCTAAAGAGCATCCTACTAAAGAATGAATGGGTCAACCAGGAAATTAAAGAAGAATTTAAAAAAATTCATGGAAACAAATGAAAATGAAAGCAACTGTTCAAAACCTTTGGGATGCAGCAAAGGCAGTCCTAAGAGGGAAGTATATAGCAAAATAAACCTTTCTCAAGAAATAAGAAAGGTCTTAAATACATAACCTAACCCTACACCTAAAGGAGTTGGAGAAAGAACAGCAAATAAAACCTAAATGCAGCAGGAGAAGAGAATTAATAAAGATTAGAGCAGAAATCAATGAAATAGAAACCAAAAGAACAGTAGAACAGATCAATGAAACTAAGAGCTCGTTCTTTGAAAGAATTAACAAGATTGATAAACCCCTGGCCAGACTTACCAAAAGAAAAGAGAAAAGACCCAAATAAATAAAACAATGAATGAAAGAGGAGAGATCACAACCAACCTGAAGAATACAAACAATTATAAGAACATATTATAAGCAACTATATGACAATAAATTAGGCAATCTGGAAAAAATGGATGCATTTCTAGAGGCATATAAACCACAAAAACCAAACCAGGAAGAAATAGAAAACCTGAACAGACCCATAACCAGTAAGGAAATTGAAGCAGTAAATAAAAATCTTCCAACAAACAAGAGTCCAGGGCTGGATGCTTCCCCGGAGAATTCTACCAAACATTTAAAGAAGAATTAATACCTATTCTTGTGAAGCTGTTTCAAAAAATAGAAAGGGAAGGAAAATTTCCAAACTCTTTCTATGAGGCCAGCATTACTTTGATCCCCAAACAGAAAAACACCCCACCAAAAAGTATTACAGACCAATATCCCTGGTGAGCATGGATGCAAAAATTCTCACCAAGATACTAGCCAATAGGATCCAACAGTACCTTAGAGGATTATTCACCATGACCAAGTGAGATATATTCCTGGGCTGTAAGGGTGGTTCAACATCCACAAATCAATCCACAAATCAATCAATGTGATACACTACATTAATAAAAGAAAGGACAAGAACCATATGATCCTCTCAGTAGATGCAGAAAAAGCATATGACAAAGTACAGCATCCTTTCTTGATTAAAACTCTTCACAGTGTAAGGATAGAGGGAACATACCTCAATTTCATAAAAGCCATCTATGAAAAGCCCACAGTGAATATCATTCTCAGTGGGGAAAAACTGAGAGCTTTTCCCTTAAGGTCAGGAACATGACAGGGATGCCCACTCTCACTGTTATTGTTCAACATAGTACTAGAAGTCCTAACCTCAGCAATCAGACAACAAAAAGAAATAAAAATCATCCGAATCAGCAAAGAAGTCAAACTCTCACTTTCTGCAGATGACATGATGCTCTATGTGGAAAACCCAAAAGACTCCACCACAACATTGCTAGAACTCATACAGGAATTCAGCAAAGTGGCAGGATATAAAATCAGTGCACAGAAATCAGTTGCATTTCTATACACAAACAATGAGACAGAAGAAAGGGAAATTACAGAGTCAATCCCATTTACAATTGTACTAAAAACCATAGGACACCTAGGAATAAACCTAACCAAAGAGGCAAAGAATCTGTACTCAGAAAACTATAGAACATTCATGGAAGAAATTGAGGAAGACACAAAGAAATGGAAAAATGTTCTATGCTCATGGACTGGAAGAACAAATATTGTTAAAATATCGAGGCTACCTAGAGCAATCTACACATTCAGTGCAATCCTTATCAAAATACTGTCAACTTTTTTCACAGAGCTGGAACAAACAATCTTAAAATTTGTATGGAATCAGAAAAGACCCCAAATCACCAGGGGAATGTTGAAAAAGAAAACCAAAGCTGGCGGCATCACAATTCCAGACTTCAAGCTCTATTACAAAGCTGTAATCATCAAGACAGTATGGTACTGGCACAAAAACAGATTCATAGATCTATGGAAGAGAATAGAGAACCCAAAAATGGACCCTCAACTCTTTGGTCAACTAATCTTCGACAAAGCAGGAAAGAATATCCATTGGAAAAAAAGACAGTCTCTTCAACAAATGGTGTTGGGAAAATTGGACAGCCACATGCAGAAGAATGAAACTGGACCATTTCCTTACACCATACACAAAAATAGACTCAAAATGAATGGGTGATGAATTAGGATGAAAGACCTAAATGTGAGACAGGAACCCATCAAAATCCTTGAGGAGAACACAGGCAGCCACCTCTTTGACCTTGGCCGCAGCAACTTCTTGCTAGACAGGTCTCCAAAGGCAAGGGAAGCAAAGGTAAACTATTGGGACTTCATCAAGATAAAAAGTTTTGCACAGTGAAGGAAAGAGTCAACAAAACCAAGACAACCGACAGAATGGGAGAAGATATTTGCAAATGTCTTATCAGATAAAGGGCTAGTATCCAAAATCTATAAAGAACTTATCAGACTCAACACCCAAAGAACAAGTAATCCAGTCAAGAAATGGGCAGAAGACACGAACAGACATTTCTGCAAAGAAGACAACCAAATGGCCAATAGACACATGAAAAAATGTTCAACACCACTCAGAATCAGGGAACTACAAATCAAAACTACAATGAGATACCACTTCACACCAATCAGAATGGCTAAAATTAACAAGTCAGGAAACAACAGATGTTGGCGAGGATGTGGAGAAAGGGGAACTCCCTTACACTGTTGGTGGGAATGGAAACTGTTAGAGCCACTCTGGAAGACAGTATGGAGCTTCCTCAAAAAGTTAAAAATAGAGCTACCCTATGACCCAGGAAATACCAGGTATTTACCCCAAAGATACAAATGTAGTAATCCGAAGGGAGACCTGCACCCCGATGTTTATAGCAGCAAAGTCCACAATAGCCAAACGATGGAAAGAGCCCAGATGTCCACTGACAGATGAATGGATAAAGAAGATGTGGTATATATATATAAAGGAATACTACTCAGCCATTAAAAAAATGAAATCTTGCCATTTGCAACAATGTGGATGGACCTAGAGGGTGTTATGCTAAGTGAAATAAGTCAATCAGAGAAAGACAATTATCATATGATCTCAATGATATGTGGAATTTAAGAAACAAAACAGGATCATGGGGGAAGAGAGGAAAAAAATAAAACAAGATGAAATCAGAGAGGGAGACAAACCACAAGAGACTCTTAATCATAGGAAACAAACTGGGGGTTGTTGGAGGGGGGATGGGTGGGGCAATGGGATAACAGGGTGATGGACATTAAGGAGGGCACGTGATACAATGAGCACTGGGTGTTATATAAGACTGATGAATCACTGACCTCTATCTCTGAAACTAATGATATATGTTAATTAATTCAATTTAAATTAAAAAAAATTTTTTTAAAAGATCTATGTTCAACAAATTCTTTTTCTGTTCTGTTTAGGACAGAGATTTTATTTATAGTAACAATTTGCCTGAACTCATACCGGACTAACAGAAAAATAAATCTTTTAACTTGCAAGTTGTCTTTTTTCCTATTACAAATATTAATTGACTCGGTGTTCATAAATGAAAACTTGGGACTCTGTATTTTCATACCCAAATAAATAAGCTGAACATATAATAACTTCTCTGAGAGAAAATAAGAGTTTCGGTTTCTTATACTCACAAATGAAGTACAATAGCAGAGACCAGAAGCTATAGATCTAATCTTTTTTACAAACTGATGAAGGCTTAGTGAGATAATTCCCTATTTATTTAGCAGAAGAACTAAACTTTACATAGAAAACAATGTCTTGGTTTTCTCTTCTTTAAATTGTGGACAAGATAATGCAATGTGTCAGTATGTAAAACATTTAAAACAATGTCTGACAGAGTTAGTATTTAATAAATGTTGGCTATTACTCTTATTATGAGAAAGTATTTTCAAAAGTACACACCTTTATACAAATAAAAGATACTATTTTATGCACTACCGCTACTGAGGAAAGGTCTTATAAATTTTATAATATTTTATATCACGTATCTTTGAATGATTTTATAATTGAAACAACAGTCATCTAGTTTCTCAGCTGGTTTTCTAGGTTCTTGATCATAGGATTAGAAATTGTGTAAGAAATACATTTGAAACAAACAGTTGATATTATGGGTGGCACAACATCTCAAAAGCACAAAAGTGGAAAGCTAAAAGAGTTGAAAGTCAGTTTGGTTTGCTAAGACTTCTCTTGTTTTTGTTTCATCACCTAGAATGTTCCCCCTGTTAGCCAGAGGTCAAGTGTGCTGATTAAGGGAAACAGCATCATTGGCCCATATGCAGGCTTAGAACCATGAAAGGGGGAAGAATCCCGTCTAGAGAAAGTTCAATTACATTTGTTTTTAAGTGCGTGAGTTTTACTGTATGCCATAGAGTAGAATTCTTAGATTTTAAAAAAATTCCAGAAGGTTGAAACAGAACAATATTTTGTGGTTTGTGTGTACATATTTACTGGAGAAGTGAGTGGGTGACTAAGGGCATGGAAAAGAATAGAATTAATGGATCTTAGACAACACATCAACAGGACTGCTGATGGACATTTGACAGATTGGTAAGTATCATTGTGCTGAAATATTTTCAATCAAGGCATTTGTGAAAAAGAAAATGCCATAATTCCAGCAAACAAAAGAAACATATATTTAATGTTTGGGAGCTTCTAATTAACTCTAGGCAATCTAAGGGATTTGTTGTTCAAGAAAATAAAAGGGATTGAATAACTACAGTCTGACCCAGTTGTTTAGAATAACTTTGATTTTCAGCAATGCAAAGCCAAACTGGTATAAAATTCTTCCTCACCACCATCACTGTCAATCATGTTACCACATCAAAGGCCGGATTCTTTTGATTGTTTTCTTGGTTGCTCCCAGGCCCTTTTTAAATATCTCTTTCCTTTAGAGGACACCTCTTTGGATGTTAATGTAGCTAACAAAGGCACAATGATAAGGAAGTGGAAAGAGAAGGGGAGGAGAAAAGAGTGAGCTAGATAGTTTCTAGAGCCTGAGGAAACCTTTGGGACTGTGATTCCACCAGACCTGGAACACTCTTGAGAGGTGACCGAGTACAAGGATTATGTCCGTTCCAGGAGATCTGACCTACACTTAAACTCCACTGTTTCCTCAAACACAGTGATCTCTGCATAGATATTTATTGATGGATAAGCAAGGAGTCACGATTGCCCTAGTCCATAGTGTGAACAAAGATGAAACTTCCTGGGGATTTCTGCAATGCAAGGCAAGTTGAGCTTGAAAGATCAAGGAGTCGGACTCTAAGATTGAGTCTTTCAATTCCAGCCATCAGACAACACTCCTTGAATTTCTGTTCCTGCGTTGGGAGTCAGAAAATGACTTCTACTCCCAATGTAGCCATGAAGCAACCATGTTCCCTTGGCAAATTTCTCTGCCTCCTCACTGTCAAATGAGGACCTTAGAGTAAGTTAATTAATACTCTTCCAGCTCTCACATTCTGGGATTCTATGAAGCATGAGTTCCACCATCCTTTCCCCATGGAGGGAGAGCTGTAGAAGTAGAAGAAACCTCTTTTCTGATGCTCAAGGGCATTTATTCTAGCTTGGGTTGGATGGTAAATGCTAACAATAGAGAGTAGGTTTTCTCTCTGCTAAGTGCACCTTGTTTCCTGACTCTTAGGACAACCTCATTAATCTCTTTCCAATTATTTTAGAGCTTTGAGTGTCCCTGAATATATGTTACTGGGCTCTTGTTCTCCTGTTTTTAAATGTGGTATTGTGCACTTTGTTAGAATAACAAATAGGGGAAATATGTGCAGTGTATGGATAGGAAGTGGTTTCCTCAGCAACAATTACAGTAAGAAAAATATATCAAAGGATGTGGGTTTTCCCCTAATTTCATTACCCCCAAATCTAGCCCCTAGCTTATCCTTAATCTTTCCTTTCTTTTTATTGTAAGGTAAGATATAGAATCATGTACTCATGATGATCTCTTATAATTTGGGGGTAAGCCAAGATTCTACATATGCACAAAGCAAAGTGGGGTCTTCACTGCTGTTTGGGGTGTTATATTTAAAGCACATGTGTATACCTGGCTTGTTTCCTCTTTGGAACTGTTCAAAAATCCTAATGGCTTATAAAAGTTGATTTCCATACGCTTATGCCTATTCCTTCCTTTTTTTTTTTTTTGCATTTTTTTATTATGTTATGTTAATCACCATACATTACATCATTAGTTTTTGATGTAGTGTTCCGTGATTCATTGTTTGCGTATAACACCCAGTGCTCCTTCTTAATGTTGATTCAAAGCGCAAATACCCCAAACCATAGAAACCATCGTGTGTAAATATTAAGGCAAATCAGATATTCACCTGAAGTCATAAGAACTAAGAGAGTCTTGTAAAGTAATACTTGGCCTCTGGGCTGGGCTGCCCTCTTTTATCTTTTTCAGATAAACCCTCTGCCATCTGAGCTCATGGTTTCCTCTATTTTAACTTTTTACTTTTCTGGGATAGAGAGGAGACTGACCTCAACATGCCAGAATTAGTCTGCGAAGTCTCAGTAAAGATCCAAGAACATAACTTTCTGGCATGATTTGGCATTGCCTAAGCTTGGAGCCTTCTCAGTTAGTAAGGAACCAGAAGCGTTCTCAAGGACGTTACTGCCAAAATTTGAATCTGGAGATGAAGATTTGGGGATAGTCTCTTCTGTGTCTTGCTTCAGGGAAGGGAGCACAGCAGACCTAGAAGGTGATATTTCTGGTCTATTCTAGGTAGTTGGTCCACAAATTAATATTGATCCTTTTCTTGATGTCTTCCTTCTGAACTGCAGGAGAGACAGCAGTCATGACATAATTTTAATGCCATTTCATCAACCAGTATTTTCTCTCCAGATGTCATTGCTAATGAACCATACATGACCTCCTTCCTTTTAGGAGAGGGAGCTTCCTACTGCCATCCCATGCTTCTGTGTAGGAGAAGGGAAACACATTTGGTCTCAACTGATTGCATGTGTTTTTCTTCGGTCCAGGGAGCTGAGATGTATGATTCCCTTCCCCAGTTCTATTCAGAGTGCTCTGGTTTTAAAATAACAGTGAAATGACCACAAAGCAGAAAAAGAGAGACAAGTTTGAATTTGAAGAGTGAGGTTTCTGAATTTCTGATGTGGGAAACAAATAGTGAGCCAGCAACTGTAAATCCCATGCAAAAACCATGTGAAGAGAGGCTTCTAAGCTTAGACCTCAGGCACACCCACTGCTGGGGTCCCTGTTGAGAGGGGTCTGGGTTGGTATTGCTTGGTAATGTGAGGCCATGGTTGGAAATGAGAAGAATAATCCCAAGACTAACTTGAGGGTTCTGGCCAGTCCTTTTCAGCTGAAAGTTACCCCCACTTGACCATGGTTTACTCGTGTCTCTTGACAGCCTGTGAGTTCTATGGAGTTAGCACACACAAGCATTTCTAGTGAAGCCCGGTAGTCTTCAGCGTCATATTGCATTAAATTGCATATACGATAATGTGAATTGAACAAAAGCCGAACCCGGGAGTGGGAAAGAGCAGAATCAACAGGTTGGTTTTCCTTCAATTATAACTTAAGTTTCTGCCTTTCCACACTGTGCTTATTCATATGAACACATGAAGTAAAACGAAGGGACTCTGTTGGCCACATTCTTCTTGGTTCAGCCTCTCACTTCAGTTTTCCAAGGCATTTCCGCAGCCTAGGAAATGCAGTTGTACAGAAACTAACCAGCAAGGAGGCCTGGGGGAGGGGAGTGTTTTGAAATAGCTATGTGAATTTTAAGACGACTTTTAGAAAATAAGCAGCTTCTGCAGTCCACCTGTTCACGTTATAATTCCTTTCTGCTGTTCAATGTGTTACTCTCTTTCCTTGTTCCCCAACGCTTGGCATATAGTTTGAAGTGGAAATGCTTTCCATATATACTCTGTCTGGGTTCTGTTTCGTCTGAGATTGGCAGGTAGTTCAACTTTCATTTTGGACTATGCCTTAAGGAAAAAAAGGCTATCCCTCATTTTTTCTTTTCCCGTTTATATCTTTTTCCCTCCCCAAGGTACCCTTTTCCTCATTCTCCTTCCCTCTACTTTCTGTCTGCTCACATTGTCTAGGCCAGATTGACCCTTCTGTAGTTATTTTCTCCTTAATTCAGCTTCCCTCTACCTCACCATCTATCTACTCTGTGGGGAAGACGAGTTACTCTGTGAAATGGTGGATAGCTTGATTTCTGATATTCAGGAATCCTATTTCTTGCCCACTTTGACTCCAAGAGGGTTCAAAGAAAATGACTGCAGGTTAAAGATGGAGTATAATTTACCTACATAGACAAGAAAGAGATTTCCCAGACACTGCACCACCTAGTTTCTTTCTGTTTTGCATATTTGCATGAAGAAGGAATCTTTCAGGCCCATATTTGGGAGGCGAGGTACAAGAACCTATTATAGAGGTGCCAGGACCAGAGGGCCTTTTGTCCCCATCACTGCACTAAAAGGGCTCTTGTCAAGGTCATCTGGGACCTCTGTGTTGCCAAATTCAACAGTGGTTTCAGCGTCCTCATCCTATGTGACTGCTCACTGGTGTTGTCTCGCTTGTCTTCTGCTTCTCCCCCCACTGCTGGCCATGCCTGTTCGGTCTTCTGGATGGTCCTCCCTTCTCTCTCCAGCTCAGGCCTCTTCTTTTCTCCATCCACAGTCTCTCTCTGAGGATCTCCTTTTAAATATCATTTATTTTCGGAAGGCTTCTAAGTATTAATCACCAGTCCTGACTTCTCTCCAAAGCTCCAGACTTTGAACAAGAAGAGATCTAGTTGGGTACATACCTCCTGAAGTTACTTTCCGAAAGCTTCAGGAGATAACCTGACACCTCCTCTGGAATAGGCATCTCAAATTGAACCAATGCATGACCAAACATTCTCAATGCCACTCACCTCCCCAACCTGCTTCACTCAACCTTTTCAATTCCATTAAGTGGTATCACCATCCACCCAGGTGCTCAGTCAAAAGTCACACCCCTACCTCCAATCCATCACCATTTAGCTCTACCTCCAAAATACATCAGAAATCCATTCATTTTTCACAACTCCATGGCTAGCTCCTTGTCCGTGCCACTATATTTCATTGCGTGCATGACTGCAATCGTTTCCAAAGAGGTTGCCTGTTTGTACTTGTCCTTATTGTGGCACTTTCTCCATACAGCAGCCAGAATAATTCTCAAAAATGTCAATCAGATTGCATCATTTCCCTTCTTAATCACCCGTTGCACCATCCCGTATGCCGGCTCCCCTGCCCCATACAACACTCTTCTTCTTTGCATTGTCTAGTACTTTACTTGCACTGTAGTCCTGACCTGCTGAAAAGTTCAAACTTCTTTATGCTGTTTTCTTTCTCATAGGTGACATGAGGACAAAAATCTATTGGATCTGAAAATCATTTAAAGTATTTAATTACTGTGCAGGTAAGAAAGCTTCCTAGGTCATCCCTGCCTTTTTTTAAACATGCAGGGTGGGAATTTCAGGGACCAGTGGTGATGTTTACTTTCCTATTATCTGACCAGGGGTACTGGAGAGAGTTGGGGAAAACAGTGTGGACTTGGGGAGACAGACATGAACTAGTGGGAAAATAAAATGGGAAAGTAAAACATGATAGGGGGAGTGTTAAAAAGAGGGACACACTGAATAAATGTTTTCATTTATAGTTCTTATTATAGTAACATTTTATAAATTGAGTTGCTGTAGAAAAAGGAGTAATACAATGATATTAGTTAGCATCATATTAAAAATTATACGATTTTTCATTGAATTTATATAATCTTTCTGCAGAGGGCTAAAAATGGTATAAAAAGCTCTAATGATAATATATTAT
Organism: Callorhinus ursinus; assembly: GCF_003265705.2. Lineage (NCBI taxonomy): Eukaryota > Metazoa > Chordata > Mammalia > Carnivora > Otariidae > Callorhinus > Callorhinus ursinus. Next base: position 9,570,248 of record NW_027397068.1, read on the forward strand.
TGAGCAACGTGTCTATAATAGACATTTATTATCTGGTATTAAAAAAATCCATAGAGCTTTCTAAACGTACAATATATGCTAATAAAATACCAGAAACCTAATTGCTACTCTAAGAATTTAGAATTGAAATTAGCTTGTTGATAGAAAAAATTTTAATTGGAAAAAATATTCACAAAACATTTTCTATGATATAGTTGTTCACTGTAAGGAAAAATAAAAAAAACAACAAAATAATTACTCAGACCTTGTTAAAGAAATATCGCTGTTAAATTTCCTCTTTTTCTAAGATATCTTATTGTGTGCCTTTCAGAGCCTTTTATAAGTCAGCCACTAGAGAGCAAACTTCTTCTTTTTATCAGGCTGTAGTTTTATTTAAACACACACACGCACACACACACACCCCGCATATACATCAGCACCCTTACAATACCACATTATGTCTAACTGTAAAATCTGATAAGATAGCTTCTGGATGCCTGAGGTGGTGGGTGTGAGGGATGAGAGTAGGGAATTTTAAGGCCGTTTATATTAAAAACATAAGAAAGAACAAGATAAGATATTGTAATGTTGAACCACCTTCTTGGAGTGAAAATGAAACCTTCTGCTAATGGAGCATAAAGTCTTATGTTTCATTCCATGTAATAAAACATGATAGGCGTTCTTTGGTCTGACAGGCATCTCGGGCCTTTTTGTGAGGGGAGGGTCTCTAGAGAGCTCAAAGAAATGATACTCTTTCCAGGTGAAGTGTGGATAAATTACATTGTCAGTTACCTTTACTGCCTTCAGTTGCAGAGGCTTGAGCCAGGCACAAGAAAGCTGCTAGGTGAGCAACATTCTCATCTATTGGACGAATCACCACTATTGACATCCGTTCCAAAGGTTGGTATGGTCCCCAAACATCAATCTGCAGGCAGATGAATCTGCTGAAGGGTGGGACGCAAGGCACAGTGTGGGATTTATTGCACGTAGAAACCCCAACTTACCAGGCCCCAGGAGATATTTCTCAGCAGCTTTTGGGCCAAGACGGAGAGATTTAAGTGAGCAAAACTGCTTTCTCTCCCGGTAGACTGTTAACAGTTGGCCTTTTGCACACCATCTTAGGGACTCATGGCTGAACAAAGTCGTTGGAATCAAATTTCATCTCTGGTGTCTGGGCTTTGGGATATTTGAGTATTTACAGTTTAGAATTTGGACTTTTAGGGTATTTTAAAAAATGAATACTTAATAGCTACAGGTAGATTATAAAAGATATCCAAGAATGGGGTTTTCAAAATCTTCCAAGGGAACATTTCCCTGGGTTTATTGGCTATTTCAGGTAGGATATTTTTCTTATATTGAATTGACCCATGTGATATCGCCAATATGTGAACAGTTTGTTTCATAAAATGGCAACATCACAGGATTTGGTTTACTGCTTTATTCTACAGGGCCTTCTGTGGGGGGCCTCAATGGGCACTGTTCACCAGTTAATAATCAATCAGCAATCATTGCATGCTCACCAAGTGCTCTGCACCGTGCCAATGTAACTCAACAAAGACACGCACGTGTTGAACACTTGCCCCCAAGGAAAGAACTGAGCCAGATGGATTCAAGAAAGAGGGAGTCTGGCTGGCAGTTCTGGCTCCACTGAAGCCCCCAGGGAATATGGGGAGTCAAGAAAGAACATCCATCCCATAGAGTGCTTTTCTATTGCCCAGTTCTTTACACTGATTGTTATGCACACTGTGTGTGTGTGTGTGTGTGTGTGTGTGTGTGTGTGTGTGTGAAACTTTAGGTTTACATGCCAATAAATGAAATTCAGAAAGAGCTATTTTTACTGAAATCTCTCTAAAACTCTAGGGCCCATGGGATGCCTGGGTGGCTCAGCTGGTTGTCTGCCTTTGGCTCAGGTCATGATCTCAGGGTCCTGGGATCAAGTCCTGCTTTGGGCTTCTTGCTGAGCAGAGAGCCTGCTTCTCCCTCTGCCTGCTGTTCCCCCTGCTTGTGCTCACTCTTTCTAGCAAATAAATAAATAAAATCTTAAAAAAAAAAAAAACCCAAACACAGAAAACCTCCAGGGCCCTGGCGGAATTTCTTTCATAGCCCACAAGCTGATTGTAACTCAGGGCAGAGGTAGGGTAGAGGGAGGCTTTGGTGGATTGACAGCTCCAGAGTTCACAGGGCAGTAGTGTCACCTCCAGGGCCCCAGGGCTTCCGCTGGGTGGCAGAGCTACATGCAGAGGACACAGCAGCCTTGTCTGACACCACATGGGATGGCTCCCATTTGAGCACATTTGAGGCAGCCCCTGGGAATGCCCAGAAATTCTGGGCAGCTGGGAGCTCTTTGCAGGAGAAGAATCCTGGGACAGCAGGCAGCGTGAAAGTCAGCAAAGAAAGGTTGTGACCCAGTGCTACCCAATTTGTATCTTTTAAGCGGCTCTGGTCCAAGGCACCTCAGTTACATGTGACTCCTGTTTGCAATTCAGCCATTTCCTTAGTAATTGAAGGTCAGAAAAGTTTTTAAGAAGTTCTCCGCCTGCCTAAGAAAGTAATATATCTTATTGTAGTTAAAAAAGATAAAAAATTAGGTTAAAATTACCATTAGCTTATCATGCAGTGATAACTACTTTGAGTATATTTTAAAAAATGTAGTTCGATGTATTCAGATTTTATATTAACAGAAGGCATGTATATTTGGAATTTGGTAAATTTATGTCAATAGCTATATATTGCTATAAAATTTTTACCAATTTTAATCCTCCCCTTTCACTTAACATTATATTTGGAATATTTGCCTACATTATTACACACAAATATTCTACAAAATGAAATAGTGCTCAGTGGTATAAAAGAACACTCCGTTCTCCCCGCAGCCTTATCTGCTTTGTCCTGTCTCAAGAGGAACCACTTTCCGTTATTCTATAGCAGCTTCTTTTGATACACAGCTCCATCTTTAAAACTAGTATTATATATTTACCTGGCAGGGGAGATACCATGATCACGGAGGTGGTTTTCCCAGGGTGATGCTTAACCAGGGCACTCTGGCTCTGCTCACCCCTGCCACTTCCTGCACGATCTGTGGTAGTGGGGCCCTGGTTCGCGCTTTCCCCTGACCCTCTCAGGTTTGAGACCACACTGGAGCTCTTCGGCCCCTGTAGTTGCGCCCCCTGCGTTTTGCCCCCAGTTCTCACAGGACGAATTCACTAAGTGGTGAGAGCGAGCTATGTTGAGAAGCTCAGTGTGAGTTCTTAAGCAACTCGATTTTCTTTTTGCCTGACTTGTCTGCTGAAGAAAACCCGTAAGTTTGAACTTTTTTGCTGGTTTTGTATTTGCACCTCCGCTTTTTTCATCCATAGGAAACCGTGGGGGAGTCCTAGAGCGAAGAAAGGAATCCAGACTGGGAGTGAAGGGGTGCAGGGGTGAAGATAAATCAGAGCAGCAGGTGGATCTGAGGTCAAAGCTCGGGAAGGCAGGGGTAATGTCCACGCCACAGGGGCAGATCAGGAATTGAGCAGCAGGTGGATCTGAGGTCAAAGCTCCGGAAGGCAGGGGTAATGTCCACGCCACAGGGGCAGATCAGGAATTGGGAACCAGAGACCCAAGCTGGCCAGGTAGGAAGGGGTCTGAGACAGAATATATTAAAAGAGTTTTAAAAATAAAAAAAAACCCTAATATTAACATCCTACTATTTCTTCATTTACCAAGAGTTTACAGATAGTGAGGGCTTTTGCTTTCTCTTACCCTCTCTTTCTTGAATCTTTCTGATGTAATTATATTTTAATTTTTAGTTAAATACATATTCAGTATTTTCATGATAATTATGAGAATATTGTTCACTACCGATCTAAGTAATGTGCTATGACTATGTTTTCTTTCTTGTGTATTTTTTTTCTTGGAGTTAATTGTCATTTTCATTTGCTCAAATTTCTTTGAAACATGGTAAGTCTTCCTGCCTTCCAATAGCTCTGTAAAATGGCTCTCTATACAATTTTCCACATGGTCAAAACTGTCATATCACTTATCAGTTCCATTTCATTCTGTAAAATTCTTTCTGTGCACCTCTGGCCTCCTACTCCATTCTGGACTGATTCTCCCTAGGCGAGGAGCCTCTAGATTTTTAAAATGATGGACTGGTGGGGCACCTGGGTGACTCGGATGGTTGAGCGTCTGCCTTCGGCTCAGGTCATGATCCCGGGGTCCTGGGATCGAGTCCCGCGTTGGACTCCCTGCTCTGCGGGGAGCCTGCTTCTCCCTCTGCTCCCCTCTCTCTCTCTGACTCTCATGAATAAATAAAGAAAAATTAAAGAAAAAAAACGATGGACTGTTATCAATTTCAGCAAATACCTTCAATATTTGTATTATTTGTTTATAAAATATATTTTCTGTAATAGTGTGTACATTATGAAACATAAATAAAAATAGAAAACCCAAAAGGCTAACATAAAAATAAATTTAATGTTATTTCCTTTATGTGCCCCTAACAATTGGCTTTCACTCACTGGGGTGTGAGACCTCTGCTCTAGGTTTACTCACCATATCTCGGAATTTTTGCCAAAAATCTAGGAAGTCTTTTTGGCTATTTCTTGTGTTCCATGTTTCATCCTTCTGAGTTCTTTCTCATTTGGATGGAGAACGTCTTGTTGTTGCTTCCTAAGAAAAGGTACAAGGGAAGTATATTTCCTGAGATTTTCCTTGTCTCAAAATGTCTTTATATAGGAGAATGAAAATACTAGTGACAGGCTGGGAAAAAATATTTTCAAAACATTTATCTGATAAAGGACTTGTGTCCAATATATAAAAAGAACTCTCAAAACTCAGCAATAATAGAGCAAATAACTCAGTTAAAAAATGGGCAGAAGATCTGAACAGATACCTCACCAAGAAAAATATATAGATGTCAGATAAGCATATGGAAAGCTGCTTAAATCGTATGTCATTAGGGAATTGTAAATTAAAACAATAATGAGATCCCACTACACGCCTATTGGAATGGCCAGAATTCAAAATACTGACAACACCAAATGCTGTGGAGCATTCATTCATTCACTGCTAGTGGGAATGCAAAGTGGTATAGCCACTTCGGACAATAGTTTGGCAGTTTGTCACAAAATTAAACATAGTGTACAATCCAGCAGTTATGCTCACTGGTACTTACATTACTGTGCCTTAAAAGTCATTTGAATTGGTTCCTTTCTGTGTGGTTTTGCCCCCAACCAAATACACATTTAGGTTCATTTTTTTTTTTAACTTCAAAAAGTGCTTTCTTGAAACTCAATTTTTTTTTAAAAGATTTTATTTATTTATTTGACAGAGAGAGACACAGCGAGAGAGGGAACACAAGCAGGGGGAGTGGGAGAGGGAGAAGCAGGCTTCCCGCAGAGCAAGGAGCCCGATGTGGGGCTCGATCCCAGGAACCTGGGAACAAGACCTTAGCCAAAGGCAGACGCTTGTTGACTGAGCCACCCAGGCGCCCTGAAACTCAATTTTTAAAAAATAATTTGTGAGTTTTTTACCTGGTTCCGAAGTCAAATCTATAAAACCAGATATATTCAAAGAACTTTAGTCTTTATTCCTTTTCCCTCAACCTCAATCCCATTCTCTCTTTTACAGGGAAGCATTGTTTTTATATTTTAGCCTTCATTTAAAAAGTATAGTCGTATATACATGTATACACATATATTGTGTGTGTGTGTGTGTGTGTGTGTGTGTGTGTGTGTGTGTGTGCGCGCGCGTGCGCGCGCATGGGGGTGCTTTGCAATCGATTTCGCTGGCCCTTCTTGTGCCTTCCCTTGCTAATCGCTGTGCTGTTTCTTCCAGCTACTCTTCTCTTCCCTTTTGCCCTTTACCTCTGTTTTGTCTCCTCACCCCTTATCTCTCTTTAGCTCTTCATTCTTTCCTTAAGTACTCTCTTTCAGTCCAGTGGCTTCAACTACTACCGATTAATAGTGATTGGAGTGGGGGTGATGGTCTATAAAACTCTATTTCTCTAGACTTGCGGTTTTAACTTCCTGCTGTATATGCATTTGTTTTCATTTGTAGATTTCTTAAGCTCTACACTTCCCAAAGTGCACTTATCATCTCATCTCACCCTGTTGTATCTTCTCATCTTTTTCTCTGGTTCTTCTCTTAAGAGCACCTTCAACCATCCCAATGCCCAAGGTACCAGCTGTTGGTTTAGCACCTCCCTAACTCTCAGTCCTCATATTCAATTGATTTCCAAGTCTTACGGAGTCTACTTCCAACTGGTTTCTTTCAAATTCCTCTTTTCCTCAGCATGACCACCTCCTTTAGGGTCTCATTATCTCTTTTCTCAACCTGGTAGAAGTTTCTCAATTGATCTTTCTGCATCTGGACTCTCTGTGTTGCTTTGGTCCTCCATCAATATCAGAGTAAATTTTCGGAAACATAGGACATATCATTTTTCCAATTTAAATCCTTTGATTGCTTCCTGTTGCCTTAAGATTCAGTGATTTCTTTTCTGTAATACGGTTCAAGTCAGCTTTTTCACATTCTCTTTCACCATATCTCTCCATGTATACTTTGTTCCATAAACCACTCTGAGGGCTAAGTTTTTAGCCTGAACACATGGCTCACTTGAAAAATTTCTTTATGCTTATTCTTCTCTTCCTGAAATATTCTTACCCTCTCTCTATGCATCCTAGAACTGTTCATTCTTTAAGGCACAGCTTAAATGTCATCTTCCTGGAAAAGTTAATTGTTCCCAGTTCAAAGTTCATAGGACCCCTTTTCCTAAATGAATATAGGATTTACCATATTATTTTATAGTGAGCTGAATAAAGAGCAGTTTCCCCATGGTAGAATTTAAGTTGCTTGAGGGAAATGGGCTATTGATTATTTATCTCTTGGCCCCCTACCTTAGTACAGTGCCTGTCCTTACTAATTATTTGTTGAATAAATGTATGCTCAATAAATATTTCTTGAATTGAATTGGATGTGAATCATTTTGTGATGGGTGATACAAATAGGTGCCACAAAGGGACTATCCATTTAGTGATTCATGCTTGTTTTATGGAATTTATTCTTGTTATAGTCATTTTATATCCTTTAGCCATCCTTAATTCTTTCCTTCCCCCTTTCCCACCATCCCTGTTGTCACATCTGTATTCACTGTATTTTTACAGCTATCCCTCTCTTCCTTCCCATCCCACTGACACTACAGTAATGCAAGCCCTTACCATCCTTGCGTGACAGTTTCTGTGTCTCTTGACCTCTCTGCCACCAGCCCATTTTACCTCCTGTAACTAGATAGATAGTATTCTTATACTTACTCAATTATTTCCCCATTCAAAAAAGATTATTGGTAGTGTCTTGATGTATAAAAGAAGAAATCCATATTTCTAAACCTGTTCAATGAGCCCCTACTGCCACTTTAGCTTTATTACCACCTTTCTGACTCATCTATTCAAACTTATGGTTTCAATGACATCATCCTGCATACACAGTTTTCATGTTTCCACCTCTCTGTCTTTGTGTAAGCCATTTTCTGTCCCCGAAATGCCCTTCTCTTCTTGGTGCATCTAAATTGTACAGATTGTCAAGACAGTTATGATCACCTTGCAGAAACAGAGCAGGATGGACCCATTATCCAATATTCAGTTCCCACCCCAAATTTGGTTTGGATGTCAAGACTGATGATGTTATGCATGCAACAAGAGGGAATGAAAGGTTTGTTACCCACATAATGGGAATTTCTATGGAGAACATGGCAGTCTCTCAAATGACTTGAGAGAGTAGGAAGAGGAGACCGTGCTTTTACTGTGATTAGGGAGTGGGACCAGATGAGGGCTCCCACATGGGCTGGCACTAGTGTGTTTTGAACTGACTACTGGCACCAAAGGAGGGGGCAGAAAGGGAAAGAGTGATGGGACTTGAAAGCTGTCAGTAGCCAAACATCAAAGATGGAGTCAGACTTTATTACAAAGACCCAATTCAAATCCCACTGACCTCCTGAGTGCTCTGATATCGCTCTTCTTATGAATTCCCAGAATTCAGCATTTGCTGCCTCATTCTGTTCTTTAACTTTCCCTGTATTTAACTCATGGAAATAAATTTAATTATTTTAGAGTCGTACCTCCAAGGAGTGAATGCAAGTCTTATGTCCTGAAGCTTATATGGTTTGGGATGGAGCCCACTTTATGAAAAAGAGTACAAAATAGGTACAAGGTCTTAGAAGGATTTGTGCTTGTTAGCGGCCCTGAATGTTTAGCTTCATTAGCTTCATGGAAAGTCTGTCTTTGAGTTCCTCTTATACATTAAAAAAATGTATTTAAGAATTTTTTACATGCAGTAAAGTTTACTTTTATTGGGTACAGTTTAATGAGTGTGTATATGTGCATAGATTCTTGTAACCCCCATGACAGGGTATTCATACTCTCCCTGTCCTTTTATATTTTGATTTCTTCCCTAGACTCTAATGCCTTGTATCTGGTAAGAGTTTGTTGTTGATGATGATAATAGTGAGAAAAATGACATTTTACTTTCCAAGAGGAATAGAATCCTAGTGACAAATAGGGCCATTAAACATATTCTCTGATAGGGATTATGTGTAGGAAAACTTCCATTCAATTAAGTCAGAATTCACAAATTTTAAAAAATGACCATGTTTTGGTTTGAAACCCTCAGTGATGAAATTCATGAAATTCAACTACTTTTCCATCCCTCCCTTTGACATTTGACTTAATTGGCACAGCATAGTACCTTGAAATGTAGATGTTTAATAAATACTTGGTGATTTAAATTAGTGGACTAGCTGGCTAAATCAGAAGTTACTAAGGCTAAACTCCAAGTGGCATGCTTTTTAAAAATATGTGTGAAAACATGTTTATTTGTTTATGGGCAGATATATTTCCTGTTCTTTTAAGTTCTAGAAACAAGATCAGTAATCACAGTATGGCAAATCAGATCCTTGAAGGAGGGCTGATTTCTCAAATCTAGAGAAAGCAAGGTCTTTTCAAATGAAGCAAACTGAGAGGGGAGAAGAAAAAGTCTTTTGCTGAGACAGCAACTGAAATATATAATAACTACTTTGTAGTCTAAAGGCCCCAGTACCCAAAATGATTCTGCATAGTACAAATCCTATTTTGCCCAGGCTCATCTGCAAATGATGAATACTTAATTTACTGTTTTCACAGGATCGCTAGTACTGGACCTTAAATTTTCATTTAATCTGAAGTCAAAAATACCTTTCCAACAAGGAAAGGAGGAAGTGGAATGCTCTTCTCACTTCCTTAGTGCCTGATGATGAACTGTTTTCAAATATCGCTGTGTACCTGACCTTCAGCAGGAAATAATTGTGCCTAGGTTTGCTCACTGCAGAGCAAAAAAGGGTCACACTACTGGGTGTTTCAGCTAAAAGTCCAATTAATCTCAAAATAGTTCCTCACCGAGTAAAGAGAAGCAGCTAAGAAGGCACAGGCTTTAGCTCCCGAGCGCACCTTCTGTCCCTGTGGTTAACTGTATTAACCAGTGTTAATTCAGCCTGAGAGGAAGGTCAGGAGTTCCATTCCCTGCTGTCTTCCTGCCACTCCCCGAATGTCTACCCATCAGAGTCTTGTCAACAACCAGGTGGCTTGCTTGTTCAGTGAGACTACAAACAGAAGTACTGGTGAGACTTCCCAGAAAAAGCAGGCTGAGGAGCAGATGACAGCTTGCCAGGAGAGAGTTCTCTAGAGAACGGAGGACATTTTTAGCCCCATCTATAGGCCTGGGGATTTGAAGCAGTGTGATCATTCCCGGAAGCAGAGCACAGGTTTACAAAATGCCGTCTTTCGTAATAGTGCCATATTATGTCTTTTAGAGCTGGCTCACAGTTGCTTTATTCACCTTTCTGTGAAAGATTTATCTGTAGAAACCAGACTTCTGGCTGTGGATTATTTCCTATTGTGTCTAAAAATGATAAGACTAGTTATTTCTTATGTTCAACCCTTGTGGGGAATTAGGTGACCATCCCTTTACCTCTTTGGTTTCACTTTCCTTAATTCCCAGGCATTTACAATCATCCAGATTGTGTTTGATTAGCATAAGCTAGATTTCCCACAAGAGTTTCCTAATACATTTCTTCGGCAATCAAGTCCCGGTTGGATACTGTAAGCCCCTTTTGTTCATCCAGCATGTCATTCAAACAGATACCGAAGAGAGATGCATAAGATCATTGGTACCCGGTGATGACAAAGGAATGAGTGGGGATGCCGGATGCAGTTCAGAAACCAATGCAGTGACAGTAAAGATAAGGGCAGGTAGAGGCAACAGAGCCCTCCCTACAGCTGTCCTTAAGATCCATGCTGTCAGCCCACTGTTTAAGGGCAAAAATTGCTAACGAGGGAGTTGTGATATTTTTTAAAGAACAAAAGTCTCTCTAAAATGTGATCAAATAAAGGAAGACTTTATCGCAGCATTAAAGAGAATCTCTTGGCTACCTAAGGAGAGGAACTGCAGGGTGAAGGTGATTCTCTTTCAAGAGCTGTGTGGCCTTTTCCCCTCATGGTGTTCCTTTGTGTGTTTTGTGATTTTCTGTCTGAGAGCTGTATATTTTTCTGGAACTTCATCTGTGGAATCTTTTGAGAACTCGGTTGCAGTTGGGACTACTGTCAGGAGCTCTAGGAATTACACTCTCTGCTGGAAGTTTTTCAGACAACACAGCTAGATGAATTTGGACTACAAGCTGTGTGAGGACTGGCTTATGGCTTATGGGAGATTGTCTAACCATCCACTCAGCACCAAGATCAAGACAGACGGGATCCTGGCTGCCACCTTCTGCAGAACAGGGTCTATTTGTCGCTCATCTGTACGCTAGGCATGTGGCCCTCTGGGCTTCCGACATTATGTGAGGAGCCTTCATTTAGATTGTCCATCTTAGGTGGGTCCCCAGCCTTGTGCAGCCCTCAAAGCAGATGCTCAAATGCTCCAGGGTTTGGCAGAAACTTTCAGCGTGAAAGCCAGTTTGGTATTCACTTAACTAACCAGGGTTCCTGCTCTGATTGCATTTTTGGGATCTACAAAAAACTTTGTTTTATGCCAGTTCATCGATGCATTTAAAAGCATTAAAAAAGGGCGCCTGGGTGGCTCAGTTGGTTAAGCAACTGCCTTTGGCTCAGGTCATGATCCTGGAGTCCCGGGATCGAGTCCTGCATCGGGCTCCCTGCTCAGCGGGGAGTCTGCTTCTCCCTCTGACTCTCCCCCCTCTCATGTGCTCTCTCTCTCTCAAATAAATAAAATCTAAACAAAACAAAACAAAACAAAATTTTTAGCTGATATTTTAGTTGTGTCAATTGGGGAGTCGTTTGGAAGATCAGAATAAATCTCACAGTGTCTCCACTTCCCTGTGGATATTTCTCTGTGTTCCTTTTTCTATTTGATCATCTTATTCTGTTTATTCTAAGTTTTTAGTCTCCAGAATTCCAGCTTCTTGTGATTTGGACAGCTAAGGCTTCTTTGGTTCTGACACTACTTTAATTTCTGCTCTTACTGTTTTTTGCTCTGGTACTCCTGTTCCCAAATGAAAATGAAGAGAGGGTCTAATTTTCAATTTGAACCATTTAGGTTCATAGGTTATTGGTCATAGGTCATTAGGTCAGAATGTATGCTGAGTTCAGTCAGGTGTGGTCAGTGTGTGTGTGTGTGTGTGTGTGTGTGTATGTGTGTGTGTGTGTGTGTATTGGGGTGGGGGAGTGGTAGGGTCAAGTGTTATAAAACATGGCCACTATTCCTTAACAAGGCTGTGGGCCTTCTGTGGTTTCCCATAGAAGACGGTGTGGGAGGGAACTATAAAACATTTCTGGTACAAAAACCTGTAAGAACAATACGCTTTCCTTCCCAGCCTTAAAACAACCAACCAAACAGTTGGATAGGATACCAGGCAGAGATGGTTTCTATCAAATTCTTCTTTAAAGTGAGAGCAGTGGCTATTGTGAGGTTATAACATGATATCCAAAGTGGAGTCCTGCATGAGGACTTGGTATCAGCGCCATCGCCCTTAAAACCAACTCGGTGTTTATGACTTTTGAAAGACCATGAAATTATTGCAGATACACATGAGAATCAAAATAAATTCACCAATGACAGTTTAGGAACTGCATTAGCGACTTTTATTAAGAAGTCCTTTTTAAGTATTACCAAATGTCCAAGAGCTCATTTAAGATGCACATTTGTATTTCTACATTAGTGCAATAATCAAATAAAATAAGGTATGGCACTGACCCCACCTCTCCCTTCAGCTACTGCCACTTTGCAGCTAAACTTGCTGAAGCAGTATCTCTACTTTTCCACCTCCTATTTTCTCCTCAGTCCACTCTATTTTGTGCCACAACCCTTAGCACTGTGCGGAAACTTCATGGGAACAAGGATGTGGTCTGTTTCATTCACTGCTGTAGCTCCAGCAGTAAGGACAGTGCCTAACACATAACAGGTTCTCAGTAGGTATTTGTTAAAGAAATGAATGACTGAAATGGAATATTAGCCACCCATTAAAATGGTGATATTTATGAAGAGTTTTTAATGATATTGGGGAAACACTTTGACCAAGGCCTAAATGGGAAAAAGGATAGACAATTGTATATTTAGTATAATCTCAGCTACCAAAATGCATGGAAAAAAGACTGGAAGGAAATATGTTAAAACGTTAGCAGTTGTTCTCTGGAAATGGCATTATAAATGATGATTACTTCCTTTTCATCTGTATTTTACTATTCTGTCAATGTTTAATAATGGGTAGTTTTTTTTAATTTTTTTTAATTAAAAAAAATTTTTTTTTTAAAGATTTTATTTATTTATTTGACAGAGAGATAGAGAGCACAAGTAGGCAGAGTGGCAGGCAGAGGGAGAGGGAGAAGCAGGCTCTCTGCTGAGCAGGGAGCCGGACATGGGGCTCGATCCCAGGACCCTGGGATCATGACCTGAGCCGAAGGCAGCCGCTTAACCGACTGAGCCACCCAGGCGCCCCAGTTTTTTTTTTTTTTAAAGATTTTCTTTATTTATTTGAGAGAGAGAATGAGAGAGAGAGCATGAGAGGGGGAAGGTCAGAGGGAGAAGCAGACTCCCCGCTGAGCAGAGAGCCCGATATGGGACTCGATCCCGGGACTCCAGGATCGTGACCTGAGCTGAAGGCAGTCGCTTAACCAACTGAGCCACCCAGGCTCCCAATAATGGGTAGTTTTTATAATTAAACAAAAATTAAATCCAAGCAACAACATGAAGGATGTGTTGTAGTATTTCAGTGTACCTTAATTTCAAGATCAAATAACAACTGTTACTATTGGTGGAAGGTAATGTACTGAGTGAGACTGCATTTGATAAATATGGATGAATTGTTCCAATGGTAATGCATTTTTGGTTACCTAATCATTTTCAGTGTTTCAGCCTCATCCTTCCACCCAGATAGCAACCGTCTTACCACAAGGCAGTAGTCACGTCAGCAAACATTTACTGAGTGGTAACTATGTGTGGCAAATGCATTATTTCATTTAACCATCACACAAACCCTCTGAAAGAGATATTATTATCCCCAATTTTCAGATGAGAAAAATGAGGTGTAGGGTGTATATGGAACTTGCGCAGGATTGCAGTGCTAGTAGATTGGCCAGACCAAGTGCAGTTCTTAACCAGTGCTCTTGGAACCAAGGTTTTTATCAGTTAGCACCCTCCAGAGTAGTTTATCCTATGTGCAAAAGCACGATACCAAACACACAGTCTATAAACTGTTGTTTATAGGGATTGTTGCAGGGCTTTTCAGAGGCTGCTCCACCCATCGCTGTAGGTATGTTATTTTTTCACTGTGGTTGGCAGAAGTGAAATAAGAGTTCACGGTTGGTTTGGATCAGGCTGGGTATCGGGCTAAAATGAGAAGCACCCGGTGAAAATAATTTGGAGAGTTGTCATCGCTGAGAAGTGTATAAAAGCAAAGTATGTCCCAGCTCAAAAATATACTTAAAAAATCTGCGCTGCACACGGATAAATGGAAGCCACATGGGCTGAACTGGGCCAGGACACCATATGTGGGCTGCTGGGCCATGCAGATATGTGGGAGGACACATAGCCGAGCAGCAGTAGCCGTGGGCCTTTGCCTCCACAGTCCCTGGGCATGCCATTAAAAAAGTATAGAACTTTTTTTTTACAGTTGATAAAGTTACATGCACATGGTAAAAAAAATGTACGAAAGAGAATGCAGTAAAACATCATCCCCCACCCACAACCCTCATTTCCTCTTCCCAAAGGCAACCATTGTTACCGATTTCTTGAGTGTTCTTCCAGAAATATTTATGCATAAAAGTATATATTTAGTATTTGTGTATATGCTGTTCGAAACACACACAAATGGTATCAAATTACACCCACCTCCCTTTTCTCCCCTTAATACGTCTTGGCAGAGTCTTGGCAGAACTATCGTATATAGCTGTGCACAAGGCACTTGGCTGAGGGGAGAGTGGGCGCTGAAATTGAATAAACTGTGTTCTCTGGCAGGAGGCTGGGTCTGCCTAGAAGGGGCGTCCTTTTCTTAATTTGCACAAAGGTATCATCTTGGGCTCTAGAGTTTGTCCTGATCAGCACATACAGATTTATTTTATTCTTTTTCACCATCACCAGGGTATTTTGTTGTAGTGGATGAACAGTACTTTCTTGAGTTTCCTCTTGGTGGGCATTTGGGTTCTTTCTAATCTTTGGCTCTTAGAAAAAATGCTGTTACAAATTTCCTTATCTAAACATTTTTGTGCACCTGTGTGAGCACATTTGAGTACGAGTAAGTTTGGGTATGCCACTTTTGAGTTTCTGAAATGTTTGGTTTCAAATGAGAAACAAAATACATTGATTTAAAAAATCCTGGACTCTAGAGATATTTCTTCTTTAATTTTTGTAAACAATATTTCAAATTTTCATTCATTATCAGCCTTGATAATTGACTTCCAGCTGCCACAGGAAATGCTTGCTTTCTTCTCTAATCATCCACAGCAGGTGCCTTTCCTCTCTTAGGCCGTCCTCACCACTCCCAGAATTATCCTTGTCAGCAGGGTCCTAGACCGGAGTAGTGTTCTTCCTTGGTCTTGAGGAGGTTCTTATGTACTGAAGTTTGGAAGAATTAAAATTCCTCACCTGATTTCCACAGGAGGGTGTACTTTATTCTCACATCTCTGGGGCCCTCAGCCTTCCTGCTATTAAATATCAGTAAATTTTCCCACACTTCAAAGTGCAGACAGTATAAGGCTGGGTATTTGGGTAAAGGGATTTGGGTGACAGAATTTTTATTCTTAGAGGCAATATTATGTAGTAAACAGGGGAGGGCCTTTAGAACCAACAGAATAGGAACGAGAATTCTAGGTCTGTCATGCTGGATAATGAAAGTGTATAGAGCAATTTGCACATAGCCAGTAATCAGAATTAATATTGATGATGATGATAATGGAGATGATGAGGATGATGATAGCAAGGTATTAAGTGTAAATGAATAAGGAAACAGATATGTCCTGGGGACTGTGCTGGGTTTTCTGTAGAAATTAAGTGATGGTCACCCTCTATAGTAAGCATCATCCCTCCGTTGTAAAGACAGAGTCAGAGAGGTGAAAAAGCTTGTTCAAGGACTCGCAGCTGCTAAGGAGTAGGGCTAGTATATAAGCCACACTTTTCCACATTCAAGAGTGTTTCTTTCCTAGGTATGTATAATAACACACATGTTCCTTTCCTGGGTATATATAATAAAAAATTTTTAGCCATATTTTAATGGTATTCTGAGCAGTGAGTTACATAGGTTCGATCTTTCTGCTTTCTGAAGACCATTTCTTTTCTTTTCTTTTTTTTTTCAACCAATCTGCATATAGCATTTGAATTTTAAGAGTAGCTTTACATTTCAGTAACAATACAAAAGATGGCTTGTTAGGACGACAGGTTTACTAACAAGGTTTAGGTATCTGAAGAATTAATAAAGATGTGCTCAGGAAGAAACCTTTGATCTGCAATTCTATAAAAACATATTGTCATGATGAAGTGCTTTGCTGATCCTCAGTGTAGCCTTGAATATTTTACTGTCTTTTATTTACTTTTCTCAGTATGTACTTCAACCCCAGAGAAACTTTTCTATTTTCTTTGTCCTCTGTATTCATCGTTCGACCTATGAAACATCGGGTTCCTAATTCCTTTCTCTTTGGCTGAGCTGGAATCTAGACAGCTTATTTCTCTTATCTCCTTCTAACTCCATGGTGGTAGATTTTCCTGTTTCTTATCTCTTTTTTTGAGAAATATGACTTGTAGGATACTTTTTTAAGGTAGGAGGGAAGAAGATAAAGTAGCCGTGAGGGAAATGCAGCTGTGAAGTTTTGCCTCTTTGCAAAGCTGCATGTATAGGCAGCTGCACCCTTGACAGTGGCCTTTCCTCTGAACTGGATCATCCGTCATCATGTCCTTATAATGTTTGAGGGAATCGCTTGGGCAATGCTGCCATTCCAAACTTGTTCTTATTTATTCTTTCTGAGGAGTAGCTTCTTTTCAGATGGATCTACCCATGTTGGGCTCAAGAATGAACATTTAACCTTTTTAAGAAAATTTTTTTTAAAAGATTTTATTTATTTATTTGAGAGAGAGAACGCATGAGCAGGGGGAGGGGCAGAGGGAGAAACATGCTCCCCACTGAGCAGGGAGCCTGTGCGGGGCTCCATCCCAGGGTCCTGGGATCATGACCTGAGCTGAAGGCAGATGCTTACCCAACTGAGTGAGCCACCCAGGCGCCCCACATTTAAATTTTTGTGCTTTCTATTGTGAAAGTTTAACTTTCAGTGTGACTTGCTGCCATTTAAGCTCTGCATGAAAGTTATTTACATCCATCCAAGAAACATTTACAGAGTGCCTCCTGTGTATTCAGCCTCGGGTGATGTGGCTGTGGTGGGTACAGCAATGACATTAACCTGTTTGGGTAGGGTTGCCAGATAAAATTGAGGATGCTCCGTTAAATTCGAATTTCTGATGTAAAACAAATAATTTTCTTAAGTATAAGTATGTAAGTATAAGTAACAGGCCCCACATGGAGTTACTTGTGCTAAGCCCACATCACCAAATTGAGACTTAATACCTAACCTAATTGTAGTTTCAGCCTTTCCCAGACATGTAATCTTAACCGGCCAATCTGGAATTACCTGATCAGCACTAGTGAGGTCTTTCATCTGATAGACCCCTGCCATCCCTTAAAGGAAGGTGACCTTGCCTGAAACAATCCAGTCTTTGCTTATTCTGCCCCCTTTGGCTTATTAAAGTCTTTCATTTTGTACAGCTCTTTAGAGATCCTTTCTATTTGCTAGATGGGATGCCGCCCAATTCATGAGTCATTGAATAAAGCCAGTAAGATCTTTAAAATTTACCCTGTTGAAATTTGTTTTTTAACACTACTTATCTGAAATTTAAATTTAACTGACACCATGTATTTTAATCCATTAAATCTAATCTTAATCGTGGGAGACTAACATTTAAATAGTTATATGACACTGGAGTAAATGCCATGATAGGGGTACTCTAAAATATTCCAGCTATTACCTCGGTGGTATTCGCAGAGAAGAAAGTCTGGCAGGGAATTAAGGGGCAGTCTGACAAAAGGATATGTCTCCAGTCTGATGGGTCAGAGAGCTAGGATTGTGGTAGTCTGGCGTGTGAGAGAGGGGGAAAAAGTCGAACGGTTTTGTGAAGACACTGTGCGATCCAATATCCTTTCTGTTCCAGCTCCCACCCCCAGTGACAATCCTTAAGAGAACCATGGGTGTTGACATTTTAGGTGCCTACTGGATCACGTATTTATTTGGCAGTTTAGTTTCCATGTCCTTCTGTCTCTAGCTACCAAAAGGATGGTGGACAAATATTTATTTGTTCAATAAGTATAGTGCTAAAAATACTGTATTCTGGTAATCTAGGAAGGATGGGAGAAAAAGCATGGGGCAAAGCGTCTAAAATGATCAAACAGCTTCCTGCTCATGATCAGTCTGTTGTGTATATGTGCGGGTGGAGGGGGAGAACAGGGGGAGTTGGGATGTAAGTAGGGGTTGGGGCTGGGAGAACCAAGAACCAAATACTAAAGAGCCATATTATTTCAAACAATGTTAAAAAGAATCAAAGAACTTTATAAGCAAAGACCTGCATTTTGGGGGGCAGGATTTAGCCTTGATACTTAAGTGTTAAGGCAGTGAAGTAGCTTTCATCCAGCAAAGTTCCCTGGAGAAAATGACTGGGTTTGGTCTTAAAGGTCTGGAATTTGAGTGGGTGTAAAGGAGGAAGAAAGGCACAGCCCACAGGGAAAATAACATATTCAATGACATATTTCAGTATACTCTGTGCAGTGTGTGTGTGTGTGTGTGTGTGTGTGTGTGTGTGTGTGTGTGTGTGTGGAGTATCAACGGGGCTGGGTGGCATGAAGGTGAGAGGGTGAGGAGGTCCAAGATGACTCCCAGACTTGGAAGTGGAAAGGTTGTTAACTGGTTAGATTTCAGACTCAAGGAGAAAGCGCAAGGAATTCATCTTACCAATCAGGAAAACTGATAAATGGAGATTTCTGGGGCATTTTGGTAAAAGTAGGGCAAAGCTGTGGTTTGAGATAGTATCTTGGATAATGGAAGAACTGTCCCACTTTTAACTGAATTACTCAGGAATTCAGAAAATTGCTTCACAGAAGTTGTGTTCTTACAATCATATTCTCCCAGAGGCTTCCAGCAGGTGGTATATTAGGAAAATATTTACATCGAAGAAGATAAAGACTCATTTTATTTTTTTCCTAATCCACGTTATTCCTTAACTGCTTTATGGAAAAGTCCTTTTTGCTTGGCCCTCTTTCTTGCATGGAAACACAGATCATGACCCCTGGAAAATTTAACTGCAGTCTTCTGCCACAGCAGGAAAATACATTATTTGTTGGGTTGGGTGTTTTATTAAAGATTTCTGAAGAGGCTGGATATCTTTATCTAAAATTCACAGAAAAGCCTTAGGCTGAGATCCTAAAAAATGAGAATTATTTACTTGGAATCTTTTTAGTTCACTGTCTGTTGCTGCTTTTCTTTCTCTCTCTTTTCTTATCTTGCTAATTGTTTTAGTGTGGTTCTGTATTGTCACAATAATTTCTACCAATCTACTACTTTTAACCATCCTTAATTCAGTACAGAAACGGAAAGTGATTTTTTTCTCTTTGTGGAAATCAGGAAGGGTAGGAGATTACCTCTGAATATTTTTTTCCCCTGAATTAAGGGGCAACAATCGTCCTGAATTCTCAGGAGTAGATAATGTGGAGAATCCAGACTCGAAGGAATGTTTCAATGGAGGTATTTTCTCTGCACGCTGATTTCCCTTCTTGTAGGTTATCTTTATTGTGAAACTGCAGACCTCGAAGGGGTCTCCAGAGGACGTCTAGGAATGGCTTGCACAGATTGTAAGTGTGGTGCGAAGTTAGATTCTGGACCTGAGCAACCATTCCAAGAAGGTATTTATATTTCATAAAATTAAAAAGTTCTGTTAGAGACGGCAGGCTAACTTTTGTGGTTGACGTTTATAGCTAGTTACTCGATCACCCTTAAAAGCTCATCACAGATCTATTTGTAGAGACGTGTGTTATCCAAGAGGTTGCTCCTTTTAAGCCACATTCCATTTTCACACTTAAAATACAGAAAAATATACATCCACTTTTCCAAAGGTTTGCATCTCCATTAGAGTTAAATTGCACACATCCATTTTTCTGTAGTTTTCTTTATTAGTATTAGTGTTTGATACTAAACCTGTATTTACATAGGCAAAGTGCATGTGAGGTTGTAACCACTGTGTGCTAATTCAAGCTTAAAGGCACTTTCTTTGACAAATGCAAATAATTGAGGAGAAGTGGTTTGGGGGGAATTGTATTACCTGGATATCTTCTTTAAATCTTCTTTTTTCATAAGGAAATCAGTTGACCCTTGAACAACTGACCCCCCCAAATGGTTGAAAATCCATGTATAACTTTTGACTCCTCCCATAACCAACCAATAAATAAAGAGTTGATTAATACTTACTTGGTTTGTTATATGTATTGTGTGTGTGTATTATTTTTACAATAAAGAAAGCTAGAGAAAAGGAAATGTCATTAAGAAAATCATGAAGAAGAGAAATTGCACTTATAGTACTGTCCTGTATTTATAAAAAAAAAATCTGCATGTAAGTGGACCCATACAGTTCAAACCCACGTTGTTCAAGGGTCGGCTGCAGTTCCCTGTGTCCCATCTGAGGATAGAAAAAAATGATGAAATTGGCCTCCAGCATCTTTAGCTTCTTTTCTTCTTGAGAATCCCTTCTTCTTTCTTCTTCTTTTTTTTAAAGATTTTATTTATTTAGGGGCACTGGGGTGGCTCAGATGGTTAAGCGACTGCCTTCAGCGGAGGTCATGATCTCAGGGTCCTGGCATCAAACCCCATGTCAGGCTCTCACCTCAGTGGGGAGTCTGCTTCTCCCTCTCCCTCTGCCTCTCCCCCTGCTTTTGCTCTTTCTGTCTCTGTCTCTATTTTATTTATTCATTTGAGAGAGAGACAGAGAGCATGGTGGGGGGGAGCAGAGGGAGAGGGAGAGGGACAAGTAGACACCCAGCTGAGTAGGGAGCCTGACACGGGGCTCCATCCCAGGACCCTGAGATCATGACCTGAGCCGAAGGCAGCTGCTTAACCGACTGAGCCACCCTGCTGCCCCTCTCCCTTCTACTTTCAAGTGTCCAGTGTCCCAGGGTCCTCTGTATTCCACTTTTCAAATTAGTGCCTGAAAAGGGTCCTGACAGCAATTATTTACTGCATAGTGTGAATAAGGTGAAAATCCAAGGGCTGCTTTAAGGGGCTATTGCCATTTCAAGCCTTTCTGATCATAGAGCATGTTTAAGCATTTCTGGTGTCTCTGAGCAAGTGAGGGAGATGCTCTGGAGGCTGGGGGTCCTTGTTACCCCATCCCACAACTAGCCTTGCTTTCTCTTCTCTTTTCTTCTACCTGAGGTGAAGAGGGGAAAACTATTGTGGAGTCCTGTTTATTAGCTCTAAGAATCTCAAAGCTCTTTCTCCTTCTGCAGTAACAGTCTGTGTGTGCATATTGTTTACTAGATGACAGACACACTTCACCTCTGTTAATGCAGTTGATTCATGATAATTATTGTCACCCTGTATAGAGATGAGGAGACTGAGGTACGACAAGGTTGAGTAAGTTGTCTGAGCCAAGTTTGTGGAGCTACCCAGTGGGTGGAGCTAGGTGCAATCTGTACACTTTGCATAGGTGCCCCTCTGGTAGCTAACTACTTGGATACCTTCAGTTTTTGCTCAGAAGTGTTGAGCAAAATTATGTTGAGTGGTTTCCACCATTTATTAAAATGTTTTTACCCAAACCAAATACCATCTTTGAATGCTATCTAGTCTCAATATCATTGACCGAATTTTTTCTCATATAGAAACCTACGTTCTGTTAACCAGAAGCAAGACATATTTAATTTTAACTTTTCAGGAAAGGCATTTCACACCCCACTAATGTTTAGTTTGTGGCCCATAATGACCCTTTCTGCCCAGTCTTTTCTTGGTACCTCTGGTTTTGCTTTTTGTTTCCAAATCTTGTATAGTAGACTCTGTGGATGTTAGAGTAATGGGATTTTGTGTGTGTGTGTTTGTGTGTGTGTGTGTGTGTGTGTGTGTGACACCAAACAGGTAGTCATTTGTCATTTTACGGAAGCAAAGATTCGAGTTTCAAAGACTGTAAGGCTGGTGCCCAGAACCAGTTGTGGAGCCAGTGCCTGTCTTGTCTCAGCACCATATCTCAATAGCACTTCATTTTTTTCTAAAAGGGTATTTGCAGATTTGGGAATTTGAGAGGTTCTCAATCATCATTTCTCACTAACATCACAATACATTGTACTGAAATCACAGTTTCCAAGTGTATTTTGTTTTTGATGGACTATTTTTTCTAGTAGTTTACAGTTGCTTTTTTGCTGTTGTTTTGTTCTAAGTAAACTTTTATAGTAGTGTGTTAACTGCTCAGGCTGCTATAAGAAAATACCATAGATAGGTAGCTTAATCGACAGGCATTTATTTCTCATATTTCTGGAGGCTGGGAAGTCCAAGAAAAAGGTGCTTCCCATGTAGTTCCTGGTGAGAGTCCTCCTCCTTGTTTGTAGATAGCTAGCCACCATGTCCTTACATGGCAAAGGGAGAGAGATCTCTGCTAGTTCTTCTTATAAGGGTGCTAATTCTATCATGAGAGCTATACTCACATGACCCCATCTAAATCTAATTACTTCCCAGAGGCCCTGTCTCCAAATATCATCACATTAGGGGTTAGGCCTTCAACATAATGAATTTTGGGGAATACAGTTCAGTTCATAATATATAGCATACAATACTATCACAAGTATATACTTATAAGTATAAAACTATTAATACATAACTCAAAATATTTTCACAAAGTTTAATAGACCTGTGTAACCAGTGTCCCAATCAAGACACAAAATATTATCAGCACTCACAAGCTCCTTCCTATCCTGACCTCTTATACTATTGATTAGTTTTGCCTATTTTTTTTTAAAGATTTTATTTATTTATTTGAGAGAGAGAGAGAATGAGAGAGAGAGAGCACGAGAGGGAAGAGGGTCAGAGGGAGAAGCAGACTCCCTGCTGAGCAGGAAGCCCGATGTGGGACTCGATCCCAGGACTCCAGGATCATGACCTGAGCCGAAGGCAGTCGCTTAACCAACTGAGCCACCCAGGCGCCCTAGTTTTGCCTATTTTTGAACTTTTGAATACTCTGTGAATATTCGTTGTAGCATTATTCACAATAGCTTAAAAGTAGAAGGAACAGAATGTACCCATTTCTGTTGGCTATAAACCTGGAAGTGGGATCACTGAGACATCTGGTATATATGTATGTTCAGTTTTACGAGATACTGCCAAAGAGTTCTCTAAATTGGTTGAACCATTTTATATCCCCATCAGCTTGAGAGTTCTTATTGTTCCTCATCTTCACCAACATTTCATATTGTCAGTCTTTTTTAATCGTTCTGATAGTACATAATGATATCATACATGGTTTTAACTTGTGCTTCCCAGATGACTAATAAGATTGAACATTTCTTCTTCCTTTTATTATAGTTGCTTTTAATTAGGATTTCATGACTTTTAAGGAGCCCCACTCAACTTTGTGTCATCTGAAGGACTAAAGTGCATACTTTCAGTCACAGCTTTCATTGTGAGGAGACTCTATGGTGCTCAGGTGGACACTAAGCCACTACAATTGTGTTTGGATCTGGCTTTTGACCAGCTAGATCCTAAACCATATCTCAATAAGAAACTGCTAAGGATATCATGTAGACTGGAATTGAATTTCTGGAGGTAATTACCTCTAATTCTGCCTCCTTTATCTAGATACCATGTAGATCAGACTTATAGTTGAAGGGTTATATGGGTGCTCCCATGCTGGTTCTTCATGGAGCCATGTAAGATTATTTGAACTTGGTGCTTCTTTGGGTGCCCTCAAATAGATAGTTTAATGGTTTGTCTTATTGTTTCCATAGGAATTAATGTTGAGGAGTTGAGTTTATAATCGTCATCATGTCTCTTCCTACCTTTCCTGAAACTGTCAGGGCAGTGAGACTGCTTATTGATATAAGCCTGGAGCATTCATTATATTTAGTGTTACCATTGCCAGGATCCTTTCTCTAAAATAGTTCTTTCTTGAGGTGCCTGGGTGGCTCAGTCAGCTGGGCGTCTGCCTTCGGTTTGGGTCGTGATCCCAGGGTGCTGGGATCGAGCCCCATGTCAGGCTTTCTGCTCAGCGGGGAGCCTGCTTCTCCCTCTCCCTCTGCCTGCCGCTCCCCCTGCTTGTGCTCTCTCTCTCTCTCTGTCAAATAAATGAAATCTTTAAAAAAAATAAAATAAAACAGCTCTTTCTCCTTTTTCTTGTGTCTATTTGAAAATCTCAGGTTTTTCGGATGACCAACACCCTCTCGGTCAGTTTGCTGTGGTATACCAACAGAGGTGATTATGAAATTCAAGGCAAGAATGCTGGCTCTTGATGGGTGTGGCCCCAGATGTCTGTGTGTCAATCCCATTAAATGATATGTATAACTTTCTCCCCAAAAGGAGCTACTCTAATACAGATTTTCGAAGGAACTTTGGAGCTCATTTGAAAATGACACATTGAAACCACTTTGGAAACTACACGTTCATACCTGTAGAGTGGCCTTTCTTTCAAAAGCGTGTTATTTGTGGGCGCCTGGGTGGCTCAGATGGTTAAGCGTCTGCCTTCGGCTCAGGTCATGATCCCAGGGTCCTGGGATCGAGTCCCGCATCGGGCTTCCAGCTCCTTGGGAGCCTGTTTCTCCCTCTGCTTCTCTCTCTCTCTCTCTCTTTCTCTGTCTCTCATGAATAAATAAATAAAATCTTTAAAAAAAAAGCGTGTTATTTGTGACACTTTATTTTTAGCATATCTTTTAAAAATATTGGTTTTAATGTATTTTTATAACTTAAAAGTTGAGACTTCTCTTTGAGTTTTGTTTTTAGATTTGTTATCACACAGTCCGTGTTCCAACCTCCAGGAGAAAACAACAAATCGAATAACCCAATATCCTCCTACCAGGTAGCTTTTGGACTTCTGAGATTTGAAAGGGTGCTTCACTTTGATTAGAAGCGTGTTCTTGTATTCTCTGTTAACTGAGCACTAGATAATTATTAGGAACATCGTCTAGGGGTGAGTGAGCTTTCCGGGGGGGGCTGATTCATTTTGGGATCCCTGCTGAGATGGTCATTAAGAAATGCCAGCCAGTGAGGAACTGTGTGGCTGCTCTGTTTGGCATTGAATCAAGACCATTTCATTTCTCTTGGATCAAAAAACCCAACACACACACACACACACACACACACACACACACACACACACACACATCCCAAAACAGTGATAATGAGGAGAGATATCTGCCTGCCAAGCAGTCTAGGCTTGAATCAACTGCTGCTCAGTAAACACCATTCCCTAGAAGCCATCTCCACCCACCTTCTTCTCTTGACCCATCCTGGCTCCATGGTAGATGGCAAGTTTGCTGTTGGAGCTCTGTTTGATCTCTTGTCACTAACTTATATCTGTGGTTAATTTTGATTGTCCTGCTGCTTGAGGTACTTGTGAACAACTGCGGTTGTCCCACGCTTGTCAGAGGTATGCAAAAACACGGCATTCGGTGATGTTTTTCACAGTGTATTCAGAGATCTGAGACTTCTTAGGTAAATAATTCTCGAGCAACAGTCAACTTCTGTGGGATGAATAAATATGGCAATTTAGATGTTTATGAGCTACTGTAAATCTTTTCTGCATTGTGCTTTGAAAAAAATGTTTTAAGATTATCTTCCTTCCCATAGCTCCTAAATACTTAGAAATAATTGATTTTAGATGATTAAACATAGCTTCTCCAACTTATTTATTTAGAGTGTCATCTCAAGTCACATTTTTTGATTTCAAAGAAATGAAACAAAATTTACATTTTGAGGTAGTTTGTCATTAGCCAAGACAATAATCTGCTTGGGTTTCATTTTTTTTTTTTCTCTCTGTAGACCATGTTGGAAGTTTCTACTTGGAAATTTATGCATTGTTTTCTCTCAGAGGAGTTTATCAGTAGGCAGAAGGTAAGAAGACAAGTTAGCTTGACTTGAGAGTATCTCTCAGTTATTACAGGGAGGGTGGTGGGGGGAAATTGGCTAAATCATGGCATCTTGATAGTGAATCTTAAACTCAACTATATCAGAAGTACCTGATATATAAAATATAATTTGTGGATCCCACTCTCAGAGATTCTGATTCAGTAGGTCCGGGGTGGGGCTTAGCAATCTCTACTTTTTAGCAAGCACCCCGATAACTCCAGTGTACACGATCCAAGACCACACGATGTGAAATACTGATCTAAGGCCTCTTATTAGAACACGATGTAATGTTCCTGAAGCAGGTAAGAGGGACAAGCCATTGTGAACTGTATTATTGTAATTGAAAGAAAAAAACTGTCTCTTTAGATTCAAAGTTGCAAACTGGATGTCTTAGGCTGGGTTCCCTAACAGCAGAGCCTGCGACTGGCATTTGGATGTGTGTTAGTTATTGGAGTGGTCTCAGGAACAAGAGAGTAAGGGAAATAAGATAGGGCAGGCAAGGAGCTAAGCAGGGCTGTGGTCTCAGCTAGAGGCCAGCTTTAACCTGATCTCGTGAAGAGCTCCGTGGATGAATGGTACCACATAGCTGGTCCTGCCTCGAGGAAAGGAGGCCAGCCTTTTGTATCTCACATCAGTCGGTCACTGGTTACAAGCTGCCCTGGGATGGATGAGTGATATAATCTACTGCCTAAGATTAGCTCCTGTTCTGCAGAGGGCAATTCTGGGAGGAAGCCTCTGGAGCTATTAGTAACCAACATTCATGGCCATGGGGGGGGTGCGGGGTGGGGATGACAGGTAAAAGGGATCCAGGAGGGGCACCATCAGCATCCATTATGCGATGACAACACAGAGTCACATGAGAGGTTTTTCACAGTGCGGCTTCTATTCTTGGTCACCCTGGCCACTCCGGCTGTCATACATTACTTTATAAGCTTGCTGCACTGAAGATGATTTTTGTAATTATAAGGGAAAACAGGGACAGCAAACATACTTGGATTTTTGTTTTTTAATATTTTCCTTCTTGTGCTTAAGTGAGAATTGTCATCCTGCGACAAAGTGTAGAAAATATGGCAACTTCCTTTGTCAATTTTGTTTCCCGTTCTCCATAAGAGAAACAATGGCTTCAAATATTGAATTATAGATCCTCAGGCTGTAGTGAAATCTTAATGTGTTTTACTCAAAACTTCATTTGCAGATGATTCTGTCTTATGCTTCTTGTAATGATATTGCTTGTGGGAGATGTTCCCTTACTTAGGACTTTCCCTGAAAAATATGATGTTCTGGAAATTATTGAACTGGTTGTCATTGGTTACTTGGCTTTATTAAATAAAACAGCCTCTTCTAAACTATGTTCTGTGGAACATTTGTACCTTTTGTGTTCTATAGAAAATAAGTTCTATGGCCAAATAATTTTAGAGGTGCTCTATTTACTATATTCCCCTCTAGGAGACTCACAAAGCATTTTGGCCTATTGAAGGCTTTAAATATCCCAAAGGAAGGAAAACTGCTTGCCTTTGTTTAAACTCTTTGTTTCTCAAACCTGTTTGCTCATGGAGGAGCCCCTTAGCATGGCTGCCTCCTTCCTTTTCATTTTTTTCGGAATATATGTTACCATCTTACAGAACTAATGTTCCGTAGAACACAGTTTGTGGAATATGGAAATAAAAGTTTATTCCTTATCATCATGTGTTATCAGGGCATTGGTAAGCAGCAAAGAACTGGTTGCACTCTTATATTTTGTAAAACCAGCTGTGACACTTGATCTGCATGCAAGGCAAGTGCAAAGCAGATTTGGGGGTCAGCGTAGTCTCTGGGGAACAAGGACGGGTTATTTGTTTTCCATACTGAAGGCGCCATAAAAACAGTAACATATTTAATGAAGCCTCACCATGGATATATTACTCTCCATAAAACATTTTATTTAGCCTAACCTGCAATTACTTAATGGACAGTGAGTTTCACAAACAGCTAGTCCCCAGCCTCAAATGTTTATTAAGTGTTTCTTCTTTTGGACTGACTTTGCCAGGGAGGGTCATGTAAGATTAAAAAGCTCGAATATTAAAAATTCAGCCAGACACACCAGGGCTGCCCTGATGATAACAACCGTGGTGTAATGTTTCTGAATTCATATGGATTCCCATGTTCTCAGTAAAAGATACCCTGCCATTTCCCAGCATACTTTCATTTAAAAATTATTTGGATTCTCATGGGTATGTGGCATTTCCTTTTTGCATAAGACAGACCCTCTGTGAGTTGTATTTTTCTAAGGAATTTCGAATTGTAAAAGACAGAAATGAATGAATATTTATTTACAGGAAAAAGAGTGAATCCTTACATTTTGTACAAGACTTTGAAGTTTACAGAGAAGTCCCCTCCTCCCTCGACTATCACCTTCATTCTTACAAAAATCCTGTAAGAATGGCAGTATTACAGGTGTCACAAAAGTGGCCAAGGACTCTTTTTTTCTTTAGGATTTTATTTATTTATTTGACAGAGAGAGAGAGACAACGAGAGAGGGAACACAAGCAGGGGGAGTGGGAGAGGGAGAAGCAGGCTTCCCACTGAGCAGGGAGCCCGATGCGGGGTTCGATCCCAGGACCCTGGGATCATGACCTGAGCCGAAGGCAGATGCTTAACGACTGAGCCACCCAGGTGCCACAAAAGTGGCCAAAGACTCTTGGAAGGCTGGCCAGAGCAGCGTTATAGAATTCAGTTTTAGTTGCCATTCATGTTGACCATTATTCTAAGTGACAGGCTCTCCTGGGTTTGTTTTCTTACAACATAAGAGAATTCTAGAAGGAAACCAAGGAAGGTTTTTTTTCACATTTGCTCTGACTTTCTTCATGCTTAATTATGAACCAGCTTATCATTTAGACTAAGCCACAAGCTTACCACTTCTTAATCCATTACTTAGCGATAGTCACTTCTTGGCTCACAAGAGGTGGTAAGATTCTGGGCTACGTGTGTGAGTGTATGTGCATGCAGAATATAGAAAGTGGTGGAGGATGAAGTAGTCAGAGGCCATATTTAGACAGAGTCCTGTATTCCCTGATGAAGAATGTGGGTATTCTCTAAGAGGAAGCTGGAGGGGTCTAGGATCTTGGATGACTTGGGCAGGGTAGAAGAGAGTCTGGTAACACAGATACCAGTGAAGAGGCCAATACATGAATAGAGTACACGTGCTGAGGGTCTGGAAAATGGGTATGGCTGAGCCAATGGAGAGGGTTCCTAAGGTAGAACTGACTGGTCTGGGTGGTAAAGGAGATACAGGAACTAAGGGTCTATGGGAGGTTTCTGATACGAGTGGACGTTAATGCTGTTGTCAAAGAAAAGAATATGGGGGAGAGAACTGGGTTGGTGGGGTGGGGGTGGGGAAGAATCAGAAAGATAGAAGTCACCTCAGGACTTGATAAGTTTGAAATGAAATATTTAGAAAGCAGCTTGCAATATCAGTCCAAATTGTAGGGAAAGGAAGCAAAACCTGAGATTGCGATCTAGAATTCAACAGTGGATAAAGCCCTGTGCATAGAGAAGGGCATCCAGGAAGAGCGCGGGGCTAGTCAGCCCACGCAACTCAGGTATGTTAGAGATGTTGTATGTTATCATTCATAAGTCAGCTTCACTTCATACTGAGTGTCCCTTCGTTTAGTCTGGGGCAAAGTTTAACTTCATTTCTTTGAGTTTCCCTTTCTCTTACGCAGTGCCAAGGCATCAGGATGCAGAGTGGTTATCTGGTCCTTGGTCATCTTTCCAGGTAGGTTACTGCTAAGGCTGCCACCCTTCTACCAAATCCCTTTTTCTCTCCTGTGGCTATGCCACATGATGCCGGCTGGGGTTTTGTCTGCCTAGCCTAAACTCCGCCCAGCCCTTCCATTTGGAGTTTTGCTGTCAACATTATGAGAGCATGGGGAATCGTGGCTGCTCTGGGACCCTTTGGTATCTCTCTTCCTTCCTCTCCTGCTTTTACTCTAGGGATATTTCTTTCTAGGGCCGGGAAGAAAGGAAGGATGAAGCCCCATCCTTATTGTTTTTCATACTCTCTCCCATCTTTTCTCCAAACCACTGAGTTCCAGTAAAGGCTTAAACATGTTTTTTTGGGGGGAAGAAAAAAAAGCCAGAAGGACTTGCTGGTTATTTCTGGTTTTGGCTCTGATGCATGCCTTCTGGAAGTCATGGCGTATCAAGACTACTACCAGTCTGAAATGGAGGAAGGAAACAAACAAATACAGAGAGAAAAAACATTAATATCTGAAAATATCATCTAGCCACAGTGTTAAAGTACAAAGAGAAAACAAGCAGGCCT
Source organism: Callorhinus ursinus (assembly GCF_003265705.2). Lineage (NCBI taxonomy): Eukaryota > Metazoa > Chordata > Mammalia > Carnivora > Otariidae > Callorhinus > Callorhinus ursinus. The sequence goes on from NW_027397068.1 coordinate 9,600,170, forward strand.
GTGGGCTCCAGAGTAAAGAGCCAAGAGAGAACAGAAAGATGGCATCCAGGGAAGAAGCCAGAAAGCTTCTAGAATATGCAACAAAACACTGCTCTCAGGATGCCAAGACGAGGCACTGCCCCAGCTATGGTGATAGCTAGGTATTCCAGAGGAGGGAAGTAGGTTCAGAGCGCAGGGTTTTAAAGTATGTTCACAGCCCAGCATGTGGTTGGGAAGAGGCATCAGTCAGGTTGGGTTCAAATGGAGCCACTTTCACCTTGTGCATCATTATGTCACGTTGCTTACAGTGTTACCCTGCTCTTCTCTGTTTCTCTGATGGCTTCCTTCCCTGGACTATAAGTTCTTTGGGGGCAGGGCAATGCACTTGACATTCTTATATCCTCAGCCCTTAGCACAATGTCAGACACATTGTAGATTCTTTATTTAGATTTAATGAGTGACTAAGAGTCAAAGTTTTCTAAGAGGGTCATCATTTTATATGTCCAGCAATAGGGCTGAAATAATCCAAGGGCTCAGAGTAATTTCCCTCTAATGTTGTATTTAACCAAAGCAGGAGATCTGGGTTCTGTGCTGGTAGGCCTAGTAAATTGGTTTCCTTATTTCTAGTGATGATGGTTGACACCATTGGTAGCTGTTTGTTTAGGTCCAGTAGAATGAAAGATAGGGTTTAGGCATTTGCTATTTTTACCCCCTCATTTGTACCTTAATGTAAACACTGAGGTCATAATATATTTAATAGATATTTATATATTATATGTAAATATATCATGTAATATATATTAATTATAATATAATATATTTAAGAAAAAATTTAAATTATGGATGCAACTCAGAAACAAGTCCGTTCATCACAGATCTATATACTCTGTGCACACGGCACAGAGAGAAATTGGCATACAAAAAGAAAGGGTACAAATATATAGAAAGGGTACAAATATATAGGTCTTATTTTAAAAAAAAATCTCCCACTGTAGCAGAGGAGGATAAACAAGTAAAGAAATAGTTATAATTGAGGGCATCTGGGTGGCTCAGTTGGTTAAACATCTGCCCTTCAACTCAGGTCATGATCCCAGGGTCCTAGGATCGAGCCCCGTATTAGGCTCCCTGCTCAGCGAGGAGTCTGCTTCTCCCCTGCCCCCTCATGCTCTCTCTCTCTATCTCAAATAAATAAATAAAATCTTAAAACAAAAGAAATAGCTATAGTTCATGAAGAAATAAAAATGCAAGTTTGGAAAAAATAAGGAAATGGAAAAGAGAGGGTATTTCCCAATTCTCTAGGTATCCGAAATAAAAGTTATTTCAACGAATCTTGCAAAGTAGAAAGACACTTAAGTTTTATAGTATACTTACCTTTTGCAAAAAAAAAAAAAATCTTCAAAGTACAAAACAATAAAATTTAAAGGCAGGATCTTGATTATGCCAATGTTTTTTTTCTCAGCAAAGAAGAAAGGTGTCAGGAGGGTAGAGAAGATTATTGAAGAAGAGCCAGGACTCACTGTTTCCATTTATGGAAAAGTGTATGATTTTTGCCAAGGAATTACACACAGCAGACTGACTCCTTTTTTAGCTTCTAAATCCAAGTTGGAGAGGTACATGGTTTGGAACCATTTCAGCTGTGTTTGGAGTTGCTCAGGGACCCTTAGGTGAAAGGTGGTGTGTAAATCCAAATAAATATTCTTGTTATTTTATTATTGTTGTGATGAGTTTTGTTGTCAGGAATATGGGCTGTTGGAATCGGACTGGGAGCATGAAGGGGTTGTGTAGTCAACTAAAGATTGTATTTCACAGCTGTAAGCACCCAAAAGAACTTCTGGCAGAAGATCATCAACTGTAAATTTACAGCCTGCACAGGCGTCCAAGCTTTGTTAAAAAAAAATCTCCTGAAAATATGTTATTTTCAACGTCTGGCTTCTATTAGACTCTTATTTATGTGTTTTTAGCATGCGGGGGCTTGTGGAAGGGGCTGAAAAAGAAGGAGAGGATATCAAAAACACTTTGAAGGACCTGTAAATTTTTCTGTTTGTTCCCCCCCCGCCCCCAACAAGCCCATTTTCAGCTTCCTTATGAAACTAGCCATTTGAGTTGAAACATTAGTGAAGACGTATTTATTGAGTGCCAGCTTATTTATTGGGCTAGGACGGGTGCTTTGGGGACTATAGAATAGATGTCTAAGGTTGATCCTTGCTGTTCTGGAATGTCTAGCTGGAGGAAAAGGATCAACTTATGCAAAACAATAGGGGACCTTGCTTAGGAGAGGCTGTATCATTGAATGATGGGATGTGTGGTGTGGAGTATCTAGGCTGGAAAGGGCAGGTTAGGGGCTCAAATGAGGTCTCTGGGAGGCCCTGCTGTTAGAGAAATGGAAATGATCCTCAAGGGGAAAATTCCCCTTATGCGTTGTAACAACAGAACCAGCAGAGGAAGGGAAGAGGCACAGAAATGCTGCTTTGCTTCCCAGGAAGTGATGGGAGCTTCCTCCTTGGTACCGAAGCGTCAAGAGCATGCCTTCCTTGGCTTTGACTCTTCAAGGTGAGGATGTGTCCAGGGGCGAAGATGAAGGGTCTGGCCATGGAGAAAAGCAGACACTAAAGCTGAGAGCTCGTGTCACCAGGGTCCCTTGTTCTTCTTAAGCTGTGGGTCTCAGACCGTGGAGCTGGCAGCTGTGGACTTGCCCCCTGGTCACGACCCCTTTCTCAGACTTAGTGGAGCTGTCTGAGGGGTGACAGCTCATGAGTGGTGTCCTGAAAGTTTTTAAGGGGCGTGGGCAGTTGCTTAACATTATGTTCTCTCTGATTGGTATTATTTGGGAAGACTGCCCATGGCAAGAGCACTCCAAGCTGGTCAGGTAAAATTCTGTGCCGGAGCCAGATGCCTGCACTGGCACATTTGTACCTCATTCAGGAAGATTGCTTTTTCAGGTCGCCAGCTCACAGGGGTCACAGGGCTATATAAATAGGCAGATACTGAACTTACCGGTGTCACTGCATCTGCTCACACAGCCTATTGGGTGACTGCAAAATGCCCCAGGGGGATTTGGAGAGTCCTCAGGAGGTACCTGACATGTGCCTCGTGAACAAGATCAGTTGGCCCTCCGTTTACACTGCCCTGCTCTGATTAGTCTCTGAAGGCACATCCATTTCTTCTAGCACCTCAGTCTCTTTCTGGATGCTGCTCCAATGTGCTGGAGCTCTCAAGGTGCCCACGTGGGGAAGGGTCCATGCCAGGGATTTCCCCACTTTCAGGGCACATTCAATGAGTGGGATTCTAAGACCAAGCTGTCTTTGGGCTGAGTGCCCCTACATAGTTCTTAGTGAATTAGTTCCTGTATTTTTTGCTTATACAGTTGACCCTTAAACAGTGTGGAGTTAGGGGCACTCGTCCCCTCTCCTCCCCTCTTGTGCAGTTGAAAATCTGTGTTTAGCTTTTGACTCCCCCAAAACTTAGCTACTCATTGCCTGCTATTGACTAAAAGCTTTATTGATAGCATAGTCAGTTAACACATGGTTTGTATGTTATATGTATTATATACTGTGTTTTTACAATAGAGTAAGCTAGAGAAAAGAAACGTTATTAAGAAAACCATAAGGGAGAGAAAATACATTTACAGTACTATATTGTATTTATTGACAAACTTCCACGTGTAAGTAGACGACTTGTGCAGTTCAAACCCATGTTGTTCAAGGGTCAGCTGCACTTCTCCTTTCCATAACCTTCAGGCAGGAGTTCAATGGGGATTTGGGGTGAGAACAGTTCTAAGGGACAACCTGTATGCTATGCATGAGGTGGGCTCTCCTTGGCTTCTGAGGACTAAGTCTCTACCACTGGGTCCAGTTGACTGTCTGGCTCTGTTTTCATTGAGATGCCCTACTCAGGAGGCTCCTCACCCCCTTATCCACCTAGTTCACTAGTCAGCCCCTTTGGAGGCACCTAGCTGGGAACTCACTTTTCTTTCTGAGAGAGAGAGAACCAGGGCTACCTTTATTTTTGAAAATTACTTAAAAAATTAATATTTCAATTAAAGTAATATATGCATTAAGGCTTAAAATGAAAAAAAAATATAGTCATCTATTCCATCCCATTCAATCCCAAATCCTAGCTTCAGAGGTGACAACTATCACCTAACTAAATATGTTTATGTCACACAATTATGTGTGTGTATTTGCATTTATTTTGTCTATTTTTAGACAGATATAATTGGTATATAACATTATTTTAGTTTTGGGTGTACAACATAGTGATTCAATATTTGTATACATTGTGAAATGATCACCTCAATAAGTCTAGTTACCAACTGTCACCATATGAAGTTACAAAAAATTTTTTTTCTTGTGATTAGAACTTTTAGGATTTACTCTTTTGGTGACTTTCAAGTATGCACTACAGTATTATTGACTATAGTCACCATGCTGTATATTACATCCCTATGGCTATTTATTTTTTAATTAGACATTTGTACCTTTTGACCCCTTTCACTGATTTCGCTCATTCCCTGACCCCCTCCCTTCTAGCAACCACTATTCTCTGGATCTATGTGTTTTGTTTTTTTGTTTGTTTGTTCGTTCATTTGTTTGTTTTTAGATTCCACATATAAGTGAAATCATAAGGTCTTTCTTTGACTTATTTCACTTAGTATAATTCCTTCAAGATCCATCCATGTTGTTGAAAATGGCGAGATTTAATTCTTTTTTATGGTTGAGTAGTATTCTAGTGTGTGTGTGTGTGTGTGTGTGTGTGTGTGTATCACATCTTTATCCATTCACCCATCCATGGGGACAGAGATTGTTTTCATATCTTGACTAATGTAAATAATGCTGCAATGCTGTTATCCTTGCTAACACTTATTATTTCTTGTCTTTTTGATAATAACCATTCTAAAGATGGGAGGCTGTATCTCATTGTGGTTTGATGTGCATCTTCTTGATGATTGCTGATGTTGAGCATCTTTTCTTTCTGTTCTTTCTTTCTGTTCTTTCTTTTCTTTCTTTCTTTCTTTCTTTCTTTCTTTCTTTCTTTCTTTCTTTCTTTCTTTCTCTCTCTCTCTTTCTTTCTTTCTTTCTCTCTCTCTCTCTCTTTCTTTCTTTCCTGTATTATTTTTAAGTTTAAAGACTTAACCACATCACCCAGAGACCATTTTACCCACTGCTCTGTTTGGCCACCAGTCTCTTGTATCTCTCTTCAGCAGTGGTGAGGCAGATACCCTTTCCACGGGGAAGAGAAATCCATGGTTGGTTGCCTTTGCCAGTAACAAAAATGTTGGAGAGCTGGATGGCAAAGCTGTTGCCATTGGCATCTTTCACATGAACTATATCAAAAGAACCAAGGTATCCTTTTCTTTTGGTGATCACACCAATACTTCCCAGGTTAGCACTCTCAGTCACCATACACAGATTACCATCAAATGTGATGAAATCAGTAATCTTCCCAGATTTGGTGGGAAGATTACTGAATGGTGTCATTCACCTTGAGGAGGGGATTGGATAGTGGATGGTGCAGACATCATGGGTCATCAGATGGGGGATTCCTTTTGTCCCCACAAAGATCATTCTTGCTTTGCACAACTTATACTTGGCCTCCTCAGGTGTAATCTGATGAACAGCCAAGTGACCTTTGGTGTCATAGATCAGATGGAAATTCTCCCCAGTCTTGTTAATGCTGATGACATCCATAAAACCAGCAGGGTAGGTTATATCAGTTCACACCATGCTATCAATCTTAATAAAACACTGCATACAGATCATTACCTCATCTCCTGTTAGGGCATACTTAAGTCTGTTCCTTAGGAAAATGGTGAGAGGGAGACATTCTCTCAGTTTATGGGGACCAGTAGATGGATGAGGGGCAAACACACCAGTCAGTTTATCCAGTGTCCAATGCTTTGGAGCTGGTACATGCTTCAGATGCTTCTTGGGACCATGAGACATGGCTATGCTAGGCCACAAAAAAAGACTGTTGGGCATCTTTTCATGTGTTTGTTGGTCACTGTATGTCTTCTTTGGAAAAATGTCTGTTCAGATCCTCTGCCCATTTTAAAACTAGATTATTTGTTATTTTGCTCTTGAGTTGTAGGAGTTCTTTATATATTTTGAGTATTAATCCCTTATTGGATATATGATTTGCAAGTATTTTGTCCCATTTGGTATGTTGGCTTTTCATTTTGTTGATGGTTTCCTTTGCTGTGCAGAAGCTTTTTCGTTTGATGTAGTCCCATTTGTTCATTTTTGCTTTTATTGCCTTTGCTTTTGGAGTCAGATCCAAAAAATCATTGCCAAAACCATTGACCATGTTTTCTTTTAGGAAGTTTTTTGTTTCAGGTCTGGCTTTCAAGTTTTCAGTTCACTTTGAGTTAATAGTTGTGTGTGGTCTAAGATAGTATTTTAATTTCATTCTTTTGCATGTGGCTGTTCAGTTTTCCCAACACCATTTATCAAAGACTGTCTTTTCCCCATTGTATATTCTTTCCTCCTTTTTCATAAATTAATTGGCCATACATGTTTATTTCTGGGCTTTCTGTTCTATTCCATTGATCTATCTGCCTATCTTCATGCCAGTACCATACTGTTTTAATTGCTAAAGCTTTGTAGTATAGTTTGAAATCAGGGAGTGTGGAATTGTTGAATCACTATATTGTACGCCTGAAACTAATATAGCACCGTATGTTAACTAACTGGAATTAAAATAAAAAGTTAAAAAGCCAAATAAAATCAGGGAGCATGATGCCTCCAACTTTCCACTTCTTTCTCAATATTGCTTTGGCTGTTCAGGATCTTTTGTGGTTCCATAGAAATTTCAGAATTGTTTGTTCTATTTCTGTGAAAACTGTCATTGGAATTTTGTTAGAGATTGCATTGAATTTGTCAATTGTTTTGGGCAGTATGAACATTTTAACAATTTTAATTCTTCTAATCCATGAGCATAGAATATCTTTCCATTTCTTTGTCTTCTTCAGTTTCTTTCATCGGTGTCTTATAATTTTCAGTGTATAGGTCTTTTACCTCTTTGGTTATATTTGTTCCTAGATATTTTATATTTTAGATGCAATTGTCATTGTGATTGTTTTCCTAATTTCTCTTCATGTAGTTCATTGTTCGTATATAAGAAATGCAACAAATTTCTGTATATTGATTTTGTATCCTGTAACTTTACTGAATTTTTAAATTCTAACTCTTTCTGGGTGGAGTCTTTAGGATTTTCTAGATATAAAATCATGTCATCTGCAAATAGTGACAGTTTTACTTCTTACTTTCCAATTTGGATGCTTTTTATTTCTTTTTCTTGACTGAATTGCTCTGGCTAGGACTTCCAATACTATGTTGAATAAAAATGGCAAAAATGGGCATCCTTGTCTTGTTCCTGATCTTAGAAGAAAAGTTTTCAGTTTTTCATGTTGAATATGAGTGGTGGCTTACCATAAATGACCTTTATTATGTTAAAGTACATTCTCCTGATATCTTTGTTGAGAATTTTTATCATAAATTGATGTTGAATTTTGTCACATGCTTTTTCTGCATCTGTTGAGATGATCACTTGATTTTCATCATTCATTTTGTTAATGTGATGTGTATGTCACACAATTTTAATAATTTTGGACATCATCTCTTAATTTTTTGTCAGAAAATGAGGACTTTTCTTTTCAAGTTTTTTTCTTTTTCAAATTTTTATTTCAATTCTAATTGGTTAACAAATAGTGTAATATTGGTTTCAGGAAAATTTAGTGATTCATCACTTACGTATAAAACCTAGTTTCCAACATGACAAGTGCCCTTCTTAATATCCATCACCCATTTAGTCCATCTCCCACTCACCTTTCTCCATCAACCCTCAATTAAGAGTATTTTATGGTTTGTTTCCCTCTCTCTTTCTTCCCCCTTTCCATATGTTCATCTGTTTTGTTACTTCAATTCCACATGAGTGAAATCAAATGGTATTTTTCTTTCTCTGATTGACTTATTACACTTAGCATAATACACTCTAGCTCCATCCATGTTGTTGCAAGGGGCAAGATTTCATTCTTTTTGGTGGTTAATATTCCATTTTATATATATCTTCTTTGGCCATTCATCAGTTGATGGAAATTTGGGCTCTTTCCATAGTTTGGCTATTGTTGGTAATGCTGCTATAAACTTTGGGGTGTGGCTGAGAAGGAAAGATGTTGGAGGAGTAGGGGACCCTATTTCAACGGGGACCCTATTTCAACTGGTCCCCGGAATTGAGCTGGATATCTACCAGACCACTCTGAGCACTCACGAAACCAGCCTGAGATGTAAGAAGATCTGGATCTCTACAAACAGAATATCGCAGGCGGTTGGTTTCAAGGTACTAAGCGGGGAGCAGTGATTCCCGGTAGATATCGGAGGATAAACGGCGGCGGGAGGGAGCCTGGCTGTGGGGATCCTACACCGCTGGTGAGTGACAGCCTCATGCGCTGGGGATGGGGCACAGACTCACAGACTGTAGTGGTGGGGAAAGGACTTTAGGGCAGCCCCCCGGGGCAGAAACCTGGAGCGGCGGGGTCGCGCGTGGGAACTGGGAGAAGCTGGCGGTTCTAGAAGCACAAAGGACAGAGACGTGCCCCGACCTGGAGGCAGGACTGGGGGCGCTGTGGAGGGGTGCACAACCCAGGACGCTGCAGTTTATAGCAGCACAGATAGAAACGGAGATGGTGTGGCCGGGAGAGCTCACTGAAGAACAGACTGCGGTCTGTCTGCTCTGAGTCAGAGGGTTGGAAATGGTTTCTTCTGCTCTGACTTGCAGGAGAGACACGGAGAGCCACCAGGGAAAGCCTCCAGAGAACAAAAGCCCCCCAAATTGATTCCTGCTGAGCCCATCCCCCACCACAGGGGGGCAGGGCAACTCTGCCCAAACAGGGCTGCCTGAGTAACAGTGCAGCAGGCCCCTCCCCCAGAAGACTGGCTGGGAAAACAGAAGGCCAGCAACCCTAAGTTCCCAAGAAAACACGTGCATCTTGCTTGGGTTCTGCAATAATTTGGACTCTATACATTCCCTCAAACACCCATCAACAGAATGACTAGGAGGAGGAACCCCCAAAATAGAAAAGACTCAGAGATTATGACTTATGCTGCAGATTTACAAATGGATGCAGATATAACCAAGATGTCGGAGATGGAATTCAGGCTGGCAATTGTGAAGACAATGGCTAGAATGGAGAAATCAATTAATGGCAACATAGAGTCTCTAAGGGCAGAAATGAAAGCTGAATTGGCAGAACTTAAAAATGCTATCAATGAGATCCAATCCAATCTAGATAATCTAACAGCTAGAGTAAGTGAGGCAGAAGAACGAATAAGCGACCTGGAAGACAATATAATAGATACAAAGGGGAAAGAGGAGGCCAGGGAAAAACAACTCAGAATTCATGAAAATAGAATCAGAGAAATAAGTGACACCATGAAGCATTCCAATGTCAGAATAATTGGAATCCTGGAGGGAGTGGAGAGAGAGAGAGGACTAGAAGATGTATTTGAGCAAATTGTAGCTGAGAACTTCCCTAATCTGGGGAATGAAATAAACATTTGCATCCTAGAGGCAGAGAGGACCCCTCCCAAGATCAAGGAAAACAGGCCAACACCTCGGCATGTAATAGTAAAACTTGCAAATCTTAGAACCAAGGAAACCATCTTAAGGGCAGTTAGGGGGAAAAGATTCCTTACATACAGAGGGAGGAACATCAGAATAAGTCAGACCTATCCACAGAGACTTGGCAAGCCAGAAAGGCCTGGCAAGACATATTCAGGGTACTAAATGAGAAGAACATGCAGCCAAGAATACTTTATTCGGCAAGGCTGTCATTTAGAATGGATGGAGAGATGCAGAGCTTCCACGACTGGCAGAAACTGAAAGAATATGTGACCACTAAGCCGGCCCTGCAAGAAATATTAAGGAGGGTTCTATAAAAGGAGAAAGACCCCAAGAGTGATATACAACAGAAATTTACAGGGACAATCTATAAAAACGTCTTCACAGGCAACATGATGACAATTCATATCTTTCAATAATCACTCTCAACGTGAATGGCCTAAATGCTCCCATAAAATGGCACAGGGTTGCAGATTAGATAAAAAGACAGGACCCATCCATATGCTGCCTACAAGAGACTCATTTTTAAACCTAAAGATACATCCAGACTGAAAGTGAAGGGATGGAGACCCATCTTCCATGCCAGCGGACCTCAAAAGAAAGCTGGGGTAGCAATTATTATATCAGACAAATTAGATTTTAAACTAAAGACTGTAGTTAGAGACACAGAAGGACACTATATCATTCTTAAAGGGTCTATCCAACAAGAAGATCTAACAATTGTAAATATCTATGCCCCCAACATGGGAGCAGCCATCTACATAAGCCAACTGTTAACCAAAATAAAGAGTCATATTGATAACAGTACATTAATTGTACTGTCATCTAAGCAGAAAATCAACAAGGAAACAAGAGCTTTGAATGACACACTGGACCAGATGGACCTCATAGATATTTACAGAACATTCCACCCTAAAACAACAGAATACTCATTCTTCTCAAGCGCACATGGAACTTTTACCAGAATAGACCACATACTGGGTCACAAATCAGGTCTCAACCGATATCAAAAGACTGAGATTATTCCCTGCATATTCTCAGACCACAATGCTTTAAAACTGGAACTCAATCACAAGAAAAAATTTGGCAGAAATTCAAACACTTGGAAGCTAAAGACCACTCTGCTCAAGAATGTTTGGGTCAACCAGGAAATCAAAGAAGAACTTAAACAAATCATGGAAACCAATGTGAATGAAAACACATCGGTCCAAAACCTATGGGATACTGCAAAGGCAGTCCTAAGGGGAAAATACATAGCCATCCAAGCCTCACCCCCAAAAAATAGAAAAATCCCGAATTCACCAACTAACTCTACACCTTAAAGAACTAGAGAAAAAGCAACAAACGATGCCTAAGCCATGCATTAGAAGAGAAATAATTAAAATTAGAGCAGAAATTAATGAATTAGGAACCAGAAACACAGTAGATCAGATCAACGAAACTAGAAGTTGGTTCTCTGAAAGAACTAATAAGATCGATAAACCACTGGCCAGACTTATCCAAAAGAAAAGAGGAAGGACCCAAAATAATAAAATTATGAATGAAGGGGAGAGATCATGACTAACACCAAGAAAATAGAAACAATTATTAGAAATTATTATCAACAACTCTATGCCAATAAACTGAGCAATCTGGATGAAATGGAGGCCTTCCTGGAAACCTATAAACTGCCAAGACTGAAACAGGAAGAAATTGACAACCTGAATAGGCCAATAACCAGTAACGAGATTGAAGCAGTGATCAAAAACCTCCCAAAAAACAAGAGTCCAGGGCCTGATGGATTCCCTGGGGAATTCTATCAAACATTCAAAGAAGACATAATACCTATTCTGAAGCTGTTTCAAAAAATAGAAACAGAAAGAAAACTTCCACACTCATTCTATGAGGCCAGCATTACCTTAATCCCCAAACCAGGCAAAGACCCCATCAAAAAGGAGAATTTCAGACCGATATCCCTGATGAATATGGATTCCAAAATCCTCAACAAAATCCTAGCTAATAGGATCCAACAATACATTAAAAGGATCATCCACCACGACCAAGTGGGATTTATCCCCAGGATGCAAGGGTGGTTCAACACTCGCAAATTAATCATTGTGATAGAACACATTAATAAGAGGAGGGAGAAGAACCATATGGTCCTCTCAATTGATGCAGAAAAAGCATTTGACAAAATATAACATCCTTTCCTGATTAAAGCTCTTCAGAGTATAGGGATAGAGGGAACATTCCTCAAGTTCATAAAATGCATCTGTGAAAAACCCACAGCGAATATCATCCTCAATGGGGAAAAGCTGAGAGCCTTTCCCTTAAGATCAGGAACACGTCAAGGATGCCCACTCTCGCCACTATTGTTCAACATAGTACTAGAAGTCCTAGCAACAGGAATCAGACAACAAAAAGAAATAAAATGTATTCAAATTGGCAAAGAAGAAATCAAACTCTCTCTTTTCACAGACGACATGATACTTTATGTGGAAAACCCAAAAGACTCCACCCCCAAATTACTAGAACTCATACAGCAATTCAGTAATGTGGCAGGATACAAAATCAATGCACAGAAATCAGTTGCTTTCTTATGCACTAACAACACAACTGTAGAAAGAGAAATTAGAGAAATGATTCCATTTACAATAGCACCAAAAACCGTAAGATAGCTCAGAATAAACCTAACCAAAGAGGTAAAGGATCTATACTCTAGGAACTACAGAACACTCATGAAAGAAATTGAAGAAGACACAAAAAGATGGAAAAATATTCTATGCTCATGGATCGGAAGAACATTGTTAAAATGTCTACGCTACCCAGAGCAATCTATACCTTCAATGCCATCCCGATCAAAATTCCAATGACATTTTTCAAAGTGCTGGAACAAACAATCCTAAAATTTGTATGGAATCAGAAAAGACCCCGAATCGCCAAGGAAATGTTGAAAAAGAAAAACATAGCTGGGGGCATCACGTTGCCTGATTTCAAGCTCTATTACAAAGCTATGATCACCAAGACAGCATGGTACTGGCACAAAAACAGACATATAGACCAATGGAACAGAATAGAGAGCCCAGATGTGGACCCTCAACTCTATGGCCAAATAATCTTTGACAAAGCAGGAAAAAACATGCAATGGAAAAAAGTCTCTTCAATAAATGGTGCTGGGAAAATTGGACAGCCACATGCAGAAGAATGAAACTTGACCATTCTGTAACACCATTCACAAAGATAAACTCAAAGTGGATGAAAGACCTCAATGTGAGACAGGAATCCATCCAAATCCTAGAGGAGAACACAGGCAGTAACCTCTTTGACATTGGCCACAGCAACTTCTTCCAAGATACATCTCCGAAAGCTAGTGAAACAAAAGCAAAAATGAACTTTTGGGACTTCATCAAGATAAAAAGCTTCTGCACAGCAAAAGAAACAGTCAACAAAACAAAGAGGCAGCCCACAGAATGGGAGAAGATATTTGCAAATGACACTACAGATAAAGGGCTGGTATCCAAGATCTATAAAGAACTTCTCAAACTCAACACCTAAAAAACAAATAATCAAGTTAAAAAGTGGGCAGAAGATATGAAAAGACACTTCTCTGAAGAAGACATACAAATGGCTATCAGACACATGAAAAAATGTTCATCATCATTAGCCATTAGGGAAATTCAAATCAAAACCACATTGAGATACCACCTTATACCAGCTAGAATGGCAAAAATAGAAGGGAAAGAAACAACAAATGTTGGAGAGGTTGTGGAGAAAGGGGAACCCTCTTACACTGTTGGTGGGAATGCAAGTTGGTACAGCCACTTTGGAAAACAGTGTGGAGGTTCCTCAAAAATTTAAAAATAGAGCTACCCTGTGACCCAGAAATTGCACTACTGGGTATTTACCCCAGAGACACAGATGTAGTGAAAAGAAGGGCCATATGCACCTCAATGTTCATAACTGCAATGTCCGCAATAGCCAAACTGTGAAAAGAGACGAGATGCCTTTCAACAGATGAATGGATAAAGGAGATGTGGTCCATATATACAATGGAATATTACTCAGCCATCAGAAAGGATGAATACCCAACTTTTACATCAACATGGTTGGGACTGGAGGAGATTATGCTAAGTGAAATAAGTCAAGCAGAGAAAGTCAATTATCATATGTTTTCACTTATTTGTGGAACATAAGGAATAGTATGGAGGACATTAGGAGAAGGAAGGGAAAAAGAGGGGGGTGGGGAATTGGAGGGAGAGATGAACCATGAGAGACTATGGACTCTGAGAAACAAACAGGGTTTTAGAGGGGAGGGGGGAGGGGGGATTGGTTGGCCCAGTGATGGGTATTAAGGAGGGCACGTACTGCATGGAGCACTGGGTGTTACATGAAAACAATGGATCGTGGATCACCACATCAAAAACTAATGATGTATTGTATGGTGACTAACATAACATAATAAAATTTAAAAAAAAACAAAACATTGGGGTGCATGTACCCCTTCAAATCTGTATTTTTGTATCTTTTGGTTAAATATCTAGTAGTGCAATTGCTGGGTCATAGGGTAGTTCTGTTTTTAACATTTTGAGAAATCTCCATACTATTTTCCAGAGTGGCTACACCAGTTTGCATTCCCACCAACAGTGTAGAAGGGTTTCCCTTTCAATGAGAGCTTATTCTTACACAAACATCCCCAGATCCTCTTCCCTACCCCACCCCCAAATAGTAGTATCACAAATTTTGCTTAAATCAATCATCAGTGCTTAGAGTATTATGATGGTGGAAATAATATTCACTGCCAAGCCCAGTAATGTACTACAATCATGCCTCTTATCTTGTACAATCCTTTTGGAATTAATACTTGTCTCTTCACATTTGTTACATTTCTCTGGACCTATTGTAATTTTCCCCCAAATGCTCTAATATCTCTGTCACACATACCTATCAGTATTTTCCATATGCTCAAAAAATCAATTCCATCTTTTCCCCTTAAAACTGGAGCTTTTCATCCTTCTACTCCAATCCAGATGTGTTGCTTTATTTTTGAATTCCATTTGCAGCTCCTTTCAGGTGAATTCCTGTTTTGTTTTTTTGTTTTTTTCTCCATTGGTTTCCTTTCTTGGGTTGCTAGAATGTGCATTCCAGCAGCCTCCAAAGAAATAGTATGAGGAAAGTAAAATTCTTGAGATCTGAATGTCTGAAAATGTCTTTATTTTACACTCAAACTTCACTGATAGTTTGGGTATGGAATTTTATTTCTTTCAAAATTATGAAGTCGTTGCTACATTTTCTTCTACCTTATATAATTACTATTGAGTAATTTGCCGTTCTGATTTGTAATTTTTTTGTGTGTGAACTGTTTTTCTCTCTGGAAGCTTAAAACAATGTTCTTTATCTTTCTGAGCTTTTTAAATTTCACAACAGTGTGCCTTGGTGTTGGTCTTTTTTCATTCATTGTGATTGACCGTTTTAATCTAAAGATTAAGTTAAAAATTTAATATTTAGTCCTGGAGAATTTTGTTATGAGAAAAATATGTCATTCATAATTTCTTCCCCACTGTTATCTCTTTCTAGAACCCCTATTGGTTAGGTACAGGGCTCTCAAATTTATCTTCTGATTTTCTTACCTTTTCTCTCCATTTGTCTGTCTATCTATTATTCTTTTTTCTTCTTATTTCCTCACCTTATTTCCCAAGTTTTTCATTCTTGCTGTTACATTTTTAATTTCTAGACACTCTTTATATTTTTCTAATTCCCCACTCCCAACCTAAACACACACTTTTACATTTTTTTTTGTGGCAGACTGATCTTGTTTCAGGGATTGAATACCTTTGACTATTTTTCTGAGAATCATATTCATAATCTCTGTGTGTATTGTCAGTGTTTCCCCTATTCTCTCTGCCTGTTTTGGTCCCTCTCATATTGGAGGCCTTCCTTTAATGTCTGATTATCCTGGGCTGTCCATTCATATTTAGAGTGAGACACTTAAAAGGAGATTGGAAGCTCTGTGTGTGTGTTGGCTTGTGTGTGTAAGGGGAAGGGGTTGTGCAGGGAAAGTCAGCTTTGACACTGGAGACCTAACACCAGGTTTTCCCTCCACCAATATCTGAAATTTTTAAAATTTGCTTTTGTTGTTTTCTGTTTGTTTTGGTTTTTTGTTTGTTTATTTGTTTGCTTGTTTTTTGGCTATTTAGTTTCTCCAGAGAAAAATTCTTTCATTTCCTGCCTGGAGAGTTAAATCTGGCTCCTGGTTTTTGGAAGCAGAGCTGGGAAAAGAAACTAAGGAGTCCCACCCTTCTCAGTGCAGAATTGTCACTTTATTGCTTCATTTCTCTTCATGTCTATCCTCAACTCCCAACACATAATGTGATGATCACTGAGACTTGGGTTCCATGTCCTCAGAAAAGAATTCTTGGGACTCTGCATGGAGCATAGGTAGTAATATGGAGGAGGATATAGTTGACTGGTTATGTTGGGTGGGAGAATTGATATGGGATTCAACTCAGGTTGTGTGTAGATTTGGCTCTATGTCTTGTTTTCTGCCCTGACACACCCTCCTGCCTCCTCTGATAAGTTGTGCCCCATGTCCTAGACTACCATTGTTGTGAGTATGCGACGATCTCATTTCTTTTCAGGATTTTCCTCTGTAGCAGCTTAGCTGTCCCTTCCTCCTCCTTGTGAATCAAAAAAACCACACTTCCATCCTTTTGCTGTTTTCCAATATTAGTTGAAATCTCTTCTCTGCTGGCTGCTCTTCAGCTGGTCATTTGCTCTTGTGGGCTAAAATCTTTTAAATTCCTTTCTTGCCATTTGATGGAATTTAGGACACAGTCCTATGTATGCATCAATCTGCCATGTTTAATCTGCTCTACTGCATTTTGAAGACCTCTTCTGACTCATGTTCTGTTAAGAATCCTAGTTCCTTGGGAGGTTTTTGATCACTGC
The DNA here is from genome assembly GCF_003265705.2 of Callorhinus ursinus. Lineage (NCBI taxonomy): Eukaryota > Metazoa > Chordata > Mammalia > Carnivora > Otariidae > Callorhinus > Callorhinus ursinus. The sequence goes on from NW_027397068.1 coordinate 9,616,688, forward strand.
TTCAATCTCATTACTGGTTATTGGCCTATTCAGGTTGTCAATTTCTTTCTGTTTCAGTTTTGGGAGTTTATAGGTTTCCAGGAAGGCATCCCTTTCATCCAGGTTGCTCAGCTTATTGGCATATTGTTGTTGATAATAATTTCTAATAATTGTTTCTATTTTCTTGGTGTTAGCCATTCTCTCTCCCCTTTCATTCATAATTTTAATTTGGGTCCTTTCTCTTTTCTTTTAGATAAGTCTGGCCAGTGGTTTATCAATCTTATTAATTCTTCCAAAGAACCAGCTTCTAGTTTTGTTGATCTGATCTACAGTGTTTCTGGTTTCTAATTCATTGATCTCTGCTCTAATCTTAATTATTTCTCTTCTAATGCATGGCTTAGGCATCGTTTGTTGCGTTTTCTCTAGTTCTTTAAGGCGCAGAGTTAGTTGGTGAATTCGGGATTTTTCTATTTTTTTGGGGTGAGGCTTGGATGGCTATGTATTTTCCCCTTAGGACAGCCTTTGCAGTATCCCATAGGTTTTGGACCAATGTGTTTTTGTTCTCATTGGTTTCCATGAATTGTTTAAGTTCTTCTTTGATTTCCTGGTTGACCCAAACATTCTTGAGCAGAGTGGTCTTTAGCTTCCAAGACCAATGGAACAGAATAGAGAGCCCAGATGTGGACCCTCAACTCTATGGCCAAATAATCTTCGACAAAGCAGGAAAAAATATTCAATGGAAAAAAGGCAGTCTCTTCAATAAATGGTGCTGGGAAAATTGGACAGCTATATACAGAAGAATGAAACTCGACCGTTCTCTAACACCATACACAAAGATAAACTCAAAGTGGATGAAAGACCTCAATGTGAGACAGGAATCCATCCAAATCCTAGAGGAGAACATAGGTAGTAACCTCTTTGACATTGGCCACAGCAACTTCTTTCAAGATACATCTCCAAAGCCTACTGAAAGAAAAGCAAAAATGAACTTTTGGGACTTCATCAAGATAAAAAGCTTCTGCACAGCAAAAGAAACAGTCAACAAAACAAAGAGGCAGCTCACAGAATGGGAGAAGATAATTGCAAATGACAGTACAGATAAAGGGCTGGTATCCAAGATCTATAAAGAACTTCTCAAACTCAACACCCAAAAAACAAATAATCAAGTTAAAAAGTGGGCAGAAGATATGAAAAGACACTTCTCTGGAGAAGACATACAAATGGCTATCAGACACATGAAAAAATGTTCATCATCATTAGCCATCAGGGAAATTCAAATCAAAACCACATTGAGATACCACCTTATACCAGTTAGAATGGCAAAAATTGACAAGGCAAGAAACAACAAATGTTGGAGAGGTTGTGGAGAAAGGGGAACCCTTTTACACTGTTGGTGGAAGTGAAAGTTGGTACAGCCACTTTGGAAAACAATGTGGAGGTTCCTCAAAAATTTAAAAATAGAGCTACCCTGTGACCCAGAAATTGCACTGCTGGGTATTTACCCCGAAGACACAGATGTAGTGAAAAGAAGGGCCATATGCACCTCAAGTTCATAGCAGCAATGTCCACAACAGCCAAACTGTGGAAAGAGCCAAGATGCCCTTCAACAGATGAATGGATAAAGAAGATGTGGTCCATATATACAATGGAATATTACTCAGCCATCAGAAAGGATGAATACCCAACTTTTACATCAACATGGATGGGACTGGAGGAGATGATGCTAAGTGAAATAAGTCAAGCAGAGAAAGTCCATTATCATATGGTTTCACTTATTTGTGGAACATAAGGAATAGCATGGAGGACATTAGGAGAAGGAAGGGAAAAATGAGGGGGGTGGAATCAGAGGGAGAGATGAACCATGAGAGACTATGGACTCTGAGAAACAAACTGAGGGTTTTAGAGGGGAGGGGGATGCAGGAATGGGTTATCCCGGTGATGGGTGTTAAGGAGGGCACGTACTGCATGGAGCACTGGGGGTTCTATGAAAACAATGAATTGTGGATCACTGCATTGAAAACTGGTGATGTATTGTATGGTGACTAACATAACATAAAAAAAAAAAAAAGAATCCTAGTTCCTGTTCACTTCTAAACTAACCGTGTAACCTTCAGTAAAGCACTCAAACTCTGGGCTTTAGTTTCTTACCTGAAAAGACAGCAGTAAAAAACCTGTCAACAGCAAAGCAAGTATCTGTTTTGTCAACTTTGTGTTACTGTGTGGCTGAAACGAGATTTGTTATATGAGAGTGTTGTGGAAAAAGCAGAAGTGGATGAAAATTAAAAACATCATACATTAAACTAAGAAACAGAGGGAATCTCTTTTTACCAATGGCAAAGAGCTCCTTCCTCTCAGATATCTGGGCTTCCCCTATACTGATATGGATAGGGGTGTTCTGCTGATAACCCCCAGGCAGGAAACTTGTTTTGATCCAAATTCCTTCTCTCTCATTTCATGGTAGATCAGCTTAGCATGATTTCTGCTTTTATCCTCTCCATAATCTTTGAATATCTCTATGTTTCTAGTGTTTTTTGGTCTCAGTTTGAGCTCTCTCTTAAAATTTTTCTATTTAATTGCAAATTTATGTTCTAACATTGTAAATCCATGTCTTCCTACATTGTCTCTTGGGTTATATTACTTGTATAAATCAAGGAAAACAGCAGAGAGAAATAAAAATGAAAGGTTAAACACAGTCATAATTTTGTAACATTAATTGCAACTTGCTGGAATCCATGGCATTATGAGGCTATACCTTCACAATGGATTATTGTGAAGATGAAATGGATAATGTGAGAAAATGCCTTTTTTTAAAAGATTTTATTTATTTGTTTGTCAGAGAGAGATTGAGAGAGAGAGAGAGAGAGAGAGAGAGCACACAAGCAGGGGGAGTGGCAGGCAGAGGGAGAAGCAGGCTCCCTGCTGAGCAAGAAGCCCAATACCAGACTCAATCCCAGGACCCTGGGATCAGGACCTGAGCTGAAGGCAGATGCTTAATCGACTGAGCCACCCAGGCAGCCCAAGGAAATGCTTTGTAAACCATAAAGGTCTTTAATAAATGTAAGGAGTTGCTTCATCATTGTCCCTCTCTCTGGGCCTCAGTTTGTTCATCTGTGAGATGAGTTGTTGAGTTGTAGTTCTGCGATGGGGAGGTTAAGCTCACTATAGCACGTACCTCCTACTGATTGCAACTAAAAACTCAGGATAAAATTTAAAAATTAGCTACCTGAGGATTCTGAAAGCCTTAAGTGTAGTTTAATTAGGCGATCAACTGTATAGTATGTTTGGAGAGGGACACTAAATGCTTTGCAGCTCTACTGACCTGACCTATAGATTTTCTGTCAAGTGCCTGAATGTCCAACTGGTGGTTAACTTCCAGGTGAGTGTTAGGTAAAAAGAAACAAAATGCCAGTACTCCTGGGAAAGTTAACACCTCTGGACTCCACTGTTAATACTTCATTATAATTTAGTTCACTAGAGGGGACTTGAATCCTGTGAACAAATCCAAATATGAGCTCCACTTTTTATGTCCTGTGAAGCAAGCACCAGAATATGATCCTGATACTGTTTATGCTTCTAAGTGGGAAATGCAGTAAGATTTAAAAGTCTTAGAAGTAAGTCTTCTGTTACAAGTTGGTGATATAGCTCCATCAGGGAAGCCATTTCCTGCTAAAAATAAAAAAAAAATTCTGAAAAGAGAGACTTTGAAGAATCCTAGAGCTTCCAACTTTAGATAAGAATTAAAATATTCTTATAATAATGTTAGTAATATTATTTTATGTTTTTGTAAATCCAAATGGTTTTATGTCTTCTCTACATTAAAATAATTACAATATTAATAAGTATTTCTCATCTTTGTATCATGTCAGAAAATGTTAGAGTGGCTTTTATTACTAATTATACCCATTGACTAGAGTTTTGTTTCCCTATTCACGTTTTAAAAAGCAAATAAGAGCTGATCCAACATTTAAAAATCAAAGTAATCCACCACATCAACAAGCTAAAGAAGAAAGATGATGTGATCCTGTCATTTGATATGGAAAAAGCATTTGACAAAATCCAACAACCATCATGATAAACTCTCAGCAAATTAAGAATTGAGGGGAACATCCTCAACTTGACAAAGAACATCTACAAGAAATTTCCAGCATGAAACAGTATGGTTGGGGTTGGCAGTATTATTTCACCAGGGGAATAGTGCCTTGGCATTGTGGTGGCAGGGGTGGGGAGAGGGAAAGAACCGAACACTGTTTGGGGGAAGACACTGAAAACGGAAAGCAGAACACTGAGATGATGAGTGTTTGGTCAGTCACACCAAACTCATGGTTTTGCCAGGAGTCACCCTTGTATAGCAAGGTTGTGCTACTGGTGTTGCCCTCTGCTCTATAGACATAGCTGTGCCTGGACATGAAGAAGTGATGCCAATAAACACAAGAAGTGGTTGGCCAGGCAGTTTCCTAGGTCTATTTAACTTTCCATTTTCAGGATTGATTTGGCCCAAGAATTCTGACTATGTTTCAGTATTCATAAACACCAACTTAAAGATAGGATTACCTATTCAGTGTGTGATACCGATACCAGCAGATACTGGCCTAAAGTGTTTAAATACAGTATGTCTGGGACAGTTAAGTCCTTCCCGTTTTATGACTTCTGATACAGAAGCTATTGGATGTTTTCCCAGGATTTTGCTGATCTTGGGCCACCCTTCCAAAGTCTTATCCTCATTGGTCTAGAAGGATGTTTCCAACTCAGAAGCTCCACTCAACAATACCTTTGGAAGAAGAAAATAACACTTCAAACCTTATACTCCTTTCGTGTGGTTCCCATACTGGCTTCAGAATACTGCTGTGTGATGACTTACAGCAAAAGATGCTTCATAAAAATCAATTATAATATGTTTTACAGCAGGTTAGACTCCTTTAATGTATCTTGTTTGTAGTATTGCATCAAGGACATTAGTAGAATTTTAGGAGATCTGCCAAAATATAAGGATAAGAACCATTGATGGGGCAAAATTTCCTTGTCTTGAAATCACTTATGTTGCAAGAGGAAAGAGTAGAATGGTTTTTCATGCTAGCTCCAAATCCAAGAAAAAGGAGTCCCAACTCTACATACTTAATGGGATTTCTCACCATGACTGAATTTTAGGGTTTTGGTATTATTTGTGCTCCAAAAGTCACTACAAAAATTTTGTCTTCTATATCTCTAGGATGAGGATCAGCTGTAATAAGTTGGAGCTGGGCTTCCAGCTCATGTTTCCAAGATGGTGAGCAAATTTACTTTCTTCTTTGCTATTATTTTATGTAAGGCAACCTTTAAAAATACATGTTAGTCTTACTTTAACCATTGAACAGACAAGTACATAAGCCAGAAACTGAAATTGCTACCAAAAAAGCATGTTTGAACCAGAAAGAATATGGAAACCACAAAATTAAATCTGATACTCTCTCACAAACACACCAGATGTTTTATATACCAAATTATCCCTTGGTGCTGAAATCTAGGTCTTCTGACATCCAAATATTGCTATTGCAAGTGTTGAAATACTCTCAAGTTTAACATGTGTAAGGAAACCAAACCCTTCTCCAGATAAAACTATGCAACCTCAAACTATTCAAAGAGCTGTGATTTATTTCAGAGATTGCAAATGTGTGGTAAGGCATAAAAAAACACCATATGACATAAGGTAGGTTATACTTAATATGTTTATTTTCAGAGGTTCACCACCATTAATCCATGACAGGTGTAGGGTTTATAATTTGAAACAATTATCTTTCAAACCATTCATATCACTGCTTAAGAGATGGCTTCATTCTTCCTAGTCACCATATGTCTTAACAATGCAAATGAGAAGGAGAACAACATCTGGTCGACCACTGTTGTCTCGCTTGTCATGCAAAACATGTGGTATTGCATGTGCTCCTCATAGGATTCCTTTGGGACATCAGCATGGTGGATGATTTCATATTTTATACAGCTGGTGCATTTAGGACATACCATCAATCTTAGTTCAGTAGCATCCTTACACCTTTGGGTTTTTATTGGGCTTTTGGTGGTGAATTCCATTTTTGGGTTATGCAAACATCTCTCCTGGAGCTTCAAGTGAGAGTAGCCATATTTATGTAACAGCATCTCTGTATAATTTGACAGCTTATGGGTAGAAATGTGGCATAGGAAGAAATAGTTCTCTGGAAATCCTGAGTTGATATCCATGTTTTGGTGTTAATACTGACTTTATTTTAGTTGCCTTGGAAAAAATTCACTAAGTTCTGTATATCTTTATTTAATGCCTTGTAAAATGAAAAATAGCCATCAAATAAATATTCATCCTGCTATCATGTTACTCGTTGGATGGAGGCTATCATACCCACTCCTGCCGTTATATACAAAACAAATCACCTTTTTTCTAGGGTGCATGTTTGAATTACAGTATTAGTTGGTAACATGTTTATTCACTGTGCTGCCTCTCATTTGCCCAACTTGATCATTTCTTACTTGCCCAGGGCTCTGATGGCAAACCTAAGCATCATGAGGGTATAGTTTCTTGGGATCAGTGACCCATTCTTTGCCACTGCTAAATCCATCCTGTGAAGGAGTGTTTATTAGGTGAGGAAGCCTTAGTCTCAATCTAAGAAAAGGACATGTGTTTCCTTGACACAACCAATATCCCAGCACTTACATATTTTTTATTTTTCTGAACTGAGGACAATTTTATTGCTCATTTTTTTCCTAAGCCCGTGTGTTTCTTGAACTATGACCAAGTAGAATTACTTCTATAATATGAGAAATAACTAAATTGAGAGCTTTAGTTTCAGATGCAGTTACAGAATCAAATATGGATTTATATGGTTATATATGGAAACTGAAAAAATACATTAAAAGTGAACAACAGTCCAGATCTTCAGAACATGTTTAAATAATGGCCAAAAAAATACAGAATGCATTTTCTTTGTTTTCTTTTTTCCATTAATATTCACATGATGGAACAAAAAAGGGGTTTTCTTTTTTCTCCTGCATAATCAAGTCTTTAAGAAGCTGTGAGAGCTGGACTATATTTTTTAGTCTCTGAATGCCAGCCAGCACACTGGGGGCAGTTAAATAATAAATAATAACAAATACCCGGTTTATTGACTCCTGAACCCTTGAATCAATCAATTAATCATGATATTATGGCAAGATCAAAGGAATAAAATTCTTAAAACCAACTGCAAGATGCAAATGGATAAATCCCCCAGCAGAAATAATTGCAAACCATTTTGATCAAATATAAAATGATGATCAGTTGTGCTCTTTAGGGCCCAATAACTTAGGTTTATTTAAATGCTGTAAAGTACATCCCTTCAGGATCTAATAATCTCCTACACATCACTTGTTAGGGTAAGGCATCACAATCTAATCACTCTAAGGACTGAAACCACAGATTCAAAGTGGTAAGCACCATCTAAATTTTAAAGGACAATATCCCTGAAAAATGTCCCCTTGCAACAGCTGATTTAGATATTTCAGTAAGTCTTACAATGAGGCTAATTTCTTCTGTTTGCATTATAATTAACTTTCCTCTTTCCAACCTCCAACATTAGTTAGGTACTAAACTAAGATTTCATGTGAACATTTTGGTCAATCTACAAGAAACAATGTAGATGGTACTAAGTGAATCACCAGAGAGAGAAAGAAGCCCTGTCAGAACTTGCAATATACAATAATAATACTCAGCTATAACAGCGGACACAAAGATCTCCCCATGGTCACAGGACTCTGGAATAATAACTGTTAGAAGTTTATGCTGGCTGTTATGGATTTGTTCACTCGCTTACCCTTTGAGTAGTGTACCAGATGTATAGTTAATACTCAGGAGAGATTTCCCTGAGTACAGAGAACCCTCCTGAGTTTTGTCAGGGGATGTGGTCTTTCTGATAGGCTGCTCAGAACACAAGCAGAAACCACAGTAATAGAATTTCTTTTGGATAATTGAGATGCTGCCTTCAGGAAATCTATTGTCCTTATGATTCTGGGGTTGCCTGGTTTTTAAAAGGGACATTTGGGAAGTCTGTTTTCAAGGCTTCAGATAGTTAGTATTCTGGTTTGAGATCTAGATATTGTATTCTATGATTTTATCTTTTTAAGAGATTGAATTCATTCAGTCATTCAACAAACATTTGTTGAACATCTAATGTGTGTTAGATGTTGTAGATTCAACAGGAATAGTATGTGATCACTGTACTTAGGAATTCATTGAACCATCTCTTAGAATTGAGTGGTAATTTCACATGCATTATCTCCTTTAATCGACTGACCATTCTCTGGAGGATGTATCATATTTTAAGATATGGTAGTGCAGCTCAGTGGGTTGATATAGTTTGCTTAAGGTTCCTTAGTGTCAAAATGTGGATTTAACAGTCTTCTCTGGCTTCTTGGTCTTGTGCTATTTCTTATACATCTTAGCATATAATCCCTCCTCTGAATCTTGGTTTCATCTTCTGTAAATTAAGGCAGAGAGACTTTTTTTTTACCAAATTCTCCTTTTCTCTCTAAACAATTTATGTTTTATGTATAACCAGTATTTGGATACAAGGAATTAGACAAGACTTCAATTTCAGTGACTCATCAAACTCTCTCAAACACCTTGGAATTTTGATAAACCAGTTGGCACAATACGTTTCCAATCCTGGACACCTTCAAGTCTGGTGGTGATTTTATCCCCAAGAGCTTCTTGGTGTTAGTCTTCCATGACCTACAGAAGAACAATTAGAGGTGGGCCTGGTCCTGAAGACCCTTCCTCCCCTCCTTTTATAGTCTGTCCCTTCCTCAGGTCCCAATGATTGGATGGGTAGTCAATAGTGTTTGCTAGGGGTCTCCTACCCCTTCTCTTTCTAAGCCATCAATAACCCAGCTCTCTTCCTTTTGTGTTTCTCATAAACCATCCCAAGATGCTGGGAAAACAGGATCTTCTGGGATGAACACCATCTAATCTCTTGTTATATGTTGAATTGTCTCCTTTCAAAACTTGATATGTTAAAGTCCTAATGCGCTGTACCTCAGAATGTAACCTTCTTTGGAAATAGGGTCAGTGCTACTGTAATTAGTTAAGTTAGGATGAGGTCATAGTGGAATAGGATGTATCCCTAATTCAATATGATGGTGTCCTTATAAAAGGGGGAGATTTGGACACAGTTACATACCCAGGGAGTGAAAATGAAGGCATAGATCAAGGCTAGGCATCAGGAACTAATGAATGCCAAAGATTGCCAGCAGACATAAGAAGCTAGAGAGAGGTGTGGAATAGTTTCTCCTTACAGACTCAGAATGAACCAGTCCTACTGACACTTTGATTTCTGATGCCTAGTTTCCAGAATTGTAAGACATTAAGTTTCTGTTGTTTAAGGCACCCAGTTTGTGATACTTTGTTATGGCAGCCCCAGCACAGTATACCCCTTGTATAATAGAAGTGGCTTGGAGACAAAGGCTTTTGTTTTGTTTTGTTTTGTTTGTTTGTTTTTGTTTCCTTGGCTCAGGATAATGTCTCCCTTAATTCTCACTATTAGTGGAATGCCCACTCATACCTTTCTACATGGGGCTATCAGTCTTCCTCAAGTGACCAAATAATTCCATCAGTTGCCCAAAGCCTTGCGCACATGACCTGGGTCACTGGTCATCACTTATCATTTGTTTTCCTGAGGGCCTGCACACAGTGTGCACTGAAACCTTTCCATTATACTCTTTGACTCCACAGGCCTTTGGCTACTTGAATATCTAATGGTAATTGTGTAATTCTCAGTGTCCCTCTCATTATAAGAGAAAAGACAAAGCCATGTTTTCATTTGCAAAGTCTGTTATTATTTGAGATGCTACTTCCTCCCCACTAAACAAATACCAGTGAGTGTTTTCCATTTCCCTCCCAAGCTGTGCTGAGTGCTCCCTCCCTCCACATCTGATTAAACTGTCCATTCATCCTTTCATACATCAAACATTTATCAAAGACCAACCACATGTTGTCAGTATAAAGAAGTAAACTGTTGACTTGCCCCTGCAGAGCTCAAAGTCTAGTAGGATAAATGCTCAAAGTCTGGTGGGAGAGTCATACACGGGAGGAATTGTTCTGTAACAAGCCCATGGTGGAGTATTTACCACGTAAGGCCAGAAGCAAAACTGGTTAAATGTCCTTGGAGAAAAGTTTTAGAAATCTTCATAGAGGAAGTGACTTTCGAAGAATGGGAAAGAATGAATGGCATTTGAAGGAAAGGCAGAATAGGGGCACAGGTTGAGGAAGGGATCCCAGGTAGAGGTGACAAATGGAAGTCTCCAAGACTCGGGAAAACCTGGCACTATTTGACTTGAGTGCATATAAGACACACACACACACACACACACACACACACACACACACACACACACACGTTTGGCAGGAGATGGGGCTCAAAATTGAAGCTGGAGCTCAGTAGTGGAGGGTTTTCCACATTTTGAGTGGAAGAAATATGGTGAGATTTGTTTTTTTAAATGATTCCTCTGGTGGCAGAGTGACACATGACTTAGGGCACAGATGGGAGGCTGGAGGCCAGTAGGGAGGCTGTATTTCTTGAGTAAAAAAATTACAACATGGTTCAACAAGTATTAATGTAGTTGTAAGCTCAACAGGACAGAATATTTGAAGTCAGGATTCTTTAGAAGATTTCCTGTGGCTGTATGTAGGGGCTGTGCAGGAAAGAGAGAATGAAATTATAACTCAGGGCAATGCCAGTTGGAATGGAGAGAAAGGGATACATTTATGAGTTAAAAAGGACTGAATAGATGATGTATTTAATATCAAAGTGAAGAAGAAACAGGACTCAAAGGTGGCTTCCAGATATTTTATTTGTCCATAAAGATAATGGCAGATGGAGATACTAAGAAAAAATAGTGATGGATTTCCCAAGAATGCTATTGGGTTCAGTTTTAGAAATACTGCGTTTGATGTACTTACAGAGGATATCTAGGGAGAGAGAACTATAGGCAGTTGAAAATATTGGACAGGAGCTCAGAAGGGTTACTTAAGAAATAATTATAACAACAACAAAGTAATATCAACAATTTATTGAACTCTTATGATATGCCAGACACCTGCTCAGTCCCTGTGTATATTATTTCATTTAGTTCCTTCAACAATGCAATGAAGTATTATCTTCTTTTTATAGATGCCAAACTTAAGATCACAAAGCTAGTAGGTAACAGAATTGGGATTTCTACCTGAGTCTGCCTGATCTCAAAGCCAGCGTTCTCAGCCCTTCCCTTCTACTACCATCGCTGCATGCGTGTCTGTGAAGCTGTCAGCTAGGGTAAGGTCATGCAATGCCTGTCGTTGGAAGGGAATCCATAAATGCTAAATAACTGAATGAAGCTCTGGATGTCGCCCAGGCTAGGTATCAGGAAGAAAGGGGCTGTACAGCTGATTGAAAGACACCAACAAACAACAGGCACCACAAGTGAGGATACCGTATTGGTTGCTACTCCATGGAGTAGCAGACACAACTGCCTTCTCTCGGTTGGAGGGACAAGTTTCTCTGGCCCTTACATCTCACAGAAGCCACCAATAAAGATGGTTCCATCTACCTGGGATGAGCATCACTTTGAGCACCAAGTCATCCAAGATGCCCTTTATGATTGATTCTCATGAAGTGCTGTATGCTGTCTTACCCCTCCTCACCCCCAACTGCCCAGGAGATCTTCTGAGATTCTGCTACAACATTTCTGCATAGGAGACAAAGAGTCAAGGTCACTAAAATTCAAAGGAAACTGAAAGCAAGAATGAAAATCTTAAAGTACTTTTTACAACATTAATCAAAATTTACATACCAAGAAGATGGGAAGAATTTGAAGTTTCAGTCTGAAATAAGACTTGAGGGGACCCTCAGCCTTCTGAACATGTTGCTGTGGTTCTGCCAGGAGAAAACCTTGACTTTTTCATCACTTGTCTCAGACTGAATAATGTCAAGCCTAAGGATATTCATATAAATGTCAATATTTTCAAGAAAATACCTTAAAAGGTGAGAATATCTTTCTGATTTTTGTGTTTTGATGAATCTGATGTTAAGAATGTGCCCTGAATATAAAATCTTTCAAGGTGCTGGATCAAGAATGATTTTTACAATTGACTCACTTTTGGGGAGGAGGGATTGATAAGAGGCCTTGTGAAAGTTTAGATTCATATAATTAAAGTTTGCTTGGAAAAGAAAGCTAAAGTTCTGAAACTTTGTGACCTACAGCTTTGATGTGCAATTATCACTTTCTTTTCCGGACCTTACATTTCAACAGCCTAATCTTTTAAAAGAAATGTATTCACTGAAGCGGTAGAAACTACAGCACTGACAGGTCACTTTGATTGAATAGGAGTTTTAATTTTAATTCAATAAGTTTTTATTTAATTCAATAATTTAATTCAATAAATTAATGTCAGATTTCTTGCTGTTAGCAATGTTTATCTCACTACAATAATGGCAGTAATATGTGTGAGATCTTGTACTTCTTTTAGGAAAAGAATATTCTTTCTTTATTAAAAAAAAGAATAAGGTTTATTAGATCACGATGTTGTCTGAATTTACCACCTTTGTCAAAAGAGAAATATGCAAAGCTTCACAAATTTGCGTGTCATCTTTGTGCAGGGGCCATGTTAATCTTCTCTGTATCGTTCCAATTTTAGGATATGTGCTGCTGAAGTGAGCACAAGGATATTCCCTTTGTAAAGCCCTGTTAAAAGTATTTTTTCTTGGGGCGCCTGGGTGGCTCAGTCAGTTAAGCGACTGCTTTCGGCTCAGGTCATGATCCCGGGGTCCTGGGATCGAAGCCCCGCATCAGGCTCCTTGCTCTGCAGGGAGCCTGCTTCTCCCTCTCCTCCCCACTTGTGCTGTCTCTCACTATCTCTGTCTCTCTCTCTCTCTCAAATAAATAAATAAAATCTAAAAAGAAAAAAATTTTAAATATTTTTTCTTTTCCTGAGTTTTGTACTAATTTCATGACTAAAATAGAATTTTAGCATATTGCAAACAACTTTTAACTGTAATTATAAATATTATCTTTTAATTCCACAGATGATTAATCTTACCTTAAATCATACTTACTTGGGATTAAAAAATTTAATTGGCGTTTTATAGGCTTTATGATCAGAAAAGTATCCAGTATACATGTACGGATTACATGTATGGCCATAAAAATACACAGTATATCAGAATTTCCTTGAATAAATAGTTATTTGAGCCTCTAAACTTCAGGTATTTATGACCCTCAATCTTTTAGGAACAGTTATTTATTTATTTATTTATTTATTTATTATTTTTAAAGATTTTGTTTATTAGAGAGAGAGTGTGTATGTGCAAGCGGAGGGGAGGAAGAGAGGGAGAGGGATTAACCGACTCCGTGCTGAGTGCACAGTCCGATGTGGGGCTCAATCCCACGACCCGAAGATCATGACCTGTACCAAAATCAGGAGTTGGATGTTTAACCAGCTGAGCACCCAGGCGCTCCAAGTAATAGTTATTTATACAGTCATTAGAATAACTCACCTACTTTTGTTGAAAATTACTGGAAATTCTGGGATAATTCTGTCTTTTAGGATATTGGTTTTCAAATTTCAGTGTGTGTTATCAATCAGGGTCCAGTTTGGAGATGGAAACAACACAGTAATTAAAATAGAAAAAGCTTAATTAAAGAATTATTAACTTGCAATGGGTCATAACTACTAAGGGGTAAAAATAGCTCTAAAGAAAACAAGAATGGCAAATATAGGTAGCAGCCAGTAGCTCTCGGGTTGAGTTAGGGTACATGGGGAATGAACACATTTGGAAGAGGATTCTCTCTTCCCCAGTCACTAAGTGCTGAGAGTCAGACTTCTTTGGAGAGGATGTAACTGAAGTTCACTGCGTGACCGAGAAAATTACTGAGGTGCCACAGGCTGAATGAGGGGAGCCAGTGTTCCATAGGAGAACATCTGCAAAGACCTTGAAGTAGCTTAAGAATTTATAGCAATTTAAATATTAGAATACTTATATTGCTTCACTGACTTCTAGGGGCTTTTTGAAGCTTTTATAGATATTGAAATAGGAAAAAATGTGCAAAACTTTATGCAGATTGTTTCCTGTATGTTTTTGCATTCAAAGCCCACAGGTCCATATACTTTGATACACCCCCATTTTTGTACTAATACAAAATACCCCACCATTTCCTAAGGATTAAGGCCAAATTCCTCAGAATGACTCATGCTTGCAAGGCATGAAACTGACATATTTTTCTAGATTCATTTCTCATCAGTTCCTATGCTCCATTCCTACAAGTTATGATGGATGCTTTCTTATTGGATTTATAATATTTGGATTTATAATAGTCCCCATTTGGATTTATATATTATAATATATTATATATGTATAATATATATATAATATTTGGATTTCTAATATTTGGATTTATAGTATTCCCCATTCTTTCTATGAAACACACTAAATTGATGTTTATAGCCTTCAAAACACACCTGGCTTGCAGGACGCTCTCTAGTATGCCCTAAACTTCTGCTCCTACCAGTTGGCGTTGTATATTCACAAAGAATCAGATGATTGTGTATATGTGTTCCCAGATCTGTTTGTTTCAGTTAAATTTATTATTATAATCATATAATTAAAGTGAATATAAAGCATTATAATATTAGTACAAAACAAGAAGTGCATGTTAAAAAATAAAATTGAGAATTTCTGGTTCCAGCAAGCTGGCCGATAAAACAGTTAGAAAATTCTCTTTCTAATAGCTTCTATATATGCTGGATAAAATGCAATAAAAATTCTTAGAAATGTATAACTGCGTTTATGAGAAAAGGAAACCTACAGGTCCCAGGGATAAAGAAGAAACTGTAAATCAAAGAAGTATGAGTCTGAGCTGATGCTAAATCTTCCCTGGAGGTTGAGGCAGGAGGGTTTTAATGCCTACAATAGAGAAGAAATGAGGCTTGTCTTGTATAGGCAGAGAGTTTGAAATAAAACCCTTGTATAAAGCCAGGATTTTGAAAGTCTGCACCCTCTTTGTAAAGGTGAACTGAAAAACAATTCACACACCAAAATAGGGAGATAATGAGAAGGCTTATCTGGGTGTGTGTGGGGTGGGAGGCAGGGGTGAAGGAAAAACAGGAAAATCTCTTCCGAGAACCTGAAACCCAAGGTTTGAAATTATAATATCCACATGTTATGGGCACCCTCAAGCCAAGAAATTCAATAAAAATTGCCGTGGGCAGATGTTGTCCCTGGAATACTTTACAGAAGCAAATACAAAACCACTTTTGAGGATCATGCATTCACCCCTGTAGCACAGGATTTCAGTGTAGAACTTGCTGAAGATGAAGTCACAACCCAGGATTATAAAACAGATGAGGAAACATCATGCCATGAATGAGAGCCACCTGGCACAATAAAATAGGAGCATGAGTTTCCCAAGCCTTCAGATAACAGAAATCAATGGAAAATAGGTACATTTAAAATAATTAAAAATGTAAAAGTACACATTAAAATCATAGAAAGTAAGATGGTATGAAATACAATGAAGAGCTTATTTGCTAATAGTTGCAGACATGTTTGCAAATAAATAAAATAGAACTCCTAGTAATGACTACTATAGTCATTGAAACAAAACAAAACAAAACAAAACAACCCAATGTGTGAATTGTAAAGGGAATGCTTAGTGCAGTGCAGTATGTGTGAATTTTTTGCCAGTACAGGTGTGTTGGCTAGTGAATCCCCAAGTGGCAACTTCTGCCTTCTGCCCTTTTCATGTTCCTCATATGGTGTGATTATTTCAAATAGAATATGTTACTAAGGTTTTTAAGCTTAGTCCTATAGCCCTTGGGACCCAGACATCAGAAGATATATGTTAGCTGATGAGGAGAGAGTTACCTTCCAACTCGTGCAGTCCAGCAGCATGGAAAAATCTATAGCAATTCATGCTCACATAGGTTGTCCCATGACTGGGATCACCGTCTTTAATTGGTAAAGACAATGGCAGTGGAGAGTTTGACCTGTGCTGTGTTAAACCTAGCTCCACAATTTAGAGAAGATATTAAAGCTCTGGGGCTACATTACATCTCATCTTACTGGAATACAGTTTGGAGAAGTTTTTGAGAAGGTACCCCAGCTACTTCATGTGGGCACTTGAGAGATTTTTGTACAATGCAATGTTTAAGCAATTGGTTTTTCCTCAGAGGGTGTACAGGATTCCTTTAAAAAAGGTTACCATAAATCTATAGCACTGAATAAAGCACCACATCTTTACTTGTCATTCAAATACAATGACTGAGAAGTTGAATGTAAATAACATAGAGTTAGCTACACTAACTAGGCAAGAAATTTCAAGTGAAAAATAGAGAAATTTTTAAATATTGAGGATAAAATGAGAAGGTCCAGCATAATTCTAATAAGAGTTCCAGAAAGAAAAGAGGGAGAATAGTAAAGAGGCAATGCATAAGGATATAATGGCTGAAAATTTTTAAAAGTTGATGTAAGAACATGAATAATGAGTCAGAAGCACAATGAATACAAGACAGAATAAATACAAATAAATTCACAGCCGTATACATTGTAATGAAACTTAACTGTAACAAAGATAACATGGAGATTTTATAAGCAACCAGAGAAAAAAGTCAGGTTACAAAAGGAATGACCATTAAACAAATAGCTGAATTTTTAATATGAACAAATGAAGTCTGAAGCCCGTAGAATGATATATTAAAACTGCTGAAAGTAAATAGTTACTATCTAGAATTACCAGGTTTAACTATCATTCTAGAGTGAGGACACAATTAAGACATTTTCAGAAAAACAAGATGGGGTGAATCTAGCAATCACAGAGCCTCACTATAAGAATTTTTTTTTTTTGCGTTCCGATAAAATTTATTTACAAAAAAACAGACAATGGGTCAGATCTGGCCCTAGGACTGTAATTTGCCAACCCCAAGATGTAAGGTTAGGAAGCTCATGAGAAGCCTTGCTGGGCCCACCCTGTGAGGTTTTTTTTTTTAATTTTTTTATTGTTACGTTAATCGCCATACATTACATCATTAGTTCTTGATATAGTGTTCCATGATTCATTGTTTGTGCATAACACCCAGTGCTCCACGCAGAATGTGCCCTCCTTAATACCCATCACCAGGCTAACCCATCCCCCCACCCTCCTCCCCTCTAGAACCCTCAGTTTGTTTTTCAGAGTCCACCGTCTCTCATGGTTCCTCTCCCCCTCCGACTTACTCCCCTTCATTCTTCCCCTCCTGCTATCTTCTTCTTTTTCTTTTTTCTTAACATATCTTGCATTATTTGTTTCAGAAGTACAGATCTGTGATTCAACAGTCTTGCACAATTCACAGCGCTCACCATAGCACACACCCTCCCCAATGTCTATCACCCAGCCACCCCCTCCCTCCCACCCCCCGACCACTCCAGCAACCCTCAGTTTGTTTCCTGAGATTAAGAATTCCTCATATCAGTGAGGTCATAGGATACATGTCTTTCTCTGATTGACTTATTTCACTCAGCATAACACCCTCCAGTTCCATCCACGTCGTTGCAAATGGCAAGATCTCATTCCTTTTGATGGCTGCATAATATTCCATTGTGTATATATACCACCTCTTCTTTATCCATTCATCTGTTGATGGACATCTAGGCTCTTTCCACAGTTTGGCTATTGTGGACATTGCTGCTATAAACATTGGGGTGCACGTACCCCTTTGGATCCCTACATTTGTATCTTTGTGGTAAATACGTAGTGCAATTGCTGGATCGTATGGTAGCTCTATTTTCAACTGTTTGAGGAACCTCCATACTGTTTTCCAGAGTGGCTGCACCAGCTTGCATTCCCACCAACAGTGTAGGAGGGTTCCCCTTTCTCCACATCCCCGCCAACATCTGTCGTTTCCTGACTTGTTAATTTTAGCCATTCTGACGGGTGTGAGGTGGTATCTCATTGACGTTTTGATTTGGATTTCCCTGATGCCGAGCGATGTGGAGCGCTTTTTCATGTGTCTGTTGGCCATTTGGATGTCTTCTTTGGAAAAATGTCTGTTCATGTCTTCTGCCCATTTCTTGATTGGATCATTTGTTCTTTGGGTGTTGAGTTTGATAAGTTCTTTATAGATTTTGGATACTAGCCCTTTATCTGATATGTCATTTGCAAATATTTTCTCCCATTCTGTCAGTTGTCTTTTGGTTTTGTGGACTGTTTCTTTTGCTGTGCAAAAGCTTTTTATCTTGATGAAATCCCAATAGTTCATTTTTGCCCTTGCTTCCCTTGCCTTTGGTGATGTTTCTAGGAAGAAGTTGCTGTGGCTGAGGTCGAAGAGGTTGCTACCTGTGTTCTCCTTTAGGATTTGGATGGACTCCTGTCTCACGTTTAGGTCTTTCAACCATTTGAGTCTATTTTTGTGTGTGGTGTAAGGAAATGGTCCAGTTTCATTCTTCTGCATGTGGCTGTCCAATTTTCCCAACACCATTTATTGAAGAGACTGTCTTTATTCCATTGGACATTCTTTCCTGCTTTGTCAAAGATGAGTTGACCATAGAGTTGAGGGTCCATTTCTGGGCTCTCTATTCTGTTCCATTGATCTATGTGTCTGTTTTTGTGCCAGTACCATACTGTCTTGAGGATGACAGCTTTGTAATAGAGCTGGAAGTCTGGAATTGTGATGCCGCCAGCTTTGCTTTTCTTTTTCAACATTCCTCTGGCTATTCGGGGTCTCCTCTGGTTCCATACAAATTTTAGGATTATTTGTTCCATTTCTTTGAAAAAAGAGGATGGTATTTTGATGGGGATTGCATTGAATGTGTAGATTGCTCTAGGTAGCATTGACATCTTCACAATGTTGGTTCTTCCAATCCATGAGCATGGAATGCTTTTCCATTTCTTTGTGTCTTCTTCAATTTCTTTCATGAGTATTTTATAGTTTTCTGAGTACAGATCCTTTGCCTCTTGGGTTAAATTTATTCCTAGGTATCTTATGGTTTTGGGTGCAATTGTAAATGGGATCGACTCCTTAATTTCTCTCTCTTCTGTCTTGTTGTTGATGTATAGGAATGCCACTAATTTCTGTGCATTGATTTTATATCCTGCTACTTTACTGAATTCCTGTATGAGTTCTAGCAGTTTTGGGGTGGAGTCTTTTGGGTTTTCCACATACAGTATCATATCATCTGCAAAGAGTGAGAGTTTGACTTCCTCTTTGCCGATTTGGATGCCTTTGATTTCTTTTTGTTGTCTGATTGCTGTGGCTAGGACTTCTAATACTATGTTGAATAGCAGTGGTGATAGTGGACATCCCTGCCGTGTTCCTGACCTTAGGGGAAAAGCTCTCAGCTTTTCCCCAATGAGAATGATATTGGCTGTAGGTTTTTCATAGATGGCTTTTATGATATGGAGGTATGTACCCTCTGTCCCTATACTCTGAAGAGTTTTGATCAAGAAAGGATGCTGTACTTTGTCAAATGCTTTTTCTGCATCTATTGAGAGGATCATATGATTCTTGTTCTTTCTTTTTTTAATGTATTGTATCACATTGATTGATTTGCGGATGTTGCAAATTTATCCCTGGCCTTGCAGCCCAGGGATAAATCCCACTTGGTCATGGTGAATAATCCTTTTAATGTACTGTTGGACCCTATTGGCTAGTATTTTGGTGAGAATTTTTGCATCCATGTTCATCAAGGATATTGGTCTGTAGTTCTCCTTTTTGATGGGGTCTTTGTCTGGTTTTGGGATCAAGGTAATGGTGGCCTCATAAAACGAGTTTGGAAGTTTTCCTTCCATTTCTATTTTTTGGAACAGTTTCAGGAGAATAGGTATTAATTCTTCTTTAAATGTCTGATAGAATTCCCCTGGGAAGCCATCTGGCCTTGGGCTTTTGTTTGTTGGGAGATTTTTGATGACTGCTTCAATTTCCTTAGTGGTTATAGGTCTGTTCAGGTTTTCTATTTCTTCCTGGTTCAATTTTGGTAGTTGATACATCTCTAGGAATGCACCCATTTCTTCCAGGTTATCTAATTTGCTGGCATAGAGTTGCTCATAATATGTTCTTATAATTGTTTGTATTTCTTTGGTGTTGGTTGTGATCTCTCCTCTTTCATTCATGATTTTGTTGATTTGGGTCATTTTTCTTTTTGATAAGTCTGGCTAGGGGTTTATCAATCTTGTTAATTCTTTCCAAGAACCAGCTCCTAGTTTCGTTGATCTGTTCTACTGTTCTTTTGGTTTCTAGGTCATTGATTTCTGCTCTGATCTTTATTACTTCTCTTCTCCTGCTGGGTTTAGGCTTTCTTTGCTGTTCTTTCTCTAGCTCCTTTAGGTGTAGGGTTAGGTTGTGTATTTGAGACCTTTCTTGTTCCTTGAGAAAGGCTTGTATTGCTATATACTTTCCTCTCAAGACTGCCTTTGCTGTATCCCAAAGATTTTGAACAGTTGTGTTTTCATTTTCATTGGTTTCCATGAATTTTTTTAATTCTTCTTTAATTTCCTGGTTGACCCATTCATTCCTTAGTAGGATGCTCTTTAGCCTCCATGTATTTGAGTTCTTTCCGACTTTCCTCTTGTGATTGAGTTCTAATTTCAAAGCATTGTGGTCTGAAAATATGCAGGGAATAATCCCAATCTTTTGGTACCAGTTGAGACCTGATTTGTGACCTAGGATGTGATCTATATTGGAGAATGTTCCATGGGCACTCTTAGAGAAGAATGTGTATTCCGTTGCTTTGGGATGGAATGTTCTGAATATGTCTGTGAAGTCCATTTGGTCCAGTGTGTCATTTAAAGTCTTTATTTCCTTGTTGATCTTTTGCTTAGATGATCTGTCCATTTCAGTCAGGGGGGTGTTCACGTCCCCCACTATTATTGTATTGCTGTCAATGTGTTTCTTTGCTTTTGTTATTAATTGCCTTATATAATTGGCTGCTCCCATGTTAGGGGCATAGATATTTACAATTGTTAGATCTTCTTGTTGGATAGGCCCTTTAAGTAGGATATAGTGTCCTTCCTCATCTCTTATTACAGTCTTTGGTTTAAAATCTAATTTGTCTGATATAAGGATTGCCACCCCAGCTTTCTTTTGGTGTCCATTAGCATGGTAAATGGTTTTCCACCCCCTCACTTTCAATCTGGGGGTGTCTTTGGGTCTAAAATGAGTCTCTTGCAGACAGCGTATTGATGGGTCTTGTTTTTTAATCCAATCTGATAGCCTGTGTCTTTTGATTGGGGCATTGAGCCCATTTACATTCAGGGTAACTTTTGAAAGGTATGAATTTAGTGCCATTGTATTGCCTGTAAGGTGTCTGTTACTCTATATTGTCTCTGTTCCTTTCTGATCTGTGCTGCTTTTTATCTCTCTCTTTGCTTAGAGGACCCCTTTCAATATTTCTTGTAGGGCTGGTTTCGTGTTTGCAAATTCCTTTAGTTTTTGTTTGTCCTGGAAGCTTTTTATCTCTCCCTCTACTTTCAATGAGAGCCTAGCTGGATATAGTATTCTTGGCTGCATATTTTTCTCGTTTAGTGCTCCGAAGATATCATGCCAGTCCTTTCTGGCCTGCCAGGTCTCTCTGGATAGGTCTGTTGCCAATCTAATATTTCTACCATTGCAGGTTATGTATCTCTTCTCCCGAGCTGCTTTCAGGATTTTCTCTTTGTCTCTGAGACTCGTAAGTTTTACTATTAGATGTCGGGGTGTTGACCTATTTTTATTGATTTTGCCGGGTTCTCTGTGCCTCCTGGATTTTGATGCCTGTTTCCTTCCTCACATTAGGGAAGTTCTCTGCTATTATTTGCTCCAATATACCTTCTGCCCCTCTCTCTCTTTCTTCTTCTTTTGGGATCCCAATTATTCTAATGTTGTTTCGTCTTATCATATCGCTTATCTCTCAAATTCTGCCCTCGTGATCCAGTAGTTGTTTCTCTCTCTTTTTCTCAGCCTCTTTATTTTCCATCATTTGGTCTTCTATATCACTGATTCTCTCTTCTGCCTCATTTATCCTAGCAGTTAGTGCCCCCATTTTTGATTGCACCTCATTAATAGCCTTTTTGATTTCGACTTCGTTAGATTTTCGTTCTTTTATTTCTCCAGAAAGCATTGCTCTAATAACTTCCACGCTTTTTTCAAGCCCAGCTAGTATCTTTAAAGTCGATTCTGAAGTCTAGGTCTGACATTGTACTAATGTCTGTATTGAGTAGGTCCCTGGCCGACGGTACTATCTCTTGTTCTTTTTGCTGAGGTGGTTTTTTTCATCTTGTCATTTTGTCCAGAGGAGAACAGATGAATGAGAGAACAAAATGCTAACAGGTTAACAACGTCCCCAGCAAATATACTCTATACAAATCAGAAAAGACCTGAAACCAGGGGAAAAGAAAGGGAAAGAAAGAAAAAAGAAAGAGAAAAGAAAGAAAGAAAAAAAAGAAAAAGATTAAAAACAAAAACAGAACAATACAAAAAATCCGAATATGATCAAATATGATCAGACTAGTGCATAGATCAGTGCCACACACTAGATTTTGGGCGTATTTTGGTCTGTTAGAAAAAGTGCCTCCTAAAATTTTAAAGGAAGAAAGACTTATATATGTACAAAATAAGGGTTGATACAGTGAAGGGATGGAAGATGACTGTAAAGATGAATATTATAAAAGATTTTATAAAAGGAATTGATATGATAAGAAGTTGTTTGAAAAAAGAAAGAAGATTTAAAAAATAAAAAATAAAAAAAAAGGGAGAGAATGTGATCAGGCAGGAGACTGGAACAAAGCCATACACTAGTGATTTAGGGTATATTTTGATCTGTTAGAAGAAACTGTATCTCAAAATTTTAAAGAGAGAACAACTTATATATATATATATGCCAAAAATAAGGGTAACTACTATGAAGGGATAAAATATGACTCTAAAAATGAAAAATAAAAAATGTTTTTTTAAAAAAAGGGATTGATAAGATGTTGGTTGAAAAAGGGAAAAAGAGAAATTAAAAAAAGTTAAAAAATTAACTTTGAAAAACTAATGAATCATGGTTAAAAAAAAGCCATGAATTCTATGTGCAGTATTCCCCTAGCACTGGAGTTCTCCCATTCTCCTTGATCAGTAAAGTTGGTCTTGGCTTGCTGGCTGTTCGTGCTGATCTTCTGGGGGGGGGGGGCTGTTGCCGTGATTCCCAAATGTCTTTGTCCAGAGGCGGAATTGCCCCGCCCTTGTCGGTCCCAGCTAAGGAAGCTGCTCGGGTTTGCTCTCAGGAGCTTTTGTTCCCTGCAAGCGCTCTGTACAGCTTTGGAGGATGACAGTGAAAATGGCGGCCTCCCAATCTCCACCCCAGAGGAGGCAAGACCTCGAGGCTCCACTCCTCAGTGCGCCCCCAGAGAAAAGCAGCCAGTCACTCCCGTGTCCCCAGTCTCTGGCTGCACTCCGTGCTCACCTGGCCTGTGACCGAGCATTTCTATGTCTGGCACCTGACTCCATGTGGAGTCTCCAAACCCAGCAGATCCCCGCAGTGCGCTCCCGCGCCGCTCCTCCTGGGGGAGGAAGGGGAGTCTCCCCAGATCTGCTGCTTGTTGGGTCCCTGCTGGAGGAGGAGTGGCCCGACTGGGCTGCAGATCACAGTTTATGGCCATCCTGAGCTGAGAGCCCGCGCCTCGGCTCTGTCTCTGCAGTCGGCTTCCCTGCTCCCATACCTGGGAGCTCTGCCGCACTCAGGCACCCCTAGTCTTTCTGTGACCCCGAGGGTCCTGAGACCACACTGTCCCGCAAGGGTTCCACCTCCCGCTTAGCCACTGGAGCGACGTCCCTCCGCGGAGTCGACTTCTAAAAGTTCCAATTTTGTGCTCCGCGGCTCTATCACTTGCCAGAAGCGGCTGACGGAGGCCCCCTCCCCCGCTGTCTATCCTCCCGAATATCGCCTCGGATTCACTTCTCCGCATGTCCTACCTTCCAGTAAGTGGTCGCTTTTCTGTTCAGAGAGTTGTTGCTACTCTCCTCTTCGATCTCCTGTTGAGTTCGTGGGTGTTCAGAATGGTTTGATCCCTATTCAGCTGAATTCCTGAGACCAGACGAAATCCAGGTCTCCTACTCCTCCGCCATCTTGCTCTGCCCCCCTCACTATAAGAATTTATAAAGGGTTAATTCTAGTAAAAAGGTAATTTATCCCAAAGGAAAGGGTGGGAAACAAAAAGCAATGATGACTGAAGAAATTGGTAAAATGTGAATGAATCTAAAGATGTATTAATTATATAAAACTGTAATAATGATGTTGACAATAAATGGAGGGAGGGAGAGTTTAAAAGCAAGGTGGAATTTAAAAACTGGGCAAAAATAACATGTAAGATTGAAGGAGACATCAGAGTTAAAATATTCTAAGTCTCTCTATTTGGGAGGAGTGAAGGTATATTGATTAATCTTATAATTTGATAAGCCCAATATACATTAAAATATGAGTAATCATTAAAAATAGCAATAGATGGTATAGCTTCCAAAGTATATAAAGAATAAAACAACAAATTCAACAGAAGTTAGGAAAGTAAAAAAAAAAAAGAAAAAAGGAAGTGCATCAAAAGCTTGCTTAATGGAAGTTTCAAAATAATAGAATAGAAATAAATGGAAGTATTTCAATATTACAACAAATATAAATGAACTAATTTGGTAGCTAAAAGCAGAGAATCTTGGATTAGATCTTTAAAAATGCAGCTCTGTGATATTTAACAGACTCATCTAAAACTTGATGCATAAGGGCTAAAATTAAAAGCTAGAAAATGTATTTTAGGCCAGACTAAGTAAAAGAAAGTTAATATAAATATGTTGACAACAAGTGCTCTTTAAGAATTAAGAACATTATTCTTTAGTTATTAAGAATTAAGAGCATTGTGGGACACCTGTGTGGCTTAGTTGGTTAAGTGTCTGACTCTTGATTTCAGCTCAGGTTATGATCTCAGGGTCATGTAATTAAGCCCCAAGACAGGATCCAAGCTGGGCGTGGAGCCTGTTTAAGATTTTATCTCTCCCTCTCCCACCCTGAGCTCACACATGCTCTCTCTCTCTCAATAAATAAATAAATAAACAAATAGATAAATAAATAAAATTAAGAGCATTGTTACATGAAAAGAAAGAACATTTCACTAGGAAAATAGATCAATTCAAGACTTGTACTTACCCAACATTATAAAAAAGAGAGAAAGATCCCCAACTAATTTTTTGACTAGTATAGTTTTGATAGCAAAATTGAAAAAAGAAAATATGTGAATAGGAAATTACAGGTTATGCTCACTTATACACAGAGATGAGCATAAAATATATAAAAATAATAATCAAATATAGAAATATTCAAAATATAAAATTTTTGCTATAATATTAAGGGAGAACAACCATTTAATAACTCAAAATTTGCAAAAAAAAATTCTGGGAAACTCAGCATTCATGATAAAATCTCTTAACTAACTAAATAGAACAAAATTTCTTTAATCAAATAAAAGTAAGAAAAGTATGTATGACTATCATAATTAGAAGTATTCTAGGGAAGAAAAAGACAAATATATCCTCTATTCTTGTTCATATTCAGCATTGTATTTAGAAGTCTTAGTCAGCACAGGGGCACCTGGGTGGCTCAGTTGGTTAAATGTCTGCCTTCGGCTCAGGTCATGATCCTGAGGTCCTGGGATCGAGCCCCACATCAGGCTTTCTGCTCAGTGCGGAGCCTGCTTCTCCCTGCCCCTCTGCCTGCCACTCTGCCTGCTTGTGCTTTCTCTCTCTCTGTCAAATAAATAAATAAAATCTTTAAAAAAAAAGAAGTCTTAGTACAATACAAGGAAAAAGAAGATCGGCATTTGGAATTATTTGCATTGTCTATATAGAATCATTAATGTTAATCATTAGCAAATGATTAACATTAATTAATAGGGCAAATAATACTACTTGATTTATCAAAAATATCAAAATATAATTTAAAAAATATGTTATTTGTAATCGCAAGAAACACTCTAAGGGACAGTATACTGTTTTTTCCATATACAGACATACCTATCACAAAGTTTGATTTATAAATTAGGCGCACTAAGCAATTAACAACAATAGTAAAATAGAACAATTGCAGCAATGTACTGTAATAAAAGTTATGTGAATATGGTCTCTCTCACTCTCTCAATGTCTTAGTATACCGAACTCACCCTTCTTTATCTTGTGATGATGTGAGATGATAAAATGCCTATGTGATGAGATGAAGTGAAGTGAATAACAGGCATTATGATGTAGCATTAGACTACTATTGACCTTACGTTGATATGTCAGAAGAAAGATCATCTGCTTTGGGATGGCAATTGACCATGGGTAACTGAAACCATTGAAAGAGAAAGTATGGCTCCAGGGGTAGTGATGGGGGGGATTACTGTAACATGTAATTCACAGAAACCTGACTAACCAATAAACATGTAAGAAATGTCCAATCTCTAAATAGATGAGAGACTTACAATGATATACCATTATGTTATTAGTAAGATTAGCAAAAATTAAGAAGTCTGATAACTCTTAAGTGTTAGTGAGGTTGTGGGAATGTTGCTGTTGGGACCATAAATAGGACAGCTACTTTGAAGAACTATTTGGTAATATCAAGTAAAATTGGAAATGCACAGAGTCTGGGGCACCTTGGTGGCTCAGTCGGTTAGGTCAGATCGAGTCCCGCATGGGGCTCCCTGCTCAGCAAGGAGTCTGCTTCTCCCTCTGCCCCTCCCCCTGATCATGCACCCTCTCTCTCTCTCTCTAACTCACTCTCTCTCAAATAAATAAATAAAATCTTAAAAAAAAAAGAAAAAAAGAAATGCACAGACTCTTTGGCCCAGCAATTCCACTGTTAGGTATACACTAGGGCTACCGCATGGCAGAAAACCTGGAGTTGTGCAGTGTGCAGTCTCTCATATCACAGAGCAACTCTCACAAATGTGCACAAAGAGACCATTCTAAAAAATTGGAGGAAGTTGGGGCTTGTACTCATTAGTTATTCTCCCGTTCCCACTTGAGTACAAGAAGCTGAAACTGGAGATTGTAGACATATTTTGATATTTATGTAAGAAATACAATGCATCACTCCTGTCAAAAGACCTATCCTGAAGAAAAAAATTTTTGCCCCATATCAAAAGATTGAAGAATAAATATACCTTGATATGTTTATATAAGAATGTAAAGTTCTGAGCAAAACAAAATGCAATTCTTTTTTGTTTAACAAAGTGTTTGCATTCCTGGAAAATTAAAAAAATATATTCCTTTATAAATGAATGGTGCCAAAAACAAAAGAAAACAAAACATATCCTTTGTGGTTTATATGTAAAACTTGAGTTAGCGTTAAGGCTCAGATAATTTTAAACAGGTTTTTTAGGTCCTAAATGCCTGGCATGACATTTGACATTTGAAAATCATGTGGGAATCAGGACAATTCTTGGTTTAGAGAGCTGACCCTGGGTGAGGGCGGTTAGCTTTCCTGACCTCCACCCACTAAATGCTAGTTGTGTCGCAGTCACTGAGACAATAAGGCCCCTAGGGATGAGAGGCATTGTTTAATCTAGGCCCAGCTCAAACATTTTCTCCTTCCTGGAGAGCTCTTTATTATTAATTTCTCTGTGCCCACACAGTGTACATGACCTCTCTAACATTTATCCCATTGCACAGTGATGAGCTTCTTACATATCTGTTCTCTCCTCCATATCATGGCTACCTAGAGGACTGGGACCATATATTATTTTCTACACCCGAAAATACTCAATAAATGTTTGTTGCATGAAAAATAGTGTAATCAGATCTGGCCTTTTGAGTTTCTAGTATGTCACTGGACTGCTTGCTGCCTTTTATTTCCCTCTTCCAATGAAAGCTTTTATCTATAAAAGGCTAAAAAATGGAGTCTTTTAGCAAAAGTCATCTTCAGTTTCCTAAAAATGTCTGTTGTGTACTGATGATACCTTAGATCAGTCCTTATTAACTGAATGTCCTTATCTACAGAGAAATTAGAGTAAAGAGGGTCATAGCTCTTGTTAGAGAAATATGTAAATATCATCTGGCCAACATTTAAGAAGTCCTGAAAAAATGTATTTTACATGCATTCTTCATTCCTCTGTAGGGCAGACACCGTTATTTTTTCCCCCTTCTTTTGGCTTTATCTTTTTCAAGCAACTCTCATTTGGCCAGTTCTGTCCAACATTATTATAAAGATAAACCCTGTGAATCCAGACGAGACTTCACATTCTAAGGTACATGGATTGATGGGATGGTCTTTCTAGTTGAAATGTAGATTTTTCACAATCTTCAAATCATAAGTGGCATTAATTGAAGAAGAAATCAAGGGGATTCATGAACACATTTATAAATTTTCTTCTTTCTCCATTTTAATTATACTGGCATTTTAATTGCATTGTAATTGCACTTTAATTGCATGTATTTGTATAAATTAAAAAATAATTAGAGCTCTGCAGCACCATGGGAAACTAATTTATGCATATAGACCTTTAAAGATGTACACATGGAGAATGATTTCATAATTCTCACCATGTTAGACACTTTAAAATTGTCCTTGCTGAAAAGATCTATAGGTATCTAGATTGATAAGCCTTCCCTGTTCTTTCTGTGAGTAAGAAAGCAAGACAGAACTGGAGACTGAATGGAGGGCAGTTCTTAGTTTTTGGGACTCCCAGCTTGAAAAGTCCTTAAAAAAATATATATATATGTTTATATATAAAAATATTTATATAAATGTTATATACATAATATTTATATATATAAACATATATATATGATTTCTGCAAGAAATACAATGTACAACCCATATGTTTTCTGATAGAAGTCATACATTGTATTTCTTACATAAATCATATATATGTACATATATGTATATATGCATATATATGTATAATTTTTTCCTAGGTTAGTCTTGAGAAGTTTCTGTGATCTGACTGCATGTGGGTAGAAGAGACAGAGGATGAGTCACTAAATTAGGGCAACAGAACCAGTGAATTTTTAACAGTATTCCTGGCACAGGTTATCATGGCAAAACATATGCATGATGTAGGGTCCATTCATTCAACAAGCATTTACCGAACGCCTACTGGGTGGTTGGCATTACTGAGTAATGGCCCCACCCCATTCCATGGGTTATTTACCCAAAAGCAATTTGAATTTTCTAGCCTTCACTTTTATCTCCTTATTCAGTGTCTTAGCTTTCACTGGAAACCTGAGTGTTAACACAATCTTGGCACCCTACGACTGGGCTCTCCTATATCCAGGTTTTCTGCCCCAGAGAATGTACCTCTCTTTATGTACTTAATATCCCAGAGAATTCTTAGTGGTAGATTTATTCCTTAAAAATTGCATTTTAATTTCTTTTTGGAAAGGAAAAATCTTTAAGAAACTTAGTAACTAAGATTGTATTGCTCATTTGTCTTGAGATTATGGCACCAAATGCTTTTGTAAGCAAGAGGATCCAGTGTAAATAAACTTCCTGTTCCCTCCTAGCTCAGGGCCTGCGCTTGAGCTATTCTCTCTGCCTGCCCCCTGGGTGAT
The DNA here is from genome assembly GCF_003265705.2 of Callorhinus ursinus. Lineage (NCBI taxonomy): Eukaryota > Metazoa > Chordata > Mammalia > Carnivora > Otariidae > Callorhinus > Callorhinus ursinus. The sequence continues at coordinate 9,646,197 of NW_027397068.1, forward strand.
CCTCCTCCTACACACAGCATCCATTCTGTCCCTCCCAAGAAAAATTCCTGGTTGCTCCATGTGGAATTATCCCTTTTGTTCTTATGGTACATTCAGTTTGTTCCTAGAACATATTCTGCATCCGGCTCTTCTCTAATGCTTAGGTTAGAGTTATAGTCTGTCAGTTCCCGGAGGTCATGGATGGCGTCTTATTTATTTTTTATCCACTGTGGGAGCCAGTGTGCGGCTTTGTCTTGGACAGATATAACCTGAGTCTGGAATTCAGAGGGCAAATATCTTTGTGTGTGTGCGTGCGTGTGTGTAAACTACAAGCCCCCATTAGAATTGTCTAGGGTCCTTTATTGCATGAAAACACAAGTCAGTCAACATGCTCAGAGGAATTTGTAGGCTCTGCTCTGGGCTGTGGCTGGGTTCTCTGGCCTTGTTCTTTTATTGGGCTGCTCTTTAGAAAAGGAAACTCAACCTAAAAACCCATCAACCTAAAAAGTTTTGCAGCTAGATGGTGTTCCAGGCCTTGGAACATGATGGGGAGAGCAACAGAAGGGAGTTGTATTACCTTTGGATGTTATCCTTTGGTGTGTCCTGAAGAGAAGAAAATCCAGAAAGGAATATTTCCCATTCAAGCCAGATAATGCTTATCACAAGAGCCTTCTGACCCTTGCAAACTCAGAGTAGGGCAGCGGCAGGCAGGCTCCTGCCCCCATGGACGGAGCCTTATTCAGGTCTAGATACTGTCCCTGAAGTCCGGGAATGACAGTATTTACATTTGGCCTAGTCAAATACATGAGTCAGGGTAATGCTAGCTAGATGCTATTACAAATGGATCCCACACAGTAGTTTATTTCCTGCTAAGATAGTGGTCCAAAGCAGTGGGTCTTTGTTGATGGATGTTTCCTTCATGAAATGATTCTGGCCCAGGCTTCTTCCATCCCGTGGCTCTGTCTGCACATAGGGGTTGATAGCTGCATCCAGCCAGTGAATGGGGAAGGGAGTGAAGGTGCAATAACGGTTGAAAAGCCTGGGTCTGGAAGTGATGCACATCATTTCCATTCGCATTCTCTTGTTTCTAGCAGCAAGAGGACTGGGAAAGTGGTCCTTGGCCGGGCAACTGCTCTCCAGAGGCAACTCCTAACTCTGTACTGTAGAAGGAGAATTTTGAGTTTGGAGTACAGTTAGCATCCAGGGTTGCTCTGCTGCTTTTCTAGGGCAGCACTATTTTGTCCAATGGCCCAGATGCCCAACTTCCATCAAAGGGTTGTCTGCTGCTCACTGCCAAGCAGTCATCTTATTACTGTTTAAACCACTGAAGCAATTCCTGCTTCCTGTCAGGTAGTTGACAAGTGTCCCAAAGGTGCCCCCAGCTCAATCTCCATCTGTCTTGGGCAGGGGTGAAGAAAGCTGATCTCTCTAATAGGTACTTAGCAGGACTTGGTGGTGCAGTCCTCACCCTTATACCAGGCATTGCTTATCGGTTCCCATCTCATGGGGGGGCACAGCACAATCTTGCATGGCTTGGATGATGGAATGGGACACTTTCTTAAGAATTTCACCTAAGCTCATGGTGCCTAATTTATTTATTTTAAAGATTTTATTTATTTATTTGAGAGAGAGAGAGCACAAGCAGCGGGGAGGAGTAGAGGGAGAAGCAGACTCCCTGCCAAGCAGGGAGCCTGATGCAGGACTCAATCCCAGGACCCTGGGATCATGACCTGAGCTGAAGGCAGACACTTAACCAACTGAGCCACCCAGGCACCCTCATGGTACCTAATTTCAAACAGTTGCTTTGGCAGATGACCTCTGCCTGTCTCCCGTTATAGCTCACAATTGTGGACCTCTTAGGCCTAGAGTTTTCTTAAGCAGACCTTTTTAGTCCTGGGCATGTGTGAAAATGGTCCTCGGCCTCTGGGCCTGATCTTTTCATCTCTTTTCTTTTTAGGCATCCTCTTTGACAACTGCTGGACCCCACAACTTACAGCCTGTTTTCAAGGTAGAAAATATTTAATTGAATTGAATTTCAGAGTTTTCTTGCAAAAGGGGAGGTGTTATGTGTTACAGAAAATATTTCATAAGAATTTTACTGAACAAGTATTATATCCGATGTGGCATGAAAAGATCCATGAGAAAATTGAAGGAGCATAAGATATGGTCTCTGATTATGAGGGTTTTCTAAGTTAGTAAGAACTGTTAATCACCCAGTGTCATGAGTAACAAGGCACTAATTTTAGGCTACCACCTAGATATAAGATGAATTGAGGGGAGGCATCTTTATTAAGTATCCTTCCTGACAGTTTTCCTTGCCATCCTTCATTTGATAAAGTACAAAACTAAGGCTGTGTTTTGCCTAACATATCCAAATGTGATTAAAAAAAAAGAAAATTTTAAAGTATTGTTATTTTATCTTCCAAGAGTGTTCATTTTTGCAACTCCTAGAAAGTATACCAAATTTAGTTTGCATTTCTAAAAATTTTTAGAATTAGAAATATTTATTTCATTCTTGCTCATGATAAAAATGCAAACAACATTAAAGAGTCTATGGTGGAAAAGAAGTTTCTCTTTTAACCTGTACTGCAGACCTCCTTGGAGGCAGCCATGGTTATTCCCTGCCCCTCGACTTCCAGAGGTATTCTGGGCATTTTATTCTTCATTTTCTCCCGGTTTCTTCCTCTCCACTTGCTAGATCTGTAGTTCTCATTTTTACTGTGCAAAATAAACACCTGGGAACCTCTGAGAAATGCAGATTACCTAGTTTTTTCCCCCAGAGATTCAGTGGGGCTGGGTGAGTTGAAGAAATTTGCATTTGTAACTAGGTGATTCTGAAGCAGGTGGTGCATGCTCCTACTTTGACACACTGATTTAGAAAATAATTAGGGTCTCACTGCACTGGGGCCTGTGATCAAGTCACAGGCTGCTGTGGTAGATTTTACCTCTTGCTAATGCCATACTCACTTTTCCAGTCTTTAACCTTTATTGGGGTTCCCCTTCCTTTGGTCACCATGGTGATGCACAGAGGTCTTCCACACGTAATTAGCCTAAGGATGTTGATTTGTTCCATTGCCTCTCATTGACTGCCTCACTGCTAAGCTGCAGAGTGTCATTAGCTAGACTGAGAAAACTCAATTTGTTTTCTTTCTTCCTCCAGTGGTATGATTACAGGAAACAGCAGTTTTCTTGTATCTCTGAGGAATAACAAAACTACAGACTTTTGAAAGGTGATAGTAACTTAGAAATTGTTTCACCCACTTTGTAGATGAGGAAGCTGAGGCCCAGAGAGATTAAGAAAAGTAACCAAGGTCACAGAATTAATGGCAGAGCTGATCAGAAGCCTGGTTGACTAATTCTGAATCTGGAGCCCTTTTCTCATCTTAGTGGCAGCTAAAATCTCAGGGTCCCTGAAAGGCTTTCAAAAGTTCCTGTTACCCAGTCTGCCTACCACTTTGAAATATGTCCTTCTGTGACCTGTCCACCCCTCCACCCCCACTCCCATGGGTCACACTAGCCCTGGTTGGTTGTCTTGCTCAGGGTAGTGGTAGTGTGAATTATTTCTGAGCTCTTGAATGTGGCAAAATTTCATCTACTTGAACTCAGGTCACCAAATATAAAGCAATTTTGAATGGAAGGGGTTGTGGTTACTTTAAGTCTCTGTGGAAACACAGAAGCTCACAGTTCTTACTCTCAGCTTCCTCAAACAAAGACCCAAAGAACAGTCCTTATTATTTTTCAGACGTTGGGGGAGGGTTGAGGTCGTGAAAAGGTTGCTTGATTTACAGTCTCATCCTGTCTCCCTCCTCCTATTGACAAGGCATCAGGATAGTTTATAGATTGTCACCTCCCTTTAAGGCCTGTTTGCTGATGTTTTGAGACATTTATCCAATCTCAGGAAACTCTAGGGACCTGATTTCGACTTTGAATTATATATTATCCATATCTGGGATGGAATGGGCAATATTAATGGAAAAAGCCCATCAGTCAGGCCAGGGATTAGGAAAGGCTTTGATTTGTATATTTGTTGAAATCATCTACATTGATGTAAAATTTTTAAAGTTATATGAATTTAACAATATTTTAACTTGAATGTGATTAACACCCTCCCACTGTACCACCCCTCCACATGTGTTCTTCCCTGTTCTTTTTTTTTTTTCCTCTTAACCTTTGGTGAAATAGTAACTTACTGTACCATAACTTTGATAATGTCCCCAGAGTTTAGCCAGGAGAAATATCAGACTGTCCTTGGAGAACATGTCTGTCTTGATGAGAACAAGAAGGATTCCAGGAAAAAGGGCTCAGTTCCTGAAATAAATTACAGTAACTTCAGAAAGGAAATTAAGTGTCTATGGAAAGATACATTCAATAGACTAGTGACTTGCCCCACATTTTTGTAATTCAGATACTGTATCCAGGAAAAGGAAATTAACTACAGGTTTTGGATACAAATGGTGAGAAATGGGAAATAGCATTTGAAAGCCCTTAAGTACATATAGTATTGTACTTACGTAATTAGAGCGTGAATCACTCTAGTATCTTAGCTGATGAACTTGCAGTCTTTCAAACAGGTATTTACATTAAGCCTGAAGATACATACAGGCGTGAAAACAATAGTATCTTTTTTTTTTTTTAATCTGTTGTAACATGCAGCCGGTAAATTAGTCTCTCTCTAACCATAGGATAAGGAATGATGCTATTTTGCTTATGTGCATTATTCTTGGAATTCTGCATCCCTGGGTGAAGGTTATCAAAGGTTACATTATGGGTGTTATGCACAAACAATGAATCATGGAACACTATATCAAAAACTAATGATGTAATGTATGGTGATTAACATAAAAATAAAAAAATAAAAAAAAAGGTTATGGTTATGCACTGAGGCAGGCACAGCGTATCCAGACATACACTGAAGATAAAAACCATGTTGTATGTGTCTATTCCCATCACCCTATGCATCAATGCTCATAATTTTTAAGTACCAAAATTGTCCTTTGCTATTTTTGGTCCACTTACTTTCTTTTGAGAATGATGGTTATTATTCTGACATTTTGTTTCATATGTATTTCCCCCTGCCCTTGAAATCCAAATAGACATTAGTTTTCCATCCATATGTTTTCCTACCTATTGCACAATTGGGTTTGGTTCATTTGCATTTAGTTGTCTTCGCAAGGTTAATGATTTTATTTTCAAAAGGTCAACTGCTGACACATAACCTATAAGATAGTTAGCTGTCCAGGGTTCTTTCCACTCATTCCTCAAATACTCAGTTTTGTTTTGTTTTGTTTTGTTTTAATTCACTACTGAAAATCAGTTGCCTCTAGGAATTTCAATATTACATTACAGCATAACAAACTATCCAGTATCACTAATGGCCTACTTAGGAATGAAATGCTTTTCTTTTGGTTTTAAGCAATTTCTAATTTTGACGGGGATCAAGCACCATCTACAAGGATGGAGTTAGTAGCTCCCTGAAGGGACACATCACTAGCCAGGTCGTAAAAAATCATGCACGGCTTGCTCTTTTCAACCATAAGGCAAGAGGAAAACAAATGCATCTATTTTCTTCCAGCATTACATTTGTGGTCTGAAGATGCTTGGAAAATTACAGTCGTTGTATTATTATTGTTGTTGTTATTTTTTGCAATGTTTCTGAAATCTGGGTAATTATCTATTTTTATCTATCTGTCTGGTATTTATATCCATTCCCTAAGAATTTACTCTCTAAGATGCCTTCTTTCAAAATCATATCCCAAACAGGATACAAGTGCTGGGATGAATATATACCATTTGAGGGTTTGCATGTGAAGCTATTGTCTGGAAAATTCAGGCAAAAGAACTAGTTAGTGAGGGAAGAAATTACACAACATATTTGTTTTGGCTGCTCAGTCAATCAGATTTGTGGGATAATAACTTTAATTCTTTGTAATAAAACACACCAATCTTCTCCTATTTCTGTATTGTAAATGTACCCATTTGACTAAGACAAAATTGATCTGAACGCAAGTGTGTTTGCTTTGTCATTGTAAAATGTGCTTGAGTAAGAGCACCTCAGGAATGGATGGAAGAACACAGAGCAGCAGAGAAAGAAGTAGGGGTGGGTGGGCTGAGGGTGGGATTTCTATCCCACCCAGAAACTAGATGATAAGAATTGGCAAAACCATCTCAGTGTCAGGAAAAGTTAAGGCCAGATGGTCAGGTGCAGAAGACTTGCTAGAACTAGACAGTGGTGGGGAACGGGCTCCCCAGCATGGCATAGAGATGTTCACATCATTCTCCTCTGAGGGAAGAGAGAGGGTGTTTATTATTAGGTGGCGGTAGAGAAGCACCTTGGATTCAGATCACCTGTAACCCAAGCAGATTCTAAAAGGACACAGTTTTCCTTATGGGGAAAGGAACCAATGTTTGTTGAGCTCCCAGTAATGGACCAGGTCTTCCATAGATGTTATATAATTTAATTCTGCACAGCATCCCTATGAAGGAAGTTACAGTAATAATAGCTAACATTTTTTGCATGCTTATTATGTGCCCCACACAGTGCTAAGTGCTTGTTTTGCATTGCTTCTTCATAATAGTCCTTTATAATTCAGGAAACAGACTCAAAGATGAGAGCAACTTACTCAAGGATGCAGTTAATAGAACTGGAATTTAAGTCTAAATATGTCTGACCCATCCAGACTTTCTGGCTTACCATGATGTTTCCTTAGTGAATGAAAATCCATTGGAGATGGAAGAGCCATCTGTTAATTTGTGACCTCTATCTGATGGGTAAGCTGGGTACCTCCCATTTACTTGGCTAGGCCAAGTCATTACCTAAATCCCTCAGAGTAAAGTCAAGGTAATAGTCTAAGGAGGTTTTAGAGTGAGAGTTTTTATGACTTATGGAGGGGCAAGGGCAAAGATAATTTATCTAATGATAAATAACCAGTCACACAAAAACAAAAGATTCCAAATCTTTAACCCTTTGATTGGTAGTGATGAAAGGAATCTTAGGAGAATATGGAAACCCTTAAATGGATGGTACTTTGGAAAATATTATTTCATTCAGCATCCCACATTGCCTTTGAGCTTCACAACTACCATATAATGATGAGTCTAATTCTGCTTCATAACCATCTCTAAATATGAGAAGAGGGACTAGGCCTCTGGAGAAGACTTTTTGGAGCATGTCTTTGTGTTGGGCTCACAGATGGATTGGCTGGCTCTCCACACAGCCTCACAGGCTACTGTAGCAATATTTGGAGATATAGCCTGAGGGGAGGAAAGGTCAAAGATGCCAAAAGCAGGGTGTCAGTAGCTAGGGGGTCAGTAACTAGAGCTATGCAGTCCCCCTATCCCCCATAGATTCCAATGAGATTAAGAAAAACTTTCATCATTGGATTTCCTTGGCCTCTGATATTCCAGGATATGGTTGTGGTATGCCAGAGTGTAGTTATTTTGAAATTTGAGGTTTGTGCCCAGCTACCACCAAGAATTCTCAGTGGGTGGCATTGACGCTGCTCTTTCAGACTTAAATGGGAAAAGAAGTGGGTTCAGAATGCAGCTTTTGTCTAAAAAATACAGTATTTTCATGATTATTATAATTTTTATGAGAGAGACAGTATCATTAAGCTATATAATGTAATGGTTTTCAGTTAGAATTTTGTGATGTGCTTTAAAAAGAACCCATATATCAGGTCTATAAAATAAACTTGCTAAATTCTGAGCTCCCTTTTCCCTCTTCAAAATGCCCCAAACTTCATGCTGTACTTTTAATTTATGATAAAGACTTTATTATCAGATCTATTGGAAAAACAAGAGAGAGTAGCATATGAGTTCAGACTTCCAGTTATCTGTACTTTAATTTAGGCTAATTTTCTAAATTTCAAAATGTACCTAATGCCCTGACTGCCACATGAAGCGGAAAGCTGCAGATGTCCTCTGAACAATTATATAAAGGTAAAGAGTTTCAACAGCTCCGTAGTTGAGAGAGCATGAGAAGACCACCTGGGCATAAAAACCCATCTCCTGGAAGTTTGACAACCGAAACCCTCTAAAATGCATCCTGAAACTATGTAAGAAAATCATGTTTTACTTCAAAAATAATTAGGATTGAAAATAAACCCTTGTTAAAAGAAAGGACCTGGTTGGCAGAGGAGAAGAGTAAACTGCTATCCAGCTCTCAGAGGTGTTCATGAAATTGTGACAGGGTAGGTCAATGCCAGGGAAACTGGGTCAGACTCTAGGTTCATAACCAGAGAGTGCTTGTTGCAGCATACTTTTTTTTTTTTTAAATAGGGCTCGAAAATGGAGCAAAAATTTATATTGGAGGGCAAAAGACAGAACCAGCCTCTGGAACCATCTCTGGGGTAAAATGCTGGGTACCATGACTTTAACAACAGTGGGAATTTTCTGTTCTGCCATTTTCAGAGTTAATTTCTTCTCCTCTTAAGAGCAAGAGGAATTACAAAAATCTTTTATATCAGATTTGCAAATACCAATAAGTTACCCACCCCCACTTTTTGTCTTTATCAGCTTGCCCTTTCGACAGGCAGTGTATGGTAAAATGAATAAATTCAGCATATTTTCCTGTTCACCAAGCATAAATTATTACTAACTGTAGTGAGAGGCTATTTGAAAAGCTGTTTTATTTTATAGAGGAATCGTCTTTTATCTATAAATGATTCTGTTTGAAATCAAAGAAGATACTGTCCTATCTTTGTGACCTCAGGAAACTGAAGTATGATGACATATTTCCATTCTAAAGAGGGCAATGAGAGGATTCATACATAAGCTGAATAAACTCTACTAATCTATTCCTGTTCTTGGATCAGATTCCCAGTCTTTGAAATACTAGGAGAATTACCATACCATTAGTATGTGATACGACACCATTGCAAATTATCTGATGAGTGTGTTCTAACTGGCAAGCTTCAGCCCTGGGTTGGGGGGTTGGACTCTGTGACCTTAGAGATTCTTTTTCAACTGAAATGCATTACAGGTCTTTCATACCATAGCTCTTCAGTAATGGGCTGTTTCTCTGTTATTTTTGCCAAGCTTTCAGCTCTAGTGCATTAAGTCATGATTTCCCTCAAAGATGCTCTGTGATTCCCACACCTGAAAGGATTGTAGCAATTTGATAAAGTATCAGTTTGAAGTAGCACTAACAAAATGTGTATCTATCAAATGATTATAGCTTTTATTCAATGACAAACAGCCTGGAAATTCATAAATAGTTTTTATGCAGCAGCACATTTATTCAGTCCTCATTTCATCTGATGCCTGTCTTCTGTCTGGTGCTTTCGTCATAATAAATTGGGTATTGAACCACGAAGTTGGCATTTAGCATTAGCATGTTATATTGTACCCCTTATCATTTTGCTATTTTCTTCATTGATTTTTCTTTCTTTCTACTTATTTATGTTTTTATTTTGGAAGAGAGCAGTAAGGATTAATGATTTCTGAAAATGAACATTTTTAATGAAGCAGTTTTGACTATGACTTCTAAGTACTTGGGCATTGGCCCTCAAGAAAGAAGACTGGACATTGTGAACCTTGTGTGGTAAGGCAGAAAATAATCCTGAATCAAAGACTCTTAGCTCTGAGCAGGGCTGACTCACAACCTTGGCTCTCCCATTCAGCAGGAAGCAGAACTTGGAGAAGACTGACTCACTTGCCCAGCGGCACGTGCTTGAGGTTGAGCAGTGAGACCAACTGCCTGACGAGCCGTGTTGGTTGTTCTCTCAGTGAAGTGAAAAGCATGTGAAAATTATTCATCCTCATATGTTCGGTCTTAAAATAGTTTGCACTGTTGATCCATTTATAAGAAATGTGCAGCTGGTTTTCTCAGTCCACCTGGGTGAAAGTTCAAATGACTGAAAACTCTTTGTGGTAGAAACACCTATGAGATCTAAAAATATTGGGGTCAACCTTCATTACTCTCCATTTCCTGCCTGGAAATATCTCTTTAGTCCCGAGATTTTTTACCCTTGATCTGCCTCCTGTGAAAGTCGCTTTGTTCCCCAGTTTAGGGCCTCAAACTGCTCACTGTATCATTGCCATTGCCTTACAAGGGCAGGAAGTTGTTCGGGTTCCTTGGGTGCAAGCAATGGAGACCAATGTGGGGTAATAAAAAGGAATTACTGGAAGGGGACACAGAACCGGCAGGGAATGCACAGTTGGGTTTGTGAATAGGTAGGAAGAAAGCATGTCTCTAAGGCCAGGAATCAGGAAGCACAAAACCTGCTTCAACTGTGGCCATTGGTGATTGCAACTATTCCTTGCATTCTTGGTTTGAAGAGTGTCCAAATGACAGACAATCTTTATCCCTGGAAGTGTTGGCGTGAGAAGAAAGAAAATCTGATCCCATGGCTTCCTGGATCCCGGGAATTACCATCCCTCCAAAACTGCATATGGTGGGATGAGTTAATTACCCAAATTGAAACTAGAGGGTCATTAGAAAGTGGGAAAGGGTGCTGGGTAACAAATGTTCTTGAGAAGGCATTTTCCCCCCTGTACTTACCCCTCTCTCCAGGTCATTTCAATTCAGTTCAACAAATATTTGCAGTAGTCTCATCTCTGCAATTTCCCTTTCCATGGTTTCAACCTCAGGTCAGAAGCAGATGATCCTCCTGCCATTATCAGAAGGTCAATAGCTGTCTAACTCTATGTCACAATGTCTGTGTCATTCACCTCATTAGATCTCCTCATGTAGGCATTTTATCATCTCACATCATCTCAAGAAGACCAAGGGTAAGTAGTACAATGAAATATTTTGAGAGAGGGAGAGAGAGACCACATTCACATAAATTTTATTTTAGTATATTGTTACAATTTTTCTATTTTATTATTAGTTACTGTTGTTAATCTCTTACTGTGCCTAATTTATAAATTAAGCTTTATCACAGTTATGTATGTATGGGAAAAACATAGTATATATACGGTTGATATCACCCATGGTTTCAGGCATCACTGGGGGTCTTGGAATGCATTCCCTGCAGATAAGGTGGGACTGCTGTATTAAGTATCAACCCGGCACAAGGTTCTGTGTTAGGTATTGGGCATTCTGGGAAGAGAGGTCTTCTGCACTGTGCTACCAACTGTGTTGCATTTAGTGGGGCCAGGTACTCCCATAGCTTCTTTTTATATGACTATTTTTTAGAACAGATTTAGGTTTACAGTAAAATTGAAAAAATGGTCAGAGATTTCCCATATAACCTCTGCCTCCCCACAAGCATAGCCTCCCCCACTATCAATATCCCCCACCGAAGTAGAGCATTTGCTGCAATTGATGAACTTATATTGACACATCAGAATCACTCAGGGTCTGTAGTTTACATTAGGGTTCACTCTTGCTTTTGCATATTCTATGGATTTTGACCAATGTATCTACCTTTATGGCATCATACAGAATGTTTTCACTGCCCTAAAAATGTTCTGTGCTATGCTGGTTTATCTCACACTTTCCCTAGCCCCTGAGCACTGATCTTTTTATTGCCTTCATAGTTTTTCCTTTTCTAGAATGTCATCTAGTTGGAGAGCAAGAGGTGTGTGTGTCGGGGGGGATTGCTGTTACGTGTCTTCCCATTTCCTTCCAGTTGCTCCCCTCCATCCCTGGAAGTTCACATGGGAGGAGTGTATAAATGGAGATTTGGCATACTCTCCCTCCTCACAAAGCTTTCCAGACCCTAAGGTATGTGATAAGAAAGGAGTGACAAAATGCCTCAAAGGATTAGAAGGTTTGTTCCGAGAACTCTAAATCCCAGAGACTCCATGACCTTGACCTCAAATCATCTTTTTCAAATATCTTTCCATAGCTCAAAGACCATTCTGTTGGTAGGATTATTCATTTCAGCAGTATCTTTGTGCTAAAAAGTCTGTAATAATCTTCAGTGCTTATCACATCCAATCTTAATGATGTTTTTCTGGCTTTTGGGGTCCCCAATAACTATCTCCATCTTAACTCTATGTTTTCTCTCACTGCCCTTAACATTGACTTCACCTCCTGTACTGGGTTTTCCCACTTCCCTATTCTACCATGTACTCTGCCTTTGTCATCATACTTTTCCTTGTCTAATGATTTCCTTTTTCTTCCTACTCTAGTAGCTGGCTCAAGTGCCACTTCCTCTAAGAAGCTTTCCCTGACTATGTCTATGCCAAAACATTCTTTTATTCCTCTGTACCCAACAATGCTTATAATCTGTATCACATAATTTGAACTGGATTATTCTATTATTCTGTATTTTTTTAAAATTTTTCTTCTTGTTAAATCTTATGCAAGCTTGCTGCTCTGCCCTACAAAGATAAGAACTCTGTCTTTTATTTCTTTGGCATCTCCCACAGCATGTACAGTTATATTGGAACCTTAAAAATATCTTGCTATAATGTATAGACTTGTCAAATCACTGTGTTGTACACCTGAACCTAATGTAACATTGTGTATCCACTATTTTTCATTAGTGAAAACATACCTTGTTATTCTCTGCTGGCCTCCCTAAATTTCACTGAGCTGTTACCATGGGGCTGTATGAAAGCCTTTCTCAAAGGCTACTCTCTACTCCTATGTTTTCAGTTGGGGACTGGAATACGTATTGACCCCTTTGCCACGTTTTGATGGAGAATAAAACTTCTTCTCTCTTCCTGAAAAGGGTCACATAGGAGTCAACCCTTCCTGGCACTTTCTCTATTCTCCCACCTACTTCTTCTCTTGGATGAATGAATGGCCAATACAGATGCCTGAAGCTTGATACTCATTTTGGCAAATTGTAAGAGGATGAACTATGTTCCTTGAAAAAGAATGGGCATATGTCTGTGTCTCTCTCAAAAAAAAAAAAAAAAGGGTGGGTGGGGAATGGGCTCCACTCCTACTCCTTTCGTTGCTTGCCCTTTGATCATTGAGAAGGGCCGCTTCCTCCTTTCTTTCTATACCCAATGCAGGGTCTTTCTATATTGATGATGGTGATGGGGGTGGGGTAGAGACAGGCATTTTCACTTTCTGTTCCAGCTTTTTCACCATCAGGTCTCCTCTTTTCCATTGGTCTGTCTGTCCTCAATTTGGAGTAGAAGATATGAAGTCAAACCACATTCTCCAATCCAGCTGTTCCCAGGAAGCCTAAACCTGAGGCTTGGGGCTGTTTAGGTGGTTGTTTAGTCTATTGATGAAACCAATATTTGGATTCTTGGTCAGATGTCCATTCTGGCATGTCTACTCTAGTGGCCACAGCAATGGAGAGGAAGATGGGTGTCAGTTTGTGACCCCAAACACTCACTACCTTAAACCCCTAACATGAAATAAGTTCATGTATTCAGTTAACCAGATGGCTGTGTAATTTTAGTTGAGAATAGCCTATAATCTTAAATAGGAATGGTCTATGGGGAATCAATGTATGCATGTGTGTGTGTGTGGTAGAGTGTTCTTTTTCCCATGGCTCTACAGAGCAGCAGTGGGGTGAGATTCTCAAGCAGGCTGTAATAACTCCCAGACCCTGAAGCCTATATTGACTCTGAGGGCACCCTGCCAATTTGTGCAAGACCTGCTAAGGTGTTTCTGAGTTTGTGGTCATCTTCGTTAACTTCTTTCAAAACCTCTCACCCAAACTCAGCCATTATTGATCTCCTACCTGGCCTATGGCAAAGGCCACATTTGCAACATGTTCCATATCCTGGGCTTTCCAACCCAGTATGGAAACCACTGACAATGACATACTGATAGCAGCACAGTGCTGGAAGGAAGCAGACCTGAAGTTACCATCCTTTTCAGATGTGGGAGGTGCATTTCAGCAGACATTCACAGGCACGCAGGTATATGCCAAAGCTGGCATGGTTCCAGAGCCCACCTGCCTCCCCCTTATTCTTTGGAAATACGACTGGTATGTCTCTAGCTTAGTGATTTTGTGTCTCTTGGCAATTATTTCCTACATTGGAAACTTCTTCGCCTTTCTTCCTTTCTAGTGGCAGCCACACTAATGACCGGGATTGTTCAAGATTCTTGTGAGGCCCTCCTGAAGTCTGTGCCTCCTCCTGACCTCAGATGGTTCTATGTGTAAAAGAAAGAGATGGTGGGATAGAGCATGGGACCCAGTGTGCCTTCAAAGCAGGAAACATTACCAGTTTTTGTTAACCTCTTGGCTGAGAGCCCTGTTTATTTTTATTAATAAAACTCTGTATTCATAAGCAAAGATATAACAACAACACAGTAATAATGTACTGTGAGATTGTGCTCAGCCAAGTCTTCTGTTTTCCTGATATGGAGTAGCAAAATACGCCCTCGCCCCTTTGCCCCTTCTTCCATGGGGGCGAACAAGCTTTGAAATCCCTTTGATTCTGAATAAGCAGCAGAATGAAAGGGCCTTCATTTAAAATGGAGAGGCTGAGCCTACTTGCTTTCTCTCCAGCTTCCTCAGTGAGCTCAACAGCCGACCTTTTGGCTCAGCAACTGGCTTGCTAGTTAAATGCAACCACTGAACAATCACTTGACAGGATTTCCAGCTTATTAAAAATGGAGTGTGGCCACAAGGGATTCAAGCAAAAAGGTAATAAAAGAGCATGTAATAAAAACTTTAAAACATGTGCGCACACTTTCCAAGGTAGAGTGATCTTTAACCGCCCTAACTCTTTAAGAGTTAGGATTTGGAGACCAGGGAAGAAGAGATGAAATGAGGACTGTAAAGCTAGGATTTGAGGATATTTTTGAATCATGGGCTTTTCATTTTTTTTAATTGGTTTCTAAATGATAGAGCAGTGATGTTAATGATGTGCCTTATACCTAATTTTCATTTTATGTACTTCCAAATGTAGGCATTAGTTGTATCCATAAGTAAAAGAATGTAAGTGTTCAGACACTTAGTAATAAGACCATGTCTCCTAATGTTAATGAATGAAATATGTAGTACATGGAGGAAAATCAGAGTGTCAGCTTCTATAACCTTGCCTGACATATGTCTTATGGCAGGGTACAATTTATCTGTCACTGCCTTCACCTGCTAATGAATGAAAATATGAAAGAAACATTTTCTGGAACCTCCTGACATTGTCTTCTTACTACTTGTAGTTTCTTCTTAGGTAACCTTAAAAGGGATCTGATTTTCAATGTAATGATCAAAAAACTGTAGATACCCCTCAATTTTGTGGTATAAGTAAATGTTTCTTGCTGCCTATCATTCAGCTATCTTTTACACATTTTCACATTTTCCTCCAGAAGAGGAATGCTGGTTCTCTTCACATGGAGCCCTGTGTGACTGTTGGTGCCATGTTTACTCACTTCGGTTTCTGAATGTGAGTAGTTAGAAAAAGGTCAACATAGGGATATTAGGTTACTCTTAGATTCACTAGTGGTAACAGGCAGCTTCAGCAGAACAGCTAGGGGTCAGATTCTAGAAGTCAGACTATACGGCAGTAGAATGTGGAGGAATGTGGTACTGCCTCAAACCAGCAGGCAGAGACCCAGCCAGCTCTCCCTGTCTCACAGACACCTTGTTTTACTTCAGACAAGACATTTCACAGCTTTGTCCCTCAGTCTCTTCATCTGTGAAATGGGGTGTGTGAGGGGGGCTAGATAATCTCTAAAGCCCTGGGCTTTGACACTCTGATCATTTGGTTAATGAATCCCAAAAATCTGAAAGGCCCTCCCAGGTCAGCTAGTTCATTGCCATGTGTTACAATAATTCTGTCCCAATAGTGCTCTGGATAAAAGGCAACCTGGTCCAAAATCAATGATAAAATGAAAACTCACTTAGGAAATACTTGCTATGTGGGCTTCTAACAAATGTAACCGAAAGAAAGGTCTCTACTCTTTTCTGCCTAGAGGATAGGGAAGAGGATGCTGTGCTTCTTTGGAAGTCATACTCTATGTAAAGGCGATGGACTACATGGAGTTTTGCTCACCAGTGTATTCTGAATGCCTCACAAGGTGCCTATAGCAAGTGAATAGATACCTGTTGAATGAATGAAAAATTCAGTACGGTCTTTGTATGGTTAAGGATTTTTAAGCGATCTCTGGTTTCCTAATGGGTCAGTATCTGATCCTAGGAAAGCCCAATGGGACATAATTCGTAAATGGGGAGAAGGCTAGGAAAGGAAGGATAAAGGAATCAACACTGCTCTGAATAACATGAGTTGCCTGTGCTGTGAGTTAAGACTGAGTCAGGAAAATAGTTCTCTTTTTCACTGTTGATTTAGAGTGTTATAATTTCTGAGAATGAATTTTGTTTTTAGTTGTGTGTATGTGTGTATATGTTTGTGTGTGTGTGTGAGAGAGAGAGAGAGAGAGATCCAAAAGTTACCTGCTGACCACAGGGATAGATATATCATCACCTTACCTCTTGCAGGGGAACCCATATCCATGCTGTGTTCTGCTGCAGGACTTAAGCTGAGCCAAAGGCTATTGCGATCTATTATCTTGAAGGCACCTAGTTCTTCATCCAGACTGAATATCTCAGATGTGGGAAATGTACTGCTGTAGAAGAGGTAGATCCTATGGTTAGAGAATGGGATTATCTCCAAAGGTGGCCAGAGAGGAGAACAGGTTAGAAAGGAAGTTGCTCTTGAAGACATGAGAACATGGGAATGGAGTTAGGATCTAAGATTTTTTGAGATGGCCGCCATGAAGGGTTTAACTTCTTGGGTATTTGTCTTGTGAAATATAGGACAATTTGTATATAGTGCAAGGTTTAAAATTTTTTCTTTCTGTTGAAATTTCCCTTAATTATTCTAACCTTTCAAGAGATTCTGATATTCCCACTTCTCCTGCCATTTCAGGAGCTTGAACAGATTAGGAAAAAATATAAAAGGGCATTTTTATTAGAGCGAGTGCTCTTATTTATTTATTTATTTATTTAAACTAACCACTGGTACTCAGGAAGGTCCAGGGAGGCCAAATATATACAGCCAAATCACTGCTCAAAGACCATCTGGGTTGACTGACATTATGGTCACAGTCCTCTTTCAAAATGAATGCCTATGAATGTTTTTTACCAGATTTTTGAACACTCAACATTTCTATCATGTCATTAATGGTAGAGATACGGAAAAAGCATCCGTGACTCAAGTAGTTAGTATTGCTAGAGGGCCATGACTTGCCTAGACAATCCTGAATGCCTCTCTGGCCGTAATTGGTTATTCAGTAGGACCAGAATTATCAGCAACAAAAGCAGCACAGGAATATGAAGATCAAACATTTGTTCTTTTTTGAAAAGGAAATATTTTGGAAGGCAGAAAGATTTTCTGGTATGGCTTGCTCTTCTGGTCTCCAAGTTCAGCTGTGTCGTCCCGAGTGCCATGGTTTCTACTGCTTGCACAAAGATCTCGAAGATTCAGGAAGTAGAGGCTGCCAGTCCAGAAACTCTGCTCTTGCTCGGTGAACCAAAGTGCCATTCAGGCATAAACACAGAAGCTAAGTCAGGCCTGAACACTAAAAGCTGCTTTTCCAATCAGGCAAAACCATTCTTCTATAATTACCAAAGCCAAAAGTTGTTGAACTAGGAAAAACTTGTTTGAGTTGTTTCTTGATTTTTGTTGTGGTGATGGCTTTTTATTCCTTTAGAAGGCATTACAACCACATCTCCATAGCTTAATTTCCATGGGTTTTTTTTAAAGGGATGAATTAATGCCACATTTTGTTTATAATTATAAGGATCAATGGCTGCCCCGGGCCCGCATAAAGCCAGGGATCCATTTACTGCAGAATGGAAAACAGAAACCTAAGCCACCTTGCCTGGAGGCTTTCCACAGGCTGGTGGTTTGAGAGGGGTTTTATCTCTCTAATGAGTATGATATTAAAATTATGTGGGTTCAAGAGGTTTTATTTTTGCAGTATTTGAACTATATATATGGACATCTGCAGATGCCAATCATATGACTTATGTGGGCACAATTAATTGTTTGTGCTCACACATATGCTGACAGCATTTGTTGTATGCACCTGCTTCTTCTCCAGTTCCAGTTTGCTTCGATCTTTTGATTTTGTTTTAATGCGCAGGCGTTTGCTGAAGTGTAACCACTTACAGAGCATCTGGGCTCACATGGGTTTTAAAACTGAATCCACATTTTAACAGTTTCTCACCTCTCGATCTGGATTAGAGAAAACGAATACATCATAGTAACCAATATTAATAGTTCTTTCACATTCCTAAGTGCGTACATTTGCTTCTTGGTTATAATCCTCAATTTGGAGTTTGGCTCCCTGCTTTGTCTCAGATTCCCACGGGCCTTCCAATAATGCTTATCATTTGCATAGCATTTTTTTTAAAACTCCTTTCAATCATTAGTTAATTAATTCATAAGATGTCTTTTCACGATCCCCATTTAATGCATAAATAAGCAAAGTGGGCCAAGCAGAGGTTAAATGACTAGGCCAGGGCCATATGGGGATTTGGCCAAGTCCTTTAATTTTTTTTTTTGAATTTCCAGGAAGGAAGATACTTTTGCAACTCTAGTATCACACTATCAGGGTCAGTTAATGAACTTAGGGGGAATCTGGGGAAGTATTTGCTCTTTGTGTAGTGTTAGGCTTTCAAGTGGAAATGAGAATGTTGCGACTTTTTAAGATCATGGCAGCCTCCCAGATCGACAGGCTCAGGCCAAGCCTGAGTACAGCTGAGGTCTCTAAACTTTTCTTGACAAGGAGCTATTTTGTGATAGTTTTTGAAATCTAAGTACTGTTGCCCAGGAAGGATGCTGGTAGTGTAAATCAAAGACATAGGATAGGAAGGGCTTTGGGTTATGGTCTTCCCAGGAGACCTTTCCAAAGAAGGAAAAATTTAGGGTAGCAGCTGTACTGCAGATCAAGCAAGTAAAAGTTTAAGATTGATAATATGCATTTTTACTTCTTCAGTAGCCCAATGGTGATGATAGGAATGAAGGAATGCAGGCTGAGAAGGCTCTCCCAACTTCTTGTCAACTGCTTAAGAAAATTGTTCTTCTCCTCATCACACTTGGGATCTGCAGGGGACCTTTAACATCTGGTACACTGCAGGGTTTCAGTAGAGACCCGCTTAATTGGCTGTTACCCTGAGCTCAGAATAGCATCTGAGCTAGGAAGAAAAGCTGCCGTGATAGGAAAAGAGCAAAGAGAAGGTGGAAAGCAGAGACCCAGGTTGAGGAGGTGTGTCTGCACCAGGAGGAAGGGAGGAGACACAAGAAGCAAGCTCCCAGAGAGTAATAATCACTTCTGAGAGGGTACTGGTTGGCCCTGACCCATATCCTAAAAGCTCTAAATAGGATGTTATCTGTTTCCTAGTGCTGCTCTAACAAAGTACCACCAACATGGTGGCTTAAAACAACAGAAATTTGTTCTTTTACAGTCCTGTAGACAAGAAGTCCAAAATCAAGGTGTAGGCAAGGTTGGCTTCCTCCTGAGGCTCAGAGGGAGAGTCTGTTCCACACCTCTTTTACCATCTGATGGCTGCTGGCAAATGTCTTGACATGTTAGATGCAACCCTCCAGTCTCTGCCTCTGTCTTCTTATGGCTGTCTTCTCTCTGTGTCTCTGTGTCTCAAATCTCTTTCTTTTCTCTTATAAGGACATTAGTCATTAGATTTAGGGCCCACCCTAAACCCAGGATAATCTCATCTCTCCTTAATTACATCTAACGAAGATCCTCTTTCCAAATATGGTTTCATTCCCGGGTACCGGGAGGGGGGTGTTAGGACTTGGTTGTTTCTTTTTAGAAAACACAGCTCAACCTACTACAGATGTCATCTTTTAAACCTTGGGTCGGGGGAGATGCTGAAACAGTCTTTAGATTCTGTATACCTGGGTCTCTCCTGTGAATCCAGACAGACAGGCAATGAGTGCTTCTGGAGGCAGAGCTAACAAATGCTTCCTTCTGCTTCTGTCCTGTATTGTCCTATTCATCTAGCTCTATGCCCAGCTAGAGGGAGAAATTGCTTGGCAACCCCAAGAATCCCCACTGCATCCAGTTGTCCATAGGAGATGGAGCTGTTATCTTGGACAAGAGAGTCAGCCTTCATTCCATGCACACCAGCCAGTAGACACCTTTCCTTCCTCCTGGCTCTGACCCTGTCAATGGTTTTTTAGGTGGTCCAGTAGAAGAAAGTAACTCTTACCATTCCTGAGCATATGGGCCTTGTGGGTGGGAGATCATTTTTTTTCTGGTCATGGTAATTCATAGGACACTGATCTGTATCCCCTGGTAGTGACTCTGTACTATAGTAATTCTCCTGTTCCTTCCCAAACTACCCTAACTCAGCTCTTTGGGGAGCTCCACAATCCTCCCAGTCACCCTATCTAGTAACTTAATACATCATCCTTGGATTTTCCCTCTCCTATTCCCTATATCAAATCAGTTTCTGGGTCATGTTGATTTCCCAACTTTGTATTTCCTAACGCATCCCCTCTTTTTCATCCTCATCAGCCCTATTTTCTTTCAGGCTCCCATCACTGCTGTCACTATCTCATGGCAGTATTAAGATCAGCTGCTTGTCTGGTTGGCCTTTGTCCAGTCAATCTCTCCTTCCAATCCATCTGCTCCTCGATGGCAGTATTAATGGCTTGACCAATTTTTAGATAGTCTCTTGCTTTAAATCTGCCAGTGGCCTTCTTGGCCAGATTAATGCCCAGACTCGTTAGCGGGTCACAGAGCTCTTCATGACAAACTTGACTGGGCTGCTGTCAGTGGTTCAGACATGACTTCTTCTAAAAGGACCTCTGGGTGCCAAGATCCCAAGGTGGGTACTCTAGCATGTGGCAGAAAACAGCCCCATTCAGCCCAGTGCTTACTGAATTGACATGTCCAGATGCTGCTAAACAATCAGCAATACTCAAGGGACTTTACTTTTTAAAATATGGGGCATGAATATTTTGCGGTTTATTGGCTTAAAAAAAACTTACCCTCTTTCTTCCTCACCTGAAATCTCACCTCCCGGAGCCTAGACTCTATGCTGGATTGGGTTTCCTGCTTGGCAGTAAAAATCTTTTCCCTTGAGTGTTTGGTCACTGGTCCCTTAACCTTTGCTTATTTTAAAAATTTATTCCTAGAAGAAGATAACAGGAGAGGAAGAAAAGGGGAGTATGTCAGAGGGGGAGACAAACCATGAGAGATGATGGACTCTGAAAAACAAACTGAGGGTTCTAGAGGGGAGGGGGTAAGGGGATGGGTTAGCCTGGTGATGGGTATTGAGGAGGGCACATTCTGCATGGAGCACTGGGTGTTATGAACAAACAATGAATCATGGAACACTGCACCAAAAACTAATGATGTAATATATGGTGATTAACATAACAATAAAAAAATTAAAAAAAAATTTATTCCTAAAGCCTTATATTTCCCCCATTTTTCACAAACATCCTGTGTTCTACCCATTCAAACTTGGAGTTTCCTGAGTACTCATGTTTTCATTCCTCTGTGCATTTGCTCATGCTGTTCCCTCTTCCAGGAGCACCAGCTGCCCTGTGCGTACCTCGGAACCCTTCAAGCTTAAGTGTTAGATCTTCTGACTCCCCCAGGCAGGGCTGGCAACTCCTTGCTTGGCGTTGTCATCACAGTCTAATAAACATTGATAACATCTATCCAACCCAGAGTGGAGTTTTTTAAAACTCTGTGTCAATATCCCAGTAGTAGGTGGTAAAATAAAATTTTAAAATGAAATAGAACAGAAAATATCAGGTATATTTCATTTAGTAAGTGTCTGGTACATGGACTTTTGCTGCTGCTGCTGGTGTGTGTGTGAGAAAGAGAGAGAGAGTACTGGGTCTAGAAGTATTTCCTACTGAGGGTCATGAGGCACCAGACTGTCAGGATCTTGCCTTAATCATCTTTGTATGCCTCAGATCCGGTCCAGTGCTTGCATAAAGTTGACAGCACATGTAGGATGAATGAAGGAATCAGTGCAACCATGAGAATCCTGCACACAGTTCTCAACACATTCTCAGGAGGCCAAGAAGAGTAATGCCAAAACACTGAGGATCACACAATGCACTTGCTGGCCCTACCCATGTTTGCAAATAGTCAAAGCCAGAAGTTTGGAATAAGTCATGCCTGTGTCTTCTGCACTTTACAGACTCAGATGCAGCTAATATTTATTTAGCATCTACCTCTTTGCTATCTCATTTAGTCTTATAAAAATGCTGCCGTCATGACATTACTTTTAGACACAAAGAGGGAGAAATGTTGCTTTAAGCTGTGCCACAAATCCTCAGCAAGGACTGGGCTTGACTTTGCATCTTGTATCACTTAGGTGAGTGTTTATTCTTTTGCATAAGGCGATGTAGAAGTCGGGAGTGTGGCAGCTTCTGGAAGGCTGTGGAGGAGTGTTGGGGGAAGAAAAGGGCAGTATGGGCCACTTGCTCAGTTACAGCACTGAAGAAACAGCCACACAGAGAAGAAAAACATCCACCACACATTTGTGACAAAGACTCCCAAAGCCTGTGAAGAAGCAATTTCAGTAGGCGTGTCAAAGGTCCATTAACCAAAAAGCAGAAGACTCAGCTCTCGAAGTATGACGGGAAGTATTTGTCATATAGTTGTACTGTCACAGATGGGAGCCATCTGCAGCTGTTGCGTGCTGCTTGTACATTAACCACGCAATCGTGGAGATCGATTTGGAAGCTCGTCCCTGAAGCCCTCCCCTGGCTGCCTTCACCTGCCTGCTCCCCCTACCCTCGCTCCTACCCCCACTGTCTACTCACCCCACCTGCTCCTTCCATCTGGATGCCTCAGAGCAGATGTGGACAGAGCCTTATGTTCCATCCCTCTAACACTGCTGTGCTTTTAGATTGGCTCAAGTTGGACTGTGATTCGTGTTTATTGTTACCATCATCAAGTCATTTAATGGGGATGGTTATTGATTGGCCTAGTACAAACCTCTTTGTTTTTTAGGAGTCTTGCACACAATGAAGGGAACTCAGTGAACGGCGAATACAAAAATATGTGTATTTGTTCACCTAAAATGAGAAAGTATAAGACTGTGTCCTTGGCTCTGTCCTGCTGAACATTTTTACCAGGGACTTGGATCAAGACATAAGAGACCTGCTGATCAAATTTGCGGTTGGCACAAAGCTGGGCAGGTTGGCTAATAGGCTAGATAAGATCAGATTTTTAAAAGATCTTGACAAGTGGAACAAAAGGCTAAAACCAATGTGAAAAATTTAATAAGAAACTTAAGGTCCTGCACTTGGAGTAAAAAAAAAATCTGCTTCAAAGTACATAGGACGGAAGAAATCTACCTTTGTAGAAGTCCTAATGAAAACAACTAGGCGCTTTTACTGGACTCCATCCCCAATATGAGTTAACCATAAAGGTGAGGCAAATGAAGCTGTATGAATAGAAGCATAGTCAGTGTCCATCCCAGTGAGCCCTGCACAGGTCCGACCATGGCTGCCGGACCCTGGGTGTCTGTCACATTTAAAATAAAAATCAAAATATATGTCACTTATGGATTGATTGAAAATTCTTTTCTCAAATTCCTCTTCAAAAATCACCAGAGTAACAACGGTTAACTTCAGCCAGTGAGATATTATTAGGTGTGTTTGAAAAAACCAATATTCTTCTTCCAACATCCCCTAAAGCAGGCAACTCATGTTAACAGCCTGGGGTGCATTCTTCCACGCTATTATTCACACTGATAAAAACATATCAAAATAAACACACATGCATGTAAGATTTTCATTGGGATTGTTTGTTTTTCATAATGTGGATCCTGCAAAACCCATTACTCTCCAACTTTGTTTCTTCAGCTAAGGATATGTCATTGGCACCTCTCCAGCTTAATATGTACAGATCTCAAGTATTGAAAAAATGGTGCTTACTATTCCATGATACGGATGTGCTACCATTTATTAGACTTTCTTGGTGTGTCCCATTCTAAGAGGAATACTGGCAAATAGGGCAGAGGATAACTTTCCAGGGTGGGGTGGCAAAAGATGGACCTGGAAACCATGACATACAAAGAATGATTAAAGCAACCGGAGCTATTTAGCTGGGAGGATGGAAGGTGGGTGAGCAAAGGGGAGGGTTGGTTGGGTTCATTCATTAATATTGGGATTTTGCTCAGTGTAGGGTGGAACAAGTCAATGATTCTCTGTTTAGTGTTTGGTTTCTTGTCAGACAGGGCTGGGGAAGGGGAGAGGAAGGACTCCACTTCCTTCTGGTGGTTGGAGGTATGTGCAAAACAACAGCTTTTGGGATAAACAAGCCTGCCCTACCCCCACCCCCATCACCAGAATGATGGCAGGCACCAAGCAACCTCCACCGTAAGGACATTATAAAAACATTAGGCAAAAATAATAAAAATAATGATATTAAAAAGAAAAATCATTGTAGAAACCAAACAAACCCAGCCCTAGAGCTCAGGCAGGCACCAGCCGGGATGTTGTTGGCATGCTTGGGAGAAATTTGATTTCCATGAATTATTGTCAGTGTAACCCGGGCATGAATCACCCTCCTTTGCCCTTTCTCATCATTTTAATACCACAGATTTAGGGAACCTGGCATTAGAGAGATAAAGAGGTTCACAAACAGCAGCGGCCAGGAGCCCCCTGGGTCCCAAGGCAGCTCTGGACTCAGCCAGGAGGCAGTTTTCCACTGTTATGGGCCTATAAATCTGAAGGCAGTTGAACCCCTGAAGGATTTGAAGCCTTCAACCCCGAGACCAGGGCTGTTGCTTTTTCTGCTTCCAACCTTTCCCTCCCCTCACAGACCACCTAACTGAGGGTTGAAAAATGCGTTTTCTCACTCAGAAGCAAGAATTCGGGGGGAAGCAGGGGGTTAGCAAAGCTGGTGCTGGAGAAAGTCAGAGCTTAGGAGCCTTCCAGGTTTATTTCCCTGATCCTGAATGTTCTCTCCTGAGGTGTGTGGAGAAGCCACCTGCCCTGGCAGAGACAAGGGGATGCAGTGCCAACATAGGATCAGGAGGCGGCACTGGGGGGTGGGGGTGATGATGCTTATAAGCCTGGTGATCAGGGAGTCCCTGAGAGTGCTGAAACCATGCTATCGTTTTCCTTTTTGATGAACATGTCTTTGATCCTTTGCTGGGTGCCAGGCACAGTGCCAGTCCTTCACATGGGTCATTTTGATTTATACTCCCATACACCATGGCACATATATATTATACACATGAGGAGACTGAAGTTCAGGGAGATGAAGTTACCTGTCCAGCTCACTCAGCTGGCCAGGGTAAAGCCAGTGCTTGGATTCTAGCATTTGTACCCTTTCTATTAAGAACTGAAGATGGCACATTGTCATGAGAAGGGTCTTGGGGAAGAGTGGGCCTTCCGAAAGCCCACACTTTCTCTCTTCTGATTATAAACCAACCAATTTCGTGTTTCATTTCAAACTGCTCAGGCTACCCTCATTTATCTAGATTTCATCACAGTCCTGAAGATTGCTTAGGGGATGGGAGACCTATTTTATTCGTACCAGTGCATCAGGGTATTACCATCCACACAGGTAACTGAAACAGGACCTGAAAATTAGAACTGGAAAAACCTGTAAGGTACTGAGGTTGGCTGCCTCATGGTGGTATTTTCTCAGACAACTTGGTGCTTTTTCTTCACAGGGCCCACTGGTGTTTTTTCTTCACAGACAGGTCGTGAGGGATAGTGGTCTGGAATGTAGGCATGAAATTTGAATCTTGGAGTCAGATGACTTGGTTTTACCGATGACTTGGAGAAGTTACTTAACCATGTACAAAACAGAGATAATAATAGGATGAAATGAGATCTCGTATATAGAGTGCTCAGCCCAGCACCTTACACAAAGTTGTTGTTTTGTAAGTGTTATCTACTGTGGGTGTTGTGTTGTCCTGGGATACAGAGATAACAACGCAGAGGCACTGTCATTGAGATGCGCACTTGGAGTTGGTTTTCCTATGGTGGGATTATGTTATAGTCAATCCATTTCTGTTCATACATCTGGCATCTTCTGGGGAATCATTTGGAAATGGCATGGCCTGGGTAGAGTGGGACATGTCAGGTAGAAAATAATCCCAGGCTCTGAGATTCAGCAGACCGGATCCCCAGTCCCAACTGCCAGTCACCACCTGGGTCCTTTGTGCAATTTACTCCCTCCCCAGATCCTCTAATGAAGGATCACAAGAGCCACCCTGCCTAGTCATTGTCCATCTGGAAAGAGGTCACAAACACAAAGCCTCCAGAGTTGTTTGGCCCTTAGGAGATGCACAGGGGTCCTTGGGTCCCTTCTGCTGTGGCTGAATCACTGAGCTTCCCAGACCAGACCATCAGTGAGTGTCTCCCAGACTTCCCCAAACCTGTTTCTGGCCCTTGACAAGGAGGACATGACATCCTAAGGCATCTTAGATGACCCTTCAGGATGACCCTGAGGAAAATAGAAAAGTCTGGGTGTTTGAAGGGAATTCAAGATCAGCAGTTCGATCACAACTCAAGCAGGACTCACACTAGGTGAAGAAATTCTTTCATGAAGTATGTAAAAGCCTTTTAAGATCAGAATTTATGTAGAAATCATGAGAGGGCTACCTATCATTTACTTCAATTTCACAAATATACATCCAGCTGGTACCTCTTCTGTCTGCTCCTGAAGCATAGGCCCCCATCCTGCCATTAATAGTGATGTGTGAACTCTGGCAGGCCAGTGCCTGCAATCCAGACCCCAGAGTACTCATTTGAAAATGGGGAATTGGGGTAGATGTTCCTGCAGGTCCCTTTTTATCACAAGGGTTCTGTGGTTCCCATTTCTCTCCTAGTTGAAGACTCCATGCAAGATGCCGCTCATCCAAGAGACCTTCTCTGACACCACCGACCACCCAGAGATTTCCCACTCCCTTTTGAGATTCCCCACTCTATATGATGTGCACTTCTTTCAAACCTCTGCACCTGATAGCTTTCTTCTATGGTCCCCATACTAGCCTGTGAGGACCTTAAAGTTAGGAATGATGTTTGCATTTAGTTCTGTGCTCCCAGAGTCCAGCTTATTGGTTGGCACATAGTAGGTGTTCATTTCTGTTGAAGGAACGGATGATGAAGAAACAATAAAGAAGGTGCTTTAATCCACTGTAGTTCCTCTGTCCTTACATGTAACAAGGATAATAAGAGTACCTATCTCATATGGTTTTATGAGAACTAAGAGAATCCACCATTAGTATTTAGCACAGGACCTAGCACATAGTCATCACTCGGTAAATATTAACTGTCATTATATAATATTATCAACATTCCAATTCTAATTTTTGTGTCTCCATTTCAAAAACATAAACTGAGATACAGAGGAAAATGGCTTGCCCTTGAGATAACCCAGAGGGCCAAGTATAGTGCCAAGAAAAAAGCTGAGATCTTTATTTCTTGTTCTGATTTTTAAATATAGTACTGTGAGGTTTCTGCCTGAGGTCCTGGGGTTTTAGATTTTGCTCAGACCTATTGTTCAGCAGGTGGAATTTGGCTGGGGCTCAGGCAGGAGGATGGTGGGAAAGAATTGTCTGAGCTACTAGGTGTTAGCTCTTCTGGCATTTGAGGAAGAAATGAAAAGTACTCTTTAATCATTCTTTGACATGGCTTCTGTATACAAATCCTTGAGCCACTGGCTCAGAAGAGAGCAGGGAAGATATTCAGAAGGGAAATTATTTTACATAAAAGTAATGTTTGGCAGATATCACAGTGTGCAAGAAATAAATACTTCTTAAAACAGAAGGCGAAGGCACATGTCTCTGAAAATTTAGAAATATTCCCAAGAGTGATGAAGAATATATGGGAGGAGACATAAGAATCCTCTGCACAGAATCATTCATGCTGAGTTTTAGCACAGAAAGTTGAACTAGCTGAGATTATAGTGCACATTTAGTAAAGCTCCAAAGAAGCCCGTTGAATCATAGCTCTGAGCCCAGAGTTGTTGTCACTGCGTCAGTACCAATGCCTCTATAGGTAGCCTCCTTGTATCTTGGTGATTGCTTCTCATTTTTAATAACCTTGTAATCAATGATTTTTATGACTTATTATTTTCACTTTACAGTTTATTACTTTCTGGAATATACAATTCCAAAAAGACTGGTTCAAGTAAAAAAAGAAATCTGGAACGTTTTCAGTTAGAGAATTTAGGAATAATTTAATGGATATTAAACAATATTTTTTGGTGAAAAAATATTTTTCTCTCCTTCCTTTCCTCTGTTCCCCTGTCTCCTTTCTTTATTTTATTCCAGAGAGACTGGCATAAGTTTACTCAAATACCCCTTTCTCACTTTATCTACCCGTATCCCATACATGTGTTTATTGTAAGTACAGAATTTTTTTTTTTTTTTTTTGCTTGCTTGCTTTTAAGCATCCTTTTGCAGATGTTTGGGGGGCTGTATGGGTTGTAGGATGCTTTGAGAAGGACTAAGCATTCCTACAGATAAACTCAGATTAATGGCTTTGAGGGAGAGGCTTCTCTCCTCAGTGCCTCCGGTTCCTCATTTCCATTACTGACATGTAGTGGGAATGAATTATTTCACAACCCAGACTGGATTCGTGGGTCACAGCGCACTTAATGCTGTGAAAGGGCTCCTCCTTCCCTTTATCCAGCCACAACATGGCACTCCTGAGGCACTTTGGAAGCAGTGACTCAGGAGACCAGCAGGTGGCACAGGGGAACCAGAATACACATGCCATTGCCCAGGACAAAGATGGAGGAGGCCGATTTAGAGCAAAGTCAGTTGGCTGACTTCTTCAGTCTTGAGGCGTTGAATGTTGCCTATAAGGACCACAAAAATCTGTACAACTGCAGGACTTCAATGATTAAAATGCAGGAAGGGCAAGACCAGGGCGACACTAAAGGATGGGAACAATATAGTCATTCTTTTACCTCTCCTAATCCTTTCTCTCAAGC
This sequence comes from Callorhinus ursinus, assembly GCF_003265705.2. NCBI lineage: Eukaryota > Metazoa > Chordata > Mammalia > Carnivora > Otariidae > Callorhinus > Callorhinus ursinus. The sequence goes on from NW_027397068.1 coordinate 9,674,941, forward strand.
TGAGTTACCTCATACCAGGATTGTAAACTGAAGAACATATATTGTAGGTAAAGCAACAAGCCTCCCGTGAAGAGCTCAACACTGGTAGCTGTAAAATAGATAACTATCTGGTTGGGTTGAACACAGTCCAGTTAGGTGTTTCTGATTCACTGATCCGTTCATTTTTTTTTTTTTTCTCAACCAACAAATATATATGGAGTGCCTACTCTTTGCCTGGCATAGGGCTTAGACACATGGGGCAAGTGAGACCTACTTTCATCTCTTTAGGAAAACAAAGAAACTCACTTGGCTAAATTACTAGGAGGGTGTGTGGTGGGTTTCATGTAAAACCAACAATACACTCAATAGATTAGAAGGTGTTGGGATGATGGTTTGGATGGTGAGAAAGCCAGTATGGGAATCTGAGGGGAAAAAAAAGGTCCACGGGGCTGTATATAAACCAGAATTAATCTCTGGTATTAAAATAATCAATATGCCCATACATTCTAGTCAACCCTCCTCCTTTAGCTGGATATACTGTGGACTTTTTATGTTATAGAAAGCTGTATTTTGAAGATGACCTAACCTTTTAAAAATAATATATGTACATGAAGGGTTACTTTTACATAGAATAGTACTCAGTTATTCCCTGTCTCCAGAGTATAAAAGGAGAGGAGTTTAACTAGAACAAGAGGAATAGAAAGGATGTGTTGACATTGAGAACTGTTAATCCTTGATCTGTTACCCCCAGCAGATGAGGACTGCTTTGGTTGAAGGCTTTTAAGAAAGCAGAGATTGCCAACTATCTCGACTAGTTTAGATGTGGGTCTCTTAGGGAAAAAGGATAGACAAGTGATTTTTAAAGACCCAGTACATACTGGTGATTAGCAGAATCTGTATCAGGCAGAGAGATAAAGCAAAAAGAAAGACAGGGAATGACTTAATTACTAATTGTCAAATAAACTAAGGCTTATCTACTGGGGAGAAACTGCTAGACAGAAGAAAGAGGAATTAAAGCAAGAGATCTATCCTAGGAGGGAGGGCCATTTTGACTCTAAAGATTGTGTGATACTCTTGGCGTAAACAATGAGAAACTATGGTATCTCCTTAGTTTGGGGGATATAAGTGTTGAGCACAATTTCAATGAATGCTTATAGGGCTACGATTTAAGGTAATTAATAGGCATATTAGTTTTATTTTGTTTCACTTTTATAATCAGCAACTAAAATCTTTTTTCTCATAATGAAATATTTCAGGCATTCATGAAATATATCAAATATGTATAGCTCAAATATATCAAATAAATGTGTTTCCATAACATAGTCTTTTCAGTGTTTCAAATATTGCTATAGTTCCTTCAGACGTTTTAAAAATTAATTTATTTTTTATTTTTTTATTTTTTTTAAATAGCCTTGTGGATTATATTGATGCCCCTTGTGTACCCCTGGTATGAAAGTGTGCGTAGATGCTGGTAATCCCCGGCTATCAGGGGAGGCATTTCTGAATGGGGTAGGATGTAGATAAAATCACATCTAAGACCCTAGTACTTTGGAAAGTCCTCAATAGTGGGGTAGATGACCTCATTTCTAATTTGGTAAGGATGGTGAACTCCTAAATAAGGTCTTTGAAATACATCAGGTTCTTAAGCAGTCTCAACACAGGCTAAAACCAAAGTTCGCGGAAATCATTTGGGAATGATACATCGCATTATGGGTAATATTCTTAAGTAGAAACGGGTCACCTCCTACTTCTGCCTTTGCAAGCCTCAACCTAAAGTGATAGAAAATATCTTAGATTTTGTTAATGTGGAGTGTGGATTTTACTCAGAGAGCAGAGGAAAGGACTGCATGGGACCCAAGTGTCACAAAGTGATTTTTTTAGTAGATACTCAACCCCTGTGGGAAAATTCTAGTAAAGATTCAAGGTACAGAATCTGGTGTCTGAATCCTAAAACTGATCCCTCCTTCTGAGGGAATCATATCTACAAAGATCAAGAGCCAAATGGGGAATAATAACCAGATTGGTTAATAATACCTGAGCAAGTTCCCAATTATAACATGTACCCCCCTGCCCCCGAAAGGTAGCTTTGGTTTAACTGAACTGGAGCCTGCAGCTTAGTTAAAGGTCAAAGAGGGGCCCAAAAGCTCCTTCATAACAGGGAGGGCCTGATAGTCCTGATTCTCACATAGAGTCAGAGCAGGAAGAGGGTGCGGAGGCCCACGCCTGTCCTTTGAAGACCAGGCCTTCTTCACAGCTGCAGCAGGTCTAAGATATGATGCTTGCACCACTTTTCAAAGCAGTGTCCCTACCAGTGAAGTAAGGCTCTGGACAGCAGTTAGCAACTCTTTCTCCTGTGTAAATGAGTGAGTTATGGGGTATGGGAAGAAGGGCTGTGTGTCTAAGTCAAAGTAGGAAACAAGGAGATGAGAAGAAAGTCCTCCCAACCAAATGCCCTTCTCCACATTTTTACCACCACTTGTATATTCCAGAGCAATGTCCAACTGATTAATCTGAGCATTAACTAATAATAGCTTTATTTTAGCAGACTTAAATGAAAGTGGACTCTGGATGGAGAATTTTTCATGCTTATCCCTGTTTTGTTGTTGTTGTTGTTGTTGAGCCTGAAAATTAAGTTGCAACCAATTTCAGGTAAGGACCAAGGTTGAGAATAGGTTCAGAAATCATAAGGCTATTTTCCTATTTTAATGCAGGGACATTTCCATCCCAAGCATGGCTGAGAAAAGTACATGCCAGAGTGAAAGCATTTAATATGAAATATAGAAATCTTAATGACTGGGCATGGAGGTAAAGTACTGAGCTGAGAATTCTCTCTCAATATTACCTACACTTGCAATGATTGCAAAAATTACTTATAGGAAAGGCAGACCAGGTTTGTGTCACACATATGACAGTCAACCAAACCATCAAACGCTTGTCTTGCCTGTGATCATGGCATTCAGTCATCAGGGGAGAGGTTAATCTAACAACAGATTGACAAGAAAAGAAAAATGACAAAATGTAGTCCAGGGGAACTAGCTGCCTTTATGAAAACGGGGGCTTCCTCTTGCTGGGTCACATTGCCCCTTGTCTGGTCTAGACACCAGACGCCACCGTAGCAGTGCTGGGCAGCACCATCCCCAGCATCATTAGCATCAGCACTCTCAACACCCCGGACTTCAGATGCTAACGAGGGGCGCTTCTACTTTAGTTGGGTTGATGATGATAATGACAAAAAAATGTTAGTCTAGAAGTAAATAAAGCCACCTGGAAGAAAACCAAAGTTAGGGGGCTCTCTGTGATTGATCTGCCCTCCCTGATTCTCAGGAATAGTCATCCAGGGCACCCCAGGCTTCTGCAACAGTCCACAGGCCTGCCAGGCGTCCCACAACCTGGGCTCTTGAGGGCGAGCTTCCTTTGACGGCAGCCATTCACGTGTCATCCCTCCTTCTGTCCCCTACTCCTCACTGTGTGCCCGTATCCAGGCCCAGCCAGCCCTCCTTGCCTGCCCTGCCCTCGCTATACTCTTTGCTTCCTGCCACCAAGCTGCTGGTCACACAGGGTGGCTCCCACCCCAGCAGGCATCCCGGCAGCGTAAACCTCGTCGTCATCTTTTCCCCACCTCCCCACCTGGGCTTTGAGGTCTTCTTCTAGAATCATTTCTCTAAAGCAGTATTTTCTTCGTGGGCTTGTTACAAATGCAGAAATGCCATTTGCTGACCTACAAGAATGTCTGGCAGTGGGGCCTGGGAATTGGGACTTCATCCCTTCTGGGTGATGTACATGCACACAGTGGTGGGAGGAGCCTGGCCCGGGAATGGCTCTGGTTCCCCTGCATTTCCATGCTCCATGATGCAGGCTGCACCGCCGTGACTACTGTCAAATGCATTGGCCATGTGTTCTGGAGCTGAAGGGCTATTCCTCAACTTGTCATAAACCTCCCCAGCCTAGCAGACAGACCATTTCTTGAGAGAAATATTTCTTGTGAGTTTGACTAAGCTTTCTCTCCTTGGCATTACTCTGAGTGTCTCTCTCACCCCAGGTGTTATGGACTGAATGTTTGTATCCCCTCCCTCCGTCCCTCCATAAATTCATGTGTTGAAGCCCTAATTCCTGGTGTGGCTTTATTTGGAGATGTGACCTCTAAGGGAGTCATTAAAGTTGAATGAGGTCATAAGGCTGGGGCCCTGATCCAACAGGATTAGTGCCCTTGCCCTTCTAAGAAGAGACACCAGAGAACTGGCTCTCTCTCTCTCTCTCTCTTCCTGCATACACACATAAGAAAGACCATGTGAACATACAGTAAGCAGGCAGCTGTCTATAAGCCAGGAAGACAGCCCTCACCAGGAACCGACTTTGTGGGGACCTTGATCTTAAACTTCCAGTTTCCAGAACTATACGTGAAGAAGTGTCAGTTGTTTAAGCCACCCCATCCATGGTATTTTTTATGGCAGCCTGAGCCAACTAATATACCAGGTATACTCCTAGTAACATTTACTGAGCACTTGCTACGTGCCAGGCAATGCATTAAAGCAGAAGTGCAAAAATTCATGTATTGATTTGTTTATCCTTGTAACAGCTCTATGGAATAACTACTGTCAGTATGCCCATTTTTCAGATAAATGAACAAGCTTAGAGAGGATAAGAATTTACTGAAGTTAACATAGCTAGTAGATTGTGGGGCTGGGATTTGACCCCAAGTTAGTCAAATTTCAAATTCCTTACTTTACTCTGTTCTACTCTCTCCCAGGGGATCTGGATCATAAATACTGAGCAAATGAAATCATAGAATCCTATAATTTTCGAAGTACTTTGATATCTTTTCACAACTAAAGATTCCTTTTATTATTTCTCCTCACCGTCATTCATTAATGCATATTTTGATAGATTATTAAACTGCAAATTGATACAAAATGTATAACTTTCAGTGGATTTTTGAAGTATTGAAAATAACTTCCCCTGTTTCCTTTGAGCTCTCAGGAGTTTGAAAAACCTAATTATCACCCTCATTTCACAAATGAGGAAGCAGAAATCCAGAGAGGATAGTGGCGTGCTAGTTATAGAGTCAGAAACACATCTCAGGTCTCCCCATTCCTATCCAAGTGCTTGTTATCCAACATCATGCTGAATCAACCAGTCCATCATTTAGTTGTCACTGAGCACCTACTTATGCCTGCTAGACAAGATTAGGTGGAGGATACAGAAAAATTATAGCTATAGTTCTGTATTCAATAAATTTATACTCTATTTGCTGAAACAAGGCTTAGATATAAAAGGCAATTACATAAAATCACAAGATCGTGTGTTTCTAAAGCAGTGTTTCTTATCCTTGGCTGCACATCAGAATCACCCAGGGAGCTTTCAGAAGCTCCAGAAGCCTCCAGGATAAGGATGTTCAGGGGTGGGGACTCAAGCTTGTATATTTAAACAAACAAACAAACAACCCAGTCAGTGTTGAGAACCACAGTTGCAAAGTAACATATTCTACAATAAAGACTTCAGATGCTCCAGGTGTAAAGGCAAGGTCAAGGTGGGCTGGAGTGGTCAGGGGAACTCTGAAGAATAAAGAGACCTTGGGGGCGAATGTAAAGGGTTCAGCTAAGAGGAGAGAAGGTGGGGGGAAACACAGGAGGAAGTCTAGGAAGGAGACGGGCTTGAAAAGAGAGAGGAGCTGGTGGGGCTGGTGAGTGGCCAATTTTCACCATAGGGTTCTGGGAGGCAGAGGTAGAAGGCATAGTTAGACTAGGGGGGCTCCTAAGCTCATTTCTGAAATTAAGGAAGGCTTGCAGATTCTTGAATAAAAATCTTATATAACATATGTGTAGCATTAACTACTCAGGGAGGAATTTTCTTTCAAATGTCCAGGATATCTGGGTGATCTTGCAGAAGCTACATGTTGGGCTGGGAAGCCCATGCAGATCAGTTCATAAGGAGAGTCCTCACTCTCTCGGGAAAAAGGGAGGGCATTAGATTCTCAGTTGAGAGGGTTGGGGTGGGGAGAATGAACTTAGGGGACACAGGAAACAGGGGTGACTCCTCCACCTGGGCCTGTAGGCCACAGCTCCCCAAAGCTGTGTGCGAGAAGGAAGAAAGGGGCAGCAGAAATGCTAGACATGGGTAGCAAGGGCAGCGTCTTTGGGCCACACAGGGCAGATCTCTGCTTGACGGGGGGTGGCAAGGGGATGCCCAGGAGGCAGTTCTGAACTAGACAGCATAAGGCAAGCCTCCGAGGCCTTTCTGTGGGGCAGGGTTGTGTCTCCCTGTAGTTCCCACTGGGGGCCTCCACTGCTGCGGCTTGCTTGGAGGCGACAGCAGTAGCAGGTCTGGATTCTCTGGGAAGCGTGCATTTTTGGGGGGTTCCCAGTGCAGGGCTGGCCACTGGAGAGCTAGAGGCAATGGAGAAATGAGGGAGATGCCCCAGGTATTGCCCCCTCTTTTGAACCAGAGAAATTTACAGGGGTTGAGATTTACTGCTTTGCACCCTGATCATCCTGGCTGGGTCAACCACCCATTGGCTGGTGGTTGAGAAAACGGTTGTAGAGACTATTTATGGAAGGTAAGTTTTGGTGGCAGTGCCGTGACCTAGAATGCAAGTGGTGAGACAAGCCTGGACGCTGTGAAGTGATGAGGGCATCACAGAATAGCTCAAGTGAGGTACATAGGCATGTACAAACCTAAAGTAAAGTTATATGGATGTTTACTAGTGCTTTAAACATTTGTTCAGAAAGTTTGACCCCACTCGTTTATAAGCTCCCATGTTGTGATGGAGACAGAGGGTTCAGAGACTTCTGTGGTCTGACTCAGAAGGTCTCTGAACTAAGACGGGGCAAGAGAGGAGCACTGGGTCAGCTTTCCAAGGCCATACTTGGGATGAGCATGGCATTCTGCTGCCTGTGTTGTGTGGAGACAGATGCTGGAGGAGGGAGAGCTGAGACCCTCAAAAGAAGAGCATGCTGTACCTACAGGGGTGGATTTACCATGAAGCTGATGAAGCTCAAATTTTAGGGCCTTTTCCTGGAACAGCCTCGTCCACAGCTCTGTATTTAACTTCCTATTTATCATTTTGAATTGTTTTTCATACAGCAGGTCCACAAATTATACAAGCCTCCTGCCTCTGCCCCCTCCAATCCTAGATTAGCCCCCAATCACCCATGCAGCACTGTCCCTGATGCTCTCATATGTCAGAATAGGTATGACCTCCAATTGTTAGCATCCTTTAATGCTGTCAAATAAGAAATGAGCTATCCAGCTTAATCAGGGTGTGAACCTGACAGAACTCTGGGGCCCATTCACATTCTAGTATACATAATCAGAAGACCAGGAGGTGTGCAATGACTCTATGTCTCTGTTGCCTACATTTTCAAATTTTTTTTTTTTTTTGTCTTCAATGGTCTTCAGTTTCATGGTAGGTATCTAAGTGTGATTTTTTTTTTTATCTAATCTACATAGGATTTATTAGACTTTGTCAGTCAGCAAATCAGTATCTCTCATCATTTCTGGAAAATGCTCAGTATGTTTTCAAATATTGTTTCCACCCCATTTTCTTTTACTTTCTTTCAAGAACTCTTGTTAAGCACATATGTCAGATCTTCTTCTATCTTCCTTGTTTATTAAAATTTCTTCCTTATATTGCATATGTTTCTCTTTTCTGGGCTTCATTTTAGACCAGGGTTTGGCAACCTACTACTGTCTGTGGACCAAATCTGTCCCATTACCTGCCTTTGTAAATAAAGTTCTAATGGAATGTAGCCACACCCTTTTGTTTACCTATTGTGTGTGACAGAGTAGTTGTACAAATACTATACGGCCGACACACCTGGAATATTTACTATCTGGCTCTTTACAGAAAAAGTTTGTTACCCTTCCTATCTTCCGGTTCACAAATGCTCTTTTCGTCTGTTTATTGTGCTATTAAAATGGTCCACTGAGTTTTTCATTTTGGTTACTGTTTTTTTTATTTCAAACGGACCTTAATATATCTGCCAGATCACTTTCTACAGTTTCCTATCCCTGATGTTATTTTCAAGCTTTTCTTTTATGTACTTAGATATAATTTCCATAGTTGCAGGAGACTAATACACAAGTGTTTTGATATACCTAATATGTGAAGTCTCTATGGGTCTATTTCTGCAGTCTGTGTCCTGTGTGCTTATTTTCTTTATTTATATTTTTACTTTATTATTTTAATTGTATGTAGCTTGTTCCTGAAAAACTGTCTTTTGAGGTTCTCTGAGGCCTGAGGGGGGAAAAATATATTTCTCCAAAGAGGATTTATTTTGTTCTGCCTAGTGCCTAAACCAAATTCTTCGAAGTTCCCTGGACCACCGGTGCTGCAAATCCATGTCAGGACTGGTTTATGGACAGAGTGTCTCAGGAGTTTTTCTTTGCTTATTTTTCCTATTGCTAAAAAGATTTTAATGTTCCATTGGAGAAATCCTGCATTAGACGATACAGTCTTTAGGGGCAAAAACTGAGTGAGATCTACTCATCATTGAATTTCTATCACAATGCTTGGCCTGTAATGTTGAATGAATGAATGAATGAGTGAGTGAATGAGTGAGTAAGTGAACAGGTTCTGCAGATTACGTTCCTTGAGTAGTTCTCAAGTCTCTCTTCACCTCTTTCCCATTCTCATGTTCCTAGTTCAGGCCCTAATCATTTTTATCTGGACTTTTACAATGTAATCTTCTAATTTCGTGGTCATCAGCTGAGGGTATATTTCAGAATCTCTGGAATATGCTAAACACAGAGGTTTTTAAAATTTGGGGTGAGTTGAGGAAATTATAGTTTAAAATGTTCTGCAGAGGATTCTAATATATACCTCTAGTAAGAGCCACTCTGGCCAACTTCAGTTTTGTCTCTCTGGAATCCATCCTCCATACTCGGTTAGAGAATCTTTCCAATGTGGGAATCTGACTACTTTGCTCTTCTGCCAAAATCCTACAGTGGCTCTCTGTTGACTAGAGAATAAAATCCAAGGTATTTAGCGTTGTTTACAAGGCCTTCCATCCCCTATCTTATACTTTATGCCTTGGTGGCACTCAACTTTGTGCATCACTTCTCACATACCATCTTGTCTTCCATGTCTTGCTCTTGCTCACACTACTCTCTGTGCCTGTAGTGCCCTTTACATCCTTCTTTACTGGCTTGCGTCTTCTTTTTCAGGACTCAGGTCAACTCCAGTAAGCCTCCTCAGACTCAAGGGCTGAGTGTAGTGTTCCGTGTAGTGTAGTGTTTCATGCTTCTGCTTCATAAATTATATAACCAACTCTTACATTGAAAATATAACCTTCCACTAGAGTGTGAATTGCTCGAGAGACTTAAGTTACTCATTTTTGTTAGCCTAGCACAGTTCTCAGAACACAGTAGGAATTTAGTATGTATTTATTACCCAGAACATGTTGTAGATTTATTGTATATTTACTGAACTGTCTAGGTTTGCCCTTTTAAAATCAGGTACTTTGATATCTGGGAACATGAGCAATGATACCTCTGGGGCTTTTTAAATTCATGGGATTTGTGATCATAGTCTCCAGCTAAATTCAGTTGTTTCCAGTTGTGTTAGGGAGAAGAAGAGATATAACCTGGGGGTTAAAATATAAATCCCAGCTGAAATAGAAGACTAATTTTCAAAGGGAGAGGGAGAAATGAAATAATAAGAATCCAGCACCCACACTTTTGTGAATGGGTATTGTACAAAGGTTGCATGGGCTGCTTGGATGAGGGACACTCATGTTTTCTGCAGTAGTCTGGGTCTTCCCATCCCTCAGTCCTGCCTGACTTTTCGCCCAAGCCTCCAGGGGAGGTAATGAATACCAGACCTTTCCTCCTGGATGGGATGGCGCTGGAAACAAGAATGACAGGCTGGTGTGTAGGTCCCAGAGAAAGCAGGCAGAGAGTAGAAGACTGATAGAAATTTTTGCTCCCTGGGATATGGAGGATGTGTCACTAAGTGTCACTTAGTTTCCTGACGTTCTCCACTCCTTAGACTCTGGGACAACAGAGGGGATTAATTCAGCCTTCCCAAATAATCCCCAATGACAAAGCTGATCAAATCTTCTGCAGTTCTGTTGGGTGGGATCCAGAGGATCAGAAGTGTCCATGCCATATTTGGCTGCTAAGTTCTTCTCAGGGGCATCTTGCTCAGAAGGTGGGGCTGCAACATCATGCTGGTCCCCAGAATTTGTGGCACTTTGACTTCCTCCTTAGTATATAGTTTTATGTTCTTCTAACCAAGGTCAATTTGAGAGCTATAGTCTTTGGGATTGAACAGAATCCAAAGTCTGTTTGGTGTCATGCATCAGCAAGTACCCAATGTTAATTGGTAAGGTTAATGATCATGAAATGGAAGAAAATATGTTTTTTGGCACTGTCGCCAATAGCTGTAATCTCTACCCTCTAATAGAGCCTAACAACAACAAGAATAATACAGATATTCTCAGAGAGAAAACAAAGAGGTGGCTGAAGCAGCATCTCACTCAGGAAGCTGCAGGTGGAGACAGCTGCTGCAGAATTCTGCTATCTTCATGAGACCTATTGCCCTTTAGGGGAGATGACAGCCAGTGTCAGCCTTAAAACCATGGCAAGGTCAGTTACCAGTAAAATGGAAGGGAAGGAAGAGGGAGGGGAGGGAAAGAGTGTCCTTGGCAAAAGGTGGTCTAACACATTGATGAATAAGCAAAGGCTCTACAGACAGAGCCGCTCTTCTGCACAGATCCTCTTTTATACCTGGGAAACTGCTAGAAACCCAGTTGCAAAAAAAGTCTCCCTTCTAACAGAACCCATCACTTTAGATCAATCTGCTAACTGGTAATATTCCATCATCACATAATAGTGGAGGGAGGATTTGAAAACAGAAGACCTAGGTTCGAGTGACTGCCATTTCTGGATGTGTGATCTTAGGCAAGACGTTTAACCTCTCTGAGTTTGGCTTTCTTGTAGGTAAAATATAGACACTAGCAACATAAAATAATTATGAGAATTAATTGAGCTATTGTATGTGGAGGTGTATTTTGCCTCTAGGTGATCATGCAGTTTAGGACATTCTGTCTTTGTATGGGCCGAGGAAGAGAAGAAAGTGCAGATAATGCTGCTAATGAATAAAGCTGCCTCCAAGCCCCACCCACTGTCTGCAAGAACATACTAATAAATCCAGATTTATGCAGACTGGTGTCAGGGTCTGCATTCATTAGCCAATTTAAATAATTTTATATCTTAAAATAATTATGGCATTTGCAGTACTGTTTTCCAACACATTCAAGGTCTAAAGCAAAATGCCCCAAAGACAACCACCTGCAATCACTGCATTTATTTTACATTTTTAATGAACTTCCCTGTTCCCAGAGCTCTGTTGGCATTCCCCAGGCTGCTGCCTGGGTTCTGGTTTGTGTTCCTTCATGGGAACAGAGGGCAGCGTGCCTGTTTTCTTGTCAGCACGTGCATTTTAACTTGGTCAGAAGACAGAGGATATGGAGACATGATCACTTCCCAAAAGGTTTTTATTCTTTCCCAAACTACCAACCACAAATATGTGGTCAAAGAAAGGAAAAAGATAGAACTACAATAAAAGAGCTCTATGTGGTTTGTTTCTTGACTTGAGTAAGTAGTGTAACTTTTGCCCTGCTACTCATTCATGATGGCTTTAGAGGCTGGGGGGGAGCATCCCTTCCCTGAATCTACCATCCCTGTCCAGCTCTCCATATTCTAAGAAACAGTATTAGAAGGAAAAGTTGGGGCCAAATATCTCTGGCTTCATCCAATCCAACAGCCCATTCCCAGCAGTAAGAGTGACTTACTAAGGATTGCACATGAATACCACTGGCAAAGACTTTGGCAACAAATAGGCAACATCTAGCACCCTTACAGGGCTGAAGACCATACTACATAATCTCTGTTTAGGCTGTAAGGACTTTCCCATCTAAAGTGTTAGTCCCATCTGAACCTTACAATAATGTTGGCCAGTTAGGAAGGCAGGCGTTATTACTTATGGCCTACAGGCCCCACAGGATCTGGCCTTGCCATGCTTTCTGTGTTCTCTCTACACTGGCCTTCCTTCTGTTTCTTGAACATGTCACTCTGGTCCCCGCCATAGGGCCTTTGCATTGACTGATCTCTTGAAGGAATGTGCTTCACTGACCATCCTCTTCCAATGGCTGTCTCCTCACCATTACGGCACTCAGCTCAAATGCCTCCTACTCCAAGAAAGCTTTTCTGGCCATTCTAAAGAAACACTGCCCTCACCCTATTTCTCTTCTAACACGTACTTCCATATTACCTTACCTTGTTTATTGTCTTTATTTTTTTATTTATTTTTTTTTTAAAGATTTTATTTATTTATTTGAGAGAGAGAGAATGAGAGATAGAGAGCACGAGAGGGAAGAGGGTCAGAGGGAGAAGCAGACTCCCCGCTGAGCAGGGAGCCTGATGTGGGACTCGATCCCGGGACTCCAGGATCATGACCTGAGCCAAAGGCAGTCGCTTAACCAACTGAGCCACCCAGGCGCCCTTGTTTATTGTCTTTAAAGGCCTTATCATTCTCTGGAATCCTTACTTTTATTTATTTGTTTATTGCCTCTGCATCCACATAGAGTGTAAGGGCTGTTAGGGAAGGAATTTTGTTTGTCTGGTTCTAGATGCTATGTTCCAGCATCTAGAAGGGTGCCTGGCACAGAATAGAGGCTAAAAAACCATTTATTGGATGAATTTTAGTTTGGCCAGTGAGGATACCAAGTTCACGAAGACTGAGCAACTTGCTGGGATCTAATTAGGTCAAAACTTGGACATCTCTTACCTTTCAGACTTAGGCTTTTCTCTCTAGGCAAGGAATTCATTGTTTGCCCCTGGGTGACCCAGGATTCTCATGTTATCCTTTGGCAGGACATAAGAGGTTAAGATTTCTCATCTTCAGAGACAGGTAATGTGCATGAGATAAATCCAGAGGTCGGATTGGACAGTCAACACTGTTGAGATGTGTGTGTGTGTGTGTGTGTGTGTGTGTGTGTGTGTGTGTAAGAACTTAACTCAGGGTTCGGTATTGTGGTTTTACCTTATTTTCCTGGGCTTCGGGGGTTTTGGTCTTATCTAGAGTACACTAATTTTTGAGAAGCAGCTCGAAGGGATAGAAACAGGCGTGACCCAACTTGAGTCCTGACCAGATCAGGTGATCTTGGACAAGTCTTTTGACCTGTCTCTGAAATAGGGATAATTTAAGCTCCATGGCTGTCCTGAGCTGAATGAACCAGCATATATAAAACACCCAACTCAGAGCCAAGGGTATGGGACACATTCAAACTCCCTCTTCATCCAGTTTTTGACTGAAGCTTCCTCCTTTAGGATGAAAGCTGAGTTTCTCTCTGTCTCTCTAAGTTCTCAAAGTATCTGGAAACCTGCTCTATCATCAACACAGATGGCTTGTTGACATCTGGAGATTAATGATGACAGAAAGGAAGGAGGTGATTTTCCTTGGGAGGGGTGTGGGGACTGAAATGTTTACACCAGGTATTTATCGTGGTGAAGTGCAGTTATATAACACTGTGGAGAAAAAGACTAAAAAAATGTGACTGCCTCTGTGTAAGTCATGGGTAGATGGAGAGCTCTGCTGTCATCAACACAGGCCTTGTGCCTACAGCTAGCAGCACAGGGGAGCTGCTCAGGATGGACCAGAAGCTCCCCTTCGGGCCAAGGTGAGTGGGTAGAGCTAAAGCAGCACACAAGAGCCAAAAGAAGAGATGTCTAGGAGGGCAGTTTAAATTCCAGGTCCCCTGGGTGCCTGGGTGGCTCAGTTGGTTAAGCGTCTGCCTTCAGCTCAGGTCATGATCTCAGAGTCCTGGGCTTGAGCCCCACGTCAGGCTCCCTGCTCAGCGGGGAGTCTGCTTCTCCCTCTCTCTCTGCCTGCCATCCCCCCTGCTCATACTCCCTCTCTCTGTCAAATAAAAAAAATAAAATCTTAAAAAAAATACTATATAAATTCCAGGTCCTCTAAGTCAAGTTTTGCTGACAACGCTCATTCTGCAAGTTCTCCTCATGTCCCCTGGAGCCTGCAAACATAGCATATTTGGAATATGGTTACCAGAGGGGAACTCTGGAATCCCAGGTTGAGAAAAGAGACGACATTTAAGAAAAAGATTAAGTTCTACCTCTATGAAAAAGCTTGGTTGTGTTAACATGGAACAAATCCAGTAGGTGTAATGGGTGAACTCTGCCTGCAGGCTTCCAGCTAGCTGTGAGAAGAACGGCTGCCTTCTCATGGAGTTACAGAGAATCATTATGGGAAAGTGGTTGTGAACCCCTCAGTCACTCCACGAATACTAGGTGTTTCCGTGATGATGATGTGGTTGTGAAGATGGGTGATGCAGGAAAGATGGTCAGAACAAAGTAGGCTGATCTTCAAATGCTTGCATTTGCTTTGGGCTCTCAGAGCTCAGTGACTTACTCAGCTGTAAATATACCCTGAGAGGCACTAGCTTGGCTCCTTTCTTCTCTGCCCCCTCCTGTCCTTGGCAGTATCAGCAAGGGATTATTGAATGGAAACAAACTGTGTGGCAGAAATGTGCTGAAGAGGAGAAAGACCCGTACACTTGAAAATTACCTCTGACTAGTACCTCTTAGAGGTAAAGCAGTTAAAAAAAAATCTGAGTATTAAACACCCCGAATCAAACAGCAGAGAATCTATTGAGATTACTGAGGTAGGCCTCTTTCTTTATCAACAAACAGGATCTATGGTGAAAACATTTATTTGGCTAAATGGAATTCAGGGCAGAGGAATAAAACCTGCTCAGTTAACTGAAGGAAGGCGGTAAGTAAGCCTTTGTTCTGGCTTAGACCACGTTGCTTGATGGCAGCATGTAGATAATACGGGCATAAAGATGATCAGATAGAAGAGTGTGATATATTGACTCAAATTTTGTAAGAGATAACCTGTACCATTTTGGAAGAGCTGACTGTCACCACTCCCCAGTGCCACCGCAGCCCCCTAGGTCCACACATCATGTGACATGGTGTCTTCATTTACCATATCAGCCCTCTCATCCTTTCCTCTTCACCTCCTGCTCTTGGGCTTGATTCTTTGGCAGACATTCCTATTCTCTTTACTAACAGGCAATCAATATTACATCATCCAGTTTTCTGTGATTCTTCTTACACGATGAGATATATTTGAGCAAATTCCGCTGGGACTTGTTTTTCAACTCCCTGATGCCTGGCAAAGTGAGGCTATGAGAATGCCATGCAAAATACTGAAATTTGATTGGACTGCAGCCCAGACAGCATGATTACAGCAACATTCTTACCCTCCTTTATGTGAGCTGGTGGCTGTACGGCATCCATATGCTGTAACTTGTGCTTCTGCCCAAGATGAATAAAGAGTGAAGGAGGGAGAAAAAGAGAATGAACTAATTAGAATTGTCCATTAATTAAAAGGGCTTGATGTGGCTCTCTCACATCCAGTGGATCATGCAGTTGTCAATATGTGAGTTCATTATCAAGAGGATGGAGCTTGGGGTAGAAAAATAAAGAGAATCACTTTACAGCAGGGTTTCTTGGTCTCGGACTGTATAGATGTGGGGCTGGGTAATTCCTGGGTTCTGAGGGGCTGTTTTAGGCATTTTAGGATGTTTAGCAGCCTGGCCTTTACCGACTAGATGCCAGTAGCACCTTCCCCTGTCGCCAAAAGTTGTGACAGTCAAAAATGACTGCGGACGTTACCGAAGGTCCCCTGAGGAGCAAAATTGCTCCCCATTGAGGACCACTACAGTACAGAAGAGCCTGTGACCCCTCTTTATGTCGCACACCATCCCTTTCCCAGCAGCAGAAGCTTGTTGTAAAGCTGCAATGAGAACATGATATTTAGGTGGCAGGCTGAAGGGAGCTGGTCGTTTAAGAAAGAGAATAAATAGTGTGACACTTCTTCAGATCATTATGACTTAACCATGTGGTGCCCAACGCAAGGATGTCTCCTCTGATTCTGAACATTAAGGAGAGAAGGTGACCTTGCTGAAAGCCCAGCCACTGCTTCCTATGGAGAGTTTTCAGCTATTTCTGGAGAACAACTGACCTTTAAAATTAATTTCTCTTCCAGAATTTTTTTCCCTTCTTGAATTAGTTCTCTCTACCTTGCCTTCCACTGCAGCAAAATGGCACTTAATGGATCTTTGAAATTTAATATACTCTAATGTTGCAAGACTTTCTGAAGTTTAATAATAACCCTTTGAAATGATTTGGGAATAGGATTTGAGAGGAGAAAGGGCTTTATTTTTGTTAGTTTTAAACATTGTCTCTGTTATTTTAGTGGAGGAACAATCTGATAGGCTTTCCTTTCCCTCCTTCCTCCTCTTATTCTTTGTGAAGAACACCTGAATCAATAATGTTACAGAAGTTTACACATACTTAGCAATTTATCAACCATAACCAACTAATCTGCAGAAACCCAGCAGCGGGAGGAAAGCTTGTTATTGGGTCCATGGAAATGATTCCCAGATCATCCATTTTTACTTCTGTAAACAGATGCATAGTTCCTGACACACCGAGGCTCTCAAAACACCTCTCTTGAATAAATGATCCTTTAGAGTACTATGACACACATTGTTCCTATTTTTTACATCAGCAGACACAAAATCCATGCTGACCTGCCATATTTACACTAGCCCTGTTTCCTCCTTGTAAGTTAGGACTGGACACATAGAGTAGGCACCTAAAAACCATTTATTGAGTGGAATCCCACAGAACGTAAACAGCTGCTCTGGCCACTGCCTCTGTGACCCCCAGCAGCCTCTTCATTAATACAGAACCCTTCCATTTCACATGTGTTTTCCTTACAACAACCTTGTGCTACGGAGGACAGAAAAAGACATTTGTACCTCATTTTACAAATGAAGAAGCTGCCACTCAGGGAGGCACGATAATTTGCCTTTATTCATAAGTAAGCACATGCTGAAGCTGGAATTTATTATAGCTTAAACATTACTGTTTGAAGAGAGATGCCAGATCTCTCTTCTGTTGTGGGTTTAAAATAGCTTATCAGCATTTTCTTTGCCTTGAATATATTTCTTAAAACCATTTCATACTCTTTCCTGTGATTTACTAGTCAACAGGGGAGCTTACAATTATTAATTTAACTAGATTGTACCCTCCCAGGGGGCAGAGATCATACACTTTGATTTGCTAGCTCAGAACCAGGCACACAGAAGGCCCTCAATAAAAAAATGTGTTAAGTAAATTTGTTGAAAGAATTTGTGTATGAACAGAACCTTAGGAACTTTGACATAAAGAAAGAGGTGGCCTGGAGAGCAGATACAAATATTCAGGCCCTGGAAGGCCTACTGCTCACTGCATATGAATAGGAATAAAATGTTGACCTGGCTCCTGCATCTCTCTCTGGTGCATTTGATTAGTTTAAGTTGGTTGTCCTGAATTGCCTTCACTTCAGGAGCACTGACAAATTTATTATTCCAGTCTGTAAAACTGAGGATGGATCATGGACCTTGATGCCTCTATGAGGCTCGGAGGAACCAAAGCACCATTAATCTTTCTTCTCTTTTTAAATTCAACATATACACCCTGAGATACAGATGGGCACTGCAGCTATTTTTGCAAATATCCTCTCTTCATCCCTACCACCTCACCTGAGCCTTAGAACTGAGTGGCTGCAAACCCTTGGCATCCCTGGGTGTGGAACAAAGTCCCCAGTGCAGAAAGAGCTCCCTGGGGCTGACACCCACCTCCCTCACACTTCTGGCATTCCTGAGCTGATGATGGAGTTCAGTGCCTCCTTCCCAGTGAAAACTGTCTCCACTCACAGAGAGCAATAGTCAAAGCCATGACAGCTCTGGGCATTGTACTCAAGCCAGGAGGAAAACAAAGAAGTCCACCGACTACCCTGTAATCAAGGCACCGTTCCCGGAATCTTCCTGTTCCTGGTTTGGGCTATGAAGGAAAGGTGGTACCTTTCCTCTGGGCCATCTTGTTTCTCTCTCAGGACCCCATTTCTAGGGTCTGGGGAGCAGCATCTTCTGTGGAGTGTAGAGACCAGCTACCATGAAGAGAAACTGAAGGTGTGACCTGGAACTCTTCCTTACAGGTTAAGATTGAATATATGTAAAGTTGTGTGGCTCCTCTAAAATGGTGGTTAACCATGGGTGATTTTTCTCTCTGGGAGACATTTAGCAACATCTGGAGACATTTTTGGTGGTCACAGTTGGGACAGTGGGTATGCTACTAGTGTAGATGGATAGAAACCAAGAATGTTGCTGAACATCCTACAGTGTACAGCACAGCTGCCTATGAAATGCAAAGCAAAGGAAAAGAAAATGCAAGCCCATGTAGATTAGAGTTTGTTTAGGTCTGCTGAATAGAGTCTTTTCAGTGTTAATAAGTTTGAACAGCTTTCATTTGGAGGTTTGTGGTTTATACTGAATCCACAAAACCGAGGGTCAGGAGAGTAGGGCATTTGGGGCTTGTTCACTGTGATTTCGCCAGTGTCTGTGGCACAGTGCCTGGCACATGGTATACTTCGGAAATATTTGCTGAGTTAAGTACTGTTGTTGGGGCTATTGTGATATTAGGAAGTGACTCAGTTGATTAGCTGGTAAGAAGGGAATTAAGAAAAGCGATATGAAAAGAGTTAAGGGTGGAGCAGAGCCAAGAAATCAGCTAGACCAGGATAGGCTGTCCAGAGAGTAGCCCTTTGTCTAGAGATTTGAGGACCAGAACTTTAGCTACCCGAGGCAGCTCAACCTGAGACCTCAATGAGGTAGAGGCCCCAAAGCGTCCATAATTGGCCCTGACCCTTCCTCTTTGGTGAACCTCACTCACTAAAGATTCCATACCATCAGTAGTTCTTGAGGTGCTTGAGAGAGGATGGGTTGATCATTGCTTCAGGAGCCAGATTCTCAAGATCAAAGCCTGGTCTTGACTGGGCCCTCTTTGCTCTTCTAGTCTTTCTCTCTCTTCCAAACGCTCTACTCACTGGTTAGTTTTCCTAAAATCAGTTCTGATATATCTACCCCATCTTGTAAAACCTTCAACAACTCCCCATGTTTTACCCAAGTAAGTCCAAACTCTTTGCTCATACCAGTGCACAAAGCTCGCTACCTCCAGACCTCACCGTCCCTTTTCTTGCCCTTACCTTCTCTCCTGTGGTCCTTGTATCCCTTCCCATTCTGTCGCGGCAACTTTTCCACACACACCCGTAGCTTCAGCCGAGCTAGATGATTTGCTTTTCCATGAGCAAGCCTCCTTGGTGCCATTGCCCGAGGTTAGACAGACAGTGTCACCATCTACCAGCTACCACATTACCCTAACTGTGGCTCACCTCGGTCCTATGCATTTCCCCTTTCACTGCGTTCATTTTTCAGGGGCCCTTCAGCTCCCATAAATATGCAAATCACTTAATGATAATGGAGTCAGAATCCCAGAATAAATTCCTACTTCCTATCTATTGCTTGCATAGGGGATGTGTGTGAATTAAAGAGATAATGCTGTCTGCAAAGTGCTTTCATCTTCCCAGAATGAGCTACATTTCTTCAAAGCATTATTCAGATTTCACACTGGTGCCCACATGTGCTTAGCATAGCAAGGAAGACCCAGCCTGCCGAAAGCAGGGGCCTCAGTGCTTTGCTGAACCATGGTCCAAACTAAGATATTTATGTCCTTGCAAATGCTCTTGCATTTATTATTTGCTTTAGATTTAAGTTTTAAGTTTAATCAGAAGGTTCTCTCTGCCATGCCACTATCTTATGGCAGACACATTTCTCCCTTCAGGAGGTAGAGACTTTGAGGATGCTAATGAAATCCCTATTTTATAGAGGCTTTGATTAGATATGTCATCACCTTTTTCCATTCTAGAAATAAATTTTCCTTTGAATATGGAGAAGGTAAATCAGGAAACTTCAGTTCTCAGAGAGAAAGGGGTCGAAGGTGGCAAAGTTTATGATACGATCAAGAGTCTGGGTGGCCTTGTTCATCAAATTCAAGAACAAAAGAAGTGAAATGAAAACTCTTCAAAAACGGAAGCACAGTTAAAAAGAAATTTTGCTTCCCACCTATAATCCCTGCTTCTCTGGCCCCACAAAGCCTAGAGTCAAAAAACAAAAGCAAGAAAGAGGAGCGGTTGTCAGAATAGCGATAGGAACAGTATCCTTCAACCTGTGGTGCCATCCAGCCAATACGGGATTTTGGAAACATTTTTGAAGCTTCTTTTTTCTAACCGCCCTCCTACTTTTGAGAGTTTCTGGGGATATTTCACATACATTTGTGGACCCAGTTCTTACAGCTCCCTTGTTGTGTTCTTTATTTCCCCCGTGGCCTGTGGTGGGGCTGTGGATGCCTGTCATCACTGGAGGTGCCTACACATGTGGGCACAGGGTCACTAGTCTCCACACTGTGGTCACAGATATCTGTCCACAGGACCTGAACTGCCGAGGCTAACCTTGACCCTCCTAAGCTACACCAGGTGTTGCACTGAAGAGCTGGGAAGAATCTTTCTCCCTAGTGTAGGAATTACTCAATTACCTAGAGTACAAAATAGGATGTTTTTGTATTCCCAAATCAGAGAGGTGTTGTTGTTGTTTGTTTTTGAAAGTGGGCCTTCATTTCAGTCTCCTCCAGAAGGTTCAGGATAGGCTCTGCAGCTGCTATGCTACTCTACTAAAGTGCTCACATCTCCTCTGTACTGAGCATTGGCCAACTTGAATGCCTAAATTCTCTCTTACCTTAGGAATACACTCTTTCCCAGGAGGCAGCAAGGCTCCTTTTGCAAACAGGTACATGATAGGCTGGTCCCACCAGATATATCTTGGTATATTAAGCTTAAGATGGGCCTTTTTTTACATACGGAAGATAGCAACCTGTGGATCTTTTAGTCCCATAGTGTAGGTTAAAAATATCAAGTCATAAGATTTATTAGTTTTAATCAGAACTTGTTTGATTGACAGGAACAGGAACCCCCTTAAGCTCACAAACTAACCCTTAATATTACTGATGTAGGTAGGCCAACTGAGGACAGCTCGAGCTCCTGGAAGCTATACCTTGGCAACCTCTGGGCCCAGAAACTATTCTCTCTGCCCATTACAGGCTGTACGTTCTCCTTTCTGCTATTACAACATCTTCTCCCTCTTGTTCTCTCAATACCTTTTCTCTGTTTACACGTGGACATAAATCGCCAGGGGCCCTTATCAATGTGTTTTCCATACATCCAGCTAAACACAGCCCCTGTCAATTATAACTCTCACAGAAGAGAATGTGATTTGGTACCAGCTAGCCAGTAGAAGGGTTGATTTTGGCTTGGATGTCCATTCTGCTCAAATTGGCAGTTCCTGAAGGTATGTTATATATATAAACATTGCATTTTCCTCTCCATATGGTATTTTGACTGTGGGGTCATGGGTGGGACAGTTACCCCCCAAATATGGTTCCTATGCTCTGGAAGGCAGGGCTTGTGCTTGCAAAGCTCTTCGACTCCCCTGTAGAGTCTTGCCCAAAACAGACACTCAATAAAGGATTGTAGGAAGGATGTTGAGTAAAAGGGTCCCTGTGGTCTTGGACCACAGGACCCAGATGGAAATCAGCTGTTACAAATTAGGTTTGCTGTCCTATAGGATAATGACAAACTGCTAAGCTAGAAACCTGAAAACCTTCTGGCTAAGGGTACGTCCCACGCCTGCCAATACTGGGTTAATAGATTTTCAGGAGAAATCTTCTAATCCTTCTGGATATAGTTTCTTTCTCAAGAGGGCTTAGGCATTGGAGAATAAATAACACTGAGAAAGTTTGGGTTCCCTTCCACTGCTGCTGCGGCTCCGCTGCCTTTTAAAAGCCACTGTGATGAACAGCTCTGAGATGTTTTTAATGAGCGTTTCAGTCTGGGTTCACATATCCTTGAAAGAGTTAAGATTTCACCCAGGAGGTTCCAAAACTGAATTAGCATATATGCTTCTTACTGTTGGAATCTGCAGCAGCAGACTTACTGCATTTTTAGCTGAGAGGCAAGCGACACTCAGGCTTAGGGCTTTGAGAGGTCTGAGCAGATCAGAGCATCAGGATGGCAGCTCTGAGGACAGCGTGTGAGCTCTGTTGGTCCAAATCAGAAGGTGTGGCTAAGGCACCTCCACAAATTCACAGCTGGGCATTAAGCATCTTACAGTGGGCTGATACAGAGGCAGAAGGGGTGGGCACTCAGGTAGGGGCATTTGATATGTGCCAGGAAGTTGCTTTTATCTCTTGATAGACATTTCTCCCATGGGGTTTCCAGGAAACATACCACTCCACTATTAAGAGTTAGTTTTCTTGATATCAGTGTTCATTTTAAAACACTAGTCCCTGGACAGTGGTATATAACTAATTTACTTTACACATATGCAGTATTTGCCATGTGTCAGATACTGTTCTAAATGCTTTAGAAATATTGACCATTTAATCCTTGTAGCTAACTCATGAGGTCGTATGGTTATGCTTATTTTATAGACAAAGACACCGAGGCTCTAAATGGTTAAGTAACATTCTCCGGGCTAGACAGATATTTAGTGATAGAGCTGGGATTTGAACTCAGGCAGCCTTGTTCCAGTGTCTTTGCTCTTAAAAGCTATGCTATGCATAGTGATTCACACGGTATTACTAATATCTTAATGAGGCTAAATTTGTCATCTATCTTTTCGGTGTCTGCCAGAATACAAAGGAGTGAATGGGTTGGTGGAAGCATGAAAGCAGTGGGTCTTGACCAGAGGATAAGTAAGGATGGGAGAGGAGGGAGAGTGATATGGAAAGTTATGGAAGAGATGTTCAAGGAGGGGAATTGAGGACTGTTATAGACAAGATTTATTCATCTTACAATTCTGCTATGGGCAAGCTTTTTGACCTTGAACATTTTCGCAACAAAGTTAGACATATATGCGATGCCAAGAGAACCTCTCAAAAGGAGAGCTACACGACACAGCCAGATTAGCCACGCTTGGTCCAGTGTTCCCTCCACTGGACTCTACGTAGTGCTGGTGTAACATGGTGCATTTTGGGACACAAACTTATGCTAGTAGTCCCCTGGTGCCTGTCCTCATCTACTTTGCCTTTCCTTCATTCAGTTGGTGGCATCCATTGCCTTGGAGAAGAGTTAATACAGAAAAAATGAGAGGGAAAGAGAGAAAATGCATTTAAGTTTCAAGAGTCAAGGCATTTTAAAACAACTTTATTGACATAAGATAAATTATACATATTTAAAGTACACAATATTATGAGTTTTGACCCGTGTATACACCCGTGAAGCCATCATTACAATCAAGATAACAAACTTACCCATCACCCCAAAGTTGCTTTTTGCCTTTCCTCCCTTCTCCCACCCCTGCCTTGTTTTCCTAGAAAACTCTTGACCTGCTTTCTGTCACTATAGATGACCTTGCAGGTTTTTGAGAATTTTATATAAATAGAACTATAGGTTTTTACTCCTTTTGTCTGGCTTCTTCCTCTCAGAATAATTATTTTGAGATTCAGTAATTGTTATTGTATCAATAGTTCATTCCTTTTTATTGCTGAGTAGTATTTCATTATATGACTTGTGCCATGTTTGGCCATTCACCTGTTGATGAACATTTCGGTTATTTCCAGGTTTGGGCTATTGTAAGTAAAGCTGCCATGAACATTTGTGTACAAGTCTTTGTATGGACACATGTTTCCTTTCCTATTAGCTAAATACCTAAGAGTGGGATGATTCAGTCATGTAGTAGGTACATGTTTAATTTTGTAAGCAACTGCCAAACTGTTGTCCAAGGATTCTGCACCATTTTACATGCCCTCAGGAGTGTCTATGTGTTGTAGTTGTCCCATATCCTTGCTAACACATGGTATGGTCAGTCTTTTAAATGGCAGACAGTAAAATAGATGTATAGTGGTATCTGATTATGCTTTTAATTTGCACTTTCCTAATGATTAATGATGGTGAGCATCCTTTCATGTGTTTACTTGCCATCTGCGTTATCTTTTATGGTGAAGTGTCTGTTCAAATCTTTGGCCCATTCAAAAAAAAATGAGGGTTTAAATTGAGTATTGAGAGTTCTTTAAACGTTCTGGATAGAAGTCCTTTATCATCTTTGGGATTAGCAAATATTTTCTCCAAGTTTGTGGCTTTTAATTCTTTTAAAAGTGTCTTTGAAGAGCAGAAGTTCTTCACTCTAATGAAATCCTACATATCAATCATTTCTTTTTTGTAGATAATGCTTTTAGTATTGTATTTAAGAAGTCTTTGCCAACCCAAGGTCACAAAGCTTTTCTCCCATGTTTTCTTCTAGAAGTTTCATAATTGTAAACTTTGCATTTAAGTCTATGATCCATTTTGAGTCAATTTTTTAATGTAGCAAAATGTATAGATTGAAGTTCATTTATTTGCCTGGGGATATCCAGTTGTTCCATTACTATTTGTGGAAAAGACTATCCTTCTTCACTGAATTGTCTTTTTCTTTTTTTTTTTTTTTTTTTTTTACTGAATTGTCTTTTTCAAAAATTACTTGTCCTTGTGTGGTAAGTCTCTTCTGTTGCACTGTTCTCTTTGTCTGTCTTTGACCAATACCACCCTGCCTTGATTTGTGTCTTAAAATCAGGTTCTATAAGCCCTCCAACTTTATTCTTCTTTTTAAGGTGTTTTTGTTTGTTTGCATTGATTCTTGTTATTCAGGGTCCTTTGTGTTTCCATATTATTTTTAGAATCAGCTTGTCAATTCCTACAAAAGTCTGCTGGATTTTTGTTTTGGATTGCATTGAATCTATAAATTGATTTAAGAAAAGTAGACATTTAAGCAATATGGGTCTTCTCACTCATGAACAAGGTAAGCTTTCCCTTTTTTAGTTTTTTCCTAATATCACAGAGCAATGTGTTATTGTATTTGTACACAGACCTTCACCACATGTTTTGTCAGATTTATGCCTAAGTATTTCACATTTTTAATGCTTTAAATGGTATTGCTTTTTAAAACTTTAGTTTCTGATGTTCATTGCTGCTGTATAGAAATGCAGTTAATTTTTGTGAACTTATATCAAATCTTGTTAAGTTCACTTAATAGATTTTACATAGCCAGTCATGTCATTTGTGCAGAGACAGTGTTACTTTTCCTTTCCAATTTGAATGCCTTTTCTTTCTTTCTTTTTCTTTTGCCTTATTGCACTATCTAGAACCTCTAATACAATGTTGCATAGAAGAGGTGAGATCAGACGTTCTTGTCTAGATTCTGATCTTAGATTCAGTCTTAGGATTCAGTCTGCCGTCATTAGATATGATTGTTATTAGGTGTGTAGGTTTCTCATAGCCAGGCTAAGGCTATATCAGGCTGAGGAAATTGCTTTCTATTCATAGTTTGCAGAGAGTTTTTTCAAGAATAGGTGTTGGATGTCTTTCTTGGACTTGGGATTTGTTGAGTCCCTGGGATCTGTGAGTGTGTAATTTTCATCAAACTTGGATCATTATCACCAGTTGTTTGATCAGCTTTTTCCACCCTCCCATTCTCTCCTCTCTTTTGGGGACTCCAATTCCAAGCATACAGGGATGGTTTAAGTGCCCACAAATCCCCGATGCTTCCTTTATTTCCTTCAGTCTTTTTTCTCTTTTTTTCATATTTGGATAGGTTCTATTACTATATCTTCAAGTTCACTAAGCCTTTTTGTCTATATTGGTTAATCTGCCATTAATCTCATCCAGGTATGTTTGATCTCAGACATTATTATTTTCATATCTAGAAGTTTTGTGTCTTTTTAATATCTTCCATGTCTCTACTTAACATGTTTAATTTTTCTTCTAGTTTCTTGAACATATGGAAATCTGTCATAATGATGTTTAAAATCCTTAGGTATTAACTCTATCATCTGTTTTATTAGTGAGTCAGTTCAAATTATTTTTTTATATCTCTCATTATGAGTTGTATTTTCCTGTTTGTTTGCATGGCTGGTAATTTTTTATTGGATGCCAAATATTGTTAATTTCACCTTGTTAGGTGGTGAATATGTTTTTGTGTCTATAAATATTATTGAAGTTTGTTCTGGGGTGTGGCTGAATTACTTGGAAACAGTTTAATGTTTTCGAGTGTGTTTTTAAGCTTTTTTAGGTGGGACTAGAGCTGCCTAACTAATGTGGCTAAGTTTTCTCCACCCCTGAGGTAAAACGCTTCTGAGTACCCCACCCATGCTCCGCAGATTATAAGGTTTTCCCCTCTTGCTGGTGGGAACAGGAACTATTTTCAATTTTATGTGAGCTGTCAGATTTTTTTTCCTTTGCTTCTTTTGGGTGGTTCTTTCCCTGGTCTCAAGTAGTTTCCTCACACCTATACTCATCAGTACTCAGCTGAAGTCTTACTGGGGACGTCTTCATATTTCTTGAATTCTTCCTCTGTATAACACTCTCCTCTGTAGTATGTTGCCCTGTGAATTGTAACATTTTGCCTTCCTAAACTGCCAGCTCCATCTCCTCAAGTTACTGAAACTGCTGGGCTCTACTTGGATCCTCATGAACCCGTGTACAGCAGGATTGAAACTCTCCAGGCAATAAATTAATGCAACTGTAGGGGTCATCTCATTTGCTTTCCATATCTCAGGAATTACTTCCCTTTTTTCCCCCTGATGCCTAATGTCTTAGAAACCACTGTTTCATAAATTCTGTCCTGTTTTTTCAGTTGTTTCAGGAAGGAAGATAAATCTGTTTCTGCTATTCCATCTTGGTCAGAAATGGAAGTTTAAGAGCCAAGGCTTTTGATTTAAAAGAGCCTGAGTGTTTGACTTTCAAGTGCTAAGCCCTTAAAGACTCAGGGAATAAAGTCTGAAGTGTGTATTTGGGAGTGTGCTTAATTGTGTGAGTCGGATTTCCTTTCTCAGATAAGTTAAGAATACCTGTGTGGGAAAGAGGATGATAATTAGAGGGGAGGAAGAGCATTATATGCTGGTAAATGTCTCTAAAAAGAGGCCTTGCTCCTTGTCCCCTTCCCTCAAAACTGAGTCTTCTGTGGTGTAATGGAAGAGTTAGGTTGTAAGGATTCAAGAACAAAATGAGTTTGTATTCCCCCCACCCCACCACTGGGCAGAACTAGAGGAGGTAGAAGCCTTACGAATTGCTATCAATTCAGAAGCAAACATTTGGAACATGTAGACCAAACAGTCTGAGACCACCTTGCAGAATTTTCCCATACCTAGACTGGTACACATGGAAAATATTTAGGTGTCTAAAATGAGTGTTGGAATAGATGAGAGAAACCCAGATCTCGGGAGAGGAGATCTCATGTCTGGACCAGGTCAGCAACAATTGTGTAGACCATAACTGTGTAGAGACGTCCGATAGGATATAATGTCTCCATGGAATCTAGCAGTGGTAAGTGACAACAATCAAGGACCAATTGTCTCTTTACCACATCTTGACCCTACGATGTCCACCGAAACATAAACAACACACCAGGAGTAGAGAACAAGTTGAGGCTGGAGAGGCCATGAGGGAAAGACTCTGAATTGACTTGGATTTGAGTTTGAAATAGAAATTGAGTTCTAGGAAAATAGAGTGATTTTTTTTCTTTTTTTTTCTGTACTTGATTTTGTGGCCTAAAATTTTATCAATTACACATTTGCTCTCTAGTCAAAATCTCACAGTAGGAAAATTATGGGACTTGTTTGGACTTGATTGCAGAGTGATTGACTAAGTTTTAAATGAGTATACCAAAATTTAGAGACAATTGTCGTGGTGTATGGCAAAAGAACTTTATAGCATGTCTTTTCCTTACCAAATAGAGTAAGTTGAAACATACAAGTGACTCCTTTATGAATAAACATAAGTGAACCCTTCAAGAAATTTACTTTTTATGGGGTGACAAAGTGGAAATAAGATGGTTCACTTCCTATTTGCCATTGTCACAGAGTTTTTAATTCAAATACAGGCCTTATGTTATAGATTTTTGGAATGTCTTCCAAATAAAAAAATGTGAATGTGGATTCTGTGAATAATGAAGATCTTCTCTGTTTATCATTGAGTACTATATCTTTCAAAGTACTCATCTTGAGGAGTTATGCTCATATTTCAAAAATGATACCTCTACTCAAAATATTTGCAGAATTTGTCTTCTGGAATTTTCTTCAGAAGCTACAGCCTATTCTATTGAATCTTCACATTAATTACTAATTCTTTGAGCAAAGATTTGATTTCTTGGTAGCAGCCAAAATTATTTAGAATTAGGCCTAATGAATAAAGAAAGCAGTCAAACTTAGTAAAGCTATTTGTGGTCAAAAATAAAATGTGACTAAAAAGAAATTAGACTGTTTTTTTTTTGGGGGGGGGAGTAAAGATGAGGAAACTAATAGATACTCTTAAAAATCTTTTTTTTTTTTTTTTGTAAACTGAGAAAGCCTTTCTTGAAACAAACTTTATATGGAATTTTAAGCAAATGAAATCCAAAAAAGGGAGAGCTGCTCTGGTGAACATGCAGTGTGGGGCATGTGCTCCTCCTGTCAAACATTCCCAAATTCTTCAGATGCCCCTGATGCCCCACACAAGAGTACAGTTAGCTAGCATGTTGCTGTAAGTGACAGTGAGTTAGAGATATGATTTAAAAAATAGATTCAGGCAGGTTACCCATAGCCATGTCAAATAGTGAATGGCTATTATCAGACACTTCTGAATCAGAAGTAGGAGGATATACAAGGTATGACTTCAAAGTAATAAGT
Source organism: Callorhinus ursinus (assembly GCF_003265705.2). Classification (NCBI taxonomy): domain Eukaryota; kingdom Metazoa; phylum Chordata; class Mammalia; order Carnivora; family Otariidae; genus Callorhinus; species Callorhinus ursinus. The sequence continues at coordinate 9,703,579 of NW_027397068.1, forward strand.
GAGTTATTCTCTATAATTATAATAGAAGGAAGGCTTTCCAGATCACCATCGAGGCAGCTAAACTCACCACACTTTACTTGCTGTCCTGTCATTGCAGTCTCCTAATCTTCACAGATGTTGTCCCTTAACTCTTTCCCACCCCCTCCACTTCTGTCCTTTACCATTAGGACTTCAGGCCCCCTGCCCCAAGCACTTAGATCAAGGGCTTAGCACTGATTCAGTTCTGCCCCTGGCCCACTAACTTTGGGCAGCCTATTCCCCCCATGACCAAGTCTAGGCCAGGATTAGATGAAGGTAGTTTTCCTGCCCTCCAGCCATAGTCTTTTTGTGATGATTGTCACTATGTGGACCTCTGGTCCCATCTGCTTGGCCCCAATTTTTGTAGATTTTGAATTCAGTTCAGAACCTTAGCTCTGGAATTGAATTGATCATCCCCAAACCCTCTACACAAGCCCAACCAATGGTCTCATATTTGGTTTTCAGCCATAAAAACCCTTCATAAAATAAAAATCCTAAATAAAAGTACAATATATAAAATGGATTAAAAAAATGGAGGTTTCCTGGTTGGAAAAAGGTAAGAACTCCCCTTTGCACAGCATCTTACCTGGCATAGAGTTAGCACTCAGTAAATGCTAACTCTTAAATAATAAAAGTAGCAATAAAAGCAATAACCATCAAAAGTTGTTCAAATGCTACTCAAATGCCACCTCCTCCAAGAAGATTTCTCAGATTCCCTCTTCCTTTTCTGAATACTCATAATATTTTATTTTATACTACTCTGGTAGAAGTTTCCACATTATATCCTACATTAAAGTTATTTTTATTTTTCCTGCTATAGTTTAAGTGCTTGAAGGAATATTCTCCAACTATTTCATCCCTCTACTTTTCATAGAATTTCATATTACACCTGGGGCAGACAGATCCTAAGGTGACCCCCAGTGATATCTGCCTTCTTGTACTTATGCCCTTGTATAAGTCCCTCCCCTTGAGTATTGGCAAGACTTGTAGCTTGCTTATAACCAATAGACTATGGCAAAGGTGATGAGATGTCATTCTCATGATTATATTACATTATAAAAGACTTCCTTTGCTGGAATTGTTGCTCTTAGAGTCTTTCTCTTCATTATTGGCTTTGAAGGAGACAATGGTTATAAACCCTGCAACCTCAAGGAGATAGCATCTCCCGAAACTCAAGTGAGGTGAGAGGCAGTTTTGTTAAAGGCAGAAAGTTAGAGGAAACTTCCCCAGTTGGGCTTCCAAGTGAGACCTCAGCCCTGGCCAGCATCTTAACTGCAGTCTAGTGAGACCCTGTGCAGAGGGCTCAGCTAAGCCTTGTACAGTAGAGAAAATTTGAGATAAGAAGTAGTTACTGTTTAAAGTTCCTAAGTTTTTGGTGATTTGTTAAGCAGCAAGGAAAACTAGTCCAGGTCTGATGTAAAATTTTAAGTCTCCTTTGTCGAAGAGGACAGGTACCAGTTCTGTGATATTTAAAAATTATTTGGTGAGTAATTTTCAAAGCATTCAAGATACTTCTAAAATCCTATTAAAAGTAAAACATTTGTATATGGCAAAAACTAATAGAAGTTGGGTTACAGAAGTAAAAAAGCAGATAAAAACCTGGGAAAACATTTTAAAAGCCTTTCTCAACAAAAGCTTGATTTCCCTGATATGTAAAAAGCTAATTAATCAGTAAGAGAAAAACCCAAAACCCATTAGGAAACTAGCAAAGATTTAGACAGTTGACAGGAAAGTAAATACAAATGGCTCTACAACATATGAAAAGGAACTCAACCTCATTTATTATAAGAACAAAATCAAAATAAAATTACAATGGGATATCAGTTTCCACTTACCACACTGGCAAACATTTTTAAAAATTGATAATACACTCTGTGGTCAAGGGGTGGAGAACAGGCACTATCATATGTTGCTCGTGTTGTTATAACCTCTGTGGAAGCAATTTGCAATATTTATTAGAATTAAAAACCAAACACACTCTTTGACCTAGTAATTATACTTCTGAATATTTATTCTACAGTTATACTCAGCTCCTGTGAAAGGACTTACGTATTGCAGTATTGTTTGTATTCATGCTAGATTAGAAGAAAGCTAAATTTTTTAGGTTGTTTTTATCAATGAAGGACTAATTAAGTGAATTTGGTATAGCCATACAATGTAATATTTTATAGCAGTTAAAAAGAACATAGTGATATGGAATGCTCTCCAAGGCATATTAAATGAAAAAAGCAAGATGGACAACACTTTGTATAATATTCTACCATTTGTGTTAAAAAAATATCTGCTTTACAAATCTTCCTGGAATATATCTAGAAGTAAGACTAAATCATAGTAGCAGTGGTTGCCTCTGAGACAGAGATATAAAGAGATGTCTGCCTATATATCATTTTATGCTTTTTAAATTTTGTACTCTGGACATGTATTATCTGCTTATAAAAATGAAATTAAAATTCAGATCAAACTATAAAAGCTTATGAACACATATTTGAAACACATAACTTTTAAAAAATGGATAGAGAATTTAATAAAATGTATTATTCCCAAATTATAAATAGCAAATAAGGTACCCCAAATCTGTTTAGGGGTGAAAGAGATGAATTTTACAAGCCTGTGATAGATGAAATTTTCACAGTAGTACATTTCTTACCGACCAAAAACCCCTAGGGAAATCAGCTGAATATCTTATACTGTAATTTTAGTTTTTCATTTCCTTGTGTAAAAACACCCTAGGAGCTTTGCTGCAAAAAGGAATTCCCTGGGATTTAAAACCAGCATGGTTTAGAGAAGTCCTAACTTCAAAGTTAGATTCCCTACATACTGACCCATGGGTGGCATCTTTCAAAATGAAATAATTGGAATTCAGTGGAAGTAGTGGCAGCCATACCTGGGGTTTGGTGTTGGACTAGGCAGGAAATGCAGTCTGACACCTGGCGACACAGAGCTGTTACAGAGAGCATTGTCAATTGAGTGTGTCCTTGATCAATCTGTATCTGTATATGCCTTGAGACCAAGTGTTAGGAATGACCTTGCAAAGAGACCAGGGGATGGGGAGGGCACCCTTCCCACAGTGCTGAGATGAAGACAGGGCCTGCTCACTGCCATTAACTCCCTCCATCCCCCTGCCCACCCCCCCCAAAAAAAAACCCTGATGCAGAGGAGAGTGGAGGGGTGAGCATCTTCCAACATTCCTGTTCCTGTAGAGTTCTCTCCCTTCATTTTGAGCTGTCAAGGCCATGTCAACCTCACCTACATGGTGGAATTGAAGGCCTTTACTCCAAAATACCACTCCACAATATTAACTTCATTGCTCATTAGTACATAGTTCTAGTCCATTTGGGTCCTGATAGTTTTTCTGATCTTATACTTTCCCTTCCCTTGGAGGGCTCACACCTCGCATTCTAATCACCTTAGTTGAGGAGAAAACTTGGAAAGACTTGACATCTTGCCGAGGGCAAGAATGTAGGAGAAGTTGGGGAGGGGCCAAAGACTCACTTCACTACCTCTACTGTTCTCAGAGATGGGCCCTGACTGAACATCAGAAAATCATCTTCGATACAAGTCAACTTGGCTCAAGCATCAGAGAAGACCCTGATGTGACAGCTAGCCTGTTTCTGAAGTATCTGGCACCCCCTGGGTCTCAGTACATTCTTATTGTTTGACTCTGTTCTGAACTAATTGACCCTTCTTAAAAATGGCCATAATTAGTTTTCAAGTTCTGGAGGAAAGTTGTTATAAAGAGTTCTATTTCCAGTGAGAGCCAGCACTTGAATTTTCAGAGGTTCACTTCATCTTCTACCCTTTACTAAGTTTTTGTCCAGTTCATTAGTTACATTTAGAGGAAATGGAATAAGGGGGGAACAGAGGAAACTCGCCTTTGTCAAAAACAGTTCTGGTAAAGGATTTTCTTGGCAAGTATTTATAACCGCTGGTTTATAAAAGGCTCGAGATTAACTCTGGATTTAATTTATCTGAGCTATATATATTTCCCAGTCCTCGGTAAATGACCAAGAATTGATTCTGGATGGTGACAAATCTGATCACCATCACATTTGAGTGCCCCTTGGGGATTAGGCGAGGCATTTTAATACCAAAGTACAAAACGGATTCCTGCCCTGCTACAGACACACACACTGAAGCAGGAAGGAGATTAGAGTGAGTCAGCTGTTGGACACTGTCCATGCCCCAGTCCTCTGAGGTTTCTGAGCCCCATCTGCCACTGCATGGGCAGTCACTAGTTCGACTGGAACCTAACCCATCGAATTCAAGTGTAGACATACCTTCTGGTATTCCCACCAGTGTTTGTGAAGAGTCTACAATGATGCCTGACTTCTCAGTTGTGGTCAACACCTCTCAGGACAGCAGTGGAGACACTGACTGATTTGGAGGCAGAAATGATGAGCTGCTGATCAGGGGTCCCTTTGCAAAATGGTTGGGCCCCTTTAGGACACTTGATCATAAACAAACTATGATTATGATCTTAACTAACAGTAAACTAACTGTGGATTCTTCTCTTCTGCATATTAGGGCCCACTGATATCCTCACCTCTAAATTACATTTAATAATATTCAAACGAACACTTTTCAGCATCAGTGCAGATCAGCCTAGAAAAGCTGACCCTGCTTTCAGGTCCCCAAAGGGTGCTTTCCTTCTGATGCTCTCCTGTTTTCCTGTATCCTTTGTTGCAGCCACCTCCTTTTTATATCCTGACTTCTCTTCCTTCTTTCTAGTCTGTTTCAAAGTGACTACTTTCATTTTCTTAAAATATTCAGGCAGTGAATACTTTTTCTTTAATAAATCTCAGGCAGGTCCCATGGTCCTTAATCAAATATAACCACTCTTCATCTTCAAAGTTTGGCATGGTCTCATGCTCCTTTTGTCTGTGCCCAAGGTGCTTTCCTATTCCCCAGCTTCATTTGTCATCTCCAAATCTGGATGGTATAATTTTCCTCATCTCACTTCTTGTAAACTGGGATAGCTTTCCAATTAGCAGCTTGGGCTCTCTTTAGAACCCCACTTCCAGATCCCCTTTGTAAAGGTCCTAAAAACCCACCCACCATCAAAAATTGGACAGTTCTATGAGCGTCCATGGCCTGGAAAATAACATTCAGGGGCAAGGAGCTGTACCTTCAGTGTGTGTTAGCACTTCAAACATGGCACATTTCTTAAGCTCACTTTGACATGCATAATGGGCCTGGAATGGAAGGCAGTGGGTGTGGGTGGGCTTGTGGAGCTTTCAAGGAGAGAGGGCTGCTGGCTTTTGGTACATCCAGATGGAACAGGATGAGGCAGAAGTGCTGTATAAGCATTTTAGCCACACTAGGAGTCTTGCTCCATTAGTCAACAACTTTAAGCAGAAAAAAATTCACGTTTGGGAAAGAGGCATGAATTTTGTCATGTGTGGCACATGCCCATTTTCTGCAGGAGGTCTGTTTCAATTAATTTATTACATATTCTTTCCCTTGGAAAGGTACACAGATAAACACATAGAGACCTAGATCTTTTTCAAAGCTTTTCCAAAAATTGGGGCAGTAAGTTAAGGGGCACAAGAAAGAAAGATGAGATTTACCCATTTACCCTAGACCTCCACACCCCAAGACAGAGAGAGCCATAGATATGTATTGTATAGTGTTCTGTGTGTGTGTATGTATGTATGTGTGTGCACAACCCCACGATGTGACTTGTGACTCCAAAGTAATAACAGATTGCCAGACATGGGTTTTGGAATCTTTCTTATTACATTACTATCTCAGCCTGTACATATGTGAGTCCTGTGTGTATAAGTATACATGTGTCTAGTCACACAAGCTCACTATATATGATCCAAAGTGCCAACATTAGGGAGGCTGCAGTGGGATGATGAAAGTGAGCTTTGCGGTTTGTGTTGTATATGTTTACATCAAGATCTGGAATCCAGGGACCTGCTGTTTTCATAGTGGCTGCGTTCTCAGCACAGCCTGTTTGGAAATGCTCCGGTCCCAGAGAGCCAGGCTCCTTCATGAATGGGAAATGAGATGCCTCCTCCCTTCAGGCTGCCAGAGATGCCGCTCCCCTCCTGCAATCTTCTCTACTTTTAGAAAACATGTGCTGAACTTGTAAATGTGGTTTCCTGCGCTCGTAGGAGTATTTTTGTTTTGAATCAACATTCACAGTCTTTCTTAGCTTGAGGTCCTGGGGTAAGTGGTGAAGAGCCCTTCCCATCCAGATCCTTGCCATGTTAGGTAGCCCCGTCTGAATCCTTCTTTATGAACACCAACCCGTACCACTAGCTCCCCAATATGTAGTCAATACAATTCTCTCACGTTGCAAAGAAGAGGAAAACAAACAAGTGCAGATATGTGCAACAGTTTTTGTGCCACTGTGGGGAGGCTGTGTCGTGCTGGGGTTGGAAGGCTGCCAGCCGTCTCACCAGCTGGGGCACCTTGGATGGGCTGCTTACCCCCTCTGTGCCTCAGTTTCTCCCTCTGTACGCTGAACCTCATGTGATTGTTGGGCAGATTAAGTGAGGTAATACATAAATAATGCTTAGGCTACCACTCGTGTTTATGAGCTCTCAGTGCTGCCGCTGCTGTTCTAAAAGGCAGCTTGAATGGGAAATGAGCCCTCCACCTACAGATTCCAATGTAGATTTAAACATCAACACTCCTCAAGAAATGCAGTGCTTTTTCTCCAGATTTTAGCCTGACCTCTTTTTTTTTTCTAGCCAGCATTAGTTGTTGTTGTTGTTGTTTTAAAATCAGAATTGAGCCCATTATAAGAAAATTCAATTTAAGAAATTCAGGCCCTTTGCCTTGCTTAAAACCCTTTATAGCTCCATATTATCTATGGGGGGAAAATGCAAACTCCTTAGCCGGCTATCAAAGGTTCTTTACAGTATGGCTACTGTCTATACGTCTTTGTTGTCATCCCACTGGGCACTTTTCCCTAAGTATTTTGTGCAGCAGCGGTGCAGAATCAGCCCTGGTTCTGCTACACCACTGTATTATTTCATGTCCCTGGGCCTCTGCGAAAGCTGCTCCCTCTGCATGGACTGCTGTCATCCCCTCTTGGCTTTCTGGGACAACTCTGTCTGGCTTCACCTATGGTGAGTCTTCCTACATGCTTCCTCAGATCAGCTTACTGTCTCCACCTCTGTGTCTTGGTCATATTTTCAGTTTTGTACTCATTACCTGGTGTTGCAGTGCATTTATGTATTAGTTTGTCTCTCTGACTTGACTGAGTTTCTTGAGAGCAAGGACAAGGTCTTATTCGCTTCTATATTCCAGCAGTGAACAAACAGCACAGACTCGGTGATTCAAGAAATGTTCGTTTCACTGTTAAAATTGAAATAGGGAGTAAATATTTTCAGGATTAAAGCAAGCACTGGAGTTTTTTTGTTTAATCTTTTGGTTTTTTTTTTCTTTACAATAATGAAGCCAGCTATTATATTTAAAATATTTTGTAGAACAAGGCACATTTATATAAATGAAGAGTAGTTGAAGCAACAGCAAGGTTGAGGTTTCTTCGATTAAATTTGTTTGCTTCAATCAGTATTGCTGTAAGGGCTATGGGAAGGAAGGAAGATGGAATAAGCTATATTCTGTTTCCTTAAGAAGCTTTCCATCTGGGAGGGAATAAAACAATGAGAGTAGAAGTAGAGCAAAATGCACACCGTTAGAGGTGAACCAAAAAGAGTTCTGGAGGTTTGAAGGAAGAATCAGCCAAACGCAATTGGGGATTAGGAAGAGGTGTTGTGTGGAGTGGCAGTGTGGGGGACTGGTCCTGCTGTGTAGGTGGGCTGTACTAGGCAGAGATGGGCAGGAAGAACATTCTGGGCAGGAGGGACAGTGGTGCCTAAAGACCTAGAGGGGCCTAGCGGGATATATACTTAAAGACCACCACCCACCCACCTGGCTCCATGTTATGTTCAGTATGAGAGTGTGGTTGGGGGAAAGGTTAAAAAGCAAGTTTGTGAACATTTACAAAGGGTCCAAAGTCCCAGAATGAGGAAATTGAACTTCACATAGTAGGCATTGGGGAGCAATCAGTATTTTTGAGCATGAGAGTGATATAAATAGAATGCTTCAGAAAATTCTGCTCATTGGTGTATATGGACTACACTGGAGAAGGAGAACCTAACCGTAGGGATAGGGGATGAGAGACTGTGGCAGGTGTGTAAATGGGCGGTGCTGGCAGTGGAATGTAGTAGCTGACAGGCCTTGCAGAATCAAAACGGTGAGGACATGGTGGTCATTTGGTGTGAGATGAGCGAGAAGAGAGAGTCTCATGGGATGCTTGGGTTTAAAGCCTGGGTTCAAAGGGAAATGGTGGTACTATTAAGGAAATTTGATAACTCCTGGGGAGGAGGTTATATTATTAGGAAACTGGTGAGTGTAGTGGGGGCCATGTCGAGTTGGAGGGCCTCCAGCTAAGTCTGAAGGTGAGGAGAAAGGTCAGGGTGAGAGCTGACATCAGGGGACAGATGTGGAACCGAGGAAGGGAAGGTAAAGAGAGAAGAAAACCGAGTATAGAACCTCAGAGAATTGCCTACATTCAAGGAACTGAGGGAAAAGAAGGGCTGATGAAGGAGAACAGTGATAGGAATAGGGTAGAATGAGGGTGGACAATGGAGTATCGTGGAATTCAAGGAAGAGTTTTCAAGGAGAGAATCCTTCTTGGAAGGGAACTCAGGTTAATTCACTTTCTGACACGTAGTTTAGAAGTTGATTTGGGTTTCCATAGCTCTTTTTGAAGCATCCTTTGTAATTATTGGTGTATATATCTGCCTCCCCTTCCAGACTGGGAGCTCCTTTAAGGTAGAAACTGGTCTTACTTGTGTTTTTGTCTCTAACACTAGCAGAGAACCTGGAATGTATCTAGGGCTCAATGAATCTTTGTTGAATGGGTGAGTAAACAAACAAAACAACAGAGAAGATGAAGACAAGGAAAAACCCATTGTGCTTAAAGAAGAAGTATGGCTCTTGAAAGTGAGCATCTGAATAAATTTCTGCTCTTGATAAAGGAAGAAACAGTCTATGCATGGGTGGTTAAAATGTGAACACTTAAAAAATTCTGAGTCCTCCATTATGGCATGAAATTCATCATCCAAAGTCTCATAGGTTTAAGCCACATGATTTGTGAGGTATTGCAGTGAAATTATCTAGGAAGTAAAGAGTTCTCTAACATTCCAGCTGCCTGAATTCAAATGGCCACATGATTAATGACATTGCGAGACACATCCAGGGCCTTTCATTTCCCAACACTTTATAAACATTGAGTAATCTCACAGTGTCCTTGTGAGATATTATCATGTTCATTTTCCATATGGTTAACTGAACCAAGGAGGTTAAACGACTTGCTCAAAGGCCACAATGGAAGTCAACGATATCAAACGCTCAGAACAATGGAGCTCCCAGTTCCCACACCTCACAGTAGATTGCTGATCGGAATCCCACTCCTATACCATTAGGAAGCCTGACTGACTGGCCAACGCTGTAATAGATCATACTTTACAGCTGAGATAAGTGAAGATTAGCATGCTGTCTCACGCAGGTCAGGGCTGGCCCTTGGAAAGAGAGAAAACTATGCTCTCCAAGAGCATGTGATGTGATGTGAGACATGCCTGGAAAAGGAAGAGCAGAACCAGAGATGGGTGAAATTTCTTCTATGGATTTCTGAAAACCTTTGCCAAGATGGGAGCTGGAGTGTGGGTGGAGAAAGGCAGGTTTAGGAAATATTGATGAGCATCTTAAATCTGAACCATCGTGCCCTCTTATCTTTCTTACAAATATTTGCATTCTTCTTTATCTTTCGGTTTTGATATTGTCTTTTTACACTACTTATATCTCCGTGTTCTTAGTATGACGCTCCTTTGTTCTAAGAAATGCCAAAATGTCACACTGTCAGCCCCTATGCACATGGCCTTTAGGAAAAACACAATCTTCTGAAGAACTGTTACAGATAAGGTGAAATTTGACAGTCTTTGTAACTGGGTGGCTCACTAGGTTGGGATATATGTCTTTGATTTGCAGTTATGTATTTGTAGCCAAGCCTTCAAACGTCTTTGTACTTTAGTTTTCTCCAAATGAAGAGCATGGAGAGGATGCTGTTGGACCCTTGTGCATATTCCCCTGGCCTTCCCGTATGGGAGCACACAGACCCAGTGACTTCTACTGCAAGCACCTGTGACTCTGCCTGCGGGCCCTCTCTGACTGCTGGAACATGCTCAGCGTGGACTGGGGCAGGTTAAAAGTGTGGGTAACTAGTGCCCTGAAGATTGATGGGAATTGGAGCAAAACTTTAGCTTCCTCTCCTCACAGGTGTGTTCTATGCTGCCTCACAGAGGTCCTCATTAGCATTGCATGTGAGTTACCCACAGCATCAGGAACTTGCTTGATAATACACACCCATATTGACTTCCTTTCCTTCCCTGTCTTGCTTCCCAGCTCTCCTAGTAGTGCTTCCTGGGATCATGGTCCAAACAAACCACTTGCACCCAAAGCCCTGTCTCAAGGTCTACTTCTGGGCCAGGCCAACATAAGGTTTATAGCTATAAGAGTTATAGGGTCATCAAAGGATGCTGAGGACTTGAAGTCCTGGTAATAATCAATCATGTGTATGTTTACAGTGCACTTGCATACTCATTTTCTCACTAGATTCTTACAACCACTAGTGAGCTATGATGACTATTATTATTATCCCTATTGAATGTGGCGGACATTGAACCTCTGTGGGCTTAAATGTCTTGTTAAGAGCTAGTAAGTTGTGCCTCTGGCCTTTAATTCAGACCTCTGTCTCCAGATCACCACCTGCTTATACCACCTCACCCTATCCTCAGGTGTGGTTAGCCAAGAAGGAGTATAAGATGACTTTTAGTGCTCTGCCAAATGTAGATTCCATTAGTGTAGTTGAATAGCTATGTAACCTTTACTTACATGATGAATTTCATTGAAAAATGTATATATATATATATATATATATATATATATATATGAACTTTGATTAGCCACCATTGTGTTTTAAGGTAAATTAAACATTTAGATTTAAGTTATATCTTGATTCCCTTTAGAGAAAGGTTACACATCGTCAAAATCAGTTGTCCTTCAAAATTTTTATGAATTATTTTTTATAATTTGTGTATTTTTTTCAAATCATAGTTTCCTAGAGTTAGAAGAAACCTTAAAATTTAAAGATGCTGAAATCTCATCTATAGCATCTTTGACAGGCTATGCAATTTCCACTTTGACATTTCTCACAATGTTACTGTCACAAGAGGGGGCTCATTTCATTCTTGAAATGTCCTTGATTGTTTAAAATTTCTTCCTTTTATTGAGCCAGAATGGCTTTCTTTAATTCCCCTCTCATTAGTGTGGTGAAGTCCTGTATAAATAAACATAACAAGTCTAATCTTCAGTCTTGGGCCTCTTTCTATGTTAAAATAATTCTTGAAGTCCATAATTTTTTCCTGTGTTAGCAGCTATCTATGTAATTTTGCTCTGAGTAGGAGTGGCTGTACTGGTACCTCTAACACATAAATAGTTTTTCATTATGTTGCAGTGGTTCTCTTTGTAGGTAAAGTTTTCAGCCCACTAGAGGATCCCAGCATTCATGGCACCTTTTAGTGCATTGGCATGTTATTATACAAATATTATTTTCCCTTAGGTCTCTCTTTAAACCATGAGTGTGTTAGTTTACTCCCCACCCTGTGAGTTTTTACTTGTTATTGGATTTCTTCTTAGTTATTTCTAATTTGCTCTTCTTCTTTGGTTTTAAAATGATGTGTGTTAATTGAATCCATATTTTGAGTCCACAATTTGACATTTGCTCTTTTCTTTGAGGTCTTGTTGTTTCTCCTTAAAGAAATTGCAGTTTGGCCGACTGATTTGTTTTGAGGAGGTGGAAAGCACTCCTCCATATTTCTGCCCTGGATACCCTACTTGAAGACAGTTTTTTGGCGTTGTCCCTCTTCCCCAACCCTCCCTCCACCCCCAGTTCCTACAGTCTTCTTTCTTTAGCGTCTATCTCCACAACGCAAAAGACATGGATTTTAGAGTCTAGTGAATATGGATTTTTAACACCACCTCCATCACTGTATTAGTTTCCTTGAGATGCTGTGACAAGTTGCCACGAACTGGATGGCTTTAAACAACAGAAATGGATTACCTCACAGTTCTGAAGGTCTGAGTTTGGAGTCAAGATACTGACATGGCTGCACTACCTCCAGGGGTTCTCGGAGAGAATTCTTCCTTGTCCTTCCTGCTCATGGGGCTGTTGGCATTCCTTATCTCATGGCTGCATCTCTCTCTGCTTTGTCTTCACATTACATCATATCTTCAGAGACCCTTTTCTCCAAATAAGGTAACATTTACAGGTTGCAGGAATTAGGACCTCATATGGTTTCAGGGCCACCATTCAGCCCATTACAACTACTCTTACTATGATTTTAAGCATATGAGCTTCCATTTTTTCATCTATAAGTAGGAACTAACATTGACCACTTTACCGTATTGTAGTGGTTTAAATGAGATAATATATAAAGAGCTCAGCACATAATAGGTGCTCAGTAAATTTTAGTTACCTATTTTTGCCTTCTGGTTTATTGACCTCTTAGATTCTAGGTGTGTTATTCAGGAACAGGCACTTAATCTTTCCTACCTTTAGTTTACTGCATTTTCATATTTAGGCATTAAAACACTTTTCTCACAACATCTTTGGAAAGATCCAGTGAGATAATGTATGTGAATGTGCCTTGTCAACCAAAGACTGCTATGAAAAGCAAGTTGCTACCATCTTATTATTAGTGTATGTTAAAGTTGTTGCCAAGTAGGAGTCTCAGATATTCTTCCAGTGAACGGCCACGTAGCCGAGTCTCTTCTAGTCTATATTTGTTTAATTGATTTTTTGAAACCAAATATAGTATTTTATATCCTGTTACATCTAGTTTTGTTTATCTTGGGCCAGCATCCTGTCTGTCAAGTTTACTTTGAGTCTGTATTTTGGGAGTTATTTATTGGCCAGGTTATCCCTTAAAGCTTTGGGGCTCCTGCTGGTAGGAACATGTTAGATTATAGTGCCGAGAGCATTCAAAGTGTGTGAGTGCTAAGTTCCCCATCACCCACCCACCTCACCTCTCCTCCCCTCCTGGCTTTCTTCAATTTTAGAATGTCATAGAAACTCCCCAGTTTAATCTTATTTTTGATTGAATATATCTATAGAGCACTAACTGCTCCCATTTTTTTTAAATTTTATTATGTTATGTTAGTCACCATACAACACATCATTAGTTTTTGATGTGGTGATCCACGATCCATTGTTTTTGTATGACACCCAGTGCTCCCATTTCACTAGAATTTTCTAAGATTTGTTGACACTATATAAAGGACTTGAAATTTAAAACAAGAAACAAAGAAACCCCTGTGGTATATATACGTATCCATGGACAAAGCAATCAGAAAATTGCCTTTTATTTTCCTAATAGAACGCCAGAAAATCATTTGTTAGGGTCAGAGTCAGATGTCTGGGTTTTTCAATACACACACACACACACACACACACACACAAGTCCTGGGTCTATAATGTTTTAAATTTCCTATTTGTTAGAACATTTGGTTTAGATAGAGTTTGAGTACCTTCATTCCTTTTGAATACCATCCTTTTAATGATCATGCACATAAAGAGAAAACTTACACACATACATGCAAACCGGCAGAACCCTATTAATGCAGCTTCAGCAAGGATGAATTTATAACTCAGGAATGAACAGTTAAACCTTCCATCACAGCTCATCACATTTATACAGCAACAGAAACTGTAGTGGTTCAGTCTGACCTGGGGGTCTGGAAGCATTACAGTTTATTAGGCAAAGCGTTTACGATACCCTCATTTGCAGAGATGTTTCCGTCAGAGCAATACCAAAACAAAGAAAATGGGAATAGCTATGAACTTGTCAATCTTTAGTCTTTCAAATGTAGCATTTCACAATTTTGTTATCTACTGCAGACCTTAGAGAAGCTAGAGTCTGATGAATATCTTTCAACTCCTATTAAGATCAAACTCAGCAGTCTGTAGCTTGTCAACCGTCGTATTCATGAAGAGCAATAGATCACCTTTGAAACCATTGAGAATAAGTAAGATGGTGGCTAGATAAAGGTTACTGTGCAGCAGCAGAATATGTAATGGAATCTACTGGCAATTTAAAATAATATGGGATTATTATTTGTTCAATTTTTTCCCCCAGAAATTCAGACTGAGGTTGAGGATACAGTTGCAGAGATATAATCACTGTACTAGAAATTGATGTGGTTATGAATGCAAATGAAAGGAAAATGAGACTTTTCCCCCCAGAAGAGGTCCCTTTTTGCCTATCACTACTTATCAGTAACTGAGGAAACAGAATACCTCTTCCCCAGATTTAATGCCATACACTCTCCCAGCTAGTAACACATTCATTTAAATTAAGCTTTAAAGACAAAACCCCAATCAGCAATTGCAGTCAAGGTATTATTTCAATCAAAAGATTTTTTGAAGGGTGGATTGATTAAGGAACAAGTTAAGCAATATAAATAAGTAGAATAGTAAAGTAAAAAATAATCCCTTGGGGACTTAGAATGGATACTTTTAGGGCTTAAAAACAAGGAAGAACTTTAAATATCCACTCCTCCAAAGAGTGAAAATTTTTAGACTTTTTTTTTAAAGATTTTATTTATTTATTTTTTAAATCTTTTTTTTTAAGATTTTATTTACTTATTTGACAGAGAGAGAGAGAGAGAGAGCACAAGCAGGCGGAGTGGCAGGCATATGGAGAGGGAGAAACAGGCTCCCCACTGAGCAGGGAGCCAGATGCGGGGCTCGATCCCAAGACCCCAGGACCATGACCTGAGCCGAAGGCAGCCGTTCAACGGACTGAGCCACCCAGGCGCCCCAAGATTTTATTTATTTGACAGAGAGAGACACAGCGGGAGAGGGAACACAAGCAGGGAGGAGTGGGAGAGGGAGAAGCAGGCTTCCCGTGGAGCAGGGAGCCCGATGTGGGGCTCCATCCCAGGACCCTGGGATCATGACCTGAGCCGAAGGCAGACGCTTAACGACTGAGCCACCCAGGAGCCAAAATTTTTAAAGACATTAACAATGAATATTGCTTTGCTATTTAATTCCCCCTTGGACCAGCCCCATTTTCCTCCCTAAAGGAATGATTGCTTCTCTTAACTGAAGGCAGAGCAGATGTGACTATTTTAGGGGTGGGGGGAAGAGAATAAGCCAAAAAGTACCATCCCCTCCCTAAAAGTATTGCTCACCAATCCTTGAAATTCTAGCCTCTACATTTATGTTTTAAATTGAGTCATTTTATCTTCCCAAAGTCTCAGTAAAAATGCATCTACCTTGAAATGCTGGCACTCATTGACCCAAGACTTTCGAACTTTAATATGCAGGAGAATCACCTGGGGAACCTGATGGTGGTACAACTCCTGGGGCCCAGCCTCAGAGATTCTGATTTGTTGTGTCTGGGGTAGGGTCCAGGGATTTACTTTTTTAACGAGCTCTCCAGGTGAATGTGATACATGGACCATACATTGAGAAACCCTGCCCTTGACCATTTTAGCAGGACTCGGTCATAAACATATTTTAGAAGAGAAAGTAGAGAAGTGGGGTGGTGGGGAGGGTATAGCAAGGAAGGGATGGCAAGCAATGTGGAGAGCCTGGCTGGAGTGATGGGAGGTTGATTTAGAGCAAACAAGGAAACATTTGAGGATCCTAGAAAATAGTGACCAATTAATTCAACCGTATTTTGATGTAAGTCACCCACAGACATAAAACTTGAATCCACGGATTTATTAATTAGAAATTTCCACCTGCCCTCATATTACTCCCCACTTCCACGTACCACCACACACACAAACACTGAGGTCATTCATTGTGGTTGTTTGGCATTTTAGGTTCTTCGTCCTTGGGACAGTCCACTTGTGTGAAGCTATTCTTAAATATCGTGCCCATATAATACTTAATATCTAGCTGAAAGTGGGGGAAGAAAGCAATAACCAGAGTTACTTGAAATTAGGTGGACAGCTCATCCATCCCACTCCTGTACCCCCAGAAATTTATGGATTTCAACCTTTTTTGCCACTGATCTTTGTTTAAACTTCACTGTAGTTGACCTTAGGCAACAAATAACCCCAATATTGACATGCCCAAGGGAACATTTTTCCTTCTCCTGGTCCAGTGTTCCAGCAGAGTTGTACTGATTCTCTTGGGATAGAACTGAATGGAGGAAGAAGGCATTTCTTAGCTCCGGACTTCAGTTTAGCCAGAGCATCTTTAATTTTACTTTCTTTATTTGAAATATGTAACTTAAAAAGGAAAAATCCTTCCAAATCAGAGGGGAGGGGAAAACTACACAGTTTTCTTTCTTAAAAAGTTATAATTGCCAGAAAAAATTCAGAAATGAATAACAAAGAAAATAAAGGTCAGACATAACAGAGTTAACTCCTGTTAGTCTTCAGGCATATTTCCTTTTAGTCTTTTGGTTTGTTTCTGTTCTTGTATTACATATATTTAAAAAATCAAAATGGCACCATATTCTACTTACAGTTCTAAAACTTGCTTTTCCCAGTTAACAATATATTATGAGCATTTCCCTATATTAATATGAGTTCTCCTACAAGTTGTAATAGCTACATTAATTTCCCAGGCTGTGGATATAATTTATTTAACCAGTTTTTCTTCTGCTAGCTATTTAGTTGGTATTCAGTTGGTATAATTTCTCTATATTGTAAATAATGCTCCAGTGAGCAAGGTGGTATATAAATCTTTGTGCACATTTCTGATTACTGCTTAGGGCAAATTCCTAGAAGTGAAATTTCTGGAACAAAGGTTATGCATGATGTTAATGCTTTTGCAACATGTTGTCACATTGCCCTCTAGCAATGTGTGATAGTGACTGTTTCCCTGCACTGCTGGCACCCCTGGAAATTATTTTAAAACATTCTTGCCAATTCCCACTTTTTGATGTATAAATGATGATGATTAATACACTGAAAAAGCCTCTTTTAGAGAAATTCATTGATTTTTTAGCACACATTGCCCTTGATAATCAAATATAAAATACAGTTGATTGTTGCTTTATCCACTAGACTGGTGGCTGAGAAACTTTTTCTGGGAAGGACCAGATAGAAAGCATTTTCTACTTGTGAGCCATATGGTCTCTGTTGCAGCCACTCAACTGCCATTGTAGTACAAAAGAAGCCACAGACAATACAGAAATCAGTGAGCACAGTGATGGTCCAACAAAATGTTATTTACAAAACAGGTGAAGGGCGGGATTTGGCCCCGGGGGCCAGAGTTTGCTGGACCCTGCCCTGGACATAAATGAAAACTCAGTATGTGTTAACCACGGTCCGAGAAACTGGAGGAGAGGCTCTGGTGAGCAGAAATGATAATGGAGTGTGACACTGCTGGGACAAACAGTTGCCTAGGTGCTGAAAGAGCCAGAGAACAGAACAAAGCTGACTCTTAAAGGCCAGGTTGGTGTTAGCCAGGGGAAAACAGGAAAGTTTGGAATGTGGGGATGGGGAATGGAATGAAGGGAATCCAAGGGAGAGAAAACAGTATGCAGGAAGGCCAGAAAAATAAGAACATAATCAAGAAACTCCATGTAGTTTCCTACAGAAAGTGTGTAGAGCTCAGGTAGTATGTTAGTTCTCTCCAGAGAAGCCAAACCTAGAGAGAGAGAGGGTGAGAAAGAGGGAGAGAAATTTATTATAAGGAATTGGCCCACATGATTATGGAAGCTGAGAAGTCCAACTATCTACTGTCTGCGGACTGGAGACCCAAGAAGGCCAGTGGTATAGTTCCAGTCTGAGTCCAAAGGTATCAGGAGTGTTGATAGGATAAGTCCTCCTCTGAGGGCAGGAGAAGACCAATGTCCCAGTTCAAACAGGCAGAGACAGTGAATTCTCCCTTTTTCTGCCTTTTTGTTCTAATCGGTCCTTCAACAGATTGGACGATGCCCACCCACACTGGGGAGGACAATCTGCTTTACTCAATCTACAGACTCAAATGTGAATCTCATCTGGAAACACCCTCACAGACACACCCAGAGATAATGTCTAATGAAATATCTGGGCACCTCAGTGACCCAGTCAAGTTGCCATGAAACTAACCGTCGCAGGTAGAAAGGCAGTAGAGGATGAAGCTGGGAGGGTCAGATTGTGGAGGGCACTGGAGCCACAGCAAAGGGTTTGCACTTATCTTGAAGGTGTGGAGGACCCATGGGAGGATTCTAAGCTAAGAAATGACATGATCAGATTCTTTAAAAAAATTTTTTTTTTCAATAGCTGTATTGTGGTCATATAAGAGATTAGTACCAGGGGACACTGAATGGTTGGTGTATGGGAACTCTGTACTGGTTTTGCGATTTCTCTAAGTCTAAAATTATTTCAAAGTTAAAAATATTCCTCTGGCAACATGTTGAAGATGAAGTAGAGAAGTAGCTTGAAGGGTGGTATTGCAGTAATCCAGGGTGAGGAGGGTCTGAAATAAGCCAGTGGCGGTGGGTATAAAGACAAGAGGGTGGATGAGAGAAATTTAGAGGCAGGACTTAGTGACTGAGCAGATAGGTTGGAGATAGAGCCATCTCAGGGAGAAGCCTAGCATTTAATGATAATGTTCCTCCCTTGGGAGGAGAAAGGTGATTTTTTTTTTTTTTTTTTTTTTTTAGGCAGAGGTGGAATAAGACCAAATGTTTGCAGATGTTTAGAGAAATTGAATGACTTCCTTCTCACTGAATGAGAAGATTTTCAAGTGAACTCTAGCTTGGTCTCTAACCCTTTATCACAGGTTTACTGCTGCTTTCAAGATAAGAGGAGATGGCCAGGACTGTTAATGTGCACACCGTGAATTTATACACAATGTAGGAAGAGTATGGGGGAGTCACTGGACCATAGAGAAATGTACTATTAGTCAGACATGTGATATTTCATACTCTGAATGCTTCTTTGAAAATGGTTGAGTTCATATAGTAGCTTTAAGAAAGATTCATGAAGTGTGTTATGTTATACTGTCTCAGAGTGTTCTCGGTGGCTCCCAGCCTTGGGTAAAATCCCAGAGAATTTCCCCCCTTTATCATTTGATCGAATGCAGTGACGCTAAAGATAGCAGCTAAATTGGGGCGCCTGGGTGGCTCAGTTGGTTGGGCGACTGCCTTCGGCTCAGGTCATGATCCTAGAGTCCCGGGATCGAGTCCCACATCAGGCTCCCTGCTCAGCAGGGAGTCTGCTTCTCCCTCTGACCCTCTTCCCTCTTGTGCTATCTCTCATTCTCTCCCTCTCAAATAAATAAATAAAATCTTTAAGAAAAAAGATAGCAGCTAAATTGAATAGGTTATTCTCAGGGAAGACATCTAGAAATATGCTTCACAAAACCATTTCTTGGGGGTTATTTTCTTCTCCTGTAATTCATGGCTGACCGATTGATGATCACTGGCTGAATATGAAATATTCAGATGTTTGTTCTATATAATATTCCAAACTGGTTCATTTTGCAGGCTGAATTTACTGAAATAATCAGTTATGTTGCTGATATCCAATTATTTTGCTGTCCCCCTCTAAAACTCTAAAAGTATCAGCTTTTCCAATAACACTCTGAATTCCTTTGAAAAGTTTGAAGCAGTCTGTCTTTTAAAGGGTTCCTCAGGGAGTGCCTGGGTGGCTCAGTCAGTTAAGTGTCTGCCTTCGGCTCAGGTCATGGTCCCAGGGTCCTGGGATCAAGCCTTGCGTCAGGCTTCCCGCTCAGCATGGAGTCTGCTTCTCCCTCTCCCGTCTGCTCCTCCCCCAGCTCATGTTCTCTGTCTCTCTCAAATAAATAAAAAATCTTTAAAAAAGAATAAAGTGTTCCTCAGAGCAGTTAAGAATACAAATACATATTAAAATGTAAATTCTGTATTTCACATTACATTATTAGATATATTTTTCCAAATGATTTAAAATATTAGAGGAACTATGGATATATTGTTTCCCAAATCTTAAGATTGCTCATGAGAGAAGAGGGAAACACAACCAATCAAGAATTATGTGTTCTGTATGCATATGACTGTAGATGCTATGGAGGAAGTAAGATAAAAAGAAAGAAAAAATCAGAATGAGAGAAAGCTCTCAAGAATTTATAAACAGGGCGCCTGGGTGGCTCAGATGGTTAAGCGTCTTCGCTTCGGCTCAGGTCATGATCTGGGTCCTGGGATTGAGTCCCGCATTGGGCTCCCTGCTCAGTGGGGAAGCCTGCTTCTCCCTCTGCTTCTCTCTCTCGCTCTCTCTCTCTCTCTGTCTCTCTTGAATAAATAAATAAAATCTTTAAAAAAAAGAATTTATAAACAGTAAGATGAAAACATAGGTATCTTATCTGTCTATGGGAGAAGAAAAACAGAACTTTGATTTCAGGGTCAAATGAAACACAAATTGAATATTTTGAAAGTATTCATTTAAATGCTAATAAGAACATATTCATAAACATCCATAATAATGATGCCTATTGTTTTCTGAGGTACAAAAGAGATGATAAAATGTAATCACTAAATGTTGGCTGGATGAAAGCCCAAGCTTTCCTGAACACAGCAGCCAACTGATGGAGTTTGGATGTTTCGGTCTTGTTCCGGGAATGCCTGACCCAGGTGATGATTTTGATTCAGTGCTCAGCCATTTGAAAAAAGAGCAGTGGGAGTTCATCTGCTGGATAACAGTTGCTTGAATTTTTTTTTAAAGATTTTATTTATTTATGCATGAGAGAGAAAGGCAGAGGGAGAAGCAGCTTCTCCAAGGAGCAGGGAGCCCGACGCAGGACCCCAGGACCATGACCTGAGCCAAAGGCAGACACTCAACCATCTGAGCCACCCAGGCGCCCAGTTGCTTGAATTTTTAAACCAGGAATGTCTGGGTCCCCATCTCCTAAAGCATGGGCTTACAGGAGACATGTCCTAGGCAGTCGTACTGATATCTGTATTGAAACCTATGTTGTCCTTTGGCTAAACTTTAAAATGAAACCTGTTTGGAAAACTAACACAAAAGCTGCCCTAAACTGGCCAGGATGGCTATCCACCAAAAGGAGCTAGAGGTTGCTTCTACACAGAAAAAAAGAGGTTTTCTAACAGGTCATCCCATAACAGCTGTGTGTTAGACTAAGCAGCAGGTTTTAATCTTCGTAGACTAAGAGTAGCTTTAGTTGTACATTTTTGACTACTTAACTCAAGGCTTTCGAAAGGAAAACATTCAAAAGAACCCCCAATGAGTCAGCAAAGACTCTGAAAAGATTGTGTATATTTTCTAAAGCATATTTTAAAAAATCACGTACAGGGGAAAAGTGTAGAACATGTACCCACAAGAGCTAAATTTAAAAAATGTGCGTAGCAGTGAACACATGCATAGCATATGGATGCGGCTGACGGAAGAGTTCCTGGCCTCCATTCAAGACACCACTCACAGCAGATGCACCGCCATAAATTTGAGCTACACAAGCCACATCCTCGCTGATCAGGTTCCAGTCAGTTCTCTTCGAATCCACTATGGCTGACGCACACTGGAACTCCAGCTTTCCTTTTGGTTGGAGAGAAAAGAAATTCCTTTATGAAAAGACCAAGGCATACATGTCCCAGACAAATAGATACTCTCTCATTCCTTGACTCTCACAAGACATTGGCTAGAAAAGCTCCTGGCTGCTTTTCACTTCAGTTTTTCTGCCTAGCAGATTGTGCCCAGCAGTCTGATTCCAATAGCTCAGCAAGGACAAATAGCAGTCCTTGGGAGTAGCCTCTGCAATTTCTTTAGGATTAAATTATACTTCCCAAGCAGATTTCCAGGCTCTGACTATAATATCAGGGGAACCCTTACTATTTTTCCTTTCATGACCAAAAAAAAAAAAAAATACTGCTTTATGTACTTGCTGTTAGTGTTCTTGGGTGTTTACTTAAAAATCCCGACACACTTTTAACATTTATAAAATAGGTACATATTCTATACTTTGATATTTTATGAATCAAATAAAACATTTGAATCACCTCTATATGGACCTATAGATGTGCTAGGTTATCAGAGTTCTCTGTTGACTGACTCAATAATTGAAGGCTCTCAGTACAAGAGGTACAGCATTTAGCTGGACCAGCGACTGGTAAAATGTTCTCTATCAACAAATCACATAGAAGTCTTTGGTCCTTCGCTGGATGGGTAGAGCAGATGTTGGAGAGGAGGGGCCTGCTTTGCAAAATCCTTTTGACAATAATTTGATAACTTTGGCAGAATTGAATCTGCTAATTTGATTCTTAGATTTCTAGGTGGTGGAGCAGTACCAGATGCCTCACAAAATATTAGCTTCCATGTTTAACTGCTTTCATCACATCCTGTTCACTTCTCTATGGGGAGCTTCATATTAAATCAGATGCAGCTGCTGAAGTGAAAGCTTTCTTTCATGTTCTTATTTAGTATGAAAACAATAGCAAAAATAAACGTTCAATTTCCTAACTTTTAGGAATTCTTCTTTTGGTTTTGTCTCTCTCTCTCTCTCTTTTTTTTTTTTTTTTTTGGATGGAAGAGGGATAGCTTGATCAGGGTACTGTTTGGGAGACAGACCATCTGACTAAAGAAAGAAAAGAATTCCCTAGAGACCTATTACCTGCCCTCACCCCTCTGGCAAAACCCACTAAATGTGACGAGGTAGTACTTTTTCTTGCAAATAATTTGTCTCATTTCAAAAATTATAAATGTTGTTTTCTCTAATTCTGACAATTGTGAATCACTTTTTAGTTCACTTGATGTATTTTAGTGGACTAGACCTCAATTCTACTTTGTTTAATGTAATTTCCATTGCTCAAGGAATTAAGTTATCATTTATTGGTTACTAAGTTTCAAAAGAGAAGAGAAAACACTTGTAAAAAAGGGACATTTCATCCCTGGTTTGTATTACAGCTTCTGACATATTTTTAGATGCCAACAAGTAATGTCAGACTAACAGCTGTTAAAATAATTCTTCTTTAATACCCATACAGGAACGAAGATTTACAGAGAGCTTTGTGTGCATACCTGGTTGATAATCAGAGAGGTTTGATTCTCCCTTCTCTCTTTTTCCTTCTGTTCCCTCTGAGTTTTCTTTTGTCATAGCCTTGCAATTTGCAAAGAATTGCTGTTTTTCAGCTCCCTGAAGTGAAATAACAGCAAAGAAGTCCCCTTCCTTGCATCATTAAGCCTGCACTCTGTGGCCCGGACTCTGGGATACCTTACTTTGGAGTCCATTTCCCGATTTACATTTGCCTACAGTTACAAAGTGCTCTGAAGGGCAAACCTGGATGGGAAGCCTGGAATAGGGTCTTGGGAGCTTTTTAAATCTCTGAAGTCATTAGTACTTTGTTAACCACCTGTGGAATAAGAAACGTCTGGGTTGGCTGGTTCTAGCAAAAAGTGTCTTTTCCCTTCTTACTGGTCTCAGTGGAGTTGCCCTTTCCTGCTGCCTCTGAGAGATGTGGCAGAGTGAAAAATTGTCACTCAGTTTAACTCCGTGGCAATGAGGCAAGGGGATCTGCCTGTGACTAAACCTTTGTACCCAGCCAAAGAACACAGGGCGGTCAGGGAAGCCCGCTGTTGTCCTAGGAGGATGGACTATTGTTGGGTTTGTGCAGTAGGCAGACAGAAAGGAAGTCCCCAGCAACAAGGACGTGACAAAAACGCTTACAATTCACTTTTTCAAGCCTTTTGTTATGCCAGAATTGAAGCACTTCTTTTGAGGAGGCTGGCTCTGAGGACAACTGTGGCTAGCTTTCATCACCAAGAAAAGGTAAGCAGAAAAACTGTCCCACCAGCCACCAGAGGGAGGAATGACCACAAGTCTTGAGAGGGGACTGGCTCAGCGGACTATTCCAGCTGTTTTCCTTTCCTGGTTTCCATGTGGGTGTTGTGTGCAGATACACACACTTTCATCAGCGTAGGGATTGCAGTTCTGTGGAGTTGCCTCATATAGGACTTAGAGGAAGGAGAAAGGAGCATTAGAATAAACTGGCCTCCCCCTCTCCCTCCTAGTTAATTCTAAAATTGCTAGGTTTAAATGAAACTATTTAAAGCAGTAAATTGATTTAGAGTAATAACAGCAACACTTTTTCTCATTTGAAAAATGTCTGGGGCGCCTGGGTGGCTCAATCAGTTAAGTGTCTGCCTTCGGCTCAGGTCATGATCCCGGGGTCCTGGGATCGAGCCCCACTTCGGGCTCCCTGCTCCTCGGAGAGCCTGCTTCTCCCTCTCCCTCTGCCTGCCACTCCCCCTGCTTGTGCTCTCTTTCTGTCAAATAAATAAATAAAATCTTTAAAAAAAGAAAAAAAGTCTTCTCAAGTCCATTATAAAAGCACATTTTATATGTCAATCTTGCAAATAGATGTTAAAATTCTGTGGGCTCCCCAAAACATTTTTGTTAGTCTTCTCACATTGACTGCAGTATGTGTAGCAACGTGGACCTGATCATTACATGCACCCAGCCCTGAAGGTGTAAAATGTGCTTCTAGTTTTGTGGGCTAGATTTTAAATTTTCAGAAATCTTGCTCACCGTCCAATTTCTATTAAACACCGATTTAATTTTTGTCAGGTCTCAGGCCTGTGGCTTTATGCTAATTTGCGGACTGCTGGTGATATATTGATTAAGCAGTTACATTCTCAAGGACTTTTCAACAGGAAAGTTTTTGTTTTTTAGTTAGCTGAACGGAGTAAGAGTTCCCAGGATGTTTCCCAATTTTCAGTTTAGTACTTCATTTTGTAAACTCTTTTGCATTGCCATTTTTAGAAATTATTTCTTACAATAGTCCCATGAAATAAGCTAATGCTGTGTCCAGAAGCTGCCTAGGTTTTAGAAAGGATACGTGGTATGTCCTGAGACAGTGGCAGAGCCAAAACTAGAATTCACAGTTCTTGGGGCTCAGGCAGCCCTGTCTTGTCATTCATCTGATGTGTCCACCCCCTTCCTTTAATTATATTAAGTTTTGGTACCATTACTGTCATAGATTAAAATAACACAGTTATGGAAATGGAGTCCGTGTCCATGAAGGCAGAGCCCAGCATTCAGCAGCCTGAGTGGGATGGGGTGGGTGCTCTCATCCCTTCAGAGTCCCCTAGACAAATGGCTTCCTCAGAAGCTGTTTTTGATCTGAGTCAGGCTGTTCCAACTGGAAGATCATTTAGTTCAACCCTTTGTTTTGCAGGGAAGGGAAGCCTTGGGACAGAGTCTCAGGATATGAACCCAAGTCTCCTGAGGCTGGCTTTAGCACCCCACCCCCTAGACCACCCTGTTTCTCCAGACTGGCTTCCAAGTCACTTGCCATGGAATTGGAAAGTGAACCGAGGTATCAGTCAGTGTCCACAACACATGGATTTGGGATGTTTTCTGTGTCAAGGGAAGCCCAGAGCTTGAAATAGCTTGTAGGTAGAAGATGAGATTGATGAGTGATGTTTTTTATTTCACCAAGTAATATTACTTGTGTAAGTAGAACTATTGTCTATAAAACCCACAATGAAATGGAGACTTCAAATGATTACTGTAGACAGCCAAACCAAACCAATCATCTGGCCTCAAATGGAACTTTGTGGTCTGAATGGGAGGGGAAATAATTTGTTATCCAAGTAAATTCTCTTTGGCCGTTATAATTGTTAATATGCAAAATGTTGGGTGAGAAGACCTAAGTTAGAAAAAATAAGACTATGCAATATATGCTTCTGAAAATCTCTTCTGGGAACCAGGGTTTCCCACACTTTAGTCATTTACTTATAATATCACCATTTTTACTCTATCTATGTATTTCCATTAAGTTATTTTTTTAATATGTCAATGTATGAAAAGAGGAAAACTATAAAACTATGAAAAATGGTAAGCCAGTATCATTTGCCATAGAAAATTAAAATATATTTATAATGGTAAAATTTTTATAAAGTATCTGTGCCCCCTTAGAACCATCTCATGTATGATCAGCAGTGTGTATACTAGGCCTTAGAAACAGCAGTTACCAGTATTTTTTTATTTTTTAGGAGAGGTGCCTTAGGAACCATTTATACTCTTTTTTTTAAAGATTTTATTTATTTGTCAGAGAGAGAGAGAGCGAGAGAGCGAGCACAAGCATGAGGAGTGGGAGAGGGAGAAGCAGACTCCTGCGGAGCAGGGAGCCCAATGCGGGACTCAATCCCAGGACCCTGGGATCATGACCTGAGCCGAAGGCAGACACTTAACCAACTGAGCCACCCAGAATTCCCAAACCATTTATACTCTTAAAAATTACGGAGAACCCCTAAAGAGATTTTATGTGGGTTATATAAAAAAATATTTGCTGTATTAGAAGTTAAAGCTAAGGGGGTGCCTGAGTGGCTCAGTCCATTAAGTATCCGACTCTTGATTTTGGCTCAGGTCATGATCTCAGGGTTGTGAGATGGAGCCCTGCGTTGGGCTGTGTGCTGGGCATGGAGCCTGCTTAAATTCTCTTTTTCCCTCTGCCTCTTCCCACCCATCCCCCACTTGTGCACATGAGTGCTCTCTCTCTCTCTCTAAAAAACAAGCTAAGAAGTGTTTAAAATATATATTTATAATTCATTTACAAATAATAATAAACCCATCCTGTGGTAACATAAATATCATACATATTATTAGAAACATTATTTTCCAAAGCAAAAAAAGTAGACTGCGAATAGTGGCATTGTTTTACATCTTTGTAAATTGATGCCTTGCTTAATAGAAGACTGTTGGAGGGGGCGCCTCGGTGGCTCACTTGGTTAAGCGACTGCCTTCGGCTCGGGTCATGATCCCAGGGTCCCGGGATCGAGTCCCACATCGGGCTCCCTGCTCCGCGGGGAGTCTGCCTCTCTTTCTCCCTCTGTCCCCCCCCCAGCCCCCATGCTCTCTCTCTCTCATAAATAAATAAAATCTTTTACCAAAAAAAAAAAAAAAAGACTTTTGGGTTCCCACACCTGTATCTGTATTCACTGTGTCGTGATATGTTGTTTTGGTTGAAGAATGTCTGGTTTCACACAGATATATAATTGGAAAAGAGAAGTATACTTTAATAGTCTTGCTATATATTGTAGATATTCTTCTTTGATATTGCACCGGAGCTCAACAAGATACAGAATCATAAAACAAATCAGTGAACTTTCACTTTAAAATCTGTTTATTGACTTACCTTCTACTTTGAATGAATCCTTTACCTAAAAGCATACATTGGTCATTTGGAAAATATTATTTCTCTGAATTATGCAGATCTTCCAAATTTCGGCAATTTTCCTTACCTAATATTTTTTAAAATCACCTTTTAAAATATCACTACTGGTCATATCAGGAAAATAGCTAAGTATCAGAAAGCTGTTAAGCTCATGATGGCAGATACAAGTTTTCCAAAATTCTAACTTTTACCTGAAAGTTCCAATTTTATCCTTGGTGACATATACTGAAAAGGTGTGTTTTTTTGTTTTTCACCTTGAATTGAGAGGTCATTTAGTTCATTTTCAAGAAAATGTCATCAAATACCAATGTCAAACTGTTAAATCAAAGTAGGTGTGTACGTCTTACTAGTAAACTGGTGCTCCATGAAAATGGCAGCCAGCTCAGCTTGCAACACAACTACATGAATGCTTCTTCTTGAGACAATCATCATACTTTAGTATGAAATAGACATACTCTCTATGTGAATATCCCATTTCATCACACAAAATATTAAAAGTGCATGTATTCAAGGGTCAAGTTTTAATAAAAATAACTCTGACTTCTTCGTCAAGTATATCTTTAAGTGAAATTGATGATATTTTTATTGTGAATGTATGGCGTTGAAAAATACAATGACTACAAGTAAAGTTCAGTGCCACTGCTTTGATTTGTGGCAAGGAGCCACGGTTTTACCCACCATTGCTTTCACACCATCAGTGCAAAAGTCAGCACTGAAAAACGGGCAAACTAAGAGGGCCTTAGTATTATTGTGAAAATTGTTTTGATCTCACAAATGCCCTGAAAGAAGCTTTTGATTTGTTGTTTAAGCCACACTGGGATCCATGGCCACACTTTGAGATCTGCGCATCTAGGCCAACCCCTAAACTAGGGGTAAGGAGAAGCAATCTCATATTTATTAAGTACCTTATAAACATTATGTTAGGGACTGAATCATGTCTCCCCAAAGTCATGTGTTGAAGTTCTAACCCAAAGAATGTAACTGTATTTAGAGGTGAGGTCTTTAAGTGGTGATTAAATTACAATGAGGCCGTTAGAATGGGGCACTAATCCAGTATGGCTCGTGTCCTTCTAAGAAGGTAAGGAGACACCAGGGATCCACATGTGCCCAGGCGGATGACCATGTGAACACGTAGCTAGAGGGCAGCAGCCATCTGCAAACAAAAAGAGATGCCTCAGAGGACTCCAACCGTGTTGTCACCTTGATCTTGGATTTCCGGCCTCCAGAACTGTGGGAAAACAGATTTCTGTTGTTGAAGCCCACAGTTGGTGGTATTTTGTTACGGCAGTCCTGGCAAACTAATACACATCACTATTTAATCATCATAAAATCTCTGAAGTACATATTGTCAACCTTACCTTATGGAGGAGGGAATAGAAACTCAGAGAGAATGGTTAATTTCCCAAACTCATGCTGCTAAGAGAGAAAAGAGCCAAAATTTGAATCCAGATGTGACCATGAAGTCAGTAGTCACAGAGCCAGGGCATGAGTGAGCACATGCAGAACCCTGGGACCAGTGGTCTGTGACAGAGGGTTGCCCTGTAAAAGTGGAGATGTTTCCTATGGGTGATCCTAATAAGCAAGAAACCTGAATTGTAATACACAGTCTCTGTTACTAGTACAGTATAAATATTGCCCTAATTAATGAGTTTGTAAAAATGTATCTCTGCTCTAAGGACCCGACAGTTTCTTCACCTGTTTGTTTTTAAATTACAGTTATAAATAGAGACCAGCATGACTCAAACACAAGATCTTATTACAACTAAGAACTACAAAACTACCACACCTTACTTCCTCCAATAAACATGTCTGTGGGAGCTAATACCAACAACCCAGAGAAATAAATAAATGAACTAACACCTCCTCCTTGGCCCTATGGCCTCTCTCTGCCTGTCCCTGTAACGTGCTATTATTGATTGGCAAGTCAGGAGGGACCCTGGTTCAGCAACCTGCCTCCTAGAGGACGACTCCTTTCTCCACCTGGTGTCTCGGTTGACCCCTCAGGAGGTGTGGCTGAAGGTTCAGCATTGAATAGTTTTGAATGCCTAGGTTTCATCCTAGAATCTCTGTCACGTCCAGCAGTAATGAAGCAATTGTATGTCCTGCCCTAATAGATCTGAATCGAAGTAAAGCCAATGTTCTCTTTTTTCCAGGGAGCACAGAGTGTACTGGGGTTTAGATGAATGAGGAGGCTTTTGTGCAGTGCCCTGATCAGAGGGCTGAAGCTCCATCCTTTGGCAGAGAGCAACTCTTAAGTGCTTTCCCTGCACTGCCTGCCATTTGCATTTGAATTTTGATTGCCAAGAACTTTAAGCTTTGTTGGTGGATTTCTAATCCTTTCTTTCAAAGTTCCTGCTTCAGTTGATGTCTTATTTTTTATGCACTTAGAGTTAATTCAACAACTGCTAAAAAAAAAAAAGCAGAAAGTTGTACTACTAAGTACTGTGCACGTAGCATTAGGCTCCAGGGGTCTTAGGATAAAGATGACATGGAGTTTTACTCTCAGATAACTTTTATAATGTTTTTTAAAGGTTCTTTTAGTTCAGAATGTCATTGCATTAACTTATTAGTCTTATTTTATTTATAGCATTTATCAGTATGTATTATTTTTATTAATATACTTATTTTCCATTTCCCCAAACAGAGTGAAGCTCTGTGAAGGCATGGATCTTGTCTGTTCTGTTCACCACCGTGTTATCAGACCCAGAATAGTGCCTGATGCTCTATAGACATCCATAAACAATGAGTAATCTATGGCTAGCAAACAGTGGTACAGTGCATGCAATGTACACTGAGTGGTTTGAGAACATTGTGTCTTTTTTTCTCGAAGGACACTGGTCTAATGACTGAATTCAAAAGAATGGACACTAATTCACCTTGTACACTTCTGTTTTCTTGGAAGAGATTTTGGAACACCTGTTAAAACCATCTGAAGCTGCAGTGTTCTAATGGTTGGAGTGAGTTCCACAAATTCTCCCTGGCATCCCCATGTCTTTGTTTATTAGGGTTGCTATAACAGAATCCTATCGACTAGGTGGCTTAAACAACAAACATTTATTTCTCACACTTCTGGAGGCTGGGAAGTCCAAGATCAGAGTGCCTGCAGATTCATGGTCTAGTGAGAGCTCGCTTCCTGGTTCATAGATGGATTTTTGCTGTGTCTTCACATGGTGGAGGAGGTGAGGAAGCTCTTTGGGGCCATTCTGAGAAATTCTATAATCAGAATTGGCTTCTACCTTGCACATGACCTTTGTGGCAAAAATTCTGTCTCCTAACCCTCTTCACCCTCTGAGGAAAATACATCTCCCCATGATTTCTGATACTGGAGTAAGAAAAACATCTGGTGTCAAGTGATAAGAATACATACTCCTGGACCTTTGATTTATAGCCTCGAATGCACACAGAACATGCTTATGCACAAATGTATACATTCGTGGGTTATGCGAATGAAAGGAGTGGGGGTTGCCCTTTGCAGAATTCAAACCTGTAGCGTTTTTGCACTGGGCATTTCCTGTATTGGTTGACCCAGACAGTGAAAATATCTTTTCATCCATAATAGCTTTGACCGCTGAGAATGTTAACAGTGAGTTTCATGAACTATGCCCTTTTCTTAGGACTGTTAAACATGTCAAGTTTGGTGTAGTTAAGAGGCACTCATATTATCAACTTATTTTTAAGGTCTTTGCATATTAGATGCCTCCATAGTAATAGATCATAGAAAAATTTTCCCAGGTTCCAGTGTTGACAGATGGTGCTGCTCTGCAATATAAGCAGCGATATCCTCACGAGACTATTGATTTTGTTTGTGAAATAGAAATCCCTAAACAGTGACTGATGGGCTGGTGAGAAGTGCTTCTTTAATAATTCAATAATTTCATTAAATGATCTGGTCCTCAGTGAAACAGGAGTGGTGAGGGACCTGGCTGTGGACTGCCCTTGCGTCTCAAAAAAAACACGACTTGGGTCTCCTTTGTTCATGTTTATTTTTGTTCATGTTTCTCTATGTCTTCAAGATAAAGTGAAGTCTTTCAGTGTATGAATTCCAAGAAATAGAGCAAATGACATCAGATTCTTTAGCGTGTCTCGCAGCTAGCAAACAGTGGTACAGTGCATGCAATGTACACTGAGTGGTTTGAGAACGTTGTGTCTTTTTTTTCTCTAAGGAGAAAAAAAGCTCAGTCTGCCCAGATTCAAGGCAATGGCTTGGTTCATTTGCTTACTAGGTAGGCTTGGACACTGATTTATTTTGCCTCTGCTATTTACCTTTCTTTTTTCTTAGTGGGCTGTCATCTCAGTAGAGAATGGACTATTTGTAGGGAGTAGAAGCCAAGATGATTCCAACACAGAACTTTATTACAGCTGAGAATGTCATAATCACCAAAGCCGCCTTCTTCTGATCTGACAGAAGCAATAAGTAACAAAAACCCTAAGAAACAAATAACCTGAAACTCAATCATGGAAACCCCTGGAAATGCAACTAACATTAACCCAAGTGTATCTTCATGCATTTGTGTATCTATTACATACACCAGTCAAAGTCCTATAGAATCAGATTGATTTGTTTTATCTTGATTTATTTCAGAAAAAATTTAAAACATCAGTAAATTCCATATTATGCTTGCTTTTACAAAGGAGTTATAAAGCTAATGTTTTGTATACTTAATTTGTTTTCTTAATTAGGGACTCCTAGATCATCAAAGAGATGTGATACATCTTAAAGTAATACAATTAAGACTTATAGAGTAAACACATGTACAATTTATTCTTTTTGGCAAGTCTCAGAAAAAAACAATTTTGATATGCTAATGGATTCTAATGGGCAAGTAGCTATTAATTAAATAGATAACCCATTAGACTGAAGTGGAATGTCAGTACAAGGACTGTCTACTAACATTGTTGAAGAACAGTAATTAACTTATAGTCTTAGCAGTGGCATAGATATTTGTATTTCATTTTGCAGATATTTGTGTCGGCTATACCAAATTAATTAAATTAAACCAGTAATTATCTAGTAAATCTCTGATCTCAGTTTGCACAGTGCTATGCTAGAAATCTGGAATGAAACAAAAAAGTAGAAGACATGATCTAGATTCTCAGAGAAAATACAGTGTAGTTGGGAGACGCAAGACATAAGTAAATTTAAAATACAATGGTTGTACATGGCAACATATTAGGAATGTTTTAAGGCATTACATCATCGAGTACTTACCATGTTTATCATCATTCATCATTACTTACTAGCATTTGTTGAGGACTAGTGGGTATGGAAAAATCGTGTTGGGACAGGGCTGGGGGATATCAAGAAAGTGTAAATCCTGGCCTCTGCACAGGAAAACAAAGATTTAATTAGGCAGATTGATTGCTAAATGAAATCTTCACTAAAGCAGAAAGCCCTGTGAGTGAGAAAGGGAGCAAAGGCTGAGGGCTAGGATGTTCTGACAAGTTTTGTGGAGGAGGAGGACTTGAACTTGGAAGTGCAGGAAGAATCTGGCTAAATAAAGGAGGGGGAGGGAATGGCTCAGGTGGGGACAAAGACTGGAGCCAGCATCATCACGAGGTGTCGAGGGTGAGGCTGGAGAAGAGATGTATGTAATTGGGACCAGATTGTGTGGAGTCTGAGGGTCAAGGAGTTTGGACTCGGCTATCCTAAGGAGAATGACAGATCAGAGAGGTCTCAGGGAGATGGATGAGATGAAAGAGTGCCAGGTAGATCTGTGGTAGGGAGCAGAGGCCAGGAGAGGAAAAACTGGCTGGGGGGGCCCCGTGGGAGTTCAGATAGGAAGATGCCTTTCTAAACCCGATCGCAGACTTTCTCACGGAAAGGACAATGCCTTGCTTTTTGTTTGTTTGCTCTTTTGCTTTTCCTGTACATTCAGCCCAAAATGTGTAATACAGTGAATCAACCCCTTGTAGGGCCACTAACTTATGAGCTATGTGAAGCCAGGTGCTGACCTTTCCCACTGATAACTGTATTTAGCCTCCTGGAACAAGAGGGCTTCATGAATAAAACAAGTTAGAGAAACCTAAGGAGAGGTGAGCAGAGGTCATTCTATGGTGGGGTGATAAATTTTGTGACTACCAGGGCCCAGTCGCAAGCAATCATTACTGAATTACCTGGTAATAACAACTGGAGGTGAACAAAATACACAACCTAAGCACAACACAGATGCAAATTACCAGCTTCCCGGAGATCTGATCGAATAAAACTTAGGTTTTAATTAAACTGTGACCAAGTTAATTGAAAGGTACTGTATTGTGTGATAGATAATTATCAACTAGAATGGTATTTATTTTGCTGCAGCATCCTGATTTCTTTATCTCTTTTTCCTTTTCCGAGAATGTACAGGTCCACTTAGCCTTTTAGGCACAGTCAGGGGCCAAAAAATTACATGGCAGAATATATTAAACATTAATTTTATTAAATCACAATCAGGGAAGTCTGAATCTTTCTTTTTTTTCCCCTAACTATATTTTAAGTTCTAGAGATAAGTTTTACTGCAGCAACGTCTATTTTTTTATAAGCTTTTTATAAAATGTGGCCATAATAGCAACTAATAATGTTAACAATAATAATGATAGCTGTCATTTCTCTCCATAGCCTCAGGATCATTTTGTGCTGAGTGTTCACAACTGAGTCATAACTGTCTATGTTAAAGGATTGTTCCTAGGTTTTATTTATCTTGTTCAGCAAATAAAGAAGCCTTTTAATTCAATTGGTTTCTTGGCTGATTTGTCTCTCAGTGTGATTAATCAATGGGAACTAGGGGCCCAATTCACGTTTTCACTTAAGTCGATACAAATGTTGAGTGCAGTTGTGGTTGTTTAGAAGGGGATAAAATGGGGTCACTGACTTAAAGATCATTTCTTCTTGTTTTTATTCCTTAACTTTATTTTCTCCATCAGGCTTTCTGGTAACTGATTCTCCTGGTTATGAAAGCCTACAGGGAGGTTTAAGGGAGGTAGCAATCTCTCTTCAGTAGACAGTCTCCATTAATTTTGTTATTTCTCATCAACAACTGATGTACACCCCAAAGTGATATAAGTGAAGGTAAATGATTAGCAGTTTGTTTTACTTCATGGCTAATACTTTCCAAAAGCACTTGTGACTAATATCTAATAGAAGTTTAATAGAAGTCTGAGATTGGAAGAAAATTTGGGGGCTAAACTCTTCACCCCCAAGGTCTTCTCCTTTCCCCATCTAGTATTAGACATAGGTGGTGTTACTTCTCTTCTTCAAGGGGTCCTGGCAGGAGGATCCTGCAGCAGCCTCTAGGAAATCCATTTCAACATTAATATCCCTTATGGCCAAAAGAGAGGTAATTTGGTTCATTTATTATCAGGTTCCTCCTCCTCTGTGTTGAAAGCCCTTAATGACCTGGTGTCCTCTCCCTTAGCAGGGCTGAAGGTATTCTGTCAAAATACCATGATGGATTATGCACTTGGTGACCTCCTGTGACTTTTTGCAAGGCCGATAAAGTAGAATAAAAGGGCGGCAAAGAGGCAGGGGACTAACCCTATTTGCCATGCCTGCCGTCTCTGCAGCAGGAGGAAGGCTCACTGAGAAGAAGCTGAACGAAATTCTCCCATCCTGCTGCTCTGCTCTCTCCTCCCCCTCCCTCTGGGGAAGCATTAGCCAGCAACAGAAATGGGAGTAGTGCTGACAGCACGAGACCATATTCTCCACTCTGAAAGCTGGACAGAAGGAGCAACTAGCTAGAGAAGGAAAAACTCTGTCCTCTGTGCTCAGGAGTCTCCATTTTCAGGACACCTGCGAGCTTAATAAAAGGAAAAACTGACCTCATCCGTCTACATCTGCAACTGTGCCTTCTCCGACATAGACATGATACAAATTAGAGTGAGGCCTTGAATACCTGTGGGCAGTTTTCTTATTGGAATTGTGTTTCCCCCCACAAAACAGCTAAAATAAGAAAATACGTCACTACATTTAAAGGAACTCAGCAAGAGGCTGTGACAACTGAGTCAGGGTTTGCTCACTGGGAAACTGCTCAGGTCAGAAGAACATCTCTTCACTGTAAAGGAGCACTGCTTATCAAAGCCATCGCACATGACCAAGGCCGCTTGCAGTTTGTCCAGAAGTGACTTGGGAATTATTGATGGGGGATGGTTGTAGGCAATGCTCTGTGGCTAGAGACCATTGTGGATTTACAACACGTTGATTATTTGCAAGGAACAGCACCATCCATTATGGAAGAGCATATTTTGAATAGTAAAGTTTCTGAACTTCTTTGTGCTATTCTACACTGGCATTCCTACCCTGGCAATACCCCAACTGCAGTGTGTTGTGTGTCCTGTCTTCCCATCTAGGTTGAAAGCCGGGCCACGCCATCCTCAGAAACACCAGGACCTGGCATAGCATCTGGAAATGAGTAGGTACTGGTCAAACAATTGAGGAATGAATGAATAAGCGTAGAAACTGCCTGCTTTTCTAATGGGTTTAATAATTCAGAAAAACTAGTTGATCCTTCTTTCTAGTTTTACTCTAGTGTCTCCTTGGAGGAAAAAAAAAAAGTGTACACTTGCTCAAGACTATTTCTGATGAAGGCCATTGTAATTTATGGAAGGAGAAAGGCAGGGAGGTGGAATAGGAAATGGACAACACGACCTCTCTGGGGCTTGGGGGCTTTTGTACAGATTGGTTTCTGCTGGGCACTTACAGAGACAGCTTTGGGGTGGGCTGCTGAGTAAAGGTCTAGAAAGAAGCTCATGCCATTGTTCAACATGCAGGAGATGAGGAATGTACGGTCAAAGTCACACCAAGGGGAAAACGCAAATGAAAACCAAGTTTCCTGGAATACATCCTACAGCTCTGCATTTCTCTGGCCAGCTTATACTTGTGTCAGTTTTCTGTCCGGACCAACATGTCATTTATTTTGGCTCTACTAAGTCACACACCACTGGAATGCGATCGGTATTCTTACCAACCGAGAACCCTCTGCTCTTTTCTAGACAACAGCTATTCTGTTCTGTCTCTCTCTACCTCCTGCTTCTTTCAGTTTTCTCATATATTTTCAATCGTATGCATTCTTTTTTCTATGAATAGGAGACAGTAAGTGCCTGAGGAATTATCTCTTTGGATACATTTTTTTTTTTCCTCAGGCATTGGAATTTTAAACTGTTGTTTGTTCCCTTTCAGAGCTTTGATCTTCTATATGTAAAATAAAATATTTATCTGTAACATTGGCAAAGGGAAATGCAGTCTTCCAGAAAGCTTCTCCATGTTCCTTAGATAAATCATGAGACTCCTTTTTACCTGCTGGCCAGTTAATCTCATAACATTTCCTGTTTCTCAAAAAATCCGGTAAAAAAGGTACATAGAAAGCGACAGGTAACAGATGAAGAAAACAAAGCAACTTTGTCGTAAACTTACTCTGGCCTTTGCTCCAAGAGTGCCTGGAGACAGACCCCTCAGAGGTGTTCAAGGCATTTGCAGTTAGAACTTCAGCGGAGCAAACACATTTCTGGGATACTGGTGTTCACCTGGGGTTTGTGGCTTTGACACCCACGTTCAAGTTTCTTTTCTCAATAATTTGTCCACATGGTTTAGAGGACACTGTGCCCGACTTAACGTGTGGGGGTATGGGTTAAAATCCAACTCCATGGCAAGGTATAAACCTCTCTGAACTTGAGTTCCCTCATCTGTAAGATGCAATTGACACTTACACAACAAAGGTGTCAGGAAAATTAACTAAGACAGCATATGGAAAACCTTGGAATCAGCTGCTGTTCAATAAATGTTGGTTGACTTTTAATCTGCAATTACTAAAGCAAAGTCCAGAAATGAGATCATAATCTGGGTAATTCATCCTTGCATCAATTATCTGGAGTCTTTGCATAAAGAGAAAAGCTCAGGGATTCAATTATCTGCATAATAATTCAATTCTGCTCTGCATCTTCTAAACATGCTTAAAATTTAACAGGCAATCATATTCTTTCTGGAGGTAATTACTTGCAGAGAAGAAAGGGTTAAGGAATTGCCTTTCCTATTTTGTCCGAAGATTTTTTTTTTTTAAATGACACTATTAAAAGAGAGAATCTAACACATCAGCCCCATATTAGGCTAAACCTGATGTTATTATCCCAAATTCTCTGGGTTTATTAAGATATTATAAATTTAATTAGCAGGATTTCTACCACCCCTCACTCTATTTGTCGTGACCAAAGCATAAAAACCATTGTTAAAGCCACCTATTAATCAATTTGCTCTGCTACTTTTCAGTAATTGACTTTCACAGATGAAACAGTATATCAACTTTAACCTGTTTCTATTCAATTAAAGCTTTCCTTTTACTAGCCAGGACCATTTCTGCCATTTTGTATTAAGACTGTTCATACGTATCCTGTTAATCATTAAAATAATTAAAAGCGTTTTGAATAGGCATCCTTTAGTTTCCAGACTCTTTAAGTCTTTATGGTCTAATAATTCTTGGAGTCATCTAAGGTCCTATGTAATCTTTTAATTGAACATTTTAATTTTGATGTACAGGTTTGCTATTAACTTATTAATGACAAAGGTGAATTATAAAAATATCCCATCATCCATAATACATCACCAGGCATTCCAGCCTTCCAACAAGTTCCCCTTTGGCCTAATTTCATTACTTCATCAATTTTAGGTATCATGAGCTATTGAAATTAAATCCATTTGGTTGAAATCAATAAAATACCATATAGTTGCTGTCAAATTTTCTTTTATTTATTTTTTATTTTTTGGATTTTTTTATTATGTTATGTTAATCACCATACATTATATCATTAGTTTTTGATGTAGTGTTCCATGATTCATTGTTTGCATATAACACCCAGTGCTCCATGCAGTACGTGCCCTCTTTAATACCCATCACCAGGCTAACCCATTCCCCCACCACCCTCCCCTCTAGAACCCTCAGTTTGTTTCTCAGAGTCCGTAGTCACTCATGGTTCGTCTCCCCCTCCGATTTCCCCCCCTTCATTTTTCCCTTCCTGCTATCTGTTTTTTTTTTTTTTTTAACATATAATGTTTTATTTGTTTCAAAGGTACAGGTCTGTGATTCAACAGTCTTACACAATTCACAGCACTCACCATAGCACATACCCTCCCCAATGTCAATCACCCAGCCACCCTATCCTTCCCACCCCCCTCCACTCCAGCAACCCTCAGTTTGTTTCCTGAGATTAAGAATTCCTCATATCAGTGAGGTCATATGATACATGTCTTTCTCTGATTGACTTATTTCGCTCAGCATAACACCCTCCAGTTCCAACCACGTCATTGCAAATGGCAAGATTTCATTCCTTTTGATGGCTGCATAATATTCCATTGTATATATATACCACATCTTCTTTATCCATTCATCTGTTGTGACATATTGGCTCTTTCCATAGTTTGGCTATTGTGGACACTGCTGCTATAAACATTGGGGTGCACGTACCCCTTTGGATCCCTACTTTTGTATCTTTGCGGTAAATACCCAGTAGTGCAATTGCTGGGTCATAGAGTAGCTCTATTTTAAAGTTTTTGAGGAGCCTCCATACTGTTTTCCAGAGTGGCTGCACCAGCTTGCATTCCCACCAAAAGTGTAGGAGGGTTCCCCTTTCTTCGCATCCTCGCCAACATCTGTCATTTCCTGACTTGTTAATATTAGCCATTCTGATTGGTGTGAGGTGGTATCCCATTGAGGTTTTGATTTGGATTTTCCTGATGCTGAGCGATGTTGAGCACTTTTTCATGTGTCTGTTGGCCATTTGGATGTCTTCTTTGGAAAAATGTCTGTTCATGTCTTCTGCCCATTTCTTGATTGGATCATTTGTTCTTTGGGTGTTGACTTTAAGAAGTTCTTTATAGATTTGGATACCAGCCCTTTATCTGATATGTCATTTGCAAATATCTTCTCCCATTCTCTCGGTTGTCTTTTGGTTTTGTGGACTGTTTCTTTTGCTGTGCAAAAGCTTCTCATCTTGATGAAGTCCCAATAGTTCATTTTTGCCCTTGCTTCCCTTGCCTTTGGCGATGTTTCTAGGAAGAAGTTACTGTGGCTGAGGTCGAAGAGGCTGCCGCCTGTGTTCTCCTTTAGGATTTTGATGGACTCCTGTCTCACATTTAGGTCTTTCAACCATTTGGAGTCTATTTTTCTGTGTGGTGTAAGGAAATGGTCCAGTTTCATTCTTCTGCATGTGGCTGTCCAATTTTCCCAACACCATTTGTTGAAGAGACTGTCTTTATTCCATTGGACATTCTTTCCTGCTTTGTCAAAGATTAGTTGACCATAGAGTTGAGGGTCCATTTCTGGGCTCTCTATTCTGTTCCATTGATCTATGTGTCTGTTTTTGTGCCAGTACCATACTGTCTTGAGGATGACAGCTTTGTAATAGAGCTGGAAGTCTGGAATTGTGATGCCGCCAGCTTTGCTTTTCTTTTTCAACATTCCTCTGGCTATTCGGGGTCTCTTCTGGTTCCATACAAATTTTAGGATTATTTGTTCCATTTCTTTGAAAAAAGGGGATGGTATTTTGATAGGGATTGCATTGAATGTGTAGATTGCTCTAGGGAGCATTGACATCTTCACAATATTTGTCCTTCCAATCCATGAGCATGGAACGTTTTTCCATTTCTTTGTGTCTTCCTCAATTTCTTTCATGAGTATTTTATAGTTTTCTGAGTACAGATTCCTTGCCTCTTTGGTTAGATTTATTCCTAGGTATCTTACGGTTTTGGGTGCAATTGTAAATAGGATCGATCTATTTACAATTTCTCTTTCTTCTGTCTTGTTGTTGGTGTATAGGAATGCCACTGATTTCTCTGCATTGATTTTACATCCTGCCACCTTACTGAATTCCTGTATGAGTTCTAGCAGTTTTGGGGTGGAGTCTTTGGGGTTTTCCACATAAAGGATCATATCATCTGCAAAGAGTGAGAGTTTGACTTCTTCTTTGCCGATTTGGATGCCTTTGATTTCTTTTTGTTGTCTGATTGCTGTGGCTAGGACTTCTAGTACTATGTTGAATAGCAGTGGTGATAGTGGACAGCGTTCTTGACCTTAGTGGGAAAGCTCTCAGTTTTTCTGCATTGAGAATGATATTTGCTGTGGATTTTTCATAGATGGCTTTTATGATATGGAGGTATGTACCCTCTATCCCTATACTCTGAAGAGTTTTGATCAAGAAAGGATGCTGTGCTTTGTCAAATGCTTTTTTTGCATCTATTGAGAGGATCGTATGGTTCTTGTTCTTTCTTTTATTAATGTATTGTATCACATTGATTGATTTGTGGATGTTGAATCAACCTTGCAGCCCAAAGATAAATCCCACTTGGTCGTGGTGAATAATCCTTTTAAATGTACCATTGGATCCTATTGGCTAGTATTTTGGTGAGAATTTTTGCATCCATGTTCATCAAGGATATTGGTCTGTAATTCTCCTTTTTTTTGATAGGGTCTTTGTCTGGTTTTGGGATCAAGGTAATGGTGGCCTCATAAAATGAGTTCGGAAGTTTTCCTTCCATTTCTATTTTTTGGAATAGTTTCAGAAGGATAGGTATTAATTCTTCTTTAAATGTTTGGTAGAATTCCTCTGGGAAGCCATCTGGCCCTGGGCTTTTGTTTGTTGGGAGATTGTGGATGACTGCTTCAATTTCCTTAGTGGTTATAGGTCTGGTCAGGTTTTCTATTTCTTCCTGGTTCAGTTTTGGTAGTTGATACATCTCTAGGAATGCATCCATTTCTTCCAGATTATCTAATTTGCTGGCATAGAGTTGCTCATAATATGTTCTTATAATTGTTTGTATTTCTTTGGTGTTGGTTGTGATCTCTCCTCTTTCATTCATGATTTTGTTGATTTGGGTCATTTTTCTTTTCTTTTTGATAAGTCTGGCCAGGGGTTTATCAATCTTGTTAATTCATTCAAAGAACCAGCTCCTAGTTTCGTTGATCTGTTCTACTGTTCTTTTGGTTTCTATTTCATTGATTTCTGCTCTGATCTTTATTACTTCTCTTCTCCTGCTGGGTTTAGGCTTTCTTTGCTGTTCCTTCTCTAGCTCCTTTAGGTGTAGGGTTAGGTTGTGTATTTGAGACCTTTCTTGTTCCTTGAGAAAGGCTTGTATTGCTATATACTTTCCTCTCAAGACTGCCTTTGCTGTATCCCAAAGATTTTGAACAGTTGTGTTTTCATTTTCATTGGTTTCCATGAATTTTTTAAATTCTTCTTTAATTTATGGTTAATGAATGGTTGACCCATTGATTTTTTAGTAGGATGCTCTTTAGCCTCCATGTATTTGAGTTCTTTCCAACTTTCCTCTTATGATTGAGTTCTAGTTTCAAAGCATTGTGGTCTGAAAATATGTAGGGAATGATCCCAGTCTTTTGGTACTGGCTGAGACCTGATCTGTGACTTAGGATGTGATCTATTCTGGAGAATGTTCCATGAGCACTAGAGAAGAATGTGTATTGTGTTGCTCTGGGATGGAATGTTCTGAATATATCTGTGAAGTCCATTTGGTCCAGTGTTTCATTTAAAGTCTTTATTTCCTTGTTGATCTTTTGCTTAGATGATCTGTCCATTTCAGTCAGGGGGGTGTTAAAGTCCCCCACTTATTATTGTATTGCTCTCAATGTGTTTCTTTGCTTTTGTTACTAATTGGCTTATATAACTGGCTGCTCCCATGTTAGGGGCATAGATATTTACAACTGTTAGATCTTTTTGTTGGATAGACCCTTTAAGTATGATATAGTGTCCTTCCTCATCTCTTATCATAGTCTTTGGTTTAAAATCTAATTTGTCTTATGTAAGGATTGGCACCCAGCTTTCTTTTGGTGTCCATTAGCATGGTAAATGGTTTTCCACCCCCTCACTTTCAACCTGGGGGTGTCTTTGGGTCTAAAATGAGGCTCTTGCAAACAACATATCGATGGGTCTTGTTTTTTTATCTAATCTGATAGCCTGTGTCTTTTGATTGGTGCATTTAGCCCATTTACATTCAGGGTAACTATTGAAAGATATGAATTTAGTGCCATTGTATTGCCTGTAAGGTGACCGTTACTGTATATTGTCTGTGTTCCTTTCTGGTCTATGTTACTTTTAGGCTCTCTCTTTGCTTAGAGGACCCCTTTCCATATTTCTTGTAGGGCTGGTTTCATGTTTGCTAATTCCTTTAGTTTTTGTTTGTCCTGGAAGCTTTTTATCTCTCCTATTTTCAATGACAGCCTAGCTGGATATAGTATTCTTGGCTGCATATTTTTCTCATTTAGTGCTCTGAAGATATCATGCCAGTCCTTTCTGGCCTGCCAGGTCTCTGTGGATAGGTCTGTTGCCAATCTAATATTTCTACCATTGTAGGTTACAGATCTCTTCTTCTGAGCTGCTTTCAAGAATTACTCTTTGTCTCTGAGACTCATAAGTTTTACTATTAGATGTCGGGGTGTTGACCTATTTTTTATTTTGAGGCGAGTTCTCTGTGCCTCCTGGATTTTGATGCCTGTTTCCTTCCCCAAATTAGGGAAGTTCTCTGCTATAATTTGCTCCAATATACCTTCTGCCCCTTTCTCTCTTTCTTCTTCTTCTGGGATCCCAATTATTCTAATGTTGTTTCATCTTATCGTATCGCTTATCTCTCAAATTCTGCCCTCGTGATCCAGTAGTTGTTTCTCTCTCTTTTTCTCAGGTTCTTTATTTTTCCATCATTTGGTCTTCTCTATCACTAATTCTCTCTTCTGCCTCATTCATTCTAGCAGTTAGAGCCTCCATTTTTGATTGTACCTCACGAATCGCCTTTTTGATTTCGACTTGGTTAGATTTTAGTTCTTTTATTTCTCCAGAAAGGGTTTCTCTAATATCTTCCATACTTTTTTCAATCCCAGCTAGTATCTTTAAAATCATCATTCTCAACTCTAGTTCTGACATCTTACTCATGTCCATATTGATTAGGTCCCTGGCAGTCTGTACTGCCTCTTGTTTTTTTTTTTTTTTTGAGGTGATTTTTTCCATCTTGTCATTTTGTCCAGAGGAGAATAGATGAATGAGAGAACAAAATGCTAACAGGGTAACAATGACCCCCCAAAAATATACACTAAACAAATCAGAAGAGACCTGGAACTGGGGGAAAAGAAAGGGAAAGAAAAAAGAAAAAGATAAAAAAAAGAAAGAAACAGAATATGATCAAATATGATCAGGCTGGTGCATAGATCAGTGCCACACAATAGATTTTGGGTGCATTTTGGTCTGTTAGAAGAAAGTGCCTCCCAATATTTTAAAGAAAGAAAAAGTTATATATGTACAAAAGTAAGGGTAAATACGATGAAGGGATGGAGTATGACTGTAAGGATGAAAATTAAAAGATTTTATAAAAGGAATTGATAATATAAGAAGTTGGTTGAAAAAATAAAGAAGAGGATTTTTTTTAAAAAAAAGGGAGAGAATGTGATCAGGCAGGAGACTAGAACAAAGCCATACACTAGAGACTTAGGGTATATTTTGGTCTGTTAGAAGAAACTGTATCCCAAAATTTAAAGAGAGAACAAGTTATATATATATATACCAAAAATAAGGTTAACTACTATGAAAGGATAGAATATGACTCTAAAAATGAAAAATAAAAAAGATTTTTAAAAAAAGGGATTGATAAGATGTTGGTTGAAAAAGGGAAAAAGAAAAATTCAAAAAAAAAAGAGAAAAAGTTAAAAAAAAAAGACTAAAGAATCATGGGGAAAAAAGACTAAAGACTAAAGACTAAAGACTAAAGACTAAAGAATCATGGGGAAAAAAGCCATGAATTCTATGTGCAGTATTCCCCTAGTGCTGGAGTTCTGCCTTTCTCATTGATCAGTAAACTTGGTCTTGGCTGGCTGTTCTTGCTGATCTTCTAGGGGAGGGGCCTGTTGCCGTGGTTCCCAAATATCTTTGCTGGAGGCGGAATTGCCTGACCCTTGCCGGTCCGAGCTAAGTAATCTGCTCGGGTTTGCTCTGGGGAGCTTTTGTTCCCTGCAAGCTTTCTGTACAGCTTTGGAGGACGAGAGTGAAAATGGCGGCCTCCCAATCTCTGCCCTGGAGGAGCCGAGAACTTGGGGCCCCACTCCTCAGTGCGCCCCCAGAGAAAAGCAGTCACTCCCATCTCCCTGGTCTCCGGCCTCACTCCGTGCTCACCCGGCCTGTGACCGAGCGTTGCTATCTCTGGCACCGGACCCGCACGGAGTCTCCAAACCCAGCAGATCCCTGCAGTGCGCTCCCGCGCCGCTCCTCCCTGGGGAGGAAGGGGAGTCTCCCTGGATCTGCCACTTGTTGGGTCCCTGCTGGAGGAGCAGTGGCCCGACTGGGCCGCGGATCACAGTTTATGG
This sequence comes from Callorhinus ursinus, assembly GCF_003265705.2. Lineage (NCBI taxonomy): Eukaryota > Metazoa > Chordata > Mammalia > Carnivora > Otariidae > Callorhinus > Callorhinus ursinus. The sequence continues at coordinate 9,748,106 of NW_027397068.1, forward strand.
CAACCCCGAGCTGAGAGCCCGTGCCTCGGCTCCGTCTCTGCAGCTGGCTTCCCCGCTCCGATACCTGGGAGCTCTGCCGCACTCAGGCACCTCCGGTGTTTCTGTGACCCCAAGGATCCTGAGACCACACTGTCCCGCGAGGGTTCCACCTCCCGCTTAGCCACTGGAACGACGTCCCTCAGCGGAGCCGACTTCTAAAAGTTCCGATTTTGTGCTCTGCGGCTCTATCACTTGCCAGAAGCGGCCAACGGAGGCCCCTCCCCCGCCGTCTATCCTCCCGAGTATCGCCTCGGATTCACTTCTCCGCACGTCCTACCTTCCAGAAAGTGGTCGCTTCTCTGTTCAGAGAGTTGCTGCTACTCTCTTCTTTGATCTCCTGTTGAGTTCGTAGGTGTTCAGAATGGTTTGATCCCTATTCAGCTGAATTCCTGAGACCAGACGAAATCCAGGTCTCCTACTCCTCTGCCATCTTGCTCCTCCCTCCAAATTTTCTTTTAAAATGGCATCTTTCATATAAAAAAAGTAGGAGGTGTATTTTATATCTTTGCATTTCCCCATGCTTATTACAAAAATATCTCTCGAGGTCCAATATTGCATTCTTTTGGAGACCCAGTAGGGAAAAAAGTACACTCAAATGAGGTAACTGAGAGAATTTTAACAAATGAACTACAGAAAAGGTACAGGCAGAATTGAGGGAAACAAAAAGGTATGAGAATGCATTCCAGAGCTAGCCACAATGGGGAGCCATTGTGCATCTCAGACAGGAAGGAGCAAGGAGAGGGAGCAATTACTGGAACCTGAAGAGAGTAACTGACTGTGGGAGAGGACTGACTAGAGCTATGTCTTTGTTGGGGACATAGCTAATCTCAGGTAACCTTTCAGGGAGGGAGCTGAGTACATTCTCCTCCTGCTCTTCCAACTCTTACTGAGAGTCCGCATTGACCAACCCCACCTAGAAGCTATAGGCAAGAGTGCCTTTTGATGCAGTTCATATAGGTCAGCCTTCTGTGCCATGACAGAGATTGATAGAGCATGACTCTGAAGAGGCAAAGGGCAAATATCAGGTAAAGATAATTAAGCAAAATGGGTCTCAAGATCTTTTCATTTGTCATCTTTTAAATTCTATTCATTTTGGCAGAACAAACACTGATGGAACATCTACTAGATGTGAGCCACTTTAATGGACGCTGAGGATACAAAGATAATTAAGCAGGGCTGAACTAGGGTGAAGCAAGCAAGGCACCGAGGGCACACTTGCATCAACTTGAGAGTGAGTGCCTCTTTAAATTTCACACCCGAGGTGCTTCGCTTGCTTCATCCTAGCCTAAGCCCTAATCCTAGCCGAAGCCTTCAGCTAGAATGTGAGGACTCCATCCTCACATTCAAGGATTTTTCAATCTAGGCAAACAAACATGAATAAAAAGAACCACATCATCAGATGTTCAATGACAAGTACCATGCTATAAGTATAAGAAGTATTATGAAAGCCCAGATGCCTGAACAATTAAATCTCAATTCTAGGGGTCTGGCATAGCTCCTCTCAAGACAAGTCAGCTAAGCTGGGTTTTTGAAGCACAAGATTTATTTATTCAGTATGATTTACTGAGTTTCTACTCTGTGACAAATGCTGTTTTAGATGGTAGGGGAAAGGGAAAGACCAAGACAGAGAAGGTCCCTGCTCTCAGGCAGCTTATGTTCTGCTTGGAGCAAAAGATAATTAACAAGTAAACAAGAGAGTATCAAGAAGAGTGGAGTACTGAATGTTCAGACACAATTCTTCATGAGTGTCTTGCATTTCTGCATGTCTTGTGAGCAGAGGCACTAACTGCCCTTTTGTTCTGAACTGTCTTTTCAAGGATGTCTGTACAGCAAACAGCCTTGAAGGTTAGAATGTCTCCCTCTAGAATAGAAGGCAGGTCAATATGCTTCTTGTCCAATACAAAAGATTTGGGTTCCCTAAGCTCTGGGTCCCTGAGTTGTAATACAACCCAGTGTCTGTGCAGCACTCGTCTGGGCTCCCCTACATTGCTCCCACTGCATTCAAGGAGCAAGGAGAAGTGACACGGGCCTGAAGCTCATGCTGTTTGCTGTGCTGTATTAAGCTATTTTATATCTCTGACTCAGGTGTCTTGGTCCATTCAGGCTGCTATGAAAAAATATCATAGAATGGGTGGCTTATATACAATAGAAACTTATTTCTCACTGTTCTGGAATGTCCAAAATCAAGGCAGATTCAGATTCTGGTGAGAACTCTCTTCCTGGCTCATAGATGATTTTGCATATGATCACCATGTCCTCACAACCCAGAAGTAAAAGAGAGCTCTCGGGGGCAAATTTTATAAGGGCATTAACCCCATTCATGAAGACTCTGTTTTTATAAACCAATCACTTCCCAAATGCCCCACCTCCAAATATCATCACACTGGGGATTAGGTTTCAACATATGAAGTCTGGGGAGACACAAACATTCAGTCTATAGCACCAGGAGTCTTGTGTCTTCTGCCACCCTCCATGAAACCATGGCAGACTACCTTATTAGTTTGCAAGTACAGGGTAAAATTTCAGACCCTTCATAGTTTTTGGCAGTTTTTGGTGAGAATATAAGATACTGACAAAGACCTGGCTTTCTGGAAAAGAAAGAATGAGAACCACATGGGTCAGTTTCAGGAATATGAAAGGACTCTCTGGAATCTGGCAGCAAATGCTCTTACCCAAATGTTGAGCAAGGTGTGTGAAGGGGATTGGTAAGGGTCCCCACTATCATACCCATTAATCTATGTTTAGAGGCTGAGTGAAGACATGTAGGACTATGGGCGCCTGGGTGGCTCAGGTGGTTGAGCGTCTGCTTTCGGCTCAGGTCATGGTCCCAGGGTCCTGGGATCGAGTCCCGCGTCGGGCTCCCTGCTCCTTGGGAGCCTGCTTCTCCCTCTGCCTCTCTCTCTCTCTCTCTCTCTCTCTGTCTTTCATGAATAAATAAATAAAATCTTTAAAAAAATAAATAAAAAAAAAAAGACATGTAGGACTAAAACAGACCACTTGTGGAATTTTGGTTACTCACTTGCCTCTGGGAGCAAATTAGAAATATTATAGTGACAATGGGGCAACAAGTCCTGTGGCCAAAGCCAAAAGATAATACAGATATAGCTATTGAGTTATTAAATCCCTTTAATGGAAATAAATGGTGTCCACAATGAGAATAGAGAGTTTTAGGCAGACTAAAGCCACTAAAAGTTAATTTGGTTGGGCCACACAAGTGGTTACTTGAAACCAAAAGTAAATACAAAGTCTTGAGTACTGGTGCAGAGTCACTCTGTCTGTACTCCCCTTAACCTCTCTCTGTCCCTTGACCCTGACCTCAGCTGCTTGTAAGAAAGAGATGATTGGGAGTGGACCAAGGCCTCCCTACTTTCAAAGGGGAGTGGAGGCCATACACACCAATCTGAGTATATTGGGAAACATTGGGGAGGGAAGGACCTCAAACTTTTAAACTCCATTTAGGGCTCTCTGTGACTGATTTTGTTGCTTGGAATCTCTGGTGAAGGGAGGAAGCCTTCGGCTAGATTTCACTTCCCTGACATGGCTACCAGGTACACTCCTTCTGAAAAACAAGTATTAATTTGATATCTAGCTCTTATCAACACTGAATGCCTGATTCATGGGGATCTTTTGACTCTGACATTCCCATTGTGAGGTGGGTCAACTTAGACTCAACCACTAACAAGGTAGGGAGGGCCCACCAAGCCTTGTTTGTCACATGGAAATGGTATATTCAAGAATGCAGCCATCCTGGTCCTAGCAGCATCTTGGCTTTGCATGAAAAAGTAGTAGCTATTCCTCTGGGGGAAATATTATCCCCCACTGTAGCACCTAAACAAAAGCCACTGGCTCAATGGGGCCCTTGATTTACTGAGGTTCCCTTAGATAAGAGGTTTACAAACTATAGCCTGCAGACTGGCTGCCTATTTTTGTAAATAAAGTTCCGCTGGAATATAATCACATCCATTCATTTATGTACTATCTGTTTTACACTATGGGAGAGCTGAGTAGTTTCAATGGAGACCATATAGCCCACAGTCCTAAAATATTTACCATCTGGTCCTTTAAGGAAAAGTTTGCCTGGACCTGGTTCACTGATGGTTTGGCTGAAACCTAATGATGTCCACGGGGCTGCTGTGGCTATTCAACTGTGCAAAGGCAAAATGGATGTGATCAGTCCTCTCAGTGAGCAGAACTCTGGGCCTTCTCATAGCTCTGGCCTAGTATTCCTCTTGATGACCTTTGTTCTATTTCTTCTGACTCTTGGGAGTGTCGTCAATGGCCTAGCTGTTTGGTTTGCCACTTGGAAAACTACAGATGGCAGATTAAAGACACCCCTCTTTAAGGCCACGAACTGTGTTAACAGGGTGGATCACTCATGTAGATGGATCCGTTCTTTGATGAAATCAGCTGGAATTCAAACTGCTGATCAAGGGCTGCACAATTGGAACTGCCATTATTGCTACAGAAATCCATCATCATATGAGACATGGCAGCACATCCACCACCACAGCTTGAGCACAAAGGATTCAATGTTTTCAGGCTGCAACTGCATGCTAGACTTGTGATTCCTGCCATAGTTGACCTGTTTGGCAGTGGGGAAGGCCACATTTCATGGCCTTAGCTTCCATGCACTCCTGATTGATAGACCACATGGGATCTCTGACCCCCTCTCAAGCCTATCAGTGGTGCCTCATTATCATAGACATTTTTTCAGGTTATAGTGTTCCTGTTCAAGTCTGATCAGCTGATTCTAGCTACACTATTGCTGCTTTTAAAACTAATCTATACAATGTGTTTGGCTTTCTAGACCATTTGCAGTCACAAAAACCACTCAACAATGGGCTATGTCAAGTTATTCAGTGCTCCTTTTGCACTCCATACTATTCACAGGCATCTGATATTGTTGAGCATTGAAACATTCCCCTAAAAAATTGACTCAAAAAATTTGACTATACCTCTGTAGCAGTTTGGTGGCCCCCAAATTATGTGCATGTCCTAGTACTGAGACCCTGTGAATGTTACCTTATTTAGAAAAAGAGGTTTTACAGATGTAATTAAGATCTCTTGAGATGTGGCCATCACCAATTACCTAGGTAGGTTCTAAATTTAATGACAAGTCTCCTTACCACAAAGACGAGAAGAAACACATACAGTATAACCTGCTGTGTTTGCAGTATCTACCTGAGCCACACCGTTCACCTCTGGGACTTGGACAGTAAGAAGCATTGATACAAACATGCAGTTTATGGCACTTATTGTACTATATGTAATAAGGTCCTCTGTCTCGGACCCAGACACCTCCTGTCTTCTGCCAGCATTTATGAGACTGTGGTAGGCTAACTTAGCTTGCAAGGAGGGTAAAATCTTAGACCCTTCATGGTCCTTGATACTAGGAAGAAAATTCAATAAGAAAATAATGAGTTAATGAAGAAGAGGGAATCATTTGATAAAGGAGGTCAGGGAAAGGTTTTCTGTGAGACGTGACATTTGAATGCTGGCTAAAATAATAAGGAACCAGAGAGCAAGACAAAGGCAAAAATTAATGCAAAGTCCCAAGGCAGGAATGAGCCTGTAATATCCAAGGAAAAGCAGAAAAATCAGTGACTAGAGAACAGTGATTAAGAGAGAATGTGACAGGAAATGAGACTAGAGAGTAGGGTAGTGGCCAGGCCATGTGGAGTATTATAGGCTCTGATAAAGTAAGTTGTTCTTGCTAAGGTCTTTACTAACAACTGAGTCCAGTTCTTTAATAAATTAAACACAATGAACCTCATTTCATTGCTTTTGCTAGAATGGCAACTCTAACCCTTCCCTCTTCCGCTTAAAACCCTTCATTCATTGCCCAGTGCACATAGGACAAAGGTCAAAGTACTCCACATGATACATAAGGCCCTTCCTGATGAGGGCACCTCCCCATCACTTGCATGAAACTTATGATCCACCTCAAAGCATTACTGCATGAAGCCACTTCTCATCTGTATGCTTCAGTATGCTTCTTTCTGTGTATGGGCATACTGCCTCCCCTGGACTTTTTGGGAAGCGCACGCTCATCCTTCAATGCCTGACTCAAGCACTTTCTCGGTGAAGCTTTTCCTAATGACCTCAAGCAGATGTGGTGGTTCCTTCCTTCGAACACCCACTGTACTGTGTATGCACCTCTATTATAGCACCTGTTACCGTGCATAGACATTACTGGTTTTTAAGCCCAAGTCCTCCATGAGACTGAGCTTGCTAACAGTAGGAACAGTACCATATGCTTTCATCCTCAGCACCTAGAACAATTTTTACCCCATAATAGGTGTTTGGTGAATACATGTTAAATGAATAAATGAATCCATGATTTCACACTTACCTGCTTTTTGTCACTATAGATTAGCTTTATCTATTCCGTAATTGTATAAATGGGATCATCATTATGTATTTTTATGTATCTGGCTTCTTTCATAGCATAGACATTTCTGAGATTCATCTAGGGTGTTCAGTATAGTAGTTTGTCCTTTTTATTGCTGAGTAGAATTCCACTGTAGAAATAAACTACACTTTGATTATTCATTCACCTGTTGATGCACATTTGGGTAGTGTCCAGATGTTTTGAGATTATGAATACAACCGGTGTGGATGTTCATATATTTTTGGGAACACATGTTTTCATTTCTCTTGGGTAAATACTTATGATAATATTGCTGGGCTGCATGTTAACTTCATTAGAAACTGCGAAATTGTTCTTCAAAGTGCTTATACTACTTTACATTCCCATCAGCAATGAAAAGAGTTCCATGTTTCTCTACCTGCCAACACTTGTTTGCCTTTTTACTAATAGCCATTCTACTCTGTGTATACGGGAATCCCACTGTAGTTTTAATCATATTTCCCTGGTGACTAATAACATCGAGCATCCTTTTATGCAGTTATTAGCCATTTATATATCTCCCTTTTAGCGTCTGTGAAATCTTTTGCCCATTTTTAATTGGGTTGTTTGCCTTTTCATTGTTGAGTTCTAAGAGTTCTTTAGATAATGTGGATACAAACTTTGTCAGGTATGTGTATTGTGAATATTTTCTCCCTGTCCAACAGTACTTTTAAATTGTTTTCATTTCAAAGAACTTACCTTTAATATTACTATTGTTCTTTCAAGGTTATTGTCATGTTTTTTTGAATAGCTTAAAAGAGCAGTACATTTTATGCACATTCATTTCTATTTAATGCACTAGTGTTTACTAATGTCCATCCACCAAAATACTTTGACCAATCACATACCTGTGGCTCTGAATGCTTCTTAATTATCCTGTGGTTTCAGATCTCTGGCTTTGGTGAAAAATATTTGATCACCACCATGAGGTGAAAGTCACATTAGCTGTGTGTGGCAAGGACTGTCACAGCCTACCCCAACTCCATGGCCCCTTTCCTCCTGATTTTATCAGCAAAGGCAATTGGCTTATTTTATACACTTCCCAGCCTCCCTGCAGCTGGGTGTGGTCATGCGACTCATCCTGGAGCTATGTTGTACCTCCTTGTAGGAGGAAATGAAGAGAAAGAAAAACAGATACTTTTGTTGTTGTTGTTCTTGTCAGCGTCTTTAGGCTGAAGGTGAACGCCAGTGGTCATCTGTAAAGATTTATTAGATGTTACGCTATTGTTCTCCTTGCCTTTCACCTTTCTCTCCCCTCCTTTCCTTTTCCTTCCTACCTTTCCCTTTTCCCCCCTCTCTTTTATCTCTTACTCTTTCTCAATATTCTTCCCCTTTTCTCCAGAATCAGAGCTTGATATTTTACATATTAGTTTATAATTATAATAGGTGGCCAGCTGGTCTTAAATGACTTGAAGCTGGGGGAGTGATGGAGCAGGGTATAGTTTCATTTTGATATAGGGTCTTCCTTAAACTTCCATTCTAGCTATTTTATACATCTTCTCTGGCACTTAACTTCATTTGCTTTTAATAATCTACCGTTCCATGGTTCTGACTTCCCATTGCCTCCTACACATCTGTTTGGATTGATATTCTGCACTTCGTCATGCAAGCATGATTTCACTTTGAAAATGATTTCCTTTTGATGGATGCTCTGGTTGCTCAGGCAAGCATGGTTTTGCGTTCCTAACATTCGCTGTTAGCTGGTCTCAGCACTCCAACAGTCATCCCTCAGGGTCTCAGGTATTCACTCATGCTAGCTCCGGACTTCTTTGTAATTAAATGCCAAAAATGTTGTATTCCTTGGATTAATCTATAGCAGGGCTTCGTAAACTACAGCTGGTGGGCCAAATCTGGTTTTCGCTTGTTTTTGAATGGCTTGTGAGCTAAGACTGGTTTTTACATTTTTTTTTAAAGATTTTATTTATTTCAGAGAGAGAGCATGAGCAGGGAGAGGGGCAGAGGGAGAGCGAGAAGCAGACTCCTCGCTGAGCAGGGAGCCTGTGGTGGGGCTAGATCCCAGGACTTTGGGATCATGACCTGAGCTGAAGGCAGATGCTTTAACTGACTGAGCCATCCAGGCACCCCGTGGTTTTTACATTTTTTTAAGTATTATAAAGTCAAACAAAAAACAGAAGAATATGTGATAGAGACTGCATGTAGCCCCACAGAGCCTAAATATTTACTATTTGGCTCTTAATCGAAAAAGCTTATTAATAAAATTAAGTTTCTATGTGACACCCACCCCACCATGCAAAACAGCAAGCCATATGTCTTCCCAAGGCTCTTTACAGTATGATTTGACTTTCTATGTAGGCTATATAAAATATACTTTAGGGAGATCCCAGGGAAGGTATCCGGAGATAGGTAGTGACCTCCCAAGACAGCTAAAACTGAGATTCAGTGAGAGATTGTTTATGATTGAGTAAGACATACCAGACAAACAGTGGTTGCAAATATGAGTCCTAAAATGAAAATAACAAGGACTGATGCTCCAAATTACATGAAGACTGAGCTGCTCTCATTTGGTCTTCTCTATAGAAAGTGGCATGGTGTGTAGCAGCACCGAGGATTTATTTATCTGAAGGTGAGCAATAATTTGTCCAAGAAAACTCAGGGTTAGCCAGTATTAAATAATCCTTTCACTCATTCATATCATTCATTATTCATACTATTCATTATACAGCAGGAGGAAACAAGCTTTGGTTACTTGCCTTATACCTTATGACATTTGCGATCAACTTGAACACAATACTATTTTTTTTCACAATGCTATTTTTATGATGAAAAAACTTTAAGCATATTGTCTCTCTAATCTACCCCCATTCAGCCTGTTTTCTCACGTTCCCCACTTCACCAACCCCCTTATGGCACATACCCCCTTCTGTGACTTTGCCCAGGTAGGTCTCCACCTGGAATACTCCTCCCCTCATTGCTGAAATTCTGTTTATCTTCCAAGCTCTGACTTAAATACCACTAGAGGCCTTCCCAGATCCCCTCAGTTGGAATTCCTTCCTCTAGGCCCTAGGGTATCAATAGCTCTGGGACAATTTTTTTTTTTTAAAGATTTTATTTATTTATTTGAGAGAGAGAGAATGAGAGATAGCACGAGAGGGAAGAGGGTCAGAGGGAGAAGCAGACTCCCCGCCGAGCAGGGAGCCCGATGCGGGACTCGATCCCAGGACTCCAGGATCATGACCTGAGCCGAAGGCAGTCGCTTAACCGACTGAGCCACCCAGGCACCCGCTCTGGGACAATTTTAAGGCTTGTTTCTTGGCCTGGGGCTTCCCCACCATGCAAGTAGTATAAATTCAAATTCTACACCCAAGTGTCACAGAACTTGGGTTTTGATTTCGGATGACTGTTTTCTAACGCAAGGCCCCAGACAAACAGCAACCTTCCTCCAGTTTTTTTCCAAATTAGTGGGGAGTTTTTCTGGTCCCTTTTCCTTAGACCAGGCAGTGCTTCACAGCTCTGACCTTCATTCCCAGGGTCCAGTTTGGCTCCCAGGCTGATAGGGCCCAGGTTGAACTGCTTGTCCTTGGGTTATGTCCCTAGGGCCTCCTCTTCCAGTCTCTTCAGGCTATTCTACAGCACACTGCTCTGGCTTTGGCGTCTTGGTGTCTGCTTCCTACTTTTTTACCTTTCTTTTGTGCTAGGCTTGAACTGTGACGTTGTCCTGTTTTATCCAGCATGTCTATGTTTTGGGAGCTATATGTAGGAATATGATGCAGGGAGGGAGCCTGCTCACACCAACCCATTCTGCCACGTTTCCTGATGTCGATAGAATAGTAATAAAGCTCTGTTTAATTATGGAAGTCACAATTATTCACTCTATTTGAGAGAGATCCTGAATATGCTTCTTATTTATATCACCACTTCTCTAACATCTAGATATCTAGGGCTCCCACACAATATTGTTTCTGAAGTTTTTCCAACTAAAGAAATAGATACTGGTGAGGAAAGATTTGGTGGCCAGTGATGACTGGGAGAAATGGAGGAGGCCAAGAGAAATTTCTGACTAATGAAAATATAGTCAATTTTCAATTACTTGGGCAATGGCACTCTACCATAATGAAGATAACCGGGAACTCACTTAGTGGCACAATCTTATGCCAAATAATGTTTAAATTATAATTTAGCATTCTGAGCCCCACACTTAGAGTACTTTTCGTATAACTAAAGTGACTGTTATAACCAAACAAAGGATAATTTATATTGAAAACAGATTGCATTTTAAGGCCAAATATTATTCAATCAATGGGCTAATTTCACATAATTTCAATCAAGTCCACAATAGGGGAATAACATAGGACTGATGGTTAGAAGCCATACATAGCAGGGCATTATTTTATATTTCTAAGTTTGGATCTACAGAAAATTAAGGCAACTTGATTAGTTACTTGATAATGCTCACTTTTTAGTTGTCATGTATATATTTTTTAAAGTTTGACGTAACAAGTTTCCTCCTTGAAGTTATAGCGTCCAGAGTGAATCCTTGAGTTTATTCCTATACTGTGCATGGCTGGCAAAACACCGAATTAAATTTTTTTGACAGATAGGTTGTGTTTACTGCTAAGTCTCCATGAGAACAGATACTTAGTACTACAAGGAACGTTAGCAAGGAATATAAAAGTGGAGCAAAAAAACACAAAGAATGATGCAGCGATCCCAACATTCTACTGTTTCATAGAGCTATGGGGTTTTATAGTCAGAAGGGTACTCAGAGATTGTGAAGAATAGCTGCATCTTTTTTATACATGCGAAACCAGGCTCGGGTAAGGTAAAATGACTTGCTTAGGGTCCCATGCCTAGAAGCAGGGCTGCAGCTGGGACCCAGGCTTCTTCCTACTCAGCTCCTCAGAGGCACATTCATTATTGGGATAATTTGAGGAGCTTTGTGTAATAGCACTTGAAGATAATGGGCTCTTTTGGAATAAACGTCTACATCTTGGCATAATAAGCACCGCCTGTGTATGTGCAGCTTTGTTACAGAAGGAAGCAGACACATAATTGGTATATATTTTTTTCTTCTAGCTCTTGATTCTAAACCATCTGAATGTTTCTAAACATTCTGTAATATAAGGAATTGAAACTTGTTTCTCATATTTTGTGCAGGGTTTGTGTGGTACTATGTGGTATTTATGTGGACAAGTTGGGAATTGTGATGGGAAACTAACGATGAATAGACAGTAAAACAAGAAAGATATTTAATTTTCTTAGGTAGACTGATAAAATCGTAAAAATTACAGTGTGTATTTTAAGGAACAGCTGGGATCCTGGCCCTGATGCATACAGCAATGTACCTTTTTCCAGATTGGCAGATCCACAGCCTCTGCATTTAACGTTGTTGTTATTTAGCTGCTCACATAGTCTTTTGCTTGGAAAGCATTCACAGGATACTTGTTTGTGGACTAAATCTTCGTATCATAGAACTGACCAGTCATGAGGAGTTGCTCAAGTCTTTATTCCACAGCTGAACAAATGAACAAGAGTGAGGGTAGAGTTTTAGACTCCCAAGTTGCTTAGCATATCTAAGATACTTTTCTGCAGTTCTAATATTGATCTAGGAGTGTTTTTTAAAGATTTTTATTTATTTATTTGAGAGAGAATGAGAGAGAGAGAGAGTGAGCATGAGAGGGGGGAGGGTCAGAGGGAGAAGCAGACTCCCTGCTGAGCAGGGAGCCCGATGTGGGACTCGATCCTAGGACTCCAGGATCATGACCTGAGCCGAAGGCAGTCTATTAACCAACTGAGCCACCCAGGTGTTCCTAGGAGTGTTTTTTAAAATTACTATGGCAACAATTCCTATTCCGGGGGGGAAAGCAATGCATTATCTATGCAAAGAAAAGTGAGAAGAGTATTTCAGATGCTGCCTTTTTACACCCTGCAGATGTGCCCTGACCTCTCAGCATTATTTTTGCTGAGGACAGTGTCTGGAATAAGAAATTCCATGAGAGTTGCTCACTAACTCTGGAAGATATTAGCAATTCAAGCACTATGTCATAGAAAACAGCATTTCACTGATTTAAGATTTTCCACAAAATGAATACTTTCATTATACTTGAAGTCTATCAGGTTATCATTTGAGAACACCATGAAAAAAAGATGTTCTCAGCCAGTAGTTGAAAATTGCTGCATAGGATGCATTGCAAAGATATAGCTGTAGGTGTTCATGTGGCATTCACTGAACAAATCTTTATGAGCATAGTCTATGAGAAAGAAGAATGTTAGATGTCAACTCCATCATCAAGAATTGTAAGAGTCTACTGGTGCTTTTTGAACATTTACAACCAAATTTTGCTTTTATCATTGAACAAGTCAAACCTCTGCCAAGAATGATCTAACTCAACAACATTTCATTTCTCTCTTCTCCACAGAATTTAGGAATAGTAGGTAACCCACTGTTTATTATCTTTGTTTAAAAAATAAGAAAACTAAGGTAACTAGGTTGTCTAGATAGCATTAATTGCAGTGTAAATTGAGAAATTTCCAAAATTTGATGTTGATGGCCGAACCTGACAGAACACTTAAAATATATGTGTGTGCATGCATAGATATACACATATACACATGTATACATATATATAATACATGAATTATCTGGATTAACTAGATAAGTCAGTTACTCAAATGCTCTATGATCTGTTACTCAAGAATGGTCCTTGGACCAGCAGCACCACCTGGAACTTGTTAGAAAGGAAGAGTCTCAGGCCTCTCCTTAAATATACCAAATCAAAGCGCCTTTTAACAAGATCTCCAGGTATTCTTATACAATTAAACTTTGAGGAGCATTGTTGTAACATATTTTAACCAGCAAAGTGAGTTGAGAGTTGAGACAGTTACCTATGGGAGAGAAAGCCTGTTTCAATTATCTATAATTTTAAAAAAAGTGATTGGGGCGGTAGATGAGGGGATGGTCAGGATGTTAAATTATCTGGAAAAGTACCTCAATTTTCAGGGTTTTTTTTTTTTTTTTGCCAGTGTTGGTATTGCCATGATAACTGTTCAAAGGTGATCATTCAAGTATCTTTAATCCTTAATGGACTAGGAGAGTGCTATGCTAGATAGCAATGCTCATCATTTAAAGATAAATTATATATTATATAAGCAATGATAAAAATTTAAAAGTTAAAAAGAAAATCTATCTTACCATGTGGATTTTCAATTTCAAAGCCTTGTTGGTATCTGTATATTGACATATGATGTTTACATAGTTTTATTGTACACTGATTTGTTTATTCCAAGCTAAGGGATGAAGGTGGACAAACTTGTGGAGGTTCAATGAAAAGAATGTGATATTTAAAGCTTTTGTATTTATACTTTTTCATATACTGCTATGTTGGGCTAATTGTAATCACAATTATTAATAATTCCAACTATAATCAAACTTCCTAATAATGATTTGTGATGGCTGTGTCACATTCTATTGTGTTGATGCACAAAGATTATTTAATCACTCTCCTATTATATGGATATTCGGATAGTTTCCGTGTTTTGTTATTATAAAAAATGTAGTAACAAACATCTTCATACAATAACTTAATTCATTAAATTCATTTCCATAGCATAAATTACCAATAATGGTATTACTGCATTCAAGTATATAGAATATTATAGGGTTTTAAAAACTGGTAGATTTTAGAAAAGGTCTATAACATTTTGAAACCTGCATTGTTAAAGCATTCCAGCTTCACCATATCCTGCCAGCAAGAGAAATAATTATTTCCAAATTTGCTAGTTAATCAGTATGTAGCTCATAATTTTTCACAATGATAATTAAGACTACCATTAAAATTCACTTTTTCTCTCTTGTTTTCTTAGAGCAAAATTTCCCAACAGGTGTTCTGCAGACTAAGCCATAAATGCACTGCAGGTGTGTTGACATATTGTGTTCAGGAATTTTCTGAGTAAGGCTGGAGGTAGCTAAAGCCTCCTGGATGGTCACCCCCTACCATGAACAGGTTGAGAAAAGTTTGGGAAGTACAGCCTATACTTACTGTTTTCCCTACTTTGGCTCTCTTTCTCACTCTTCTTTTTAATAAAAAATTAATATAATTATTTTTGAGCACTTTTAGGTTTACAGAAAAATTGAGCAAAAAGTATAGAGAGTTCCCATATGGTAAGGGAAACTCCATCCTTCCACCAACTCTCTACCTCCACTTTCCCCTATCATTAACAGCTTTCATTAGTGTGATACATTTGTTACACTGAAGAACCAATATTGATACATTAGTATTGACTAAAGTCCATAGTTTACATTAGGGTTTACAGTCTTTGACAAATAATGCCATATATCCACCATTACAATAGCATACAGAGTATTTTCTCTGCCCTAAAAATCACCTGTGCTCCCCCTATTCATCTCTACTTTCCCCTGAACTTCTGGCATGATTAATCTTATCTTCGTAATGTTATATAGTTGGAATTCTACAGTATGTAGCCTTTTCAAATTGGCTTCTTTCATTTAGCCATATGCATTTAAGTTTCCTGGAAGTTTTTTTTTTTTTTTTTTTTTTGGTTTGTTTGTTCTTTTTTTTTTTTTTTTTTTTTAAATTTTTTTTTTTTTTTTTTCCATATGTATTTTTTTTTTCTGGAAGTTTTTTTTTTTTTTTTTTTTTTTTTGGTGGCTTGATAGCTCATTTCTTTTAACTGTTGAATAATATTTCATTGTATGGTTATACCACAATTTGTTTATCCATTCCCACCTCTTGGCTGCTTCTAAGTTTTAGCAATTATGAATAAAGCTGCCATAAACACATCTTTGTGAAGGTTTTTGTGTGGATGTAGTTTTCAACTCATTCTGAGAATACACCAAGGAGTTCAATTGCTGCATGATATGGTAAGAGCATGTTTAGTTTTGTAAACACTGCCAAACTGTCTTCCAAAGTGACCATACCATTTTGCATGTCCACAAGCAATGAATGAGAATTTCTGCTGCTCCACATTCTTGCCAGCGTTTGGTGTTTCAGTGTTTTAGATTTTAGGTATGTAGCAATATATCATTGTTGTTTTAATTCACAATTTTAATTCACAATTCACGACATATAGTGTTGAGCATCTTTTCATAGGTTTATTTGCCATCTGTATATATTTTATGATGAGATGTCTGTTCAGATATTTTGCCCATATTTAAATCAAGTGGCTTGTTTTATTGTTGAGCTTTTTTAAAAATTTTTTTATTGTTATGTTAATCAACATACATTACATCATTAATTTTTGATGTAGTGTTCCATGATTCATTGTTTGTGCAAAACACACAGTGCTCCACGCAGAATGTGCCCTCTTTAATACCCATCACCAGGCTAACCCACCCCCCCACCACCCTCCCCTCTAGAACCCTCAGTTTGTTTTTCAGAGTCCATCGTCTCTCATGGTTCATCTCCCCCTCCGACTTACTCCCCTTCATTCTTCCCCTCCTGCTATCTTCTTCTTTTTCTTTTTTCTTAACATATGTTGCATTATTTGTTTCAGAAGTATAGATCTGTGATTCAACAGTCTTGCACAATTCACAGTGCTCACCATAGCACATACCCTCCCCAATGTCTATCACCCAGCCACCCCATCCCTCCCACCCCCCACCATTCCAGCAACACTCAGTTTGTTTCCTGAGATTAAGAATTCCTCATATCAGTGAGGTCATATGATACATGTCTTTCTCTGATTGACTCATTTCACTCAGCATAACACCCTCCAGTTACATCCACGTCGTTGCAAATGGCAAGATCTCATTCCTTTTGATGGCTGCATAATATTACATTGTGTATATATACTACCTCTTCTTTATCCATTCATCTGTCGATGGACATCTTGGCTCTTTCCACAGTTTGGCTATTGTGGACATTGCTGCTATAAACATCGGGGTGCACATACCCCTTCGGATCCCTACATTTGTATCTTTGTGGTAAATGCCCAGTAGTGCAATTGCTGGATCGTATGGTAGCTCTATTTTCAACTTTTTGAGGAACCTCCATACTGTTTTCCAGAGTGGCTGCACCAGCTTGCATTCCCACCAACAGTGTAGGAGGGTTCCCCTTTCTCCGCATCCCCGCCAACATCTGTCGTTTACTGACTTGTTAATTCTAGCCATTCTGACTGG